>NC_092028.1:13093337-14293337 GCF_042242105.1 Pempheris klunzingeri
ATATAACACATATATGGGCAATCACATAGAAAGCAACAGTTCTCCCAATACCTGCATATAAAACACACAATGTCAATGAAACATGTTACACTACAATATACTATTGTATGTTACAATATACTATTTAAATCGCAGTATATACTCTTTAAAAAATCAGTGAACTGTGGTTCAAATGAAGTGTGTTCCTGAGTCTCTGTCAAGCTGACTATTTTTAGAGGTCTTCATGGGCCCAAAAGTTTGGACCCCATCTAAAACAGATCAGTGGAAAATCTACCCCAAACTAAACTTTAATTAGCCCACTTCCGAGACGGCCTTGAGAATATGTGACGCACTACGTGATTGGAACTGGTACCCAGTCCACTTGAATCCACTCAGGTATTATTAGACACATGGACACACTGGCCGGAGATCCTCTGTAACAGGAATAGGACATGACCTTGACCTGATTAGGCAAAATAACTTTGACCTGGCTGGACTTGTGTCGAAAGTCGAGCCAGGTCTTGGTTACTAGGAACCCTGTGAACCCAAGAAGACCTCCACTTCATTCTCATTATGTTGTCCAGCAGTGCTGATAGTCTGCCCTACCCAAGCTTAATAAGAAAAGAGTCAGTATTGTGTCAGCTGTACCTTTATCTCTCTATCTCTCTATCTATCTTTGAGTGACTGAAAGAAAATCAAATGTAGGGTTCCTGCCTTATGGCCCATTTTGAACCAATTATCCATCCCTCCAGGTCCAGATCCCGATTTAGAGATGCTTTTTGATGTTTATGAAGCTTTGTGCATTAAGAGAACAGCAAGAAATCCATAGCCCCTATTATCCATTCACTTAATCACATCAATTACAAAATTAGAACTTGCTGACGGATTATATTGGTGGAAAATAATACCAGTGTTTGTTCACTGCTCTCCAAAAGATGTGTTATTATAAGAAGGGGACGCAAACAAATGAGGAGAATATATAATAGGATGGGTACGGGGAAGTGTAGCATTTTCTTTTTAATAGGTAGAGCGGGTAACGTGTGTTAGGTAGGTTTACTTTCATAGACCACTTACCATCTGTCTTTTCAACCCATCACTGTGTGTTTCTGACTCCGCTGACTGTGTGACAGTTGTGAGATGAGTCTGCGCTGTCTGTCACTTCATGAGCTCCTGCAGAGAGAGGGACAGACATAAAGCGGGACAAAGACAGTAAATAAGACGGTGTGCGTTGAGAGTGAGCGCGAGCTGAGCAGAGAGGCACTAATAAAGGTGCGACGGTGAAACAGAGCTCAAGAGGGGAAAGTGAGAATGAGATGGATGGGACACAGAGATAAATAAAAAAGATGAGGGAGACAGAAAGGAGGAAGCAGGCCTCTGCTGCTGAGTCATACAGCTCTGCGAAGTCTCACGACACTTCCAGAAACTTCTGTGCAGTCTTCGCATACTCAGCTGTGTAACGATATGCGTGCGCATTTGTGTGTGTGCGTACGTGTAAGTGTGTGCGCTGGTGCAGCTGTGCATTCCAATCAGTTAGAATTAACCCTCTCGCCCCCGCTGAGGTCCCAACCCCCCCTACCTTCTCCCTCACATTATCCACTAATACCGGCTGCTGTCCCACCATCTGGACCAGTCACTGCTACCAGTCAGACATATATATATACACACACACACACACACACACACACACACAAATGTATTTGTATGTTTCCAGAGCCCCATATCACATTCACTGAAGGAGGTATTAGATGTTCTACTTCACCCCCTGCTATACTAGCATAAACCTGAATTACAAAGAACACAACAGGCTTTTTATTAAAAACCACATAACTGAATGTTCAGTTGATTTAAACGAAAGCTGCCATACTGTGTTTCATAACATACATGGAATAACCACTTTTTGCTGCTGCAGAGGAAATTGGTGCCATGACTTACAGATGCTGTCACACTTTTTTAGGCACGAAACATCTACTAACAATGTTTACTGGCTGAATCTGCTGTCATTTAGCCAATTTCAGTTACTGTTGTGTCCGTCTGTTTCGGCTGGCTTTCACATGCTAACCCACAGGTTATGAGTGACAGAGGGAGATGTCGATTCACAAAATAATTGTTAGTGGGAGCAACTCGTTAAAATTGTCAAAATATTACTTAAGGGAGCTCCCTCAAATATTTCTCTTTTTTAACAACTGTCAAAAAAGTCTCATCCGTCATTTAGAAGCAGATTTAGTGAAGCCATTATCTGCCCATCAACTGTTATTATTGTCAAGAACAACTTTGCTCAAAAATGTAGCTATGCTTTGTGATCTTGTACAGTTGAGAAATGTTTAACAAAATATGAATAAAACAGCATTGACTCTTTCTGGTAGGGCTGTTAAAGTAGATGATAATAGCAGTATAGGTAAAAGAAATTATTACAAGATTTTTGAGGAGTTATGACTCCCACTATAATGGTGTGTGAAGAGCTACACGCTACACAGAGACTTTAAAGACTTCTGCTAAATGTTAAACAATCATAACAACTAAAGACAACACTAAACTTTGGGGCTCAAGAATAAGAAAATAAAACCACTCACAGAGAGAGAGAGAAATGTATGAATTGGTTTGAAGTTCACACATCCACTGTTCTGAGCTGCATACACAATTTTTCCACAATTACAATAAAAACAGCAAAGAAAACTGCAATGTCTGGGAAAAGAAATCTCTTTGAACTCTTTTTTCACTATCGCCTTACTGAGAGTACAGTAAGTTAGAGAGAGACTGGGCTGTGATCAAGTACAGTTTCTTTTTCATTTTGTTGGTATGCATGCACAAATGTGATACCAGTGGATCTTAGGCTTAATAGATGACAATTAAAAAGTCAACACGGAGCAAAAAGTTGAAAGCTATTGTATACTAACAGGATATGCTCCATCTCCTCTGCTATCATCTTTCCGCCTCGGTTGCTCTGTCTTCACTAGACTTTCAGCTTAGTTTCATCATCCGCCTTTCTGTTCACAAAAAAGAGCATGCGCTCACACGCACAGGACACACGTGATGGGCCTAAAACCCAGTAAATATAGCTTATTAGATTAGAGAGTCAAATATTACCCTCAGTTACAATTTGCAGAGTTTGTGCGATGCTGTGTGTATGTGAGGGGCACTCGTGCACGTGTGTGTACATGAGTTTGTGTACTCCAAGGATCATGAGGTTAGAAGAGAGGATTCCTAACGAGGTCTGTGGCGGCATCGCCTCCATGGAGCTGGCTTGACTGCTCTCACTAATGAGAGACAGTGACACACACACACACACACACACAGGAGCGGCCCTCTAAAACGCTGAACAGACACGGTGAATCACCATTTCATTTGATCTGCTTCCAAACAACCCCACTCCCTAATCCATTTCCTGGCCTGTAAGTGTGTGTGTGTGAAGGAGAGTGTGTGAGGCCAAAAGGTCCTTGTCCTGGCAGCTTCTCATTGTTAATCCCCCCACATTTCTCACTCTCCTTGTGGTACCTCATGCTCTTTATCCATTTCTGTCTTTCTCTCAATATTTCTCTTTCTCCATCTTTTACAGAGAAAGGCTTGATCTCTTTTCTTTTTCTTTTGTCATTGTTCATTTTTGTTGTCCGAGTGGTATGTTTTGGCACATACAGTATAGAGTGTGTGTGTGTGTGTGTGTGTGTGTGTGTGTGGTTATGTGGGTGGGTGTGGGATTAAAACATATGTTCATCAAAGAAGGATTATGTGCAGTGGTGCGATCTAATCCCAATACAGCCCTTGCAGGGGAACAACCTGCTGATACTGATCACACACACTCAAACATGCACAAACACTCGCACACGGTCCTGACCTACAGAGGTTGTGAGGTTGGCTGTGCTGGGTCACTGGACCACAGTATCAACCCAATGATAATCACTTTCCCATCCAGCTGACCAATCAGAGCGCTGCTTCCAAGAACAGATGGCACTGAGTCTGTAATCTGGGAGTATGATTTTGTCTTGAGCTTTGATATGCAGCCTTAAGAATATTTGTGTCAATCATTTGTGCTGCCTCTCATTTTTCTGTGGTGTTTGCAGAAAATGTAGCTGATGCGTGGACACATCAGGACTCTGGATGCTGTCTTCAGGAATTTCCTGCCATTAATTGTTTATGCACTATGAAAAACTAGTGAAAATTTGCTGAAGCACAACCTAACGCAGCAAACATGAACCCCTGAGTCAACCGCCCATTGGTTCATCACCGCCTCCCTTGGATACTGTTGTTACGCCTGTCAAGCTTTCCATTCGCACATGCAGTTTACAATGATGACAGAAGCTGATTTACTGCTTGATATTCTTGGTAGTTATTTTAAAATGGGTTTTTTTTTCTTTTCACACAGTGGTAGAAAAAGGTGAGGTTCACATTCCTAGCTGCAGAATGTGACTCTGGTTGCCTGAAATGACATAATGTCAAACTTTCAGCTTATTTATTTTATTGTACCTCACTCTGAAGTTTGCCCTAGTATGGGAGGCACTCATATGGCACTCTTATCTTGAGAGAAGAACAAAGCCCTGCCGTTCAAGGACACTCCAAACCACCAACTCAACTACTAATGGACAACCCGCTCCGCAACGTGAGCCACAGCTGCCCCACTGCATTGAAAAGTGATTGGGTCAATGTAAGCTAGACATAGACAAGAGTAAACAGGTAATAAGTCTCTCTGACACCGTTGTTTTTCAACATTATGCCAATCCACGTCTGTCCGAAGATTTCCATTGACTTTGCGTGCACTTCCACTGTTATTTATGTTCTCATCTCTTACACTGTAATATCTGACCAACCTGCCACTCTCCCTAAAACATTGTGCATTCCTTTGTCATCTGTAAGCAATGTGTGTTTGTGTGTGTGAAGAGGGGGATAAAGAGCACTTGTCAGTTGATATGTGGGCTTCTGGGAAGCTGCACAGTGCAGCTGCTGTCATACCACAGATCAAAGGGGATTCCTAGACAGGCTGGAGGGGGGGCGGGGGTGGGAATGGGGGGGTGGGGGGGCATGTTGGATGGAGAAGGAGGGAAGAGGTTGACGCAGTGAGGAGACCTTAATGAAGCTCACTGCACTGATGTCAGGTGGTTCGAACATACCGAACTTCAGGAGATGCTTCTGTTACGAAAGAATGATGAGGTTAAATCCCAACAGACTTCACAGTCCCTGGCCAATCGGTTTGTGACCATTACTTGCTAGGGAGAGTCAGAGTAACCACTGCGGCTCAGAAATAAACTAAAACTGAAAGGATTAAGGGGGCTTCCAACTGGGACCACCCAAGAAATCAACAAAAAGAAAAACCCCTAAGGTATTAAACATGCACTTTTTTTGGATGTGGTAAACATCATATTATAATGGACAATTTCCAGACCAAGCAACATTGTTGACTGTGGTTTAGTGAAGTATTCTGGGATGGCCACACAATATACAGTTAATGAAAGTGTTGTTCTATTGAATTGTATTAATCCTTGCTATATGTACCTAATAAGCTTGCAATTGAGTACATATTTATTCCATTTGTGTGTCTATGTATATTCTATTTTTTCTTCCCAAGATGCACTCTGTTTGCTAAAACAGCCCATTATTTTTATGATGATCATTAATCATCTAATCTAATCTACAGAGTGATGCTGCTCCACCCTGCTACTGGTTACGCAGCCCTTGTAATCCAATTGCTGCGTCAGTCACTAATTCTGCAGAACAGCAGACGTCAATCCAGATGGCATGAAAAAAAAAAAAAGAAAAGAAAATCACCCCAGGACACCAGAGTTTGCTCATACACAGTAAATGATTTCAGCTGGGACATTTACCAGAAGAGAAATTGTTTTTCTAGACAGCTGAAATTTCTTTGGTAGGTAGCTAAAAACATAATCAAAAATATGATCATTCCAAAATGGCTGCAGAGAGCGTTTGGTTGAGGCTGGGCATTAAAAGTGGTTTACTTCACAGTCTTGTTACCAGTCATGGAACAAAACTTATTCTACACTACAAAGTGTAGAGGTGTCACGGTAAAGTCAATGGGTTGAAACTGTTTCAGCTTATGTTGTTAATTCTAGCAGTATAAATGCAACGGGGCAAAAGCAAAAAATACAAAGGAGGCAGTTTAGGGAAAAATGCTTAGTTGGAAATCACTCTGTCTGAGCTGTCATACATAGTCACAATCAACATTTTTAGAAATACAATGAGACACCTCCATTCCTACATTCAGTTACTGACATTTTGTCAAGGGTTCAGAGGTTCAATGTCAACCAGAAGGCAATTTGAAGGGGGAAGAACCACTCAGCTTATCTTGTTGGCAAAATGCAACCTCGCTGTTTGTCATTTGTGTGCATAAAGTCATTATTTTCAATGGAGATGAGCAACAAATACACCCAAAAACCAAGATGCAACACAATGAGATGGAAAAAATCCCTATCCCTCCTGCTAAAAATTAACAAATCACCCACTGAGGTGAACATCGGTGTAACAGCACTATAACATTTCACACAAACATACTTATCAACCACAATTGGTGAGAAAATCCCTTGTTACATACAGAGATGGAAAAAGTGCAGAGTTCCCTTATTAATAAGTCTCTGAAAGAAATGAATGCATAAAAAGATGACACTAACTTAGGAGACTTTCTGACTATACCAACGACAACAGGTCAATTCACAGTAACACAGTTTCACACTGCACACTAAAACACTAATAGGTTTTGTTGATAGCAAAATATTCTCAGTATGCAACATGCTAGAAAGCATTAAAAAAAAAAACATCTGTATTTTCCATTTTGAACAAACAAGGACATCAATCCAAATGCTTCTTTGAATTAAACATCATTAAAACTCAAAGAGCAAAAGCTAAATGTTTTGCAAATATTTGATGTGGAATAAAAAACCTACTTGAAGGATTTTTAATTGATATGAATTGCAGGTGTGATTTTTGTGGAGTGGAAATAGAAACCATCTCCCACTTGTTCCGTCAGTCTATTAATCAAAGTCTGATTTCGAGAATGATTTGACTTGGACACTTGGGATGGTTTTAAAAATGAACCTTTCTACTGTTTTGTTTAATTTTAATGTTATTTGTTATTCAGTAGTTTTCTTTACACATAAAATGTTCTATTTTATTCATGAAGCAAAATTCTTTTGCTTATAATAATATCTTTTGCAATATAAAGAATTATGTTCTTTTGAATGTTGACCTTTGAATTCCTCTTGGTCTTCGCATTCATTGTTAAACTCTACATTCAGTCAAAAGAAGCTGTAAGCTACTCTTACTTTTCCTTTGCACAATGCATTGTGGGACAATATCCATCAACTGAATATCCTTTAGGAAATTGAGTGACTTTCATTCAGTCACTTATCACAAAGTTTGTTGTCTTTTTCTTCTTCCTAGGTGTGAATGTGGCAGTGAACTTGGCAGCATTAATGTCAGCAGGACCTAAACTCCTTCTCAATTTTGACCCAATGTTTATGTGCTATTTCACAGTAAATCAATATTTTTATTTATCTATAAAAATAACTTTTTGACATTTGTCATTTGCAAAAACTGTCACACATCATGACAATAGTGCTTTATACAAGTAATCTGCGAAAAAATTAGGTTCCTCTGGCTCCTCCTAGTGCTCCTAATGGCATTTATAAGAATCCACCATGCCTGAACCAAAACAACCAATCAGAGCGAGGAGGAGTCCGTAATGTAGAGCTGTGCACACTCTGTGCAGCGCCCTTCCCCCGCACGTGTTCTTTCTCAGCTCAATATCTTTAGCGGCATCTTGTTAGCTACAGTGTTAGTGATAGATGTGAATGAGCTGCTAATTTACAGGCTTACAATCTACTTTGCTGTACTAAATAATGGGTTAGCTAACCTTAGATAACGTAAACTAAGTAAACTAGTCCATATGAAGCAGGGGTGGGTTGTTGACGTCCCAGAATACGTTCCTTATGCGCACTCTGACTTACGTTTACACAGAGAGGGTTGGTAAAGAGACGGACAGGGCCAGCTGCACATGAAGACTGTTTAAAGATTTTTCTGACAGTCCACCGTCCCACCAATGCGGCAACCCACTGGGATTTGTCCTGGTGTGCCAGATGGCCAGCACACCACTGATATAAAGCTAACATTAGGTATTCTCAGAGACATCGTGTAACTTTGTGATAACGATGATACCGTTAGACTGATCATTTCTAAATATGCAGGTAATGAAATGAGGACTGAGTATGTAACTAAAATAAAGCCAAGTAACATTAACTGTAAAACATGTTATTTATAGGTAATTGGAGTATAGTTAGTGTTTCAAACATACAGTCGTGTGTGCCATTTGCATGGTTACCAGCCTCTTCTGTGAGGAGAGGCTGCAGAGGCTGAACTGAACACAGCACAGCGAAGAGGGAGGGGGAGGGACCGGGAAGATGTGCTCTTTCAAATTCTCAGGCAAAGTCTGAGAAAGCAGTGTTGTACAGGATCGCTATAAGTAGTTTATCCACAAACACCGAGCACAAAGAGCAGAGCAGCGTACATTTTGAGCAGACAAGAGTATGTCAGTGCAAGAGACTTGACAAGTGATGATCCAGGAGAGAGAGAATAGGGAGGAAAGGAGTACCAAGTGTCGGGGGAACTGTCAAAACAGAAGTGGGACTGTGGTTTAACTTGCGGTCAGCGAAAAGTGGATGAATCAGAGGAGGAAGGGAGAGAGAAGAAGAAGTGGGGGGGGTGGGGGGGAGGGTGGGGTGGTTTAAAGAGGGTTTACAGGCAAGTCTGGGTAAGACACCCAGAGGAAATAGTTCCTGGCACTCATTTTAAACTTGTAGAGTCAGAGGGGTGGGGTTTACTGCTACATTAGAGTAAGCAATCACAGAGTATGTGAAGAATGTAAAGATAGTGTAGTCACTGTGACAAGTAACTAGTGCAACAGCGAAACAAGGCATTAAAGACAAAATGCTTATCATATAAGATGAATTTAGTTAATTTCAATAGTTACCAGCACAACCAGAACAACATCAAACGACTCTGAGTCATATAATGCGCGAGACAGCAACGAATCGAGGGAAAGAGAAACTGTCAAGAGCAGCTACAGAGACGGAGACAGGACTGCAGGGCAACTGATGGTCAGGTCCAATTACCAGGAAAAATACTCCTTCAGGCAGATGACGCCGTGGGTAAACACTGCTCTCTGACAGGTGTGTGTGTGTCTGTGTGTGTCAGAGAGAGAGAGAGAGAGTTAAAGAAAGACTGAAAGGGTAAAGTGTGTGTGTGTGTGTGTGTGTGTGTGTGTGTGTGTGTGTGTGTGTGTGTGTGTGTGTGTGTGTGTCTGCTGGTGGATGGTGCCATTAAAACAGCAGAAACGGTGCTTTCACATATTGCTGGCGATTCTAATTTATTGCTCATGTTCTTTCTGTCTGGCACCAAACTGCATGCACGGTTTCCTCCAATGTATAAACGCTCTCTATTAAATAAAGTGATTGTGATTCAGAGCACAGCGCAGGATTGTATTTCTTCGGCAGAGAGATGGGAAGTATAGCTGCGCTGCAAACACATGGATCCAACCTGGTTTCGGATGAAGTATGTTGATTTGCTTTATGCTCACATGAACCATCCAGGATCACATCTCATTGCCAGGTAGTACTCAATCTTAAAAATACAAGAGTGGTGGTATGTTTTGTTTTTTTTCCAAAGAAGATTTTTCAAGTTCCATACAAACAGAATTTGTCTTATTTCTGGTATTGTTTGTCTAACTGCCAAGTATTGAGGCCTTTGCTAAATGACTAATTGTTTTATAATTGTAATCAGCTATACGTGCTTTTGTACATACAGTATAAAGTCATTCTTGTGTACTTGAATCAATATTAAAGAAACACTGCACACTTAGACATGTTTTTGTGCTGTAAACTAGATTATATGACTGTACTGTAATGAAGCACATCAATGCTGGTGTTAATATTCACATACTGTAACACATAGTATATAAAAATCTGCTTTTCATTGTTTAAAAATTGCTCAACACACCATCTACTGTTTTAAATCAACTAAAACCTTGCAATGCAGACACAGAGTCAGACTTGGCCTTACATAGGACATACGTACGCCATTTATGTCAACTTCATTTCTTTTTAAGAAGTGAATGAATGTTAATGCCCACCTCTATGAAACCATGTCTAAATAACGTTAACATCACGTTACCATCAGAGACACATCGTTCACAGAGGTTTACGCTTTGGTGAGAGAGAGAAAGAACTCCGCAAAGACAGAGAGCCAAGCTCTCATTCTGGAGACGCAGAGCTGAGAGCTTCGGCTTCAGGCATCACTGGGGCCGGAGCCAACCGCTCAAATTGATACCGCAAATTGATGCAGCTCAGGACCACGGTCCTCCACCACTCTAATGTCTGCTTCAGGGGACTCTGGAGGGGAAAAGTACCCCACCTCAAAAGTGCCCTCTGTGGCATAGAGGCCTTGCAATTCTGTGTCGTTCTCCATTTCTCTCTTGCTAGGGGTCCATATCACTGAGTCATGCCAAGTCACCGTGCCCCCTTAACCCTCTCAGCCTCATCAAAATTTTAAAAACACTCTAAGTGCTCCAAGCATATTTCAAAATTATGAGTTAGGCTCAGCCTGGGGGGGGTTGAAGATACACTGTAAACTCCTTAATGTGGCATCAACAAAGAGGTATGAGCCAGAGAAGCTGTTTAAAATTGTCAGATGTCTCTAAGTTTTGTAATGGAAAACGTGAAATGATAAACTTCTTTATTCCTTCTATTGAGAACGCCTCATTTTAGGCCCCAAACAAATGTGCATGTTTAATAAATTTGCGAAACATGAAATTATTTGCATCTACACAAAAATGGAAAACACACCAAGGACATGTGCTCTATGGTAGTTTAAGCCCAGATGAGATTTTGGTGTGTAGCCACATACAATATTATAAGAAATAAGTGCAGTGATAAAAACTGTTGTCTCTTTTCTTACAAAAACAAGGACATTCCTCCTCAGGCCTTATATCCCACCCTACCCCACCACTGGACAGACCTGCTGACCAACCACTAGAAATCACTGGAGCAGCAACACAGAATAGATCGCGTGTCTTCTTCAAAACATCCAGGGTTTACTGCCAGCTTAGCTCAGAGGAACCCCCATCCAGGCCTGAAGCGCTGCTGCTGGGAGCTGAATCCTGCTGTGGTCCATGAGCCTTTATGGCCTTACATTGGACTCAGTGGCACTAAATAGACCATTAGAATGAAACTAAATAACAAGAGATAGTACAGCCTAAAGATGCTCAATAAACATGAATGAGAAGGTGAGTCAAGCTCCAAGCGTGCAAGGTAAAGAGCGGCAGTATTAACCTTAGTAAGCAAACTTTATCATTCTCAGTCTGGAGTAGCCTTCAGCCTGCTCTGTGACAATGCTCCTTGAATCACAAACACACATCCAGAAGCACACCTGCACACACACAATCCGTTCACACGACAAAATGCACAATCATGTGTAAACACAACTCATGTCCACATAAGTACTTGTGCGCAAATCCCCTGCCCCAGAGTGTTTTCCCTTTTATTCTCTGTGTGTTTGTGTGTTATTGTACGGTCAAACCGTATTTACTGTGCGAGTGCTCATCCTGTCACAATGGAGGAGACAGATTGGAGGCAACACGACAGCGCAGGGCCACAATGGAAGACCAATCTCTGCCATTCAAATGCCCCAGTGCTGTGACACCGTGATGCGATAAGCTCCACTGAGCAGAATTCAGGAAAGTGCTCTGAGTTGACTGCTTGTCCTCTGGACTCCACAGTAACACTGTATATAGAGATCTAGAAAGAAATTATCATGGGCTGATTTCAGCATGTTGCCACTGTTACATCTGTTACATTATGGACCGACAGACCATTAAAGGAGCAATGTGTAAAGTAAAGCCAGAGTTTTTATTTAAACCTTTCTAACCCCTGCAAAATCATTCATTTCTCCAGTAGGCTGTTAAAGTACAGCAACAGTAGCAACAGTAAATAGCACCATTGTGCATTTTAACACAAGCCAAAGACAAACAAATGTTCTCAATGCTCAAAGCTGTCACTCTGCACCTCCTCCACCAGGTTATTTTATCAATCTGGTGTGGTTCAAAGCTAGTTAGCACATAAGCTAGGGCTGACAGTCAACCTGTCACTTACTACAACTAACTACAATCCACAGAGCGAAAGTCTGAATGATATTAAAATACCACACAGCTGTTGCTCAGTCTAGGTGGTAGTTGATGTTAAACCCAAACCATAACAAAAAAACGTTGCTACATTTTTGTTTTAATCTCTTATTTTTTTCAATTTTGGATTAAGACCAGCAGGCTTTCAAATGATCAGCATTCAGCCTGATGAAATGCCTCAGCGGGGTGTGTGGCAGAACTACACAAGCGTGGGATTTGGATTAAGAGCAGCAGACCTGACAGTCGCTGCCCATGGCACCTTAAGACCACCGGAAAGACCGAACGACGCAGCAGATGATGCGAGGTGAAGAAATGAGACGCAGCCTGACTGTTTGCTGTCACATCCCCAGATTCCCACATTTCCCCACATGTAAATTCAAAAAGTGCACTACACTATGTTATATGCATTATTTTCTATGTGCATGAAGGGACAATAACTTTCATTTCGTCGTGAAACCCTGTGTTTTAAAATGACAAATAAATTAACCTTGAACCTTAAATGATATGAGGCAATGACTATGAATTTTTAAGGACACTGAACAGTTTATTACAGAAGGAGGTGAAATGCTGCAGGTGGCCAATTTCTGCACGTTGCACCTTTAAAGCAGCCATTTCCCCAGTTTGGGAAAAACTGTCAATAACATAGCATATATTTAAAATATGACTCAGAAAGTGATCATTCCAACTCTACGTCTAGCAAGTAACAACTGGAAAGGTTACGAAAAAGACTAGACAGTTTTATCATGTTCAAGTAAACGAAAGTCTAATTTCTCCAACTGATATCCTCTATACCGTGGCGACTGTCATGGTTACTTAGATTTATGATGCAAACACTCTATATACCAAATATGAGATAACACTCCTTGTGCTGCTCCCATAGAAATTTGGTTTGGATATTAAAAATAAGCATTATGGCAGGTGTGCTACTAAGTGGGCACATCCATCATTGACTTTTCATTGAATTAGCACAATGACACCGCTGGGAGACTCTGCAGTAAATCGTAGCTTAAAGTTGTGCATTGTGAGTCGGGTTTTAAAGGACTTAAAGAGTGACGGTTAAGGCACCAGAGTTGAAAGAGTATCCCTGCTCTCACTGACAGGCCTCCCCGCCTGCAGTCTTTTTATTTATGTTTCTTATACAGTGTCAAATAAAATCAATCATTCACGTATTTGCTCGCTCTCCCATCTCACTCTCTCACACTCACACTCACACACACACACACACACTTAAGAAACAGAGGTGGGTGATGTCACTAGGGTTTCTACGCGACCCGTCATTGAACCCTCGGGCCTCTGGTTTACAGTAGAGCTGGAAAGATGTGGTCACTCAGCTGTCAATAATGAATGCAGTGTAACTAATGGTGTGTGTTGGTAGCAGGTTACATACAGTTAAGTGCACAACAGGAAGGGGAATACACTGTGTGCTGCACGTGTGATTGCAAGTGTGTGTGTGTGTGTGTGTGTGTGTGTGTGTGTGTGTGTGTATAGGAGAGTTTAAAAGGCTTGGGGTAATTAAACCAAGAGGCTTATTGTGTGTGTGTAAAACAGTGCTTTGCACAGTGGGACAGTAAAATCTCTCAGATATCGTTTACCTTATGTCGACACATCACTCCCTAGATTAAATCTCTTTAATGGATGTGTGTGTGCGTGCATGCACTGGGGTTTGATAACACATTTCGCTCATACAGAAAGCAGTCAGTGCTAGTACTCACCTGGAAGTATTTAAAAAATGTGAAATATACTGTATATACCTGAAAGAGATCATTGAATTCAATACCAGTGACTCAATAACTATGATGACAAGAATGGCAACATACAATCTAATGAAGACAATAGTTTGCGATAAGAGCATCTTAAGCCAAATATGGTCATAATTGTAGTAAATATTGTCATTAATCAAAAGCTATTTCAGACATCTTAATTCCAACATTTAATTGTATATTTAAAGGAATAGTTCAACATTTTGAGAATTAATCTGTATATTTGTTTTCTCCAACGGGGGGGTGTGGGGGGGCTCAAGCTGTTCCACTAACTAGCTTGCATTGTGCATGGAGCATGAGAGCTGCCAAGAAGAATCAGCTGTCGAAAAGACGACATAATGGTGCAAAAAGGAAGGGAAACTGAGAGCTGTGTTCTTCTCAGGAGCAGAACAAACCCTGTTGATGGACCAATATGAAGAATGTAAAGGGATCATCACCGAAAAGGATAATTTTACCTTAACCAACTTAACCAACTATTAGCCAATCAGAGGCAGGCTGGTCTTCAAGGAACGCAGGTGGAAATGAAAAACCATGAAATAAGGCTAATTATTATTAAATTTAACCTCATGTTCTTTTTGTGTTGATTGTTGTTGATTGGTCTGAATTTAAGTTTTCTGAACACAGACATGATTTAGAGCTTTTTTTTTTTTGTGGAAATTGTACAATAATATATGGCTGATCCATCATCAGTAGTACGTTCTTTAGAAAACGGAGCACACAGTGTAAACACAATTATAACCTCATAAAAGGCAAAATTATTACAAATAAAGAGAACTAGAAAAGGATAGCTAAGGGGTCCCCTCTAATAGTTCTAGGGCAAAAATAATGGTCAGGGTTTTTCTTTCCTTCACTGATTTTTAGCACAGAGCTAGTTATCGCATTAAAACCACCAATAAGGGTTGTGTCTTAATATATTTATGGATTACAACTGTTTTTTTAATTTTCCATTATGATTCCAGATGTCATATCACATATGTTAGAGATTTTTTGACATATGGCTACTGAGCAGGTAATCATATAAGCCTCAGTTATGGAACAAAGTGAGATTCAATGGAACAGAGTTAATGAGACTCATCAAAATAAGCCAGCCTTTTTCTGTCTGTCTTTGTGGAATACCACCAGAGCTTGATGAGAAGATTGATACAACTTTCATACCTCTGCGGTAAAAATGCAGCTGCAGACAGCAGGCAATTAGTTTAGCTTTGCACAAATACTGAAGATGGAGAAATAGCTAGTCTGGCACTGACCAAAGGTGACAAAGATAATCAGCATCTCTAACGCTCACTTATAACACATTACATCTCCTTTATTTATCTATGAACATGAAACAGTGATCTTCTTATTTGCTATTTACATATTTATTTATTTTAGGGAAGCAAATGCACACATTTCCTAGAATGTTGAACTGTTTCTTTAAGACAGATGGAAGTCTAACTGCCTCATAAAGCATGTCAGACACACTGTCTCAGGTTTTTGACATTCACAGACTTCTCAGACCACTTATAAGCACAAACAAATTTCTGTTTCCATTTGTCCAATTGGAGTGCAGTTTCCAGGGGAACAAGCTCTAAATCTACTCTCACCCACATTTCTAAAAGAGACTTTTCTTTTCCAGATATAAGGATGAGCAAAGAAAGATAAAGTGACAGTGATGCACTCCGACGGGTGTTCAACAAGCTGCGTCATATATTTGAATAGTATAGTTTTATAATCAACCAACCAAATTAGCTTTTTATTCAAAACAAGGATAAGAGTCGGATTATTGCAGTCCATACTGATAACTGATATTAAAACCTCACTTCTGCTCTCATCCATTCTCATTCTCAGCTATCCAGGACTGCAGGTCAATGGCCCAAAACACACAACTGTTGTTTCAAATGTATCTATCCAGGCAGACAAACTTAGGTCTCAAACACAGCACAAAGTCTGTTTCCTGTTGTGAACTGTATGAACGCATGCTGGGGTCACGAGCTGGGGTCACTGGGAGTGGCTGGGTGTGGGTATAGATTATTGATGAAGTGAGCAGTCCCTCGCGTGGAGGAGAGGCCTCCTTCCCTTAACGATTCACTAAACCTCACTGGTGCACGACAATATGAAAAAAAAAAACCAAAATTCACTAAAAGCTCCAAGTGTTGATACGTACCTGTCTGTTTTCTGCTTTTGATGCTGACACTAAACATAAATATAAATAAAAGAAGAATCTACTGATGTTATGGTTTGACGTTTTACTTTTATCTATAATCATGTAATAAGTTATTCAGCAACTGCTATGCATTGAATGTCTGTGCTCAGTGTGTAGTGCAACATACACGACTGGATTTAGCACAGATTGCAACGTGGAATCATTTGGATCAACCGGACAAAGGTCAGGATAATTCAGCATGATATTCTTGCATTCTAGCTGTTGATCTGTCATTAGTCCTATACATATCAGCTTTATGACATTACTCTTCTATATTTAACTTTCAGGAGCCAGATTAGGACCAAACACAGGAGACCAGGAAATCTGGTCTTTGTTCTTCCTGCTTTCTGTGACAGTGATTACATAATCCTGGCTCCCTTACATAAGTGTCATTAGTCAGTGGTAGATTTCAAACTGTTACAATACGTTAGAAATGTATTTGGCCTGCACTCCTGGTGGCCTACCTAATAGCTCTAATATAAATAATTCTGTTTCTAGTGATAAACTGTAATCCTGGAGAATATAACAATAGGAAGCTTGAAAATGATGTAAATACATGAATGTGTATAGAGAAATTTATATCAGTTTGGATTTTGGAGACACATGATAAACACAGAAAAGTGCAGCCAGTAGAGTTCAAATCTCTGCCAGGTGTGTTGTTAGCTTAGAATGAGTCCTTCAAATCCACATTGGGAGAAAGCTGCCTTCCCCACAGTCTGCCATGTTTCTACAATAGCAAAAATGGACAATCATACTTATTTACCTGAAGCCCACCATAGTTTCTTCTAAATCCTACACACTACTCACCAAGTGAGTAATCAATAAAATAGGGTTTACAAAATTGTGAGTCATGCAACCACGAGGTCATTGAGAATACAGGCGGCGTAAATGTGCAAAAATGCATGCACACACTTAACCAAAGGTATGGTACCCTCCAGGCTTAGACCGTTTGGAGATAATGAAGAAACAATGAGTAACATAATTTATTAGACATCAAACAATATATTCTCAAAGACAGGAGACAATTAAGATCAAACTTCATAGCATTTTTACTCACATAAACATAAAACCATGCATTTCTACGCTAACCACTTCATTCTGATTTGTTTTGTGACCAAAGAAATTAAATTATGCAGCTTTAGACCATATATCAGTACAAGTCAGTAGCCACTTCTCAGCAACATTTCCAAAGCTTAGAAATGACCAGCTGGAGCAGAGAACATTATGGCCAAAACTTTGTGGCCCAACCAGCTTGTATGTCAATTTATCTAATTCTGCTCCCCAAAGCACTCTATAAACGCTATAAATTGGTAACAATTAACTTTAATGTCACAACATAGTCAACCTGGCAGGGGTGTAAGAATACAGAAGGCTATTAAGTCAAACAGATGGAATGTAAAGTGATTTTGGGGGGAAGCTGTGTGGAGACTGCACCATCTTTCATCAAACATCAAATATTAATGCTCAGATTTCTTTTCCACATCACATAAATGGAACTCGCAAGAGGATTTAGCCACTGTGTGAGATTTCCTTCCCAGTCATATTTGTCAATTCAAGGCAAAGCAAATCTTTTTGTCAATGCACAGGGTGAAAATCTATCAACTTGAAACTGTACACAAAACCACTTGGCACTCACTGAATGTATTCCCTCAGTAATATACAGTTCCTTAAAGGGAAACCTTGCCGATTTTCAACCAGCTTTGTGTCATTACAATGTGGGTAATATATGTAAATTAACAATATTCAACTTTTCTCCATGTTGTCTGCACCCAGAACTAAAGTCCGCTGTTAAACATTGTTCATTTGCATGTAATAACCACATTGGTTGAAAATCTCCAAAGTTTCCCTTTAAGTTGCAGTCGTGTATTCATATCTCTTAGAGGTGGGAGGGAAGTAGCATCTGTCACTATAGCTCTAATAATCAGCTTTCTGCTCTCATTTTTTGGTGAGGGTTTGAGGTTTGGGACTTCTTAGACTCAATTCTCTGACAAAAATCCCTTCCGGGGGGCTGTCGCATTGGGGATTTATGAATTTGTGACTTTCTCATGCTGTCAATCTCTTCCTCTATATATCTTACTGAGAGAAAAAAATCCTCTCATCTCTTCTTATTTTCTTTTTGTAGCACTTCTTTCCTGCACGACCATGGATCCAATTCGGGCTATTCGGTCAATCTAGGTAATGAACCATCTCTCACTGTGGACAAGGATGCCTTGTTGAGTTTTTTTTATATGTAAAACAGTTGGATTTTCACGGAAGCATCACCGTCTCATCTGATAGGACAAAGTTTCAGCTTGGGAAGAAAGAAGCCTAAATGTAAACCTCTTATGGTTTCTTACCTCAGTCAACATGATGAACAGGGAAACAACGGAGGAAGGGAGTAAAAATATGTCTGTGTGCAAGTGAGAGACAGACATATCATTGGGTTAAGACTCTGTTTTTCTGTCTTTGTCCTTGAGTAGAGTCTTACAGGGACTTCATGCTTTAAGTACAAATGGTAATAACAAAAAAGAACATCTGCTTCTTCACTTCTGGGTTCAGTTTACATAATTTTTTCTTTCCTTCTGCTCCTAATCCCTTACTGTGCTGGGTACACATTGCCCAAAAAATTCCATCAAGGAAAGTAAATCAAGTGTGGATGAAACCTTGTGGATTTTTTTTAAACAGTATATATACTTAAGATTCAGAATCACTAAATAACTTTTCACAGTGGTAGCATCTCAGACCAAAACAAACGTGCCCCAACACCGCCGCCACCAAGGCTCTCTGGCCGGGTAACTTGCCTTGCCTGCCTGCTGTGTTTGCTCTCTCTAGCCTTGGTGTGTCTAAACCTACTGGGTTCGCTCACTGAACGACTCACGTGCAGTGATGTGCACATGCAGCCGTCTCTACGACCAAAAGACAGAACAGAGAAGCTCAGATTACAACACACAGAGGGAATGCCACTTCAATTATCTGCTCAGGACCCCATTACTCACTGTATCGTAACACAGCAAATAGATGTCTGCTGCTATATTGATGTTCTGAAATGCTATATATGGGAACTTTAAAGGATAGGTTTGATCTTTCTGTTATACTTTACACTGTAAAAGATCAGGGGCAAAATCCACAGTTCTCATTCAGGGGAAAAAACATTGGAAAGTGCAAAATGAAAAATGAAAAAGAAAATCAGGTCCTGTCCCTTGAATAAATGTACTGAACTCAGAATAAAATGGGTGAGGAAATGGGTTGAGCTTGGATATACGCTGAACTATTCTCAATTTAATAGTCCAAAACATAATGGACAATTTAGTGTTTCCCTGACTCAATTCAAATGGCAAGTGTTGTGGAAAATGCTTCTTTCGTTTCACGTTGCGCATTATATCAACGTTTTGCAGGGTGAGAGAGACAGGGGGCAAAGATGATATATAAAAACACATGGATAGAGCAGGAACACACACACACACACACACACTCATTCAGATAACACCTGATGCAGGGAGGAGATGTGGTCACGTCAGCGAGAGAGCAAAGAGAGCACGCAAAATTGCACTGAAGTGAATTATGATTGCTTTGTGTGCTCCGTGTTGATTATCATAATTTATGTTATCATCAACAATAATGAATACAAAAGCCTTGTCAGTGCATGCTGGTTTGTACTGCTAGCAAAGCTCACTGAATGCAGCTAAACTGCACTGATTTGAGTGATGGAGTAAAGGAAGAGAGGGAAGAAGGGTGTGTGTGTGTGTGTGTGTGTGAGGGATAAAGATGAAGTGATGGCAGAAATGGATGGGAGGGAGGAGAAAACAACATGTTGGTGTATAGCAGAAGCAAGGAACAGAACATTCTCCTTGGTCTGAAATGATAGCACGTACAGTAGAGTGAGGAGCCCTGTGTGTGTGTGTGTGTGTGTGTGTGTGTGTGCGTGTGTGTGTGTGAGACAGAGAGAGAGAGAGAGAGAGAGAGAGAGAGAGACGCCTGCTCACTCCTGCCATCATGCACCAATCTCTTGCAATATGGGTCACCAGATCCCTCCCTAAAAACCAAGCAGCATGTGACAGAGTATTACATTTTATGCTATTGTGTTTCACTTGGGAAAATAATAACAACATGAATGAATGAATGAATGAATGAGTGCATGGAGCCACTTTATAGAAGCACTAAAACGTTAGTGTTACTGAGGAAACTGTCATTTAACATGTCTCTGTTTACTACTGAGTAGCTAATTAACTCCTGTCACCCACTGTGTTTCATACGTTCCTTCTTTAATTCTGTGTAAATGATACTCATGCACAAACATATGTTTGCTGACATGAAGGGGATGATGTCGCCAAAGCAAATACCCAGCTGCTTTATGAAATCATTATTAGGGTGGGGGACAACGTGAGAGGGAAGAGAGGGTAAGAGAGAGACAAATGAGGGGTCATGTTATGGGTGTGTTAAGGTGAACACAAGGCCTGTGTTTTTTTTTTTTTTTTCTTTCTCTATTTTGTCTCATCATTGCTGCAGCTCTGTTGCACATGTGTTGAATATAGAACAGGTGCAGAGATCTGATGCAAAGGCAAATATACATACAGACTTCTGCCACTGCAGAGCTAAATCCTAATCCCGGTTATGACCTTAACCCTTAACCCAAAGCCTAATCCCAAATGAGACAAAATGTCCTCACTTTGCAAAAATGTCCACACGTAAGAAGTCTATAACATATAAATATACACACACGGACACACACACGCTATCGTATGTGCAGTCTTGTGGTAAATCTTCCAGGCTTTGCGCAGTAATGGATACTAATTCTCCCCCACGTCCATCCCTCTGTCTTCTGACCAGTCCTGAATTCTTTAGTCTAACAGCTGCAAATGCTATGAACATAATGCATAGGCTGTCTAACAGACTCTTAAACATGTTGTGACATTATATTCCTACCAGGGTTTAGATTTCAGGTTTACTCACCAGTATAAAAAATGGTTTTTAACACATGTATCTTGAAAGGAATCAATTAAAATAAGTGCTAAATCAATCAACAATGAGATGTGTCCCCTCAAATTTGGATATTTGAATACAGTTACACTCATTAGAGCTGAAGGACTGTTAGTGGTTCTTCTGTCTGTGCCTTTTATGCTTTTTAATTTATATTAAGGTTTTTTAAACATGTAAGCCAATGGGAGGAATCCTCTCTTCAAACCTGTTCCGCCTTGAATTTCCAATACATCTGCATATTTTTAGCTTTAGACTTCATTTAAATTTAAAAAATGTTCACAAGACTTCTATTAAACTTTTAACTAAACTTTATTAGAACTATAAAACTTGAGCTCAATTTTTGGAAATCTTTAACAGTTATTGTTTTATCACAATGCAAATTTTATGCTTTTGGTCCTTTTCTTAGTTTATAATGGGTGTGTTTTGCACTGTTTATAGCGTCACATGACCTGTGACGTCATACGTTATTTCTCTTTGGCCGTTATGCTTTTTCAACCTTTGCAACTTCCACAACTTTCACTTCTCATACACATTTTATGCTCAAAATGTAGAAAAAATGTCTCCTTTTTGACACGGTATCATTATTTCAGCAGCCATGCCAACAAGTAGCTACACTGAGAACAAGAACGCACAATTGCGCACAAAGAAAACGTTATCCTAAATTTTCTTTCGCTGGGTTTTTTTAGCTAAGTTTTTGTTTTATTTACAATACGTTATTAGTAAAACACAAACTTGAAAATCAATATTAATCTCACATTACATTAATATCAGCTAGCTTGTTTTCTATGACCAGACCTTACATTTTTAGAAACTAGTGAGCTGTTCCTCTCTCTCTAACTGACAAGTGAGGATGGAACAATTTCTTGTTTTCATGGTATTCAGATAAGAGTAAAAAGTAAACTTGAGCCAAACATTGTTAACATAACCAATGCAGCCTCAGCCTCTTTTAATCCTCAAAATTTCCGTTGAGAATTTGGTTTATGTCTGAGTATCAATTAGTTGAAGTGATTAATGTGCATTATCTGAGCTAACACACTGGCTAACACTTGTCTTGAATGAGCCCCAGTTTGGTTATGTTTAATTCATGAGGCACCATCCCTGTCTCAATTAGACAGTGATGAATATGGATCCAGGCACTTCTACTCACACTCACACACACGCACGCGCAACTGAACCCAACCATTACTCTATAACTGCTGGTAATAGAAACTTTCCTGACACTAACTGCCCCGCTGAGAGACTTTTCAAGACAGAATTTACCTCTGTATTTTACTGGTGTCAAGTCGGTGGTCCTGTGAAAAACTCATCACAGGAAATGAGACAGTTTGCATTTCTGACTTTTGGTGCCGTAGGCAGGACACAATGGTGCACTCGCTTATTTCCTGTCGTCACTGACTCAGCCTTCACGCTCCCCTTGCTTTTCGTAATCTACTAATTTATATTCTGGTTTTTCCTAGAATGTCATCTCAGTGTAACAAGAATGGGAACGCCTTCCTGAACTCTATCTGCACCTGCCTCTTCTTGATCTAGCCTGGGACTATGACTGTCTAGGGTGCAAACAGCTGAGAGGGAAAAAATCAATTGCTAGATTTTGTCTCAAACAAATCTGTACTTGAGTAACTTGCTTGCCTAAACTGACATCACAGACTCAGCTTTAAATAAGAGAGGGAGTACATCAACAATAAATAATTATACAGCCAACATTGTTTGCATATTGGAGTATGTTATTACCTCTTGATTCCCTGTGACTTCTGAGAAGTTGCCCAGAGAGTTGCCCTAACAGAGTTAGCTACAGTGGCAATAAATAAATAATTAAAGAGGGTAAGTAGCATCACAGCCAAACAGGAAAAGACAAGATTGCTGCCTTCAAAGATTCAATTCACAAGGCTGGACAGTGTCTGACAAATGATCTCTGCAAAGTGCAGCACAAAAACACTCCAGCCCCAAAACTGTCTTGTAGTTTCAATGCAGGTTGCTATCAAGGTCGCTTTTGTGACAGCATGACTGGCTGCAGACACAGAGAGGACACACAGAGACAACCTATCCTGTCAGCCGGGCCAAGAACGTTTACGTTTTGTTTAGATGCTGGGA
This sequence comes from Pempheris klunzingeri, assembly GCF_042242105.1. Lineage (NCBI taxonomy): Eukaryota > Metazoa > Chordata > Actinopteri > Acropomatiformes > Pempheridae > Pempheris > Pempheris klunzingeri. Next base: position 13,116,475 of record NC_092028.1, read on the forward strand.
AGTGACACTTCCTCCCGCTCTCGTAAAAACATCCCTGCCTCTCTCCTTCCCTCACCCACCTGCACCCACCTGCCTAAGAGCAGCGTTGCCGTTTGTGATGTGAGGAGTGGTTTAAACTCACCCTGACCAGTGAAGAGGATAAAACTCTGGACATATAAAGTGCGCAATATAAGCTGTATATCAGATTTACAGCTATAATAAACAAGAAGTGACAGAGACGAAATTCTGTGTGTTCATGCTAATGGTGGTTCACTGGATATATGAGCCATATAACATCAGATTTGACCATACATGCTGAAATCACTGCATTTCACCTCGTAAAGGTCTGGCTCAACAGGGTTGTGTAGCGCATCATTAACCTGGCAAGGATGGCACAGGTAGTAAATGTTGCTTTCTCATCTCAGTCTTCTGATCTAACTGTGACGCACTCTGGCTGTGGAAGTGTGATCTGATAAACCTTCTGCAAAACAGCCACTACAAACAAGGTCTGGACAGATGTTAGCCTCTACCAGCCAGCAGTTCTTCATGTTTGGCATAATTAACCGAACAGTGGTTAAACTGCCACCTGGACTGTTTCTCTTTTCCTTCCTACCTGGAATGAACATGCCGCTACTCAGGTGCTTTTAAACAGCAGGGGAGAAACTGCAAGTCATTATTTGCAAAATGATATTTAGAGGCTGGAATACTTTGTTTTGACTTGTCCCACCGTGAAAATCTCTTGATGTGGGAGCAGAATTGTGTACTCTTCAATCCATGTGAATTTCATTTCAAAGCTCTGGGTGGTTTGTAAATGTGCAGATTGAACCCAAAAAAATCAAATACCTAAAAATACAAGGAAGCTAGGGGGGGTCTCGAGCACACTAAACAAACCATGTGATTGACCGTAGAGGACTTTAAAACTTTATTGGTTGATTTTTAGAGCACAACATTGAGGTATTATCACCCCATAAAGTTGATATGTCGAATGTGTTACCTGTTAGTTGCCTATTTGAGAGCCTGAAATGAGAACATTTAGCTTAAAGATGCAAAAGTTCTCCAGAGGATGGAGGGGAACTGAACAATAGGGTGCTGATTCTTGGTGGGTTTGTCATGACGTGCAACCCCTCTCACACACAAGTGGTCATGTGATCCATTGATCATATCACAATATATTTATTATAGCCACTTTAACGGCAAATATGAAAATTGTTACTCACGTAAAAGTAAAAATACCAAACATCTCACTAAGTTGTTACGTCAGTACATTACCCATGTTGGAAAAGGCTGGATATCATCAACATAACCGAATAAAGTCATAACGACCAAACATAACCCATCATCTTGAGTTCAACACACAAAATGTTGAGTCATTAAAAGAACAGCACTCATATTTATTATGGATGTTATGAAGAGCCTTTTTTTTGCCGTGACGCAGAGCAATGTAGCCAACAGTATTAGCATTTCACCAATCCTGCTTTGTTTTGCCTTCCTCTGGCAGGATTTAACTTTTTATTAATGTTTGGATTACTGGGTCATAACAAGCTCTCTGCTGGCTGCTCAGTGCGATACCACATTACAATCGCGTTTATCCGAATCCAATCTCCTCATATTGTCGGATGCATAAAACTGCACACATACTGCCGCAGCCAACCGAGGGCATTCCCCCAGTTCGGCTCCCCCTGCACACATTTAACACACTGAGCAGACACACAATTACACCACAGATAAGCCTAATCTGGAGCTATAGTTGTGTGGGTTTGCTGTTCTGAACTGTGTCCATGATTACATTCCATGTCGTGATTACTGTTCAATATGGAGATGATGCCTCTAGGCTGCATGTGTCACACACATCAATACATCAGAGCGCCATCTTAGCTGGTGACAGCGGCAATAGCGCGACATCGGGACGGTATTACAGCACTCAAGTGGATGATAAAACTCGGTTTCGCAGCATCTGTTAGTACTGTGAAACATCCAGTGTACTACTTTAGCTGCAGGGGTAAATGAAGAAGTTATGCATATTTCTCTATCTAGGCCACAGGGAAGTGGGGAGGGAGCAGGGGGCGGTTGAGGGGGGGGTAATGTGATTGTCAAGACGCTCAGAATTCCCACTTTGCTGTGGACGCACAGACTGCGTGTGTGTGTGTGTGTGTGTGAGGAAAAGAAAGGATGAAGGAAGAGAAAGAAAACGAGAGATGAATTAAGTAAGCTACTGTATAAAAGCAGGGCAGACGTTAAAGCCCTCGCTGATATTCAGAGTAAAAACATCAATATTCACCACAGTGTAAAGCTCAACTGCAGGCTTGATTTGAGTTCCCCATCTCTCTCTGTCAGTGATACTGCAGAGCTGGGAGGACTTCTTCTTCTCCCTTCCTCTTTCATGTGTTCAGCTCTGTGGAATCCATAGATAACGGGCACGCACAACACACAAACACACACACACACACACTGTGCAGTCGTTTAACCAAGGCGGCGCACTCAGAGGTGAGTGTGTAAAAGTGTTAAGAATGTTTTCAGGTTACACTGTGAGTTCAAACAGCACACACAGAGGAGAAGAAGAATAAAAAGAGAGAGGATGCAGGGGACCGGGGTAAGTTTGTTGCTATGCAACCAGACTGTGCCGTTTGAGAGCATAACCATCCACTCTGCAATGAGTTAATGCATGCATGCGCACACACTCGTACAAACACATGCATGCACCCACGCACATGCAGAAACTGTGGGAATCTGCACAGACAGACACAAACAGTCCCATGGCTGATTCCCACAAAGTGTTCAGACACATTAAAATATTTGATATGCACATGCTCACATTATGCCGGAATCTTTCTCAATTCAATTTCAATTGAAGTGGCATGACTGCACATGATAAAATGTTGCCAAAGCATGTTTCTCTCTCGCTTATCCATATGCATGTTGTTGCGTTCAATGACTGGTTTGCTGATTGGTTGTCAGAGATTGGGTCCCTTCTCACAGCGGTCAGAATAGAGCTCCCTCTCCTTGCAGCGATAAAATTTCCCTCCAGGGATGAAAGTGCAGAAAAATGACCTACAGCATATTGTAAATTCAGCGTGAGCGTCATCCGGCTCTCATGCGACCCAACCAGAGCAAATCATACAAATGCATGACTAGCTCTTATTATTCATTTCTACATTAACCCTATGTCCCATGGTGGTATATTCCAGGCATACCAATACCTTCTTGCATGTTTCAAAGAGTCTCTTTTGTCAGTGGGGAGATCATCTACATCCGCTCACAGATTCACACTAGGCCCCTGTGTGCTGAACACGACCACAGCTAACTCGCTATCAGTGCCACCAGCCACTTTTCTGCCTGTTTTAACATCATGAAGTTATTCATTTCTATTGTATTATGAAATGTTTTAATGTCAGAAATAACTAAAAATGGAACCTTACCAAAACCCAACACCAACAAAATAATGTGTCATGAAACTGATGATGATGAATACTGACAAACCTGTTAGGATCCTGTTATTTTTCCCCTGTTTCCCCTGTCCTTTTCCCTCCTGTGTGTTTGTCTCCCTCTATCTGTAGCCGGAGCGGAGTCGAGGAGGTTACTCACGGTCATTCCACCCACACACCTGCAAACATCACACACCTGCTCCCGATTGGCAATCAAGCCGCCCACGCCTTCCCTGCCTATTTAACCCAGCTCTGTTCATTCCCTCACTGCCAGATTGTCCGTTTGCGATGGTGCACTTCAGGCTCTCGATCCAGCAGTTCCTCGCTGCGATTGATATTCTTGCTCCTCGTCTCTGCTCCGGTTTTGTCTCCCTCTCCCGTCAGCTACCCTGGTCTCCGTCCCGGCCCTGCTCCCTGCCTCTCCAGCCTGTCTACCCTGGTCTCCGCTCCAGCCCTGCTACCTGCACCTCCAGCCTGCTTCCCCAGGTCTGGACTCCGGCCCTCTCCCCCACACTACGCCTGCCTGCTTCCCCTGATCACTACTCCTGGTCCTGGTTCCCGCAACACCAGCCTGTTCCCCCTGGTCTCCCCTCCGGGCCCTGTTCCCCGCTACACCAGCCTGCTTGCCCCTGGTCCCTTCCCCGTTCCCACTCCATTTTTTTGTGTTTCTATTAAATCTAATTGTCTTCAAACCAATCGTGTTCTGTGTCTGCATTGTGGGTTCAGCCAGTCCGTTCCGCTTAACAAAACCATTAAACAAACCAGTTACAGTTCCTGTAACTAAGAGCAAAGATTGTTCCAGTATGTTATGAACACTATCTTCAAAAAAAAAAAGACATTTTAAGGATAAGAAGAATAATGAAAAGCAAAAACCTAAAATGGTATTATTGGTCTTTTTAAGTCTGGCAGACAATGTAGGTCTTTGATCAACATATTGGTTGGCTTCCAATGTCAGCACTGACATTTTAAACACTTCAAAAAGGTTTTGTATCTGAGGTATATTTTCTATTTCCAGTAATAACAAAAACTTTAACTCAACTGCAGAGGTTTGAGGAAGAATAATTTAATGACTAAGGCACACGGCATTAGGCAAGCCATAAAAGGAACATCACATCAAAGTATACAATTATCCTAATATTTTGTTTATTCTCATGACTCAATTACATGTTATTTGATTATTTGTGCTGCTTGGAATGAGTCAGACTTTGGAAGTCTGGCATCTGAGAGTCAAGGAGTATTTTTCTAAATTAGAGCAATTTATTTAACAATGTCACGGACAAAGAGTAGTGAATATATATGTAGGAAATTATCTTTTGCAAACCCTGTCTGTAATCTGTGCTCAAAGAGAGTTGTAGACAATGACGGGACAGTAGATAAGTGTGTCATAATTTCCATTTAATCTCTGTAATTTGCTGAGCAGCACTGTCTGATGTCTGATGTCAGCTATCATGCCGAGCATTATTTTCCAGCGTAGGATCTGACAGTACTGCTTCACCAGCACTTGCTCTTCTGGCGTGCATGTGGTGATTATGATCAGCACTTTTTTTTTTTCCACCTTCTTTCCCATCCTTCTCTATTCATTAAATGCGTCACACTCCCTGGTCCATCTCTTCCCCCTCTAGCAACTTGGCCTCTCCTTCCAGCCTCCACCCCTTTACCCACCACCACCTTCCTCAACCCTCCCTCCCTCATCCCCACCGCCCCCCCCATCCCTCCCCTCCAGTATTGGTCTTCAAAGCAGCAGGCAGAAGTCTACAGCAGCTCTGCAGCTCGTGAAATATAGATTTTATTGCCTGTGGGACTGCTGCTCTGTACATTTTCCAACGGACAAACACACACAGAGATACAGCTGCATGTGTTGCTGTGTGCACATGGTTTCACTCACACAAGCACGCACTCCTTTTTTCAGTTCCTGACAGGGATGCATACATGCCGACACGTAACATCTTTCATTCCATCATACGCCCTTTTGTAAGTTTTTACCTTCACACTGGTTTGAGGTTATGAGCTGATCAGTGAGGAATGAACCTGCGACCTTTACTAATAACCTTCTCAGCTCCTCCACACTTCTCTACATGGTCTCTTCCACCATCACTGGTGTTGATAACTGCCTGCTGTTTTCTAAATTTAACCAAAAAAAAAAAGAGTCTGCAGCCACGCTAGCAGGTATGTGAGGCTGTATTTTGGTGCTTTGAGCCAAATGCAAACATCAACATGCTGACATGCTCACAATGACAAAGCTAACATGCTCATGTTTAGTAGGTGTAACATTTACCATGTTCACCATCTTAGTTTAGCTTGTTGGGATGTTAACATTTGGAAATGGTCACGAAATATTCATGGTTGACGAGATGATGATGATAATAAGGTTTTGCAGGTACTTGCTCATTAGCCAGATTATTGGATGAATCTGACCTGAAAATGGGGCTTGATAAAATATTGAGGGATCATGAAGAGTTCATGCTCTGAAACAGCTTTACAAAATTTCACGGTCATCTATTCAATAATTGTTGAACAATTTCTGTCTATACCAAAGTGGTGGACGTACCGACAGACTGAAATTGCCATCCCTTGAGCCAGCCTGACTAAAGACATTTTCAGGTTACCACCAATTTACAACTCATCCTCTCTTGCCATTTATGGACCACTGCCAGAAAAACAAGCCAAAACAAATTAGTCAATATTTCTCAACTTGTTAATAAAAGAGCAAAATTAGCCTTTTTACAAATTAGTGGAGACTCTGTATTCCTGCATGGGGAGTAAACACAAGAATAAATCAATAGACAGCACAAATTCTAGCAAATGGAAAAAGATTGATGCAACTTTTAATTACGCAGTGGGAGATGTAGTGGGAGGTGCAGTCACGTTCTCAAGCTAGATACCTTCATGTTGACTAAGCATCCATTTGACCCAAGTTACAGTAAGTATGATCTAAATCACTTAAAAAGAATCTTGAGCACTTCAGTCCATTGGTACATAATGGGACAGATAATCTTACCACAGAGATGCTTTTTGGGAAAATGGGTCTGTGTAACTCCATTGTAACTGCACTGTATTGGAAAGAGCTCTCATGGGAGGCCTCTCCATCGCTCTGTCTCTCTCGTTTTCAGCCACTCACCGTTTCCCTCTAGTCTCCCACGTTCACTCACTCTTTCGAGCTTCCCATCATCCCTTCTTTCATTATTGATTAGTTCAAAAACCTCTCAAAACCCGAAGAGTTTGCCCTGCCCAGGCTGAGTATGTGTATATGTGTGTGCATCTGTGTACGAGCGTTTGCTACAGCCAAGTGGGACTTTGGGACCCACTTTGCTACATTGACATCAGCAGTTGCCGGATGTGTTCATAAGTATGGTGACCCTGTTGTCTGGGCGACGGCCATTATGTTGTCACGGAAGCACTCAGGCTAATGGAGGAGCCATATAAATGATGATGCTCAGTTCCTCCACCTTCTTTCTCTCTCTTCATTTCCTCACACACATACAGATATGCATACATTACTAATGGGCTTCCATAATAAATGGATTCTTCACTCCTCAGACGCCAGCCATAAATCGATGACATTTTTATCTGACCTCTTTTCTTTTACTCGTTTGCTGACGCGCACTCAGACACAATCGCGCAGACAGACACACAGCGGTTCTGTTTACCTGAGTCATTTCATCTATTGATTAAAGTTTTATTGAAGCCGGTGGTTCTCTGTAAGCAGACATCTGCCGTTTTATTAGGTATGATATGTGAAACGCACACAGCTGCATGCATAGGCAAACGTGCTGTATACAGAGCAGATGGAAATCATTATGAGTCATATCATGATTTTCTCTCTGTCAGGGAAATGCTACCAGATAGTGTGTGTGTGTGTGTGTGTGTGTGTGTGTGTGTGTGTTCTTGGAGCACTGGTCAGCTAGGCAGCAGATGTCAGACATGTCAGTGAAAGGAAATATTACTTAGAGGTGGATGGATGGTTGGATTCACATAGTCAGCAAGTAGTTTCCCGGTGTGTGTTTTTTAATGCAGGTAAAATGTTTCCTCAGCAAGTATGTTATCCATCTGTCCGTCTACCACAGTCCAAAGACAGAGGTTATGTGAATTGGAGACTGTAGCTTGCCTTTAAGTGTGATAGACTGGTGACCCTGAACAGTAGTCTGGAATATAGAGCCATGGACAGATGGAGAATATACATCACACATCAACTTTAAATACACAATCAAAAAGCCTCTAAAAAGGTGTAATACATTAGGGACATACAACTGACCAGTTCCCTGAGATAAAGTGCTGGATATGTGCTGTGCTTTTCAATTGGCTGCCAGTATGGCCATTTGGAACAGCCACTCACTTTGTATAAGCTATTTTGTTTCAGCATATATCTGCCTTAAGAAAGAGTAAAGCAATACACTGTCTTCGGCTCATCGAAGTCCCCTAAATCATCAAAAAAGCATTTCCTCAGATCATCATTTCAGAAAAAAAAAAAACTTGCTGAGCCCCTAACTGTGAAACTCTTATAGCACTTAACTGCCAACTGATGAGAGTCTGAACGTGTGTAAGCCGCCCTCCCTCTACAACTGCTCCCCTCAGGCTGTTACTGTAAATAAGAATGGGTCCTTAAACAGCTTGCCTGGTTAAATGAAGGTTAGAAATCCTACAAGGGCTTCCAAGTCCCACAGCACAGCAGAGGTATAGGGGAATGGAGAAATTACAAAGCACAAAAGCACTCTAGTCATATGAAACCACTTGTATTCGTTTAGCGGTGTATCTTGGGTAATCATTGTCTTAGAAAATGGGACGATCATGAGGTAGTCTGTGCTCACACTGTAAGGTGTACCTGGAATTATAATTAGGAAACAGCTTGTGATTATACCACAGCACAGTTTCTCATAAAATGGTCATTTTATAAAACGCCGCCTTTTATAAGAATGGCAAAAACGTATGGAAAAAAGTAATAGACAATCCAATTTAAATAGTTTTTATTAATAAATAATGATGTTGAAATTAAATAGGCCCTCCAGGCTGTCTGCACAAAGTGTCTAGTTGCCTTGGCAACAGTAAACTACAGCGCTGCTGCAGGGTGCTAATCAGCTGTTCGGTCTCTGGCTCATCTACTTTCTATTCAGGACAAAAGGAGTTTGTGACAAAAACTATGACGATATAAACTACTGTAAGTTATTTTATCAAGTTGTCTGTTAGAGAAGGGCTCCATCTTCCATCTGATTAGCAGTGGCTCAATATACAGTACATGGGGCGCTTTTGTTGTGAAGGGGAAGAACAGAAGGCTTTGATCTAAACTGTGCCGATGTATGTTTGAATGCGTGTAACCTGCCCTCCCTCCACAACTACACTCCCCGCTGCTACTGTAAATAAGAATGCGTTCTTAAACAGCTCTTAAATGAGGAAGGATTGTCCCAGTACACAGCAGAGGTATAGAGGAATGGAGAAAGTACAAAGCACAAATGCACTCTAGTCATGTGAAACCACTCTTGTAGTAGTTTAGCAGAGTATTTTGGGGCATTATCGTCTTAGAGTATGGGACCATCATGTGGTTTGTCTGTGTTTATACGAGGGAGCACCTAAAACTATGAAGCAATAGCTCACGACAGGCCGTGGTCTGTTGTGTTCGGCTTTGCTTCGCATCAGGCCTTCTTTAAAATGGTCCACTTTATAAAACAGTCAGAAAACAAATAAAAACTAAGAAAATATTAACTACTGTAGGTTATTTCATCAGGTTGTCTGTTAGACAAAGACTCAAGAGTGAAACTGAGTTCCATCTGATAAACGATGACTCAGTGTTTAAGTGGGGCTTTTGTTTTGAAGGGGAGGAACGGAATGCATGGATCTAAACTGCACTAGTTTTGTAAAAATAAAGTCTTCCTGGTTCAGACAACAGAACCTCTGTGTTGATATTTTATTAGTCCTAATGAGTGTAGGCGCAAAACACAACCCTCGGCTACAGTACAAACTCTCATGCATATAAGCAGGGTGATGCAAACATTACATCTAAGTCCTTTCCAGTGCCAGCTCGTCCTCATTAGGGACACTAAGCTAACGCTGCCCAATATGTATCAACATGAGAGCCTGAGGGACAGAGGCTGACCCAGACACAGACACACACACAGACACACACACAGACACACAGACATAGACACAGACACACAGACATAGACACAGACACACACACACAGGGTGAGGTGATTTGTAATTTGAGGCTATAGCTATGCTTTGAATAGTGTGTATAGTGTACATATAATTAACTGATCAATTCTGTAGTCATATTGGTCTTTGTATTAATGTATACTGTATTGGACAGGTTGCATTTTGCTTTTTATTTGTATTTTTTGATACAGCGCTCCTAAAACAATGTTGCCTAATGCCAGTAAAACCAACCGAATTGAACTGAATTGATTTGAATGAGAGGTGTGATGTCACAGTGCACTAAAGTACAGTACTACATCACTGCAGAGGTGAAACCACTGAGGCCACAAAAACAAGATTTTCAGCTGATGGTACATAAACTGTTCTCGAATTACCTTAAGGTTCATGTCCCTTGTTTTTCACCTGGGTTACTCTCCATTTTGACCACTCTATGAGGTGTGTTCAGTCAGTAACCCAGCTGTGTCTCACAGGTTGCCAGGTGTTGGAGCAGATGTGGATGATTAGCAGGTGGAAATGTGCAAGTAGATCACGGCACCTCTCTGGCCTTTCTGCTCTGCCTCCTCCGCTGAGGTTGTTCCCGTCTCATGAGCTGTTTTTAAGTGATAAAAGATACATAGAATATCTTTATATACATGTAATACTTCCCAGGTATGCTAAAGTTATGGCTCTTTGCTGATTAAGACAGAGCTACCAAAAGGTAACTGAGCACAGAAACTGGATGGTGCATGATAACCCAAATGAAAAGTAAGTTTTTGTTAAGTTACTGAGTGACTGATTACATATTAAATTGTACAGTTACACAATAATGATTTGCAACTGTTATGCAAGGGTGGAGGTAACTAATTACATTTACTGCTACTTCTACTTCTGCACTTAACTTTTTTGAAACATCAGCAATTTTACTTGTACTTAAATATTTTTTATCTCAAGTACTGTACTTCACTGTACTACAATATTCTAGTTCTCTTTCCATCTTTGCTGTAACATCTACAGAGAATGTGATAACTCTGACTATGTTTCATCTAACAGCCGTTTAGCTGATTCTCTCATACAGAATGGCTTTCATTGAGCACAACAGATCCAGGAAACAGCTTAATCCTTAGATTGACCACCGTAAGAAATCAATGGTATGGCAAAGAAGCCTGAAACCTGATGTGACAGATGTACCAAAATAACCTTGGAACAAACAAGTGGCAGGACTGATTAAACAGACATATAATTGTGTGTAGATTAAAAAAACGTGACGCATAGAGAATCTGCTCCTCTCCGACAGTCTCGAATGCATAAAACGCCTTCGCCGGTAGCTTTTTTTTTTTCTTCTTTTTTTAATTTTGTCAACACGAGCCAACAGCGTCATGACTTATTACTCCACCACTCGGGAGCTCAGCAGACCAGGCTGACCTTAAACACTCACTCCAGTGATGAATATCTAAATAACCTCCCCTCTGACTTCCTCAAATCTGTTCTCCCTATTCCCTCATCAGCTGCTTAATTCTCTCCTCTCCTCCTATTGCTCACTCCTTGAGGGTGCTTTAAAACGGCCGTCCTTTTCAGCCAAAAGCTTCCTCGCGTTTTGGTCCCCGTAACTTTCCCTCGTATCACCTTGTTCCCTCCCTCCCCCCCACCTCTTTCTTCATCTCCTCCTAAGTGAAGGACAGTGGAGGTTGCAGAGCAGTGTGCTAGCCTGCGGGCAGAACAGGCTCTCAGAGAAAAGAGTATGAGGTTGATACTGCATGGAAATTTAGGTTCCTCTCTCATCAGTTCTTCACTCACTGACTCTTTTAGAGCTGATTTTACTGTAAGCTACATGCATAGTGAGTTCCACTGGCAAAGCAGGGCAGCCTCGTAGTGCAAAAATGGGTTTTATCCACTCATAAAGCAGTGATGGCTATAGAGGGCTTTCCTCTTTACAAACGGCATAGAGCTCTTATAGTGCCATTGTCATGATGACAGTTTATACATGACTTTCAGTCGCCTATTTAGACATAAAGCAAATCACAGGAAACCAATCAAAATGCTTTAAAACCAGTGATAACGATAACACAGAGTACATGAAGATAAATCTACAGGTAAAGAGAAATAATCCCCTGTAAATCCACAACATATCATTTTTATACTTCAGTTTTGTGTGGATTAAGCAAACAAGATAAAACGTCTTAATTAGTGAGCTTTAGAGCAAAGCCAGGGTAACTGTTTCCCTTGTTTCCAGTCTTTATGCTAAGCTACCTAGCTGCAGCTTCATAATTAGTGGACAGGTATAATAGTGGTATTGATCTTCTCATATAACACTCAGCAAGAAAGCAAATTCTAGTAGGGCCGCAATTGCTGACATGACTGTGTATGAAGTCTGGTTTTAATTGGAAAAAACCTAACAGTCAAAAGAAGCCGTCGGCCTAAACAGACAAGCCCGTTCATGGACAGACTGGCCCTTGGGAGCCGAGAGGACTCTGAGGCTGAGGCAGAAAGGCATTTGGGGAGAGGGAGGTGGTGAGGAGCAGTTTAAAAATATGATGTGGAGTTTTGGTGCCTCTCCCAGAGGGAATAAAAGATTCAAACTGGGCCAAAGACAGACCACACACACACACACACATTCACCTACATGTAAGAATCACACAGACACAAAAACACACACACACACACACACATCAAACTGTAGAATTCAGCCACACCAGAAGGCAGTCCTGGTTAGGCGGTTAAACTTCTGCCGACAGTTAAGCCAGAAACAGAAGGAGAGAAAGAGACAGACAGGCCCGACTGAGGCGGAGACAGCCAGAGGAGTAGCTCATTAAACTGAACGTGAAAGGTTGCAACACAGTTTGGTGGGTTTTTTTGTTCGACAGGCTGACAGTATCGACTGTCACAGGTATCATTATTCAGCTAGTTATCTTGATAACGTCAATGGAAGCGGCTGGTGTGGAATTAATGGAGAGCTTCAATAGATGAATAGTGCAACAGAATCTGCGTCGTTAGTTAGTTATATGTAGGTGGTTACTTGATATGAATGTAGTTTCATTCAGTCAGGTACTGCATTTTTAATGCTAGAAAAAATAGATTTCTGCAACGATGAAATGCTCAGGAAATATTTCAAACCATACCTGTCTCCTCTGTCTGTCCCTCCCTCAGTCCTTCTAGGGCTGCAACTGACTTGGTAATCTGTGACGGTGTGACGGTGAGCCGACACGCACAACGCCAGAACTCTGAAACCTGTAACTAAAGCAGCTAAATGGCGTTCAACCCACATTGATTTTATAATTTATTTATAGTGCTTTTCCCACTGCGGCACGTCGAAATGTCTTGTGAAAAAGGCCTATACGAATGATAAAACTGTAAGTCACCTCATCCCAGCAGATGCGACAAAGCTTAGAGTGAGGAAGACGTCAATCAAGCACAGTGATTACAGCCCACGCAGTCCTGGGGTTTCCTAATAAGGAAAAGTACGTGAAAACACCTATGTGGGTGGTCAGTGTGTGTGTGCAAGGTCCAAACTGCTGCTAATTCCTTTTCTGTCACTTTGCTAAATGACTAATAGTTTCATAAAGTACGCCTTCCATAACTCATCTATTCCTGTTACTCTTCTTCTGTGTCCTTAATGGCATTTTTATCTCTCATGTTACCCCCTCCTGTCCTCCCCACCCACATCTGAATTTCTCCTCCTCAGGGCGGCGGGTTAAGTGTCAGGGCATCCTCATATACAAAATCTGTAAACCAGTGGTCACGGACCATTAGTCACACACAGTTTGACACAGGTTATTCGAGTATTTGAGCGACACACACATTAACCTCCATCAGCGTCTCTCACTCCTGCGAGCCTATTCTGCATGTGCACCCATTTGAAAATTAGATAAAAATGACTCACTGAATTATGCTTGTCATACATAATATTTTGTGACAGTTTGTTGGTGAGCAAGCACAATCTGTATGGTGAGCGCGTGTGTGTTTAAGCTAAAATAGGAAAGCAGCCGTTCTCAGTATACCTCTCAATATTTCTCTCATTCTAATCCTCTCTCTATTTTCCGCCCCTGTTCTGGATGAATCACACTCATCCTGTAGATACCTGTGAAGGGCACTTCAGCGAGGCATTTTTTCCAAGATGCTGCCTGCAGCCTCCAGGTATGAGATCACTGTGTGCTCTGTAACATAAGAAAAAACAGCTCCATAAGGAATACATATAGGAAACATCTACTGTCACTTTAAATCACATAGTGACCTTTGAAGGGCACTAGGTGGCCAGTGGAGTGTGTGTTCTCATGTTTGACAGTCCCACTAAGGCGTTTTTGCTTCCTGTAGTTGTTTCCAGGCAAATTTTCAGGTGAAAATATATCTAAGATGCATTGTGCAATGGGATGATATTTGGAAATGTACATTTGCAAGTTGTGTAAAGCCAACTTTCATAATTCACTGAGTTTTCATCTAAAAAGTCCAGAAAAAAAATTGCTCCCATATGGCCAGATGACCACTTTGGACAGGCCATTCTTCGGCGACTTTAAATGGGCCGCCAGGCGTGAGGCTGTCTCGCTCTAAATCAGGCATTTGGCAGGGAGAAGGAGGACTTGAGAGATGGAGGAGGAACAAAAGGGGGTCAGATGAGCAGGACGACAGGAGAAAGAAGGACGTGAAGGCCGTGGGAGGAGGAGATGGAGGGACAGAGGCGAGACGGGTGAATGGCAAGGGGAGGGTGGGAAGAGTTTCATGTGTAAAAATGTGGGTACGGCAGGGAGTCAGTTGTGAGGCGGTGGATAAGAAGTGGAGAAAATAGGCAGGACATTTGGGACGAAGAGGCAGGAGATGCTGGCAAGAGGAGACAAAGCAATAGGGTGATGATTGAAGATGAAATTGGGGCAGAGGGATTGCAGGAGGTGGAGAAACACAAAGAGACACAAAATTGGCAGGTGGAGAGGAAGGCGGGCCAGTGAAGTGGTGGGATAAAGAGAGGGAGGGATAGGGAGACGCTTGGAGGGAGGCAAAAAGTGATTGGAGCATGTGGCGGGGTAAGGGGCAGGAGAAAAATATGCAGGAAGGCAGAAAAAAAAGGGGGAGAATTTGAGGAGTGAGACGGGGCGGGAAATGACACAAACTTTGAGGAAGGCAAATGGACAAAGAGGTGGAAGGATGAAGGGTGGAAAGAGAGCTGCTGTTTGGGCAGTAATAAAAGGTCAAAGACTCAGGGGGCTCGTTGCTGTCTGACAGCAGGACACACGGCAACCTATCAGACAGACAGAGAGACAGGGAGGTGGGGGTAGTAGGCAGATGGAGAGACGGACACAGGGGGAAATTATTGGTGCGTGTTTGACAGAGCTGATGGCAACAGTTGATTAGTCATACCAAAGCAAAAACACAGCTAATTATCTGAACAAAGGCAGCAAGTGGCAACACGGTAATAACAATTACCCACAGCTATATGCTAGATTGAGGCCAAAGTCCTTCACAATATTCCACCAATATGGCGTTAAGGGATTCATCACACATTGCCTACTTTAATTGCTGTTTACTGCAGTGCAGCCTGTCATCCAGACATATGCAGCATAAATACTGTCAGTGATTCTCAAGTGAATTCCTGCAAAGTCAGGCTGGATTTTAGAAAAATGCAAATGTGAATACTTTTTATGTCACTACTGATTTTGAAAAATCAGATTTAAGACTATTAAGATAAAAAAAAATAAAATAAAAATCACCCTTTCTGAGAGCATGTCCTTGGTGATCCACAGTTAGGGATACAGATATCTACTGGAGTGGAATATTGTGCACGGTTGCAAATATTACTTGGAAAAATTAAGCTAATAAAAAGTTGTCTTTATTTCTACATAACAACCAGCTCAGAGAAGATGTGGACTATTTGTGTGCATTTTGCTGTATGAACCCATTCTACTAAATGATATGTTCTAATAGTCAGCACACAGTTGGTTAGCACTTTACATGACAAACAGTCTCTGCACAAGATCCACTTACTTTGAGTTTGTTAAGCTTTCAACCACATCTCGCGGCCTTCCTCCGGAGTCACTGAGAAATGACGCATTTTCATTCGCGAAAAAGGACTGTCGTGACATTTCTACGTAAGACCCTGCTAGTTTTGATATAAGTACGCCATGTGACAACGATGTACACGGTTTAAAGACTTGCCTTCTTGCGCAGGTGGATGCAGCCTCTGCTTCAGGTAAACTTTGTGTTTGGTACACTGCCGCCATCTTTTGGACGTTCATTCCGCTTCGGCGCTTCCGTTCAGTTTGAACCTACCGGGCAGCCGTAGGGAGGAGCAAACGTCGCCTTAGCAACGGATGAGGGTTTGGATCAATGAGTAGCAGCAAGGTTCGTCCAAACTGGGTTGAAATCCTCGCAAAGCAAACACGCCTTAGATTTCTAGTTTACCAACAGAAGCCGCGATGGCTACAAGCAACCCGTCCGTGTTTCTCCTCACGGTGAACGGACAAATTGAGGGAGCGAACGTGAGTGGCGCCTCTGAGTTTTAGCCTAGCCTAGCAGCTAACTTCAGCCAGCATTAGCTAGCGGCGTACATTTCTCTCAACTCTGTGTTTTTATTGCATTACTTCCAGACATAAAGGTGATGTTTTCTGTTGTATTTCAGTTTCCAGAGTATGACAACTTGTACTGCAAATATTGTTTTGTCTACGGCCACGACTGGGCTCCCACTTCGGTGAGTAGCTAGCTATTTGTTATGAAGGATGATTATGTTCGTTGTCTCATTAGTATTTCAGTGCTGTGGTCTAACTGCTCAACTAATGTTTACAATGAAAAACAAGTACTTATTACCCCTGAATTGTACATTGGATTTTTATTATAAAATTGCAGAGGATGTTTTGAAGGTGCATCAACAGATATGATGGCATATGATGGAAGTAAAGAAACTATTCCCAATTAGGATTAAAGACACTTATAATGAAATATAAGTGTGGATACAGTTAAAATCATGTTTGGTTATCTTGTTCTATGTCTTTGTGTCGGTTTCTCTCTAGGGGTTGGAGGAAGGCATCACTCAAATCACCTGTAAAGGCAGTCAGTCTTCACATAAATTAATATGGAACTTCCCACTGGAGACAACGTTTAAGAGCACAAACCCCTCTGGATGTGAGCATTACACACACACATACACACACACACAACAAAGTCAGTTGGTTTGATTCATACATTTTTAAACCTATGTGAGGTTCCCATGAGGCAATATGGGCCTCTGACTAAGTATATTACATAGAAATGACACTGTAGAAGACTGAAAATATGACTAGAACAAAATAAAAACTTCATTCTCATTTTCCAGGGCCTCAGCTCGTGGTGAGTGTGTACGGACCGGATGTGTTTGGCAACGATGTGGTCAGGGGCTATGGAGCAACACACATCCCCTTCACCGCTGGACAGTCAGTATAACCTATATGCCCATCTGCTCCCTCTTCTTTTCTAACAAACACCTACCCAGGCCACCGATTTTAGATGGACTACTGGCTGCATGTGACTAGTCAGTAAAAATTCTAATCTCTCCCTAAATCACGTGGATATTGCTTGTTCCTCTTGCAAAACCTAAGCTTGAGCATAGTAAGTTGAGATCTGATTCTTCTTCTTGTTTATTGCTAGTAATGCGGAGAATCTGTTGTTTGTTTTCATTCCTCAGACATACACGAACCATCCCCATGTTTGTTCCTGAGCCCACGTGGAGACTCCAGAAATTCACGAGGTGAGACGTGTGAACAGTCGTGCATTTGTGTGTGTGTACTTTTCTGTCTCAGCAGCTGTGGTACTGCAGATGATGACTTGTGCCTGCTGGGTATCTGAAATCTGAGCGTTACCAAATATTTACTGCTCCTCTGTGCGTGGATGTGAGTCCCACTGAGGAATCAGTCTTAGGCCTCTGTGGTGAGAATACTCAGCATCAGCATGCACTGTTTGCAGGCTGCTCTCATCAATGTGTGGACACACACAAAGGTATTCACAGTTCCTCTCAAGGCAACCAACCTGGACCTTTGGATTTTCAATTTAAATAACAGTGGTTGCTTACTTGATCTGGGAGAGTGTTACAAACTGATGGTGGTTCCTTCTTTCCCATGCAGTCTACCTAGTTGTACTTATTATACATTAACACATCACTTCCTGTGTGCCAGAGAGGACTTTTAATGGGAGTGACTTAGAATAAGTGTGTAATATTTTAGGATATTTCAATCCATTTTTAATGTCAGGACAAGAATTATCGCTATGAGAAAGAAAGGTGCTTTAAAAACCTTACAGAAACAGAAAGATACTGGCAAAACAATGTCCAATCTTGATGGGTGTAGACTGTATGCAGATTATACTCTGTACTGGCAGCTCAGTTCACCAAGAGGTGTGATAGTTTTTAACATGGTTTTTCCTCTCGTTTAGCTGGCTGTTGGGACGGCGGCCTGAGTACACAGACCCTAAAGTAGTGGCCCAGGGTGAAGGCAGAGAAGGTTTGTTGTGCATTTCTGTCTGTGTTTCTTTACTTGTTAATGACATGTTAGCAGCACAGCGGCTCTCACTTTCTAAATACAAAACCATGTGAAAAAGTTGGAAGTAAGTAAGTGGGTTACTTTTTAGCTGATCTGGACCAATGTGACACTTTTACAGTTCAATATGTGTAGTGTAATAAATGTGTGTGTTGCAGTGACACGGGTTCGTTCTCAAGGCTTCGTCACAGTGTCCTTTCACATTATGACCAAAGACATGAAGAAACTGGGCTACGACACGGGACCATCAATCCCGGCGAACACGCAGTCTGCCACATCTGGCTGGTCGACAGAGGAGCAACCATACAAGATTTAATACCACAATAGACTCTTTTAGAGACAACTACTTGGTGGGGTTTTTTGCCTTCAAGGACATTTAATCTCCACCAAAACAAAGGCACAACACTCATGTTAAATACAAACTGACTTCTAAAATACATCGTTTGCTACAAAACACACTCCAGTACCTAGTGCTATTTCGTAAAAACGTCAAGAAATGAAATTATTTTAAAGAGATTAGATGTATTTAAATGTAAGTAGTTCCAGATATTTGAATTGCCACAAATTTCTGTTTTACTATATTTTTTACTTTTTTAAATAAAAGTGGACTATACCTCTGAGTTCTTCATGTCTGACTCGTGAAAATGTCCGTTTCCAACCCATGTTTGATCATTTAGTGAGAGACACAAAAAACAAGGACACAAAGACAGAGGGGTTACAGAGCTGAAGTGATACACATTTTATTTTGAACCAATGCAGCTACAGTTGTCCTCATCCAACAGGGTGCGGCCTGCTGCGTTTGTTTGTTTAGATGCCGTTAAAATACCACGGTGACTTTTCCTACAAAAACCCATTACACAGAATAATAAGGTATACAGAGGAACAGTATGTTACAATAGTACAAATGATAAATTATATTATACAGTTATAATGCCAACAGGTTGAGCACATATCCAATAAAAAAAGCAGCCTGCTCCCAGTACTATGAGAAGGGTAAATAGACAGACATGGAAAAGATTAAAGGAGGCTGTTTATGCATATAAAGACAGACAGTCCGTAAGGTCAGTTAGTCCTTTTGATAAAAGCATTGTGAATACATAGTAACACGCAGAGGAGCTCGCTACACACAGGCCACATTTTCACTGCACCATAGCCACGACTGTGAAACTGCTGCCAGGGATCAAGAGAAAGTGTTCAACTGCAGTGTCATCCGACTGTTAGGGAGTGCTGGATTTGTTCAAGACAGTAAAAGGTTTCTTTTTTTTGTTTTTTTGTTTTTTCAATGCTTCAAAAAAACGCAACCCTTTCCACAATCGCTGGACTAAAGTTAAAGGTCAGGCCGCAGTGAAATCAAGGCCGGTGAGAAGGTGACATTTCTTAGCTAGAGTATCATTGTAGCATTTCAATAAACAAGACTTTATTAGCAAATCTAACTTTGCAAAACACGTCAAGCGTTAAGTCTTATCCTTTTTACTTTTCCACTCCAGTTTTTGCATATATTGAGATTAAAAATGTTTGCTGGTCTGCAAGTCAGTGTCACATCCATTCATTTAGGACCCAAAGCATAAAAATCATCATCACCACCCTCAGCATCATCATCATCATCATCAAAATCATACACACACAGTTGGAGCTGCCCCTCCTTTTGCCTGAGAGAAATGAAGGTCTGCATTTAGTGGAAATGTCGAGGGTCCTGCGGTGTAGCTATCATACCACAGCAGACCAGGAGAGGGCACCAACTCACACCAAAAGGGGGAAAAAAAGAAAAAAAAACCCACCCCTCCACAGTAATAACATTGGCAGTGATGTCAACAGAACTGAAGAGAGGGGATTACAGTGACCTAAAGAGAAGAAGGGTCGACGCACCAGGCACAACTCGTCAGCTGTATTTCATCAACCGATAGACGAGACGGACGCTCAGCTTGCTGTCAGTACATGTGCCAGTATTCAGCCAACAGTAACACTTTCTTATGCAAACTCCTGTACAAATAGCTCTGAAGTTTAAAAAAAAAAAAAAAAAAAGTAAAATAATGGAGTCTCTGATATCACGAGCATCCATAAACAGGAAAACAAACAAAAAAAAAGTCAGTGAAGTGTGACCCTACTGTTCAATCTACTCAAAGTACAATATCCTCAGAAATCACAGTCGCTATGACTTTGGTAACAGTTGTGCTTCTAAGAGAAGAGAATTACATAGCCTACCCATAGGGTGAAAAAACTAAGAATGACAGAAAAAAAAAATAGACAAAAGAGAGGATGAAGATGATACATGGCTTAGCTAGTACACAGCTCCAAAACTCTGAAAGGCTTGGCTATGGATTTACATCTAACGAGTACATAACAACAAAAAAGTAACCGACGAAATTAACAACTGCTTGTTTACATGACGCATCTCACTGTTGTTTGCTGCGGGATTCCCTGTGCTATCAATAGACCGATCCTGGAACAACCCTGTGTGTGTGTGTGTGTGTGTGTGTGTGTGTGAGTGTGTGTGAGTGAGAGAGAGAGTGAGTGCGCGTGTGTCCACCAGGTAATGTTCTTGCGGAAAGATTAGCCACAGTAAATCCACTCGGAGGTAAAGTCTCTTCACAATGCTGAGTGGCTGACGTGCTCTTTAAAGCCCGAGCTTTCCTCGCAACCCTGTCACCATAGTAACACTCCTTGATATATAGTTGCATACACACACACACAACACACACACACACACACACACACACACACACACACACACTTAAGGCTGCAGATGTCAACATTAACCCATGTTTTGACTTGAACTTCAGAGACTACCTCAAGAAATTTCTAAGAAACGTCCACTTTAATGAGTGAGACATGAGGGGAAACTTGCTCATGAAAGTACACTTGGAAGCTAAATGCATCTCTCTCACACCCACACACCCACACACACACGCACGCACGCACGCACGCACACACACACACACACACACACACAACCCACCCTCTTCCCTTTGACCCTAGAAACAAACGGAAACAAAAAGGAAAACAAAAACTGTCCCATGATGCCTCTCTGCATCCATATAGTTCAGATAGTAAAATACTGATGCCATCACAGTTCATGTCTTCTTCTCTAAACAAACACTGGGGGGGGGGGCTCAGTGACAAATATATCAGCGCGTGGCTGTTAGTATCCGGGCATTAACAGTACACCTGCTCGTGAGCACACATACGTACAAACAAAAGTTGCGCTTGCGGATCTTTTCCACCCCTACCACAAGGGGTTCATCATCTCCTTTCATAAATGTTCATTCATGTTTCATCCTGTGACCGCTGGAGGTCAGAGTTCATGTGGAGGATCGGGGGAAAAAGGTCCAAGTAGACGGGAAGTGACCAGACGAGAGTTGTGACAGAGTGTTGCTGAGGGCCGCGGCAGTGTGACGTCTGGGCCATGTTAGTGGCCAGCCTCCCTCCCTTAGCTAAGGTGTAACGGTGAGCCCAACAGTCGCAGAAAGAAAAAGAAGAAAGAAAAAAAAATTGTGCAAAATCCCTGCTTAATAACACACACATACAGACACGAGTATAAACACATCTGACTATCTCTCATCTTTACTCCAGTGTGTGTAAGTAAAACCCACTGGAATATACACAGTGTAAAAGTACTGAGATGTGCACTCACACACACACACACACACACACAAACACACACCAGCTGACAGGGCTTATAAAAGATTAGCTCTACTGAAGAGATAAAGATCCTGGCATTAGTATAGTCAGACTCTCCTGTCACTCCACCACAGAAGAAAAAAAGGAGCAATCCTAAGGAAAGAAGTAAGGGAGAGGAGGCGAGGAGGACAGGGAGGAGACACCGGGTCCTGTCCTGCCTCTGTGGAAAAACTGTAAACACCACTGCTACTCAGTAAGTCTGTAGACAGATGCAAACTCTTTGTGGTCATCAACATCATCGTCAGATCAGTATGGAACACACAGGACTAGGCAGCTTGTAGCACTGAGAGAAAGAGACAGAGGACGAGGGAGTAAAGGAGTGTGTTATGGTAGGGAACTAGGCTGGAACTACGACCTGGCTAGGAGTTGGTTATAAAGGGATAGCTGGGATAAGACATCTCCGTGTTCATTCTGAAGCTTCTTAAGGAGCCAAAGTGGAAGAGAGAAAGAGAGAGGAGGGGGTTACTCTGGGGCAAGTCACCCCCTCACAAAAGGAAGGGGTTGGTGGTTCCGGTGGGCTGCGTCCCAGCCTGGGGTGGCATGCTCATCAGGGGCTGGGGCATGGACATGGAGGCCGGGATCCCCGCACTCATCCCCGCGTTCGCCCCCACGCCTCCGATGGCGCCAGCCCCAACTCCGGGCATCACGCGGCCCATGGGCGCCATCCCTGCCAGGGGGACCATGGTGATGGGCTGAGCGGGCATGGAAGAGAGGGACATGGGCTCGGGCATGTTGCCGAAGCCGGAGGGCATGGGGCTGACCCGCATCTGGTTGAGGGTGGGGGGGGCTGGCTGGCTCACTTGGAAGGGGTTGGCGTGGGCTGCTGGAGCAGAGCCACCTGAATAAAGACGGGTAAAGGAAGAAAGATAGAAAGAAAATGTTACTGAGCTCAGAGACAGTCCACTTAAAGCTCTGCAATAAAAGGCAAATATTATTGTGGTGGGTAGAATTACATGTTTACTTCTTACTTTAAAATGCTACTCATTTCATGAAAGTAACTTGGTGTGGTTCATGTCTCTGACCTCAGAGTTCACAGCTAGTACAGACAGGGCAGGGTCAATGATTCAACATTCAAGATGGGTGTGTGTGTGTGTCTGTGTGTGTTCAGGCCTGCACGTGGACATCCAAGTCTGCTGGCTCACAGACTACACGTCCTGGCTAGCACACTCTGTTACCTAATCATTACGACTTAACCAGTGTGTTTACCTGCTTAAAAAAAGCCTGTCTGTATATTTAGATGAAATACTCATTTCTGACATCAGAGGTCACCGACCTTTTCCAACTGAGGATCACTTACAGCCTTAAATCTATCAAAGTGATACACTAGTACTGGGTTTAGTGCCCCCATCCCACAAAAGGAACACCAGCAGGAAAACAGGAAGTTCATGTAGCTGACTGCAGAGTACACTGAGGGCAAACAGAGTAGTGCAGAAGTTGGCACATGGCCTCAAGGAAATAAAATGCTTCCATTACAAGGTATATTTAATGACTTTTGCTGAGTAATGCTAGATTGACCTAACATATGATTAGGATATGTGTCTGTTATCATCCAACATAAAAATACTGCTGCCAGATGTAATATATCCTGACAGAATAAATGAGTCACTGTTTTAATTTATCATAAGTGATAGAGTTTGGCAGTTAAATGGTCAGAATGGCCACTGGCAGCAGTTCTAGTGTTAAAGATCTGCTCGGAAAGACTGACAGGTTGGTGATCTCTGCTCAGAGCGAACATCTCTAAAATACTAGATGACATACGGTCTGTAAAAACGCTAGGAAGTGTTTAGAGTGACAGCATTTCAAGTTTTGAGAACAACTCATATTTTCTCGTCGTCTACCCACCTGTTGAAGCTAAGAACGGGTTGACGACTGGTGCAGGCTGGGCTGGTCTGGTCACCAGAGAGTCCAGATTGACAAGGGCAGCGTTGGGACCCAGGAAGGACTCTGGAGTCTTTCTAGTTGGGTTTGTGGTGGCAGACATGGAGGTGGGCAGGGGGTCGAAGAGGTCCAGGCTGCCACTGCTAGCAAGACTGGCTTGGGAGGGGACAGAGGACGCTATGCCCCCGTCACCTGGGGAACAAAAAGCAGCTGATGAAAAACTGAACTTCTCTTTGAGGGAAACAAGGACATTAAAAAAAAAAAGCAGGGAAACATCATGAATACAAGAACATATTTCTTAACTACTCTTGAATTGCAGAGGTCACAACTCTATAATTAGGTACAGCTAACACAGTAAACCTGAGTTTCACATGGCTTGAGTATACTAAAGGACTGTTTACATTTGTGATACTGAACAGCTAAGTACACTCACAATTTGCACTGCAAAGGTCTACAAGATCTTCTGAGATGTATTTTTTGCCTATTCTTGCCTTGCATAAACTCCTCGGTTTGAGTCACTTGTCACCTACACCTGCATGTGAGCACCCACACTGACATTTAACTGGGAAATAAAATTGAGTGAATAACAATAAAGTGATCAGGAGATGCTTTTATGAGAGGACAGCAGGGGCAGACAGCCTGGCTGTTTTTTTTGGGTTTTTTTGCGGCAGCAGTCAGACAGCAGCAGAGACCTTTGTTAATACACTCACACATGGACACACACAGACCCAGCATGCCAGCTGCCACGCACACACAAGAGGAAATGTCACAGACAGAAACTGTCCTCTCAGAACAGAAACTGAGACGTAACAGAGCCAAAAACAAAGCTCGTGATAAGATCAGACAGGCCGAGTGTGAATTAACACCCCATAAACACTGTCGATTTCAGCCGGAGGTGATTTAAATCATAACATTTCTGCAACTCCTCCGGCAGGGGGCTTTTTCCTTAGCATAGCTGAGGTTTGTGTCCTTTACCGCCTGCACGGTGATAGGGTGGCTTGTTGTTTCAACAGACTTTTCCTTTCAAGGAAAAGTAACTTTGCATGCCTGTGTTTGTGTTCCTTCTCACCTTGTCCTTGACTGTATCACAAATGTTTGTGTTACGATGGAGAAAAAGTCAATGTCACCCTCCCACACCCGGAGACTGACGATCCACATAGGGAAAAACACTCAGACCTGTGCCACACTGTCCATTGTCACACACACACACACCAACTTCAATGGAGTTGTGCATGTGTTTAATTCAAACTCTGGGGCATTTGTTGTTGGTTCAGATGCACCAGACCAAATTCTAGTACCACATCAGATCAGAAAAGAGATTCCATGAACTGGATGGCCCAGGTCTTATAACGTGCTCAGCAATAAACACATAAAAGCTGCATCAGATTACACCACGCTGATATGGGCCCAGACCAGAGCAAACAGCTATTTTTTTTTACGGCAGCGTTTGACTGCATTTGTAGTGGAAAATCATCAACTGTTTGAAAAAATTTGACTCCGGTGGTCCCATCACTGTCTTTGCTCTGGCCTGGCGATACTCACATAAAAAGACAAGACATGTGTGTCTGTGCCAGCGCAGAAGCATATCTGCAGACAGGCATCATTTCAGACACTGAGGAAAAAAACCAACACAGACTCCGTGTCATTAGAGAGACGAAGACAAGGGTGAGTACCAGTGGGGACAGAGGAGGAGGAGCGCAGGCTGTCAAACTCTGAGAAGTCCTCTTTGGACGTACCATTGGATGCATTGAACAGGTCAAAGCTACCTGAAAGGGGACAACGCATACACACACACACAAACACACACAGACAAGAACCACATAGACAGCAGGCACGCATACGTAGACAGATGGAAACAGACAACACAAGTATGAATGAGTATGGATATTTTGGTAAAGTAACTGACAAATGAACACAATAAGCAAGTGAAAGCATGCAGATGTGCATAAGCATTTGTGACTGAGAGACGCAAGTGTCCATTCTGACACAGCCATCGAGTCTTTGAGACATTAGCCAGCCACTGATTAGATATCTTTTTCATTTCTTAAAACAGAGAAAACTTAGAGACTAAAAACTTGTATAAATACTTAAAAATTCTCCAAATATCTTTAAGACTCCAGCACATAATTTCCAGACAAACTAACCAGTGAAACATTAACCTCTTTGGTATAGGTAGCAAATGATGCCTGAAATAAAAGCTACTTCTTCCCTGATGGTCACCTGCATTGGAAGTCTTGGGGCGGGCTGCAGAGCTCCAGGGGTCAGAGGCAGGAGCAGAGTTGGATGCCCAGGGATCATTGCTCTTCATGGGTGGGACAGAGGGAGGAGGAGCGCCCCAGGGGTCCACTGGGGCTGCTGACTTAGGGGCAGACCCTGGGGAAAGGGGGAGAGATTCAGTGTTGGGAAAGGACAGGGGTGTTGGATGACGCATGCAAAATGTAAAGCGGTTTCATGCAGGTTCTATAGCAGGCGTGTATATGACTTGACTCATTCTAAAAGTGCTGCTCATCTGTCCTCCTTCATCTCCCCTTTAGTACGACTCAACTCCCCAAAGTCCCTTTCCCTGCCTCCTCATCCCTCCACACTCCTTTCCCTCACAATATCTTCCTCCAACGCCCTCCCCTCTCCCTGCCTCTTAGGGCAGTAATGTTGCTGGGCCAGTGGAGCAGCATTCCTATTTAACAAAGACTCACAGTGCTATGAGCTGCAGGTGGTTAGCACAGACGAAACACACACACACACACACACACACACACACACACACACACAGAAAAAATGACTCTGTACACGAATACTTCTCAGCAGCGACAGTTAGTGTGTAGATATTATAAGATGTGTCCATTGCCAGTGAGGGCGTGTGCACTGTATGTGTGTATACCATAAGGCTGCCAGGGGTCTTCTGATGCAGCGGCTGCCCCGGCCTCAGCCCTGGCCCCTGCGCCCCAAGGGTCAACACTGGGACCAGGCTCTGGGACATCCATCAGATCCATCAAAGATGACTGTGGCTAGAAGTGGACGGAGAAAGTGGGTTAGAAACAGAAAAGGGATGCAGGAAAGAGGGGAAAAAAGAATGTGACGAGTAAAGACGGAGGGGAAATAGAGGACAAAAACCGTTAGGACCATCTGTTGGCCAGCCATTATCCTCTTTAGCACAGATACTATTCCGACATACTGGCGGTGATGTCAGTGCTGAGAAAAAACATGAAGCACAGACATGCAGCCGTATTCCTTCATCACTTTGGCTCTGCGTGCTCTCAGACTCCAGTCAGCCTGCTATTCAGGCAGAATAATGATGAGTGAGCTGGCAGTCTGCTGCCAGTTAGTGGTTTCACTACTGTTACTGAGGCAGCAGACCGGGTCAGGCAGAAAAGAAAAAAAAAAAAAAAAGAGAGGATGGGGAGAGACAAGACTATTTCAGGAGCATGGTCAAGATAATTGAGCAACTGAGTCACTTTCGATCGCATTTTACCTCTTTCTTCTTCTTGGGCAGTTTTACTGAATCTGGACCTTCTTTCTTACTCTCCTCCAAGGCCATCTGTAGTCTCAGGTCGTCCCCTCTGCGTATGCGCTCCTCCTAAACACACACACACACAACCAGAGCACAGTTAGCATAACCAGAACAGAGTGAGAAAAGAAAGATTCTTTCAATTTTCTATTTGAGTTTATCCAAATGAAGTTTAGCAATTAATTTGATTTAAACATCTTGTTTGCAGTTGCTGATCATATCATTTTCATATTCAGCTCTTATATACAAAACACTAATCCCAAATTTGGCAAAAAGATGGAGAACAACTCAGAAATGTTTGTCTAAGTGGAAAGCTCTTTTGAGGTTCGGGGGCTTAGAGGAACAGATTAATTGGTGAGGTAAATAATTAAGAGGGTTTCAGGAAGCTTTTTAAGTGTGTGTATTTCCAGCACAATAGCCCAGGACAGCGGAAAGTATTGATGTACAGAGGAATGAAATAAAAGATGATTACTCATGGGTTCCTGTGAAGCCATCTTTTGAAATGTAATGTACACGGTCGTCAAATAACACAGGCACAGTAGGAGAGGATAACAACTCGCACGGATTCATGTTCTGCCAATGCTTCTTGTTTAGCACATGCATCTGTGTACCTGCTCTGCAGCCTCTCTGCTCATGGCCAGAGCAAGTTGCAGCTGTAGCTCCTCCTCTCCGCTGGTCTGAGGTCTGGCCTGCTCCAGTTCTGAACCCGCATTGGGTGACGTGGCTAACAGACACATACAGAACATATGTTAACATCACTGCCACATGGAACTACGTCACATATATATGTATGTTATAATTACACTGAAACAATATCCATGCTAACCTTCCAAAACCAAGCCCTGGTGTAATAATTACAATCACAGAGATGCTTTTCACACAGTGCTGTCTAGCAAAGAATTTGAATTCCATTTGCACTGTGTGTTATACTGTGTGCTGTGTGTGAGAGACTGATTAGAGGCCTTCGGTGAGCTTGTAAGAAACGACAGGCCCATTCACTTTATTGGATTAGATCAGGCCATGTGGCAGCACAAAAAAACACAGACACTGCACGTGGTGAACACACACACGGGCTATCCGGCCAGGAAAAAGACGCTACAATGCCAAAAGACGCTCATTAACGTAGATTGTTTTCTTTAATTCCAAGTGTGACTGTGTGTCTTTTGGTATGGAAACAGCTATTTTGCCGTTTTTGTGGGAACCGTGGTGTGGGAGGTGACGACAGGACGGTGACATCATCAATTCTTGAACTTTACCTCCGACATCATTATTTCTGCTTCATCATTTCTCCGCTTTTTACATGTGTGAATAACGTGTTCAATGGTGTTTGTACAACAGTTCAGGATTTTCTGTACAACCGATCACATGCAAAGCTGTTTTATCCATTATAAACGGCATCTTAACAAATTTTGGTGGGATGTTTGGCCAAACTTAAACAATTCCTCTCAGACTTTAATGCTGTTCATGTTCTCCAACTTAAATAATAAACATCTCTCTCCTCCATCGCATTTTTTCTCTCTCTCTGCTCCAAACAACGAAGACCGGTCAGGACATGTTCTGCTGCTGATGTGGACACTCCCAAACACACACACACACACACACACACACACACACACACACACACACACACACACACACACACACACACACACACACACACACACACACACACACACACACACACACACACACACACACAAAAATGATCTTGTGTATAATGTTACATCATCTTGATAGCTGTAATGAACGCAAACGGTTAGAGAAAAATACATAAAGGCCTCACTGCCGAGACAAAACAAAAAATCTCACACAAACATGATTTGGGGGAAACGCTGACAGTTAGTTTCACTATTTGACACAAATCTCTCACACACTGACGAACATCCT
The DNA here is from genome assembly GCF_042242105.1 of Pempheris klunzingeri. Classification (NCBI taxonomy): domain Eukaryota; kingdom Metazoa; phylum Chordata; class Actinopteri; order Acropomatiformes; family Pempheridae; genus Pempheris; species Pempheris klunzingeri. The sequence continues at coordinate 13,145,433 of NC_092028.1, forward strand.
CCTGCCCAGTCTGTGGGAAGCAGATGTCACATCAGCAGGTTTTAGCAAACGCAGTGCTTTTTAAAAATATATTTCCTTCCCTCAACTGTTTAAAGGCTTAGCCTTCCTTGAAATGACTGAAGAAAGCTGTTGCCAACTTATTACTTATTGGATATGCTTGTATGTCAACAAAATTATCCTATTATGTGTTCAGTAGTGGCAGCATTACAGCTGCAACTCGGCATGACTAATAAAAAAAAAAAAGACCAATAATGACAAACATATTCTTAATAACTAATTCACTGCGTCTGTCTTGCCACTACAGCCTCCCTCTTGGACACCTTGCTCACTTCTATCCTGCCCTCACTGATATATTATCATCATCATTATCATCATTATCTTCTTTTCAAACCCATCTCTTCTTAGCTCCAGGCTGTGTGGCTCGAGGGAAAGTGACCAAGGGTAAAGGTGTGTTTAGTTAGCTGGTGGGACCTCAGCCATGGTCTCCACATCAGACATGTCTGCTTTAAATAGTCAGGGAACACAGTGGTACTAATGCCTACAGAGACACTGTAACCCTGCGAAATATGCTGGGATGATATGGGTGTATGGACGACTTAACAAGGCACAAAATGTGCACTGTGCCATTTAGCAGCAGGAGGTACATTTCTTCACTCAGAAGTAAAAGAGGGCTTCTACAACAGTTCTCAGCCACTAAGCGTAAAGAGGGACTAAACTGGGAACTCAACGACACAGTACAACACTTGACAGTCAGAAAGACAAATAAACAAAACTCAGAGCCAACTAAAACACACTGGTTTCTTGCCCACTACTGTGGGAATGGACCATATAAGGATAATCACAATTTCTTGGCATTCCCCACTGGCATAGCCTGCTAGCAGAAACATTCATATATAATGCTTAATTTTCTGGGTCGGTGGTGCGGTGTTTAGCTTCACATGAAGCGAGTTGGGGGTGTGACCCCGCTGGCAGCTGAGGCTAACCCTAACCCTTTGTGCGAGTTCTCTGCAGGTTGTCCGGCTTCTTCCCACAGTACAATGGCATGTAGTTTAGGTCAATTGGAGACTTAAAATTTGCCTGTAGGTGTGAATGTGACTGACTTGCTCCCCTCTCTCCCTCAGTGTCAGCTAGGATTGTCTGTAACCCCCCCACTGTGACCGTCTAAGAATGAATGGTGCTACATTTAATGACAAAACACTGAATTCGAGCTCTGAACCCAGAGAACCGAGTTTCAGGGACAGTGAAATGGGCTGATGAACACTGGATGACCACTAATGTCATCTGTAGTAGATTTATGTGGTGATAATAGCACACAGCATTTCTTATCCCAGGGTGTCAACCACTAACTATCTCCACATTTGCAGACACTCTGTCTCTTGTCTCTCTAGAGAAAGAATTATATGCCGTTTGAAACCTGGTGAGTGAGACAATCCATTCAAGACTCTCAAATAATTTGCAACATTATTTCTTCATAGAGTTTTCAGACACTTTGTGCGAAAGGCTGTAAAGATTCAGTGTTGTACGTTGGCCAGGTGGATGAGAGACAACCAAAAAGGACGAAAGACACTAAATCTAAATAATCTCCTCTATTTACACCTTGGGGTTAAACTGAGGAAAATAGCTGGGAGCCCTGGAACCTCGACTCAAACACATACATCATACATACATCATATTAAACATGCTGATTTGAGTAAGAGAACTCCATTCATTGTTTGATGTGTTTTGTGTGCAGTGATCCATTCAAAGTTGACTGAACTTCTGCTGAGCTTTAGAGGCACTGAACCATTTGAGCTGCTGGACTGAACTGAAACGGCATTTTTGAACTAGAAACAATAAAGCAGAGAAAAACCTGCTTTAATTATTAGCTGGTTGACCTCAGGGAAAATACTGCTTAGGAATCCATTTAAGATAATTAACACATGAGCTACTACACACATACAGATGTGTGCGCGTCTGTGTGTGTGTGTGTGGGATGACAAGGCAAATACAAATTTCAAAATCGATCAATTTCAAGATGAACATGCGACATAAACCTTTTACAATTGTAACCGATCAGTATGAGAAAAGAAGAAGAAGAAGGTGTTGAAAAGTAAGACTATATACCTGTATATTATATTTGATACATCTTTATACCTTAAATCAAGCAAATACCAGACCCTTTCACATACTTTGGGGATTAGGGCTATGCTAGGTTAACACCAACAATCACACTTGCATGCCCATTCATTCACACCCTGTCTGGACAACAATACTCGGAAAGTTTGACTGGAATCCCAAAAATCCTGCTTGGCAACACCCACAGCTGCAGCCCAGTCTCGCTCCTATTGGCCAGTCTCGCCATCAGTTCTCTCAACTGATGACTCAGCTGCTGGAGCTTCCACCTCCGAGCCACACACTAAAAACATAACATACATGCAGGAATGTGGGCCGCAAAGTCAAAGATGAACCCGCGCTCCATGCTACACAGAAGATCCACGCATGCTGACACCATGTGCATGGCGACAAACTCATACACCCATAGGCACGCACACACACACACAAACACAAGCACCCTGCTGTGCACAAAGGGCTGGGGGGGTCAGAGGATGAAAGGAAAAGAGGCCAATGTTCACTCTTTCATTTCAACTTCTCCATTCTTCCCCTCGGTCCCTCTCTGCGTCACCCCATTTCCTGACTGGGATTTCTGCTTCTTCTCAACTCTCTCCCTCCATCTTTCTTTCAATTCATTTGAACACTGCTTTTATGTCAAGTTTCCAACAGCTCATTTGCTGTTACAATGAGCTATTTGGGACTAGAAGAAATGGGTGCTAATAGAATTCTGAAACACAAGAGCAATGATGACATATCATCAAATATGCAATAAAATATGTATGTGACTATGCCTTAAATTGTTTAAAGAGGAATATGTGATATCATTCCTAACTTTTCAGTAGAAAATGAGCCCAACAAGTGTAACTGAATTCCCATTTTGTCAATACATGTATGAAATGGCGTGCATACTTCATTAACGAAAAACACACTTCTCTAATCACAATTTGTCGAAGGTTGCCCAAGTCTAATTGAATACTGCTTTCTTTCCATCATGTATCTCTCAGTGCTGCCTTCATCTATCCACGTCTCCCTTATTGCACCGTCTGTCACTGTGTGTTTCCATATCTCTCCCTCACTGTGTCTCTGGAAGAGTGAGTGTATCACTGAAAAGAGGAGCAGATTCCTCTGTCATGTGGATGAATAGAGGCTGAGGGGGTGAACTCTGCTTCCTCTTGTGTGTGTGTGTGTGTGTGTGTGTGTGTGTGTGTGTGTGTGTGTGTGTGTGTGTGTGTGTGTGTGTGTGTGTGTGTGTGTGTGTGTGTGTGTGTGCTGAGGAATGCAGCCCTACTGCAGGACTGCAAGCCAGAGACAGAACAGGGGGAGGGGCAGGTTTTAGGATTTAGGCCAAAGTTACACCAACTGAGACACAATACAGTATAATGGGATATTTTGTATTACATGCATTACATATGAGCCCTGTGTGCGTGTGTGGGAGTATATATTGTGACTATAAGCAAATACTTACAGCCATGGTAGGAGGCAGGTGACCCCTCTGACCTGCCGTACTCTTCGCTGTAGGAAGTGGAGAGGTTGGGCTGAGATGAGCCTCGGCCAAAACCCATCTGACTGCTCCCTGTGGACACCTGGGCCATACGCTCTTTCGTCTTCAAAGCTTGAGACCTTGCAGGACAAAGCATAGCACATGATCAATCATCTTGACTCGAGTCCTTGGTGTGACACACAAGAAAGGACAAATAAGAATGTGGCACAAAAGGCCAATTGGTCTGTGAGGCCCTAAAACAAAAAAATAATGAGATGAAGTCTATTAGAGAAACCACTTAAACTGGGATTTCAAATGGTTTAAATTCTAAAATACTGCAGCAAAATTACTAATTGAAATTAAATATACTGCCAAACAAACGATAAAGCATTTGATCTGTGTGTGAGATATTGTGTTTAAAATAAATGGATCAACAAATACACAAACTAATGACATAACAGTAGGAGACCAGCGCAGGTGTCATCTTAATCACATTTTTTAAAATTCAATTACTCTGCAAAGTCTTTATGGACAATCACTGAAGCGGGCGACTCATGTCCAGAGTGGTGTTCGCCTAAAACTCTTAAGATGGGAAATACATCAACACTGTAGCCATTTTTCAAGTGCAGTAGCCATGTTTGCACTTCTTGCCAGTGGTAGAGACCCACTGTAAATGACAAAACCACAGAGGGGATCTGAGGAAGCATGACTTCCTGGTGATCAATCTTTGCTTAGAACCAACAGGTGCACCCCAAAGTACCGCAGCTTCCAGGGGACATAACCGCAGTATGAAACTCTGAGGGGAAAAGCCCACAGTAAAAGCCCATCTCTGATGTTTTGATTGTCTTTTGAATTTTACAGTGAATGTTGATGCTTTTTCGAAGGTTCCGATAAACAGCAGCCTCTTGCAACTGCAGACACAATTGCAGCAAAAGCCATTAATAACTGTCCACACACAGGACGGTCTGAGCTGAACCTGCCATGGTATCATTTAGAGAGTTCTATGCAAAAAATAGTCCAACTTAAAAATGCTATGTATTGGCTTTCCTTCAGGATGAAAATTATTGTTGTTGACTCAGAGATGCTTTATGTTACAGCTTCTCGCTCAGCTGTAATAAAATTGGACACACCCAATACAGTATTTATTGTTTATTAAGCTGTGCCAGGGTCTGGTACGGTTCAGGAGTAATTTGGTCAGCCTCGCTTGCTTTCAGCACCAGAGCAGGGAGCAGAAAGAAGGGGAAATAAAGTCTGATGCGAACAACATGCAATTTTACTGACTGATGTTTCAAATCACTGACTTTTAGTGGTGGCTTTTAGAGGATGAGAAAAAGTATGAAGTCAAAGCTATGGAGGATATTCTATCACTGCTAAATCCCCTCCTCACAGAATCAGGTATGGCTCCTTAAACTTTGGCTAACATCTGGGTCAAATTTGAGTCATAAAGCTCTTACCGTTCTCCTTTGAGGCGTTCTTCATCTTTGAGTAGGACCACTAGCTGCTTGCTCTTCTCCCGGACGTTGATGCCCTGGTCTTTGCCATCTCTGTCGATGTACTGGAAGTCCTTCAGTGTCTGGATGGCGAAGATGTTCTCTTTGCACTGCAGCGCCACTCGCTCTGAGCCTGTCTTGATCAGGTAGTCGAGCAGGGTGAGCGCCTTGTAGACGTGACGCCAGTTCTTGCCGTGGTCATTGAGCCGTTTCCAGATCATGCTCATGATCTCGCTGAACGCCACCACGTTGTAGGTGAGGTCGGCGATCTCGGACATGAGCGAAGACGAGGGGCCCCAGGGGTCGTTGGAGGTGGCCTCTCTGACTTTCTTCTCTGCGTCAGAGTAGTTGTTCACCATGTTCTTCATCTGCCGGCGGATGGTGGAGCTTGGCATGGTGGCGGTGGAGATGGGACAGACAAGAAGAAATACGAGGTACGCTCTCACACAGGAGAGGAGAAAATGTGTGGGTAGAGAGGCTAACACACACAGCGGATGTGTGTGTGTGTGTGTGTGTGTGTGTGTGTGTGTGTGCAAGCTTCAGGTGAAGCTTGTGTTACGTCTCCGTGCGCCTGTGTCCTTTCCCGAGGCACAGCGGTGGCGTGTGTAAATCTTCTTGTGTACAGGTGTGTGTGTGTGTGTGTGTTTGTTTGTTTATGAGGCTTCTCCAGGCCAGTGCAGTGTTCCTGAGTCCTCCAGAACAGCGTCTGTTAAAACCATCTCCACACACACAGCGCTGGCTGCACACATGACCACGCCATCACCTAGAACAGACAGGAAAGTAACAGGTTAGTGAGGGGAAGAGAGAAAAAAAAAAAAAAAACATAAAAGAGGTAACACAATAAGGAAGAATAAAATAAAATAAAAAATAAATAAAATAACATATTAAAGAGCAAATTTTTGTTAGAGTCATAAGAAAAAGAAAAATAATAGGCTATATTACTTTCTCCTGAATGCCGTTTTATACTATGAAAAGTCTGGTAACGTCAAAGGTCTAAACAGTGTCTCTCTTAAAAGATGCAATTGTAATCCCGCTGTCCACACCTAAACAATACGATTGTGAAGTTAAATTGTATTCATGGGAGCAGCTGCAGTGCCTTCCTTTTTGAAACCAGACAAAACAATGTTTCATACTTTCACACTTAGACAAGCAATTTCCATGCGCTTGCAGAGAGTCTGCCTCCTTCATATTATACATGGCACAAGGGTGCTGTGACCAAGACCTGTGTTTCCACTTTTGTAATCTTGAGTTTACAGTAACCTGACTCAATTGCAAAGTACAAGGCATGGTGTTGAACATGAGTAATTTGAGTAAAATTACTCATGTACTCATTCTCATTGGGTGGGCTTGGAGGACAAGAAATGGGACCATAACACATAAAACATTCAACCGTTGACTCAAAATGACTGAGAACCAATGTGATGCTTGATGGGATGCGTAGATAAATGCCATAGAGTCTATACTTAATTAGGTGTGAGCATTTTTTTCAGGGCAAGATTATATGTCTATGAACAAAAACTATAAATTTACATGGCTGTTACAATTAAATGCATTCCAAACATTTCAAAAATTCCTATCTTAGTGGAGATTATGTTGAGCTTTTGATGACCGTCGTGTAAATGTGACATTTTCCAGAGATATGTATATTACTCCTCTATCGAGCATCATGTGAAAATGGGGTTTAGTCCGAGAAAATATAAAGGCGATTCACCAAAACGGGCACAAAAGCAATAGCTGTTTTTAGAGCATTTCACTCAGTCAGATAAGTTCAGGCACTGTTCCTGAACAATTTAGAGGTTAATAAGCCTTTATCTACTCCCCCCCCATCAGCACAGTAACATTCAATATAACTGCTACGAGAGACGTCAGAGCAATGTGTGAGTAAAAACTTGTTTCCATCTTTTGGTGGGTGGCGGGGGAGATAAGGCATTGAGCATGACTAAAGGAGTGACTGATGACTCCTCTGTCCTGTTTCAGTGCAGCAGCCCGGCTACTAATCACTTCCTGACACACGAACACAAGTATGGAAAGCGCGTGGAGACACATTAACAGCTGTGCGACCTACACATCTAGGCTCCATACGCAAACTTTCTTGAGAAAGTCACTTTAGCATGTAACACGTAGTTATGGAACACACATTTACCGTTTATGTATTGGTTTAGTGCCCTCATGTTTACGCGAAATGAGCTGCTTGGACAGAAAAATCCATTTCACGGAATTGCGATATTGTAATAGATCGAACCCTGATGCAAACGCACCACAGCAGGATCTTCTGGGCTTGATCATTTTGCAAGATTAGCATAGGAGTTTGGTCTACTTTTATTTACTCAGGGAAAATGTCTTGACACACATTCTTAACTCCCACTACTGTCATGCATCACATTGGCACAGTTACATACATTCACATTAACTACAAACTTACCAAACTCATTTAAATCATTGCTTCCCGTGATGAATGGCAGCTTAGGCTTTCTGAGATCTTTTAGTGCCCACTGTTCCTGACTACCATCTCGGGAGACCCATGGTGACTTATCCTATTCAGTAATCTGATCCCTGCACCAAGCGTGCATTGACATGCCCCACAACCAAGTGCTTTCGGGAATAGAGGAAAAGTGGTGAAAGTGATTAGCCGTCTATGCACACTGACAAATTTTAACTGTTGCATTTAACACAATTTCCAGAGCAGCAAATGGCTGTATACATCCAAGCATGCGTATGCGTTTCTTTCAGGGCCCTTCCTGCCTAGCAATGCCATGGAAAGACAGCTGGGGGGGACAAGGGTGAGGAAACGAGGAGTGCGAGAGTGTGTATGTGTGTGTGTATGTGGGGGGTGGGGTGGGGGGTTAAGAAAACAACTTGGCACATCCCGTAAATTCACTTAACACCAGTGAAATGTGATTCCTGTGGAGCATGCCCCCCCCCCCAAAAAAAGGTTCCCTCGTCACCCTCCTCCTCACCCTGCATCCGCATGAATACAGCTCAGACCTAATGACACATCTGCTGCTATAATCACCTATTCACCCATGGTAGACAGGAGGAAGAGAGGAGAGTCTGTCTTGTCCGTCCCACACCCCCACACCCCGGAACAACCCCCACCACAAGACACTGCTAGCCCGCCTTCCTTCAGCCCTTCTGTGCTTAGATCCCTCCAGCACCGAGACCCACAAGAGACGGTACATAGTGCTGTGTGTGCGTGTGCGTGTGTGTGTGTGCATCTGTGTAGAAATACATATTCATGTGTCAACGCTGGTTTATTATACATGAATGCCCGAGCCTGTCATTCTTGTCAAACTAGAATAGGAGGGTAACTATTCACCAAAATAATTTAGTCCACTTCTTGCAGCTTCAGATGAACTCACACACATATCATCTACTGCACCCCTTCAGGTCTGCTACTCTCTGTTCGTCTGTAGCTGACTGACACACATGGTGGGTGAGGAAATTTGAGAAGTCATTAACAAAATTAGGTAAACACAGGCGTCAATTCAGTCCAGTTACCTCATTGATAATAATACTGTTTATAATTCGATCAGCTGTCCTCTGCTTGGATTGTTATGGAAACCATATATTATTATTTTGCCAGCGAACTCAATCGTAAACCTTATAGTGAGGAGATATGGTGTCATATTCTAAGGGACAATAGGGATTTATCTATTTTTTATCTATATAATTTTTTCAATGGATTACATTTAAATGTTTTGATTCTCTATATACTCTTATATAGTCATTATATAGTCTTTATCAACAATTTTGTTTTGTTTTTGTTGCTAGCCATGTTGACTTTGACATATTTGGTCTTTTCTGCCGCCGAGCTCTCAAGTTCTTGACTATTAATCCTGAGAGATGGACAGAACTGTAGAGTCTGCAGAAAACTGACAGTGTCCTGCAACTATACAACAGGCTACTCGTCTACTGTGATGAAAAAAAATCTCTGAGGCTCTGAGTCTGAGGCCAGCCAACATTTTTTGAATGGGTGAGAGAAGAGAAACCACCTAGACAGTGGACTAAGACAACAGAGTAGCACGGACAATTGCATGCAAAGTCAGGAAATTCAAATTAAGTCCAACATGAAATCCCGTTTTAACCAAATAAGGCACTGGTGGTGAGTTACCTGATAACATTATTATCAGATTTATGACTTACATGGAACGTCTTTTTGCCATGACAAATAACAAATGTGACGTGATATTGATAGTGACATCTACACATTCATTTATTGAAAAAGTAGGTGCAAAAAAGTAAAGAGCTTAAGGAAAATTTATATTTTCATGAAAAACAATGTAAGTGGTCTGCCTTAGTCATTTCCAGTGTTTCAGGAATTTGCCAGAGTTCAACAGCCCAACATGACAGTTAATGTCCATAAAGAAGAAAGTGAAGTGAACTGTCCTATGCACAAACATGGGCCAAACCTTTCCTGTGTGTGCCTGCGCCAGTGTCTGGGTGTGTCTTGGCAAAAGCTAGGTGAACTGTGATTAGCATTAAAGTACACTGAGAACAGGTCTACCTTGCCAGGCCCACACAGCAAGAGTAAAGCTGATCTGGAGATAGAACGCTTGCACAACCGAGTGCCTGTGTGTGTGACAGTTTGTGTGTTGAGGAAGGTGGGGTTGCAACAGTGTGACATCAACTTATCCAGCCGGTTCCTTCACCATCCATTTACTTCTTTTCAGTCATTCGAGTGCAACCGCTAGCACCACCAGTAATTAATCCTGAACCACTCAGCTGCTCAAGGATTAAGTTCCTACAAGCCAAACTAACAATCGCATCAAGTCTAACCCAAAGAAAATCAAGCCACTAACACGTGCTAGAAAAGCACTGAGGTGGCTGTGAGTCGAAGTGAGGTGAGATGAGCAACGATCCTGACGCAGTGAGGAAAAGACAGGAGAAGCCACCTTCTGATGAGCACGTCACCCCGGCTTTTGTCCTCCCTGGCTGGCCGAGAGACAAAGCCAAGTCAGGGAAGGGAGGAGGACGGTGATGATGCATCTGTCACCCACTGTGACTGACTGATCATCCTGACAATAGACAAAGCCCTGCCCCTCTCTCAGGCCACGTTTATATGCGCTCAGTGCGGCTCTGAATAAAAAGCTCACATCGAAACACCAGCATCTTCCACTACGCCCGATATTTAAAAAAAAAAAAAAAAAGTAGACCCTGCAACTGCGTCTTTGAGCCAACACTGTGTGCCTGCCTGCCCACCAGCAGGGTTAGCCGATTGGAAACGGAACGAGTAAACAGGCAGCGCCCACACCGTAAAGAATTTCCCCCAAAATCTGAATAAGTATATTGACGTCAAGTTTTGCCTTATAGACTCACGATAGCATGATCCAACTTAAAAGTCCTTTCAATTCAAGCATGCTGCACCGGGAGAGGAAATAAAGGCAATTAAATCGCTCTCAAAAAAAATAAAAACAAAGTGGGGAAAATAAAAAATAAATCACTGCGCTTCCTCGAATCGATGTGATTGATAGCACATAAGCTAAAGCAGCTTTAGCTAACATTAGTTCCTGGCTACATAAACTGCCGTAATCATTTGTATACATATTCATATCAAATTACTTATCTGGATTGTGAAATAATGTTGGGTGTAGCGGACATCTAACTTTGTGCAGAGTCACTTTAATACATCTGGAGCAATAACTAGCTCATTTGCTACTTCACAGCTAGCGTTAGCAAGTTCAGTGCAAACTTGAGACAAGTAGTTGTCGTTAGCTAGCAAAATAAGCTAGCGAGCGTTCACTTGCTTAACGTTACGCTGGTTTAGTTAGTTAGTGAACACTGACTCGGGTGGTTGGCAAACTGTGTAACCCAACTAAAGCTTGTTTCATAACATTTGCTGTAGCGCTTGATTTTGTCACAGACTTTAATAATTGCGCTCAGAGATCCACCCGTGGATTTCTGATACGCGACCAAAACTTAGCTTTGAAAAAAGTTGGATCAAAGCTAGCAACGCTTATGTTAGGTTAGCTAGCTGTACATCTCCTCCTTCCAGTGGTTCGGCAAAAAAAAAAATGAACTGTTGATCATTCGGCATCTAAATGCAACACGAAACATACCGTTCACTGGATTCACAACCAACCCTACACCTTGATATACAACCATTCCGGTCAGCTCCCAAACCCATTTTCTGCACTAAGACAGCAAACTAGCATGCTAAGCTAGTTAGCATTCCTTCAAGCTAACAGCCAAGACGGGTGCTCGGTGGAGACATCACCAGAGCAAACTGGATTACAGGACACCCTGGAAAAACAAAACAACTCGACTGTCTTGAAAGCTGGCGTTAACTTACCATATCTTTTGGGCTACGTCAGGCTACACTGTTAGTCCAGGGATATAAACCCATAAACGAGTTTCGCCAATTTCAAGGCAAAACAACAAGATAGAGTACTTATTTCGGCGTTCGGGGTGCTTGTTGCGCCTTCGCCAAGCTATGTGTTGCTAATGCTAAGCCAGCTACAGCCAGGCTACACGTATCTCCTCCTCCAGAACATGGCGGGCAGAGCTGAGGGAGGGGAGGGAGGTGAGGGAGGGTGTGACCAAGGCGGCTTGGCTTGTCGGGGGCACAGAGAGCGACTTCACTCAACCCCCTGCTGAAAGCTGCCGTCATGTCACCTGGTAAGTGAGAAAAGCAACGTTACAGCAACAAGCAGGCCTGTTTCAGGGTGCCACACAAGCCTCAGCATCATGGTAATTAATACATTTCATCCAAGTTTTCACAGGCATGACTTGCAACAGAGTGGGCCATATTGATGGGAGGGTATGGCTTTAAAATAAACCACAGAGCTGGTTAACATTGTCTGCCTGAGGATTGTGTACCACAAGGATAATCCTATAATAAAACTCTTCTTCTTGTCTTTTGTGTCTGCCGTTTACTGACTGAACAGACCTCTCAGGTAAATCAGGTTTCTTTCAGGAAACTACTTGTGTAATTTCCTCCTTTTTGGATAAAGTTGTTGAATGAAATAGACTTATTACACAAGCAAGTGCATGTCATGATTTGTCAGAGCAAAGGAAAGTCTGTGTGTGTGTTACAGGTGTGTCAGTACAAGCCACAATCATTGCAGTGCAGCATTCCTTCACTCAGATCTTTCCACTGTCTCTGTGCAACCATCTCATCAGCAAGGTTTGAATAAAGGCACGGATCACGCGTTTCACACACACACACACACACACACACACACATTTATTCAAATCAGGTTCTATGAATAGAAATGACAGGTTCCCCCTAAAAGTGTACAGTAAGCTATAAATAGACACCAACACGTGTAAATGGAGACTGTGGTGCTTAAAAATAGAGGTCGGAACCAAAACGTCACAGTTTTACATTTCTGCCAGCACAGACAGAGAAGTAGCCAACACCTGAGCTACCGTATGTAGACAGCCATTGCGGAGGCTGTTTTTTTTTTTTTTGTCTTACTATTAATAAACTGTACCTCCTGGCTGGCAGTGACATTTTATTTTTGGTCTTTTTCTTCTCCCACCCGCTCAGTGTTTATAAAGAGAACCTCACTGGAGATATCTCTCTGCTATGTTCAGAGCAAAGGATAAGCCAAAGAAAGCCCAAGCCAAGCTGATTTGGGCGTGTTTGTCCGTCACTGCGTGAGAAAGTCAGAGAGAAAGATAGACGTGGACATCCTGGTGTGAACAGACTGTTTAAACAAGACTGTTCTGCTATCAGCCACACTAGTTTCATGGTTAGAAACAGAACAGACCTGACGTTTGTAAGTCAGGCTGCAAGAAAAATAATTATTTATTGTAACAATTATTAAGGACAAAGTTGATGAAATTCTGTCACTTAGTTCCCAGAAAAAGATGGAGAACTTCTAATCTGCTGTTCCTAATTATTCACTTACGCCAGACCTTTACCAAAAAAAGTATTTTCTAACAGTGTTTTCTGAATGCTGATAGTAACCCAAACCTGGCATCCATTTTCACAGATGGGTCACACCGAAATAGTCAATATTTAGCTCCTCATTCAGTGGAGGATTGTGTACCAAAGCTGGTTTGCTCAACAACACCAGAGGTGACAGGAGGAGGGCATAATGTCTTGCTGCTATTAAATGTAAAAATAAACATATTTCTCTAGAATACAAACAAAAAAAAACCCAAACAACTGGAATTGTTAAAACAAGTGCGATAAATGCTTTCTCCCTTCGCAGCATGCGATCAACCACAAAACTTCAAGATCGGGTCAGAGCTTTGACTCAAGTCATTGTTTTGCAAGCAACACGTTAAATAAAACATTCAAAAATTTCACCTTGACACACAATCAGACCATTCATCACAACATGATATCACCTTGTTTCATAGTTTAAGTGCTTTCTTATCATGTCTGCCTGAGTGTTATCATGTTTGCCTGGGTGCATAACCAAGCCTATTAAAGCTTGTGCAAACCTGGCTGAGCTATTCCATCGGAGGAGAAATATCTGACCTTGTCAGTGACAGCAATAAAGGTCACGAATGTCGCACGATGTGTGGGTGCCTCCAGCAGATCAGATCTCATCACTCCCATGCAGTTCCGATTTCAGCCAACAGAGGTCAGGAGTGTTCTACTTTTTATTATTAGACCAATGATCAGAAGGTTTTATTGTTATGTGACAGTAGCTTGGGAGGTCCTTCTAACAGAGACCCTGCAGATATATGTGCCCTTTAATATGTGATTAGCACTGGTGAACCATCATTTAAAAAGTCATTAAGACTAATTAACATTAAACACTGCAGCCTGCCTACATTCATATAATTACCCCCATTCCCAACACTCATACCCCATTAGAGACTCACTAGGCCTTTAGCTGTCCCTGCTGCACCCTTAGGTCTAAACTGACCAAGTCACACTGAGGTAAAGTCAGTGAGTAGAGCCGTAGAAAACACCAGATACTCTCATTTTCATCGGGCCAGTAAAATCCACACAAGGATACACCTTCCCACTGTTACATTGCTATTTTTTTATTCTATTTATTATTATTACTGCTTTTTGAGGGGACTTGCGGTCTGGTAGAAAACCTCTCTGTATCGTGTTTGAATGACAAACACCTTCATTCACCCATGTGCACAATGAGCGGATAAAAGTGTCTTCACACTTTAATTAATTTAATGAAATATAATAACAAAGGATGGAAATAACAGATAAACATGAGAGTACATCAACCCTTCAATAAATAATCTGTTGAAGCTCAAAATGTTCAGTCTCTGTCACAGGTTTCCACACTATATAATTGAGCATTGTTCATCACACACCAGCACATCAGGCGCTGTCTGCAGTAAATCACAGTCACAAAAGCAGCGACACATGTGAGTCATCTTTAATATATTTCAGCAGTATGTGTGAACATAGAGGCTCAAATAAGGAAACTTACAGATGCACCATATAGAGGCCTGATGGTTGCTGCATGAATAACTGGTGCACCAGTTTTGAAAGCAACAAAGTTATGTAATGTGGAAGGGGGAAAAGATTGGCAGGGTTCAGTCTTTGGCCTGATGTAGAACACGTGGCTCCAGACGGGGCTGAAATCAGCAGAAAAGCAGAAGAAGACAGAAAGCATGAAACAGGATAATGTATAATACATGCCACTCCTGCCGGCTTATTAGGTAAATCTTTTCATACATGCAAATGGTTTATCCTTGCTAGGGGCTGGTTTAAATTCCACCTGGAGAAGGTGAGCAAGAAGAGAAAAAAAAAAGGTGCTTAACAGCTTTAACAGTTGACATTCACTCATTTTTAGTACACATACCTCATGAGCTCTGCGAGTTGAACTTGAAAGTTTTAGTCACCAACAATCAGCAGTGACAAAATGTAGATTTTTCCAGTTTCTTTTTCTTGTTACTGATCCCGAAAAACAGACAAAATTACATATTGCAATCAATAATTCAGTAAGTCAAGCTGCCTTTTTGTTTGCACTGCACAGCGTGCTGTAGTCTTCAGCCCATTTCTTTGTAGCAGATATCCCATACACTATAAACTTAACTGATGTGATTTGAACCAACAGTTACAGAGGAAACATGAATAATACACAGTGCTAATTTTACTCAGCGGCAAACAGCCATATTAATTCAAACACAGCCAACAGTAATATCAGTCTGCTCAAATTAATGTAGAATTAGATTTTTTTTTGTTGCTTTGATTCATTATAAATTACAAGAGTAAAACTACAATGATGTTTAATTAGGGAACAAGATTTCCTATATTTTTGCCATGGTTTCAGTATCACTGCAGACACTTTTATTCTTGTGAACCAGCTGATGCAAAAAGTGGCACAAAAAGCACTCTTATTAACAGACAAGCTGTGAGTAATTAATTTTTACATGGCACATACGTTTTCAAGAGCGATCACAACAGTGGGCCTTCACACATTTAAGATTCTGACATTTTATCTGGGTTTCTCTGATGGTTAGACATCAAATTTTCAATTTTTAGAATTAACAATCCCTGCTTTTTTTACTCCTCATTTTATTGACTCAATGATAAAATACTCCGTCATGATAGAAGAGTGAGCACTGGCAACAGAAAAGTTCATTTGCACAGTGTTAGAGGAAATTCCTACTGCCTATTGATTGCTTATTATTAGATATATGCATGATCGTGGAGAGGAGGTAGACGTGTGGGTGTTTTTGATCTGAATTCCTTGCAAAATCAGCTAGAGAAAGGGGAGAAAAAAAGGGAAAACAAGAGGAGAAAGAGAGAAAATAGTGTCATGGAGCCATAAGAAGGAGAGAGAAAGAGATCAATGAACAGAGATGACGTGTGTTTTTTTTCAGAGCGTGGTAACAGAAAAGAGGAGAAGAAAGTGTGAGGGCAAACTAATGAGAAACTGCACCTTCAGACTACACAGACGGAGAAAGGCAGAGTTTGTCATTGTCTTTGAAGGGAAGTTGAGAGACTTTGTGCCCACCTGCTTTTCCGCTGTTGCCCACTTGCTTCCGCTTCCGCTGCCACACACACACACACACACACACACACACACACACACACACACACAAACCTGTTCTATTTCATGCCCTCTGCATCAGTGCTCCTGACAGGATGAGATGTTAGCGTCACTCAGGCAGAAAAGCAGTAGCCTGCATACTAGATGTGCCTGTGTGTTGTGGATGACATGTATGCTCCACAACTGTAGGCCGCTCAATTCTGGTCATTGTCCCCAGCGTCATCAGAGAATGTGGAAAGACGGTCACTTCACGAAAGTGATAAAACTCTCTTATTCAAAACATCCGGTCTTCGCTGGAAACGGACACAGGAAATGATGTAATTGCATCAGCTCAGTGAACTGAACAGAAGAAAAGGGTATGAAGAGTGAACACCGCTGTGGCTGAGTAGACAAAGAACAGAACCACCTACAGAAAATCCAACTTGGCAAACTGTAAATCCAAAGAAAGAACTAAAGTGCCGCCCACACTGTTTGATGGGCAAGTGAGGCTCGGAAGTGGCACACAAACACACCACCAATGACCAAATAGCACAAGTGTACAAGCTTGTACGGATCCCTAAGTCCTCTGACGCTTAGTCATCTTTAAATGACACGTTTGGCGCTGAAATGAAATCTATATTTACTATCTATTATTCACATTTAAGATTCCTGTTCAGTGCTTATATACAGCCAAAAAAAAAACTGTCTGCTGTGGGATGCATCCTAATTGCGATGCCACACATGTCCTCATGTGTGGGAACTCAAGAGAAATCATCACACTCAAGGAGGGAAAAAAGTAAAGGACAAAATTATGCTTTGGCCCTTCAGCTGAAAGGCAGTTCCACTTCCTCTCTTCCTCTTCCTCCTCCTCTCATGGCTGAGTCAAGTGACCAGCTGACTGGGGATTTCCTGGACAGGTCATGCTATTGAAACCGCAGCCTGTTTCATGCTTTCCTGCTGTTCTGCTTTGTCTTGTTCTGTTTAGTTTGGTCAGTTTTTCTCCTCATTCTTTCTCACATATGTAACATGTGAGCTAGCGCCGTTTTAAATGAAGTAAAATGTGAATGCGTTTTGGTGTTATATAAGTATTGTGCTGCAAGGTCATTTCATGATGCATAAGTCAGGGTTCTGAACAGCTACATTTCTCATGCCGTATTTTGACAAGGCAAAAGGGCGAATGCTTTCTCATTCTGTGACAGCTGACAGTGGCCTCAGTGTGCAGTTTGGAAAATTTAGACCTCAAGTTTCTATGTTGTATCTTACACCAAAAAGAGACCCGCTAACCTTTCAAAGTAGTATATTTTATGCAAGCGCTGTGGCATCCGTTTGTGCAATCTTCTGCAGTTTTCAGAGCCAGCACCGATGACCTTTTGGGTTAATTCACAACATCTGAGAAAAATAGGTGACGTGAAACTCTGATTTATGGTCGATGCGAGGTGTTAACAGGAATGCCACCTTGCGCCTGGATTTTGATTTACAGCTCAGCATCACATTTCTCCCATTAAAGACTTTTAGAGGCACATGGAGGACTTCTCAGTGTTACTCCGAGGTATAATTATCTTTCTTCAAGCCAATTAGACAATAAATGGCTCAACATGCTTTCTTGTCATTTCGATCCATATTTGTCCTGAATACCAGTGGCTCAGTTGAGCATTACCTCATTGGAAGAATAATTTCATAAGGAAGTATTCTCCTCATTGTCTCTCAAACCTGCAGGCTTTTCTGTTTTGGTTTAATCTTGCAGGTGACGTAAATTGGAATGGGTGCTCTTGTTAGCAACCTGCTGCTGTTGTCAGGCTCACATCCCTAAGTAGGAAAACCAAACTCAAAGCGGGTAATGTCGTCCATCCTTTATTCTCTTTTATTTTTTTCTGAAGTTCATCCTGCTACCCTTTATGCCAGCTTTTGTATGTGAGAAAATGAAAGTTTCTGACCACAGACACCTCTTCGTTTTCACTGTTTCAGATGGATGCCTTGCAGATCTTGAATGCTACCAAAGCCTCGACAAAACTGTAATGTAACACGTACACGTGGACGGGGGGGGGGTGGGGTGGAAAGAGGACAGTTTAGCAAAAGGGAAATCAAACAATCGTTATGGCTGCTGGCCCAACGACCACAGATGGGAACTGAAATTGAAATCTGCGACCCTGCTGCGTGCGTCATGAACTTTAAGGACTTCACTGGTGTTTCGTGAATGCCCACATTTTGGGGCGAATTATTCCTTCGCTTCTAAGCTGGCCCTGACCTTCACCTTTAATGTAAGACTTGAAAAAAGAGGAACAGCAAACATGAGCTCACTTTCTGTTTCAAAGGTGTGAAGCAAAGCCGGTTCACACAATGACAGAAGTGTACCGACAAACCACACAGACACACACACACACATACAGAAAACTGATTGAAGAAACACACACAGATACACAGAATCCACAGAAGCCACACCAGCAATGTGAGACAAATATATACACAGGAAGTGCCTCCCACTCCCTTGCCCCTGCTTGCTGCCTCTCTCTCCCTCTCTCTCTCTCTCTCTCTCTCTCTCTCTCTCTCTCAGCGATACTCATGGTGGTGTGTTGCTGAGCAGCAGCCAGTCGTGTCTTTCCCTTTGCCGAGCTCACACTTTCTCATCCTCCGCTCTGACTCTCTTGCATGTTCTCTGTGGACAGACCTCTCCTCTCTTGGCTGTTCTTCTCTCGCTGTCTGTTTTTTTAATTGCATCCACTTCCCTCTTCCTTGATTTTTTTTTTTTTTTTTTTTCACATTTCTCTCTTTCCCCACCTGCCCCCAGCCGGTGCAAGGGGCATTAGTGGGGGGTCCAAGAGTGTTTGTGTGTGTGTGAGTGTGAGTGTGAGTGTGTGTGTGTGTGTTGGGAGGTCTCGGCATGGAAGCAATGGCACTGTATACGTTTCGTGCCACAGAGGGTGATGAACTGAGTTTCAACAAGGGCGACATGCTCAAGGTAAGAGAAAGAATTCTTTCCACTTGTCTATCTATCAATCTATCCATCTGTCTGTCTGCCGGTCTGTCTGTCTATCTAAGGACATACAGCACGTGTCACAAACATTAGCTGTACTTCTAGATCAGAGCAGTAGTGAACCAACAGCTTTACCACCTCTCTCCTTCTCTCTCTGCCTCCGCTGTGATAATTACAACAATTATAACTTCATCGTCTACAGCTCTTGACACTCAGTATCCAGGTGTTGCTGTTGCTGACTAAAGAAAGCGCAGTATGAGAAACTGGCCAATCGATGGTTTGGACTTGTATTGCAAGTCTTGTTTTGTATTGTTACAAACACTGAAACACTGAGATAGTGATCGGCAGCTGAAAGCATTTTACAGGAATATGGAGTCCTATAGCAAAAATTTGGTTAAAGGAAGTTTGATATTTTGGGAAATCTTTATTCTCTTTTTTTTTTTTTTTTGCTGCTGGCAGCAGTTGGCTAGCTTAGCTTAGCATAAAGACAGGGAAAGCTCACTCATTAACTTATTTTATCTAATTTTCTTAATTTGTACACAAACTAAAGTATAAAAATGACTTGGTGTGGTTTGTTATGTGCAGGACTATTTCTTGTCAGGGCAAAGAAACATAACATTTCAGGCTAGCTGTTTCCAGTGCCTATGCTAAGCTAAGTGGGCGCTGGCTAAAGCGTCATATTTAGCCAACAGAAATGACAGATTTGTCAATCTTCTTTTAAAAAGCTATTCTTGTTTAATTCCTAAACTTTTACTTTGAACTAGTCCATTTTTTGCTGTAAGATGCAAAACAAACACATACTACTGTATTTTAATGACGGATAAGAGAGCAAGTGCAGCGCTGAGATAGTTCCTGCACAGCTGGAAATTATTGTAGTAGAAAATTGTCGCTCTGAGACATCAGCAGTAATCCTCAGAATTAAAGAGCAAGAGCTTCTTTCTAGACTTACACTGGCGCACCAGCTGTTAGGCACTCATACAGTTGGCCTAATGGTAGAAGACACAGTAATATCAAAAAGAAAACTTTTCTTCCAGGGGCACTTTTTATTGACTGGGAAAACCCCTATGATGTTGTTCTCATCATGATATTACTATGGCCACTTATACAAGCCATGCATGGATTGGAATTTACCTTTGACTGTGTGTGCATGCAGTATGCTGGTATATTATTCATCCCAGACAGACTCTGTTCCATTATTAGACGACACGTGAATAAAACAGCTTCTCATTTCTGCTGTCTGCAAAGCCATTTTTTTGGAGCAGTGTGTCAGTGTATGACACAGACAAAATGAGGTGGCATTTAGTTTAGTTACTGTTGTTGCAGTAAATAAATGTGATTATCTGTTTGCCGTAGTATTTACCTGTAAATTCCAGCATAATACTGTACTAAACATTGATGGCTAGGTCAATATTATCAAAGTGAACCCGTGCTTTATGGCCACAGTGACACATTTGTGGGTCACTGAAATGGAGCTGACACTTAAAACACTGTTCAGCTTGTGTGCCACACTTTCTTTCTCCCCACTGGGATAAACTGCTGTCTTGTCTCAGCTAAGCAGCACCGGTTCAGGCTTAGGTCAAACACCACTTTTAAATAATTCTTCACATTTGTTCTTTCCGGCTTACAGCACCAGATTGCCTGAGCTTTACCATGTCACATTTCATATAGCGTCATGCAAAATGTCCATCATGTAAAAAAAAAAAAAAAAAAAAAGCAGCTGTCAGATACCTTCCTGTCACTGCTGACTGGTGCTTTTTTTCTTTGTCAAAACGCACCTTTTACGGTACAAACCACATGCACACTCATTATGAGATGATGAAAATAGTTTCATAATTAAATAAAAAAAGTAGCTGATCTGACATTCTTTTTAAAGCAGGAAGAAGTCTAAACCAAGGGACACAAAAGTAGAGCAGACAAACACGTTTCTTTTGTTCTCCAAACCCTAACACATGAATGTGACAATCTGGGATTTAAATTGGTGTGACAGACTCCTCTTTTGGGATAAAAAAAAAAAACCAACAACCCAAGCCTAGAGACAGTCAGCTGTCTTTCAATGTGCCTGAACAGGGCATTCAGGTACCGGGTATCACCTGACCTGTTTCAGCCTCATTAAGAACAACTCTACTGTGTGGTGCAGATGTTCACGAAATTTTGTGTTTGTCCTTGATGCATTTGGGGTTTATAGTTATTTTAAGGATTAATGATGTAATTATTAATTATTTTTTCGATTGGTTTGGTCCAGAGGGAGCTTACTGAATTAGTGGGGGTGGACATGGATAAATATCCTGTTTATACATATCCTGAATGAAGAGGGGAGAAATATATATATATATATATATATATATATATATATATATATATATATATATATATATATGTGTGTATATATGTGTATATATTCGTATATTCACAAAGCAAGAATGGTTTTGGATTTTTTATTATTTCTTATCTTTACCCAAAGATTTAGAACTAGTTTGATAGTGGGGCTTTGATGATGCAGTGTCTTGTCTGCAGGATGAAAAGTAGAACAGCTGATTTATTGCAAAGTCAAGAACTGTTGATGTATCTGTAATGTACCCTTGGTGAAGTTAATTGCACAATCAGTAAAAACATACAGAGGGAGTATCATGAGGGGTGGCAATAGGAGATGGCAGGGACATGATGCTTTTCAATTAAAATTTTGGTTATTAAAGTTATCATCTGTGGGTCACAGTGTCCGAGTGAGGAATTAACTGAGGCTGTGGCGCAGTGGGTTGGATAAATGACTGTAGACAAGAGAAAGCGTCCAACCAGACAGTCCAACATGTTATCTTAAACTACTTAAAATGTAGGAAGGGGTTGTTTCAGAGTGATTTCTTATTATTCGAATCAAATGTTGTTTGGCCCACATGCAAACAACCTACTGATTGAAAGGGCAATCAGAGTTCTGTGACTGAACAATGATTGATGCTATGAGCAGTAAATCATTCCTTGGCCTGCAACACAATTTAACATGCTCGTGCAGTGCAACCATTAAAATAGGCAGTGCATGAAATGAAGTTTCTAAAGGCAGAGAGGGGACAGGACAACTTTTTGGCAGATGGTAGATTTGCATAGAGGTCCTTACTGGCAGCATACATTTCAGATTTGACTATATGTCACATTTTATTTGAGTTTAACTGATAAAACTGTGATAAAAAAAAAAAAAAGCTCCAAAAGTGATGGGAAAATAAGGAAAGGAAAATACAAGATTTGTAAAACGTGTCACTGCAAATCAAGCAGGGCAAACAAAACAGCTTAAAGTATCAAAAAGACGAGGAATGTCACACTCTGAATTAGAATACTGAATACAAAATGACAACGCAAGAGAGAAAACAGCGACAAGACCAATGAATTGAGAAATGATAAAGAGGGTAAACATTAAAGCAGTTAAACTGGAGCTTATCAGGTGACAGCGTCTCATCACCCCCAACTCATGTTCAACACATCTGCTCTGTTATGTGCAGCGACAATATGTACAGTATGGGTTCATGCAGTTCAAGTCTGGTCAGGGGAGGAGGTTCCTTCATTTTTTACTAAGTAGAAGTATCAATGCAATATTGTAAAAATACATAAGCATAAAAGTTAAAGTGCTCAAAGCAGAAAAATGGTCTGTGTGACTGTTATACTATTATATATTCTATTATTACTCATGCATTACGTAAAACAAGATTTTACTGCTGTAGCTGGTTGAGGTGGAGTTTTGTTGTTTTGACTGAAAATAATGAAATAGTAAGAAATCACAAGTTCAAAGAGACAATAGTGACGCTTTCACATTAAAGATGATTAGATTTGTGTAGCTGGGACCATAAAATCTTTTTACACGAAGAATTACCAAATTATTTCTGTTAATCGATCATTTGATTAATTATCTAATAGGTTCAGCTCCACTGGTATATATGGGTAGTTTGTTTTTTTTAAGCATCTTATATAAAACACCATATTTTACAAGCTCTTCATATATTTCGTGTGCAAAAAAAAAAAGTAGAATATCTCCCTCTGATTTGCAGTGGAGTGGAAGCAGAAAGTGTTGTGAAAAGAAAAGACTCAAGTAAAATACAAGCAGCTAAAATGTTGAATGTGAGTACAGTACTTAAATAAATGTCCCTAGTTACATTCCAACAATGCCGATCTGTTTGCTGTCCCACATGTGCATTCATGAAGAGCTTATGTGGCATTTTGAACTTGTGTGCTTCCGAAGTTGTGCAAGTCGAGGACACAAAGATGAATGAAAGCAACTGTACCGGATAATGGAATAAAAGAGGCCTGGCAAGGAGATTGATATGCAGTGAGCGAGAGAGAAATGACAGTAGGCTTTCACCCGATAATAATAGCCTGCATCAACATCATTATGGGCAATATTTTGTTTGTGTGTGTGTGGACATGTATTACTCATGTTGTGGGGACATAAATCAACTTACACAGGCACATTGTGAGGATGAAGTGCAAGTCCCCATAACATGAATCATTCAATCTTAGGGTGAAGATTTGGTTTAATGGTAAGGTTAATGTAATGGTTAGGTTTAGGCAAGTAGTAGTTATAATTAGAGTTAGGGTAAGTCTCCATAAAATGAATGTAAGTCAATGTAATGTCCAAAGTGATGGAAACATGGCTATGTGTGTGTGTGTGTGTGTGTGTGTTCGCTCCTAGATTACCAACATGGAGGATGATCCTAACTGGTACACAGCTGAGCTCCACAACAGAAAAGGCTTTGTGCCAAAAAACTACATCAACCTGCGACCACATGCGTAAGTGCACAAACGCACACCGACACACACACACACACACACATGCATCTTCAACTCATCTGTAAAGCAGATGAATACATTTCACACGTCCAGCACTGGTCTATCTAAACAGCTCATCAGTGAGTGTGTGCAGCTCGGGGGCGTTTTCTGCTCTGCTTTGGACATCTGCACTTCGGCATAAGGCAGCCTACCCAAAGGGACACACTCACTCGCTGCCTTACGTAATCACACACGATACGGTTGAGCGTGTATGTGTGTGTGTGTGTGTGTGTGTGTTTACAGTGAAGCT
This sequence comes from Pempheris klunzingeri, assembly GCF_042242105.1. Taxonomy (NCBI): domain Eukaryota; kingdom Metazoa; phylum Chordata; class Actinopteri; order Acropomatiformes; family Pempheridae; genus Pempheris; species Pempheris klunzingeri. The sequence continues at coordinate 13,169,425 of NC_092028.1, forward strand.
GCTGGTACACCCTGTATCTTCATCAGATGGTCATACACCAGCTGGGTTCTACTTTTTGCTGTGACAAACACTAAACTGACAACACAGCCATTACAGCGGCTCTGGCTCGTTAATGAACACTGATGTGCGGCCCGATTGGAGTTGCCTAGTTAAGTTTGTGCACACTGCTGGGACATGAGTTGTCCGTTGGGATACATGGCGTCTGTGAGTATTTTTCCTCCTTCACATTTCTTCAAAAAGCCATGAAGTAAAAACCCAGAATTCGGGCCCGATGGCCTTAATCAAGAGGCTGCGTTAATGTGGCCGCTATATTGGATGCGCCCTCTCCTCATTTGAGTCACCAAACTGTCGTTGCAGAGCACAGGTTGATGAAAGCAGTGCTTCATTTATGCAAACCTTGCATCTAAACAAATTGCTCTGCGAAGCAAGACTAATGAGCGAAAAAAGAAATGAAAAATGATATAAATACTCACGCTCTACAGCTGACAACTGAAATCCAGCATTTAGGGATTTGTTCTGTGTGCATATTTAGCAGCGTGTTTAAAAATAACTCAACAAACGTGGCAACTTTACCTTTTTCTTTTGCCACTTTAAACCTCTCTTTCGTTCCTGTGTCAGCATTGATCTGTACTTTTGTGAGCTGCTTTCAAAGTCTCAACATTTTCACTGACATTTCAAAGTTATATCCAAACTTAAGTGCAGCTGCACAGAGTCCAGAACAACACAGTCCACATGCATAAAACAGTATCATCAATGATATTTTTCTTTCTTTCTTGATTGCTTCCGTTTTTCTTTCTCTCCTGCAGCTGGTTTGCTGGTCGTATATCTCGTGGTGTAGCAGAAAGTCGACTCAGACACAGGGAGTGTGGGGCTTTTCTGGTCAGAGAGAGTGAGAGCGCCCCCGGAGAGTTCTCCATGTCCGTCAGGTAAGAGAAAAAGGATCGTTCAAGGATCCATATTATGCATTTCAAACTTTTTTCCTACTTCATACACTGTTCTCTTACTATGTCTGAGAGCATCTTTTTACTGCAACAGCAATGTTTCTCCACAGGGATCATTAAACTTTCAGTCTGTTTCTTCTAATGCAGTCTAACTCAGTTAGCAGATCTATGTAAACATACACTGTATGCACAGATGCACACGTCCCTGCAAATGCAGCATTGTTGTCCCATGTTGTCCTTTAATAAAAGTTTTGCGTGTGTGCATGCATGAGTGTGTGTGCGCATGTTTATGTTGGTGGCAACGGATCAGAAGAGCAGGCGGAGTAGGAGGAGGGTTAGAGGATAAGGTGTGGGGCGGAGGGAGAAGGATCTGCAACCCCTCTGGCCCGATGTGAGCTAATCCTGTCTGGCACACTGCGGCATTTGGAGCTGCTGATGGGGCCCAATCGGTTGTCTTGTTGGGGGATGACAGTCAGGGATGCAGCTGAGACTTGGTGTTGGGCTCCTAGGGGCTCTGAGGATATTGAAGAGGGAGAGTCCGGGTGTGTTGGGGGTCTGGAGTCTGCATTTTGGCACTAAAGGCCAGACCTGAAACTAAGGGTTGGCTCTTCCCTGTTTTCTGCTGCGGCTGTAAGACGAACCGGCTCAAGTCAGGGGTTTAGAGCTGAATTTGTGGGTTGTTTTAAAGTTGTTTGTGCAACAAGGTTTGGGCATGACGTCTCTCTCTCCCAATGGATTTGGGACATGCCTCTGGAATGATTAATACAGGAATAGAGAGTAAAATAAGTTGTCTGCATTCAGGGAAGCAAAAAGGAAAATTAGAGGCAATGAAGAGAAGGGAGGTGCTGTGTGTAAAACAGGTTTGCCAAGAGGGGACAGAGAGGATTTTGATGCTACTTGTTTTTTTGGCTGTCTGTTGATGTCTCTCTGGCTGCTGTTGTTGTTGGATGGCGTAGCAGCTTAAAAATTGGGTCAGGTGTTTAAGACCGTGTGTGTGTGTGTGTGTGTGTGTGTGTGTGGTCCTTGTGTGCTGACAGCTCTGTCAGAGGAGACGTCCTGACAGCACTAACTGTGGAAACTTCAGTCCCGGCTCAGCTCGGCTCAAAGCTCGGTCTGGCTTTGACGTCAGTCCATGAAAATCGGATCCCTTTTCACGGCCTTGAATGGAGCCAAAGAGGGACTTTGTTCCGTAATTTACTGGAAAACTGCTGGTGAAGTTAGAAATAATGCAGCACTGTGAATGTGGCGTAAGGTTAAAATATTAATTTGGGACATTTTCATTGGAATGAACCTCTCTTCTGAAGTTTAGTAGATGATGTCTTGCATATTTCTTTATTAACATAATACTGCAGTTTGTTGATATATTTGCACTAATGTTCACTTTCACTTACATTGATCATCACTTGGATAATGTGGTTGCGATGAGAAGTTTTAACTGACGCTGTAAAAAACAAAGAGAGGCACCATGGTTCTTCCTCACAGACATGAATGTAGCTTTAAACCATCTCAGTCCATCAAGGCGATATTTCATGGTGTTAGAGATCCATGTGTAAAGATATTAGTATTGGGTGTCGCTGAGACATGCTGCCGTGGTAATAAATAATTCTATTATGACAAAATTCTTTGTCACAAACAATTTACCTCCCACCCCATAACCTCTTTTGTGTTTTAATTGGCTCTGGGGTTGCATTCATCAGGCTTCATTTCCAGCCGAAAATGAAATTTAAAAAATGTAATTAACTATCAGAAAGCAGTTACTGGGTTATTAAATACAGTGGCTTGTTTATCATTCCAATGCATTCAAATGATGAAAAATGTACGCTGCGGGCATGTTTTTAGAAATACTGTGGTCATAACAGCATTGTGACAATATAATTTTCAGGTTTTAAAGGGTTCATTCAGCCAAATAAGTAACTTAATCAAGATCTTAATTTTGTTCAACCATAAAACAAAACTTAATCGTTGATTTTAATCACCAAACTTAAAGATTCATAGTTTTCACTGGACAGCGATTAAATTAAGAAAATAATCAATCTTCTCAGTAGTGGTTCAGGGGACCTTTAAAGTGATCGATCTTTATTGGAAATATTGTCATAAAAAGTGGTGGTCTGAATTAGAGATTTTTTTGTGCACAGATGGAATGGAGGGGAATTGATTTCAGTCGAGTGCCTGTTTAGAATAAAGGTGGTTTGAAGGAGTGTGTGGCTGGGGACTAGCTTCAGACCATGCCACTGAAACTGTCCCAATGGGTTATTTAGTAGCTTATTTTTGGAAAGTGGAGCAAAGTGACGCTAACCTAGACTTATACAGAGAGATGAGGGATCCATTTTGCTTAGCTGGGCTTTTACAGTTCCCTTTGGCTCAGCAGCAGATTCACCCAAAGGATGTGTTTTTTTTTAAGTCTCCTACAATTGCTATACTGTAGCTCTAGTTTGAAAAAGTGAAGTCATTGCCTGAAGAAAAAGGGCTGAGGTACATCCACACAGTTAAAAGGCTGCATGTTGTACTCCTTGTCCCACTTTTGCTGTGAAGGGACATAACTTTCACTGTTTCTCAGATGAGAGTCTCACTCCCTCGTTACACTGCCTCCCTCACTATCAATATCAGTCCCTCCACCTACACGTAAAGCGCGTCACAGCTGAATGTAACAACAGCAACAACTGTGCACGGTCTCTGTGAGTCATCAGAAGACATCCTAGGAAGTCAGTAACTGAAGCAAAAGCAGATGGTCTTCGTTGGGGGACAGACGATACACCAGAGAATTACAAAAATTACTACACAATGTCAGACGGTGCAACTTACCTGTGAACATTTCAGTAACACAGTGAGGTTCTTTTGTTCATCGAGAGCTTTTTTTTTTTTTTTCTTTCAATCAATCTTCAAGAGCAGACGTCACTTTCCTTTTGATTGCTAGACGTTTTGCTGAACTCAAGGTGCTTTTGACACCTTTTTTTTTTAATCGTGTCGTGGTCAGCCCACGCATGCACGCACACACACACACACACACACACACACACACACACACACACACACACACACACACACGCTTACACAATTAGTTTCTCTGCAGTCTTTGTCTTGTATCAGGTGAAGCTCCTGTCGGCATTTTCTTTGCTTTAACAGTCTGAGATCTGCATGAATCAAATGTATGTCAATAATGCTCTGTGCATTGTGTTCTGTTTAATAGAGATGCCTTTCTCTGAGATTATTATTGTTAAGAATTGAGTACCTTTTGCTTCTTCTGACCATTGATGAGACACTTAAATCGTTGTTTATTTCTTGGCCAAAACACTCTTGAATGTGGAAGGACTCCAGAGGGGGAACCAGAGTTCTTTTGCTTTCATTGTGAACAAGAAATGGTACTTTAAAAGGGCATAATGTTGTCTGGTGAGCCTGCTGGCTGAAATGACTTACACATGCCCATTAAAACTATGGCTAATCTTGTGGTATTTCACTGTGGAAAATATCATTTTTGATATGGCCTCAGACTTTGCTGAGTCATGCTTCTATGATTCGAATGCTGAATCAGGCTGTTTCAGGCATTCAGCTTCCTTGTCATCAATCATTTGTCTCTTGTCAGGGTCATTATTCTCAAAGAAGAATCATAAAGTGAACTGACCCTTTGGGCTATGCTTATTTTACAGCCAGGACATAATCTTCTTAGAGCTTAAAGTATCACATCGCGGGTTCAGCGTCCCAGGAATGTCTCTAAGTGATGACATTCCCGAACCCTTTCAAGTGACTTTTGCTGACTTTCAAATTAAAGTAAGACAGATGATATTTACACCCAGGTGTCAGTAGCCATCAATGCCATCTACAGAATAGCCACTGTGGCTGCTCCAAATGTTCGTCCTCCTGAGACCCAGAAGGAAAAAGGTTTAAATATTTCGATTTTTTTTTTTAGTTTAAATAATTAGGATGTAAAAAAATATGTTGAAAAGTTTTTCTCAAAAATGTTATTTATTTATTTTCTATACCATGTTCCTGGTTTTGGTGCCTAAACCTATCCAAACTGTAACTGAAAACTGAAAAATGAAACTAATAAGTCAACTAAGTCTAAAAATGAAAAGGTCAACACTGGACTTTACAATGTTACCAGGCCAGGTGTAAATAGCTGTTTAGCTGCCATCTGGCTATTTACACCCAAGTGTAAATAAACAGTAAATGAGTTTAGTTTAGTTGGATATATTATGCATGTGGACAAATTGTAGCAAAGAACTGCATGATAGAGTGAAGAAGTGAGTCAGTTAAGCTATGCAATACCAATTTGGAATAAATATATGGTGCTGGTGGTAAATCCTACAGGTGGAAATACTACTTTTTGTTGTGTTCTTGCTCTTTGCATCCCTAAACCACTGAAACAAAGGTTATTGGGAAATATTTTTTATTTCTGGTTAATCAGAATCAGATTAGCTTAGCACAAAGTCTGAAGTACTGACTGTATAGACACAGTGATATTGAATTTTTCTCCAGTTGTTTCCATATGATGAATACATAAAGGGTGCTGTAGGGTCTGGAAATGTCCTTAATGAAGACATATTTGACAAAATTTGCAGTAACTATTAAAAAAAAGCTAATATTTGTATTTTATTTTATCTTTATTTTTTAGCTGCTTCTATTTTGGAACCAAAATAAAAGCGCACTGGTCTATTTTTTTCAATTGTCCAGTTAATGCTTTCACAGCTTACACTGCAGCTCAATGGCACAATTTAATAGCACAGTTCAGTGACCAAAAGTCAATTGAGAGAGACTTGAGGGAGACAGAGACATTAATATAGAGAGAAATAGAGAGAAGCTGGAAATATATAAAGAGAGATGAAGAGAGGCAGAGGGAAAGAGCAAGCAGCGACTGCAGATAACATAGACAGGAGAAGGAAAGGCTTATGGCGGGTAGATTTAACTTTTTATTTCTCTGTTTTCTCATATTGACAGTGGGGCTGAAATGAAACCAGTCTGTCTCCTGGGAGATAAACCCTCTAGAGGGTTTTCTCCTTTCTTTCCTACTTCTGTTTTTTAGTCACTTTTTATCCTATTCTATCCTTACTTTATCCTCTGATAGTATCAACAAAAAAGCAATAGCAGGCTGTCATTAAACCATAAAAGTATGCTTTTGTTGTAGATTTAGTCTACATACTATGGCACATACTACCAACCTAAAGGAATAGTCATAGAATACGCGTATTATGGTAAATATGCTTGTTCACTTTCTTGCCAAATGATACCACTCTTATGTCTGTACACTAAGCTACAGCCTGCAGCAGGTTAGCCTAGCTTAGCATAAAGGCTAAACCTGTCCAAAAATAATAAAATATTATATTCTACTGTGAGATGTGCAGATATGATTGGTATTGATGACCTTTTTAACTAACTCTCAAGCAAGCATAATTCACAAAATGTCAATCTACAGCCTCAACTCTGAGCTTGGACAGTCAGCTAGAAAATTTTATTTCGGTGAGCTTTAATGAGACAGCAAAAGAATTTTAAATTATAGTAGGTTTTTTTTCCTGTGCGTAAATAATTTACCTCTGTAGCTTCAGGTTATCTTAGGGGTTTAAAGAGCTGTTTAAAGAGAGAGTCTCGTCATCTCGCCAGTGGACCATTATTTTTTTAACAGCAAATGGCGGATCTCAATATTTCCTGGAAGTGAGCAGCAAATACTAGCAGCGCTGTGGTGTTGCAGCAGAAGAGGCTGTTTGTGATGTGCTCTTAAAGGGTAAGATGTCTGTGCATATAAGCATGTTACTGGATTATCCCCCACTGAATTAATAGATTTAGGCAACATTAGCAGATAACAGATTAGGCTAGGAAACTGGATAAAGTTAGTAACACATAACATTAACCATGAACAGCCTATTAATTGTAAATTCTGATCTCTTGCTGCTATTTCATCCAATGAAATAGAGTTAGAGAAAAAGGCTTTTAAACATTATTGAAGCATGGGGGGAGGCAAATATTAGTTCAATATAACAGCAATGTGTGTGTTTGCAGAATGGCTGAAATGAGGATAGACAGTTTGGAACATAGTTTAGTATAAAAGCTTTGTGATTCTGATTGCCTGTCTGTATTGTGCTGCAGCTCAACTGATTTTGGTTTGATGGCAAAGGGAGAGGGAAGTTGACATGATGACCTATGAGGGTTTGAAAGCAAACGTAAGTTTTAAATAGGCCAGCAATTTCAAAACTAAATCATATCAAATACAGTTCACTATACACTATTTTAAGTAATCATGAAAATCATGTATTCCTATATCTATATAAGTACATATAGTATATATCTTGTAAGGGTAAATTAGTAACTTCCTGTTGGAGCACTGGTTGCTGTGTGGTGAAGTTTACATGTCCAGAGGTACATTGTGGTGCATCTGCTCTCAGCCTAGTCTTGCCCTTTCTGTTCTTGGTGAACTAGTCTGCCCCATAGCGTGGTTGCAGAGTTACTACTTCCCACACATCACAACTCAGTTTTGTCTACCCACATACATACCCCATAGTTGTTGAATGCACAGTATTTTAATTACTGGGCATGTATACACTCATTGCATATCTAAAACCAACGATATGATTTAACTTTCGACAAATGCATATCACATCAGTAGCTGATGCCACTTGTCACACTGTGTTAAATATCGGCAGCAAAAAGTGTTGATGATCACAACTAATGAAATTTCATAACTAAGGGTGGGAGACAAAGAACACAACTATTTCCCTATTTCTATTCTTTCATTCATTTGGAAATATCTATTTCCAAATGTAATTTCCCATCCAAGCCTATATAAGTGTGTCTAACCCTCTCTTCTCTGGCTTTTACTCCCTCTATCTCTTAGAGCACAAGAGCCACAGGGGGATTCAATGGAGCCTGAACACTCCTTGAAATGAGACAGCACCCTCACCCTGAGTCTCAGCTCCCTGGGTTTTACAAGCCTTTCCCTGTTCCATATTTTTAATAAATCAAATATTATGCTTTCCAGTGGTTTGGTCTTTGTGAAAAAGTGCAGTTGCAGTTTTAACGACGACTTGAGCTAACCATTTATTTCTCTCTGTCGGTGGGGAGGCCATACATTCATACTCTTTTCTCCGAGTGATATATATATATATACACACACACACACACACACACACACACACACACACATATATATATATATATACATATATATATATATATATATATATATACACATATACATATATAGATGTGATTTTAATGTATCATTTTAATAGCAGGTTTCTGCACATGCAAACCAAGAGAAAAACTGCTTTTTTGCACGCGAAAAAGTGGGAAGTTCTTTTGAATTTGAATATATATATATATATATTGCTAAGCACAGGAGTTTATAAACATTGTAGACAGAAAGCTAGATTCAATTCCACTTATTCGCAATGAACACACGGACTACATCATGCTGCTGCTGCTACATTGAGCCACTGAGCTGTTATTTGACAATCATCAGTCTGCTTGCGTTGACGTGACTCTCTCTTTTCTGCTCACCTCACAAGTTGCCAATTGCTGCCATGGGCTCTGCCTCCTGAAATGTAGCTCCACCAATGACAGCTCTTGTTTGAACCCAATTACACTAGTTTGCCCTATTTTTCAAACTGAAACAAATTACCTCATGGTATAAATTCATAGTATAAGGAGTGGAAAATGATGCAAGTTGCACAGGAGTGGTGTCTCTTTAAAAGCAAAAAGTTAATTCCTGCTCCTCTCTGTGGAGTCTGTGTTTGCTTAGATAGGTTGTTGTTTTCTTTATGATGATAACTCACTTGAGAAGAAACTCTATATCTCCCTCTCTCAGGCCCATATCATTTCTGTGTGACAGGCTCCTTATTGAACCATCAACACGCTTTCGACTAAATTGCCTCCACCAAACATGCTTTATCATTCTCCCCTCATTCACTCCCTCCCAGCTCCCTCTCTGCACCCAACGAGCACACACACACACACACACACACACACACACACACTTCATCTATCAAAACAGGTGATGGTGATGCTTTATTGATGCTGCAGGAGGAGCTGAACCTCTCACTCACTTGCTCGCTCGCTCGCTCGCTGACATGCTTGGTTGACACGCATTTACAAAATCGCAAACATGCGCACAATCACGGCCACTACGCTCAGCCTGTGACACATGAGATGCGACCCATATGGGCAGTCACACACACCAACAGACACATTGGTTGGCATACGTAAACACGGATATAATCGGTGCTTTGCAACAAGCACATGGAATGACGCTCACTCTGATAACTCCTCGACACGACCATCAGTTACTCACACACACACACACACACACTGATTTGCTGAGTTAAATTGACAGCTGGAGGTGTCAGTGTGGCTGTGTGAAGTATTCCAGACATCTGCAGCGGTTTAGAAACTGAACAGCAGATTAGAGAAGGGGGTTGGCAGATGAGAGACTGAGAGAACAGGGAAGTGAGATAAATTGATGGCGAGAGTAGAGAGAAAAATGGACGGGTGACCTTGATGCGCCTTGAATTGTGCTGGTGTGGAGTAAAAGTTTTTTAAGTAACTTAGGTCCTCATCTTCAGTATATCTCTCTCTGTGTTCTATCGCTACATCTAGTTCATTTTCTCTCTTTCAATCTTTCTCACTCTCATTCTCTTAATCTCTCTCTCGTTTCCCTTTACTTGGAAAAAGATAATAATCTCTCAATCGCTGTGGGCCTTAATTACACTGGATCTGGGAGATGAGAGGGCACTTGCAGAGTGTGCTTTATGCGTGAGATCAAGTCGAGACAGATGCTGTCTGTGTTATGCACACTGGTTCTCTGATGTCTCTGGGTAATAATTAATAAAAAATGTCTACATGACATCACCTAACACTCATATAGCTACAACATTACATCTGCTTTTTCTCCTCCTCCTTTTCCTACCTCTTTTCTGCCTTGCTGTCTCTCATTTTCTTCCTCTTTAAAAACCACTAACTGTTATTGTTTGTTAGAATTTGCATTCACCACTGTATGATCGTTGACCTCTAGTCAGTGATCACGGTAATGTAAACAAATATAGGTTGTATTATCTTATATAGCAGCATGTGGAAGTTATACATGATCTACTCTGTGAATGTATGTGTGAGTTTACCCGTTGGCCCGACTACATACATTATTTACCAGTTTGTTGCTTGCTTTTGACTTTTAGTAGTTTTAACTATTTCACTTGTGCCTGTATCTACAAGGCAAACATTAACTAACTAAATAAATATAATCCACTACCTACTACTACTACCATAACAAGGTCCTGGTAGTTGGCAACAATAGAGCAAAGGTGGGTAGGCTTATAAGCCTAAGCAGACCTATAGTTTAAGTTTGGGCTTTCTTTCATCAGAAAACAATGGTAGTCTACCAACTAGCTATTTCTAACTGTCAACTATATTGGATGATCTGCTGCTCGCTGTACAAATAATTGTACAAATTATTATTTTTTCAATAAAAAACTACAAAAGCAAACTCACCCACGGCGTTTCGTTCTCCTGTGCTGTGTTGTGACGTGCTGCAGCATGACCTCCCTATTGGTGGCACTTCACAGATGTCTGAGAAGCTGATCAGTGTGGTGCAGCAGATACAATGGATTTTTGTGGTTTTTATTATATTATCATTATTGCTTTCTGTAATTTTCACATGATTTGTCTCTAAATGTGGTCTCAAAGGCGTTTGCTTTGCTTGTATTTTACCCCTCTTGCGGTACAGAGGTGACATAGTGTTTTGCACAACAGCGCAAACTGAGTCTGAAGAGGTGATGTTGTGGTTTAAGTGTTGTTTTGAAGCCGTTTGTGAGAACTGTATTGAGATGATGCATTTTTGGGTACTTGTTTTGGACTGGAACAACTGTAGGCGTCTCTTCTAACTAGAATTTAGTCTCAAAATTCAAGATGAAATACTTCACATTGTTTTTTTTGTCTCATGTCGTAAATCATCAACAGGGAAATACCCAAAATTCACTACCATTAGAGTATCTGTAATAGAATGCTCTCCTAGATTTTAGGACTAACTTTTATATCTAAAGGAAAAGACCTCTGTCTGTCTACACCCTGTCTTTAATCTCCACCCAATATTTACTTTTCACAGGATCTAAATTATTCTTGTTTCTTCTTTGTCATTCATTTTCCTATCCAGTAAGGGCACTCGCTCGGCTAACCGTGCTTCGTCTCAGACAAACAGCTGCACAGCTGGCGGCAGTAACAAAGCCCAACCAGTAGGGTGCAGCAGATGGTGTCAGACAACTGGGGACAGTGACAGGCCGATAAAGATCATTTACAAACACATCACAATTTTGTGTCGCATGCCTGTGCGTTTGTGTGAGTCGGTGGAGGGAAAGAGCTGAGTCAAGAGAGACGATGGAGACGCGGTGGAGCAGATAACAAGAGGAAGTGTGATAGGGGGAGAAAAAGTTAGATAGATGTCAGATAATGGAGAAGAGTGAGATCAACACAGAGAGGAATACAGACCCACAGGCAGGGAAGAGGAAAAAAGACAGACCGATAGCACTCCTGCTCACACAGAATGAGTTAAGGCTCAAAGACTGGTACAAAATAAGTCAAAAAACTTTACATTTGGCTTGAATCGATGTTTTCAACTCTACGTCCTTCTCTATTTTGTACACTTCACTATAGTTTTCATAATTTGGGAGACTGACTGAGGGTGAGGAGACAGAAATGAGGACACATGGGGTGAAACGGAGAAGGCAGAGAAAGAGGGGCAGGGTGGAGGTGTAGCTGAATGCCATCCAGTCATCAGGGACTCAGCCCTGCTTGCTCATAGAGCCCAGCGCCTGAATAGAGAGAGGAATTCTGGCTGAAACAAGCCGATGCTAATTTACTTTCTCTGAGCCTGGAGCGGTGCCAGTCAGACTAGATAATGAAGGAGGATCGTAAGGTTAAACAACCAATGCTATATTGTGTTTATGCCATTTATCGGAAGAATCGCACCAATGATGTCAAAAAACAATAATGACACTGTTTTCCTCTACTACATTTTTCACCAAACATGGCAAATGAGATTTAAACACCATTAACATAAGCCTAACACACACACCTACTTTGTGCGAGGTGTTTAGAAATATGGGGGAGATGTACCGACTTCCGCTGCTTATTAGATGCAGTTATATAACAGCGTGATGATGGTGAGATGTCCAGATTTCTAAAGATAAGCTGGCAAGTTACTAAGCAACCACCACAGAGCAGGATAGGGGAGCAGGTATGATTGCCAATAAACACTGGCCAAATCTTTTAATCATAACAACAAGACATGCACTCCAACACTGTGGCTATTTTTACTTATTTATTAATTTTGTTCTTCTATCAGCCCTCTATTCGCCAAAATATAGTATGAAATGGTACTGAAATAACATCAACTATTGTGCTTGTTTGCTCGCACAGATCCACAGAGCAGCCCGTTTAAATGTCACTGTATGCTCTTTTATTTCCTAAAAAAAGACTTGTACTGGGCTTCATTCTCTACTAATAATACTGACTTAGACTTTGCATCACTGCGGCTTTCTCTTCATAAACAGTGGCTATTGGACAAGTGGCTATTTGGACTTTTTCGTCTGTTTCAGAGTTGCACCATCACCTGCTTTGGCCACTGTTTTCACTATGGACTCGCTGTACTTCACCTTCTTAAAAAAAAAAAGGGGGAGAAAAATAAAAATAAATAAATGAATGAAATAAGAAATGACAACTGTGTTGTTTCCAAATGAACCGGACTGCGCTGAGTGCATGCCAGCCCCAGCAGCTGACAGCTGTGGAGTCAAAGGGGCGGCTTTGAAGACTAAAGGCCAAGACTGTTGGTCTCAGCCCAAAGCTGTTCTAAATTCATTGTATGCAAAAAACAATTTGTGACGTGAAGACACAAACACTGTGTGACAGCACTCAGGGAGGATTGAGGCAGATGTTACTTCAAGTGCCCTCCTACCACACGCACCACTCTTTTATCTGAAAAACATGGGGACTACACTGGACAGTGTCTCCTAAACTATCCATTCATATGTGGCAGATGGCAGATGCAGTTTAGATGCAATTATATTTAATCCATAAGAACCCAGACCTTTTAAATATCCTGGAAATTTCCCTATACAGCTTTATCCTTGAATTTAACTCAAGAAGTGACTGCTACTTAACATTCTGATGAAGTCATGTGACCCAGTGTCACTTTGTGCTCCCAGGACACCATTTCCAAAACATTGGTCTGCCTGATTAAAACCTGCGACACAACTAGCTGATTTTAAATAGCTTGTTTTTGTCATTAAAAGGTAAGTTTCAAACAGTTTAACAATTCTAATACTGTCCTAGATAACAATTAACCTGCTCTGACCATATTTTATGAAAAAGTTGATATGAAAGAACTTTTCAGATCTCAAAAATGAGTTCAGAAATGTGTTCCCTGTGGTCCATTTAGTCTGTTTTATATCCCCCATAACTTTACTTGAAGGAGAAAAGGATCCAGGTTCTTATGGGTTAATTTTTCATGGCCAAAATGAGACATCAGCCAATTGTTTCTATGAGGCTGAAACAGTTCATGTGTAGATGTTCCCTTAAGATGAGAAATTATTTAAGACTTCTCTTTCTGTGTATTTTGCAGTTACGGGGACCATGTTCAGCATTTCAAGGTGCTGCAGGATCGCTGTGGTCAGTACTACGTGTGGGACGAGGTCTTCTCCTCTCTGAACGAGCTGGTGGAGTTCTACCATAGCAACAGCATCGCTAAGGAGAGGACCGTCTTCCTCAGAGACCCCGAGCACTTCGCCAGGGTGAGCATGTGATTGTTTGTTTGTTAGTTTGTGCCCTTTTTTCTTTCTTTCTTTCATTGATTAAACAGGATTTTTTTCGGTATGGGGGAGAGAAAATAATAATTTTTGTTATCTCCCAAACACTGATTCATTCTCTCATTATCTTCACCAATTTCCTCTTGGGCTTTCTGCAAACTGCATCAGGTGTTCTTTTCCCATGAAAACATCCTGTCATTTTTAATTTGAGGAATTTCTTTTTGAAGTATTACAGTTATGAATTTAGGAGGATTCGTCTTTCTTATATCATATTGTTTACACCATAGACTGAACCATTTCAAACACATCTGTTCTTGTTGTCATCAGCGTCTGTCTTCTCTTTAAGTCACCATAGATTTCGTTCGGTATCTGGTGAGACTTGAGTACACAGTGAAGCAGCGTTGTGACAAAATGTGTATTTTTTTTTAAAAAGCTTCCAAAGTCTTCATATTGCATTTCGCTGCGACTCCAGGGCATTACCAGTTTTTTTTAATAGAGGTGACAGCTATGGGAACACTCCATATGTTAGTGAAATTTCTGGAGCTGTGACGGTTGCAGGAGGGTTTGACGTAGAGGTGCAGCTTGTAATGACAGATTACAGCACTGCCGCTGGTTTGGAACAGAACCAAATCAGTCATCTTAGGCACAGAGCCAGAGGGAGTGAGCACTGCAGTACTAAAGAAAACTGATTTAAGAGGCAATTATTTACATCAGTTATGATTTAGTTGCTATGTATCAAGTTTGGACAGAACATTTCTTTAGTTTGTTGTCTTCAGTCCAGTTTCCCCTCATAGGTCTGACCCCTAATGAGCTTGGTTGAGTTTTTATTCTCATCTACACCATTAATGGGCTGTTGCATTTTTTTATGGTCAAATAGGTAGTTGCACATGCATCATATGTGGCACGTTGTTAAGAACAAACATATTAATATGTAGATTACCAATCTAAAAAACACTGTAAGTACACAGTAAGGCTGCCACCCAAAGGCGTATCCCAAAATTCACAATACATGCTGTCAGGTTAAGTGAGTGAAAACCTAAATGACAGGTAGTTCCCATGATGGTGTCACCCTGGGAGAAGCTGTTACTGTTTGTGAAGTCATTGTGTGGCAGGATCACATCGCATGTTTAAGTATTCCTGGGAGTGGCACCCAAAGGCGAACCCGGTCGCTGTGGAGAGATGTGATCCACAGCGATCCTGACATGACAGTATGTTCATATCACTGTAACACCCGCCGTGTGCTAATACTCATCCCATCATGTTCGATCTGGAAGCCTGGCACCTGAGAGTAGATCACCATTCAGTAGGGAACTGAACATGCAGCACTGACCACTGGGAGCATGTCACATGTGGAATGATAGGGTGGGCAGGGTTAAACTCATTTTACTACTATTAGAAATCCATCAATGAGACCTGGAATCTCTAGAAATGGAACATTTTCACGAGGATGACTGGATGACTCAGGAACTGCATATGGAGATTCAATCATGTTACTGTTACAGATTTGGTACACATTCCCACACAGGAGCTGTAATAACATATAAGAGTAGTATAACATGCATCATTATATATGCATACACCAGTATTAATGGTAATACATATTCTATATGGCATTGCCCCTAATCAACATGAGCATATTGCACTTTGCTCATTTTATGCCTCCTAGTGTGCTCATGTCAAGGATTAACAGGATGTGACACGCTATATGTAGGTTACATTGCAGTAGCCCATCGCTTTTGTATATTAGAAAACAAGATTCATGAAAAATGTTACAATCTCACGTGACCTTCAGTTCTTCAGCTCTCCTGTAAATGATATCTGTTTCATATTAGTTTCCCATGAAGATTTGAGCTTACTTAATGCTCGTCTCTTTTCCACACAAGAAAGGTTGGAAAACTTTTAAGTATAAAACAGAGTTGCATTTTCAAAGCACCGCGATCGGCTGCACTGCATGCAAGTAAACAAACAGCAGTGCAGAGGCCTGCCACTGCTGCTGCTTTGTGGTATTTTTGAAACGATTAGGTAGGAAGTGAGAAGTTTAGTGGTCAGTGAGTCAGTGCTGTAAATCGAACTAAACCGAGGGCAGCACACAAATGCACATACATCCTCGTGTGTTTGTGACATTATTCAGAAAACAGAAATTTCAAGCAGGTATTAGTATTCCAGCAACACTTCCTTTCAGTTTTATCCCACATTCTTATTTTGTATTCTAGTTCTAGTCAAAAGCTTGGAGCCGAATGACCGCAGTAATGCCCCCATAAAAATGAAATAGAAACAAAAGCTTAAAGCATGGGCTCATGGTAATAGTTTAAAACACATTAAGCACACTCTCATAGATTAATGAATGCATGAATGAACAAGTTTGTATTTTACAAAAAAATAAAATACATAGCAAAATAGTTCAATATTTTCAGGCCCATATTGTAAGCACAAGCATCACTTGATGACAGTCTGATTGGTTGAACTGTATTGAGTTCATAAGCCTGTCTGAATCTTATGTTCTTTTGAGAGCAATCCACATGTATTGATTTTCATGATGTGTGAGCTTTACTGCAGATTCACAGAGCTCTTCTTACCCTTCTCTTCATATACTCACCGAAGCGTGATGGAGTAAAGTTGTGGTGTTAAAGTTAGCAAGATTTGGGCGTTTCCCCAACTTCTGTTCCCTCAAACTTCATTTTATAGCTCAGGTGTTTTTTTTCTCACAATTATTCATTCGCAGACGGTTTGCTGTGCAGCAGTATTCCACCTGGTAGAGGGGGAAATTTCAATCCTAAAAATAAGTAATTCTTTCACTAAACGTAGCTCTTGTTTGGTAACGTTCTGCTTCACATTTTGACCATTTCATGCATGTTCTAAATCACTGGGGATGTTACCCAGGATGTTCAGTCCTCACAACAAGTGCAGCTGTACCTGGTGTGAGTTAAGAATTTAACTTTAGGGTAATTAAACAGAAGATAACGACAGCTGTCCCAAAAAAAAAATACTGTCACAATCTAAATCTTTTTAATGTGAGCAACTAACACATGAAGACAGCAGCAGCGCTTTCTGAGCATTTGGGGTTTCTGACAAACTCAAAGTAAAAATTGAAATTGAAAGAAATGTGAATACTGCGTAAAGAATTCAGGCAGATGTTGCATGCTTTTACCGTTTTATAAGCATTTATTGTTGTTATAAAGCAGATTTAAGACCATAACAGAGTGTTTTATACTCCCTTTTTTCTCTCCATTATATATTAGCGTGCTGCCGTACTGGCTTTGTCAAGTTGCGCTGTATTCTCGATGAATTGCAAGGTATTAGCAGTCACTGGTGTCTCTTCAGTTATTTGTCTTGATCATATTTCTAAATGGCTGGTCCGCTTTACACCAACAAAGAAGGAAACAGTGCTCACTTAGCTCCCCCACCCACATCCTCACGGCTGCTAAAGTGATTTATACTTTGTGATTGTGTGCTGTTATGCAGGAAGGAATCTATTAAATGTGCTTTAATGCCAACAATTGTCTGTAGCCAGTCCATTTAAGACTTTTCAGCAGAGTTTAGATACCATATTAGACTCTTATCATATTTTTTCCATCATCAGAAATATGCTGATTTCCCTCAGGATACAGCACACAGTATTTATTCTATGTTATTCTGCCTCAGGTCTGAATGAGCTGGTTAGAGGTCACCTTGCTGTTCTGTATTGATATCAACATTTAATAAGGGTCGCATGCCAGGTGGACCTTGGAAAAAGGAATCAAAAGACACATCAATACATTTGACAGCTGCCATCCACATGTCATATTTCTCAGCATGAGGTCTTGTATAGCTACAAAACTATAAATGTGATATGGTGATGGTGAGAAAGCAGAAGTGCTGGAGATATGGTAATGTTATCAAAAAGTATCAAGATTGATACTGACTGAAATTGAATTATCTAGACAAAACAATTATTGTAACTGTTCAGATCAGATATGCTCAGATATGACCTGCATATCTGAACTCACTCTATCTCATACACACACACACACACACACACACACATATATATATTATTTATCTGACAAGAGTTCCTTTTTGTAGGATGTATACAGTGGTCTTCCAGCAATAGCACACTCGCTGTGACTTTTCTTGTATCGTACGTCACCGCGTTGCCATGGCCTTGAGATAATCCGCATCATAACATGCCCCATAGCTGAGGGTGGCGTGCTGAAGGTGCCGTGTTTAC
Organism: Pempheris klunzingeri; assembly: GCF_042242105.1. NCBI lineage: Eukaryota > Metazoa > Chordata > Actinopteri > Acropomatiformes > Pempheridae > Pempheris > Pempheris klunzingeri. The sequence goes on from NC_092028.1 coordinate 13,187,349, forward strand.
CTACGTGGACGTGTAGCCTTAGAAAAAAATCTGTCGTTGCAAATAAGATCAAAGCTGCTTAGTCATGCCTTTAGATCTGCTTTTTTTTTTTTTACTCTCCAACTGTTTTAATGAGAGTCTTAAGGGCTAAATTGTACATTTGTATTGTTTAATTTAACAGCACAAATAAAAAATGATTTAGCAGCAACCAGCATTTGAGGTATTCTGCAAACTCACTGCCAAAACTGAAAACCTGATCTTCATGTATAAATTACATTTGAATATGTCACAACAGGTTGGTTTGTAGCTCTACAGCTTTTATTTGATGTTTTTTAATTTTTCAAAATGCATCTTAAATAATGAATTTTTATAATATAATTTGTGCTTTTCATTTCTCCTGAATGTGTCCCACTGCCTGATTTGCTCTTTTAGTCTGGCACACACAGAGAGAACAACTTTCCTTTTCTCCGTTAGCGTCTAAAATCTTTAGAATTCGAAGTGAGTGGTCTTCGTTATGCTGTAGGTAGGTCTGCAGTGAACGTTAAAGAAGCATTAGAAACACGACATCTCTGGCTTGAATCCAAACTCTTCTTTTCTTTGACTGTCATTTTACATAAAATCATGTTCAGCTGGTCTTCGTCTGTGGGCCTTCACCTTGGCCTTCGGCATCAACAAATCTCCAACACCCACTGAATGTCTCTCACGGGGTGTGTCTCTACAAACACTACAACACACTCTCCTCTCCATTAAGGTTTCACTTACAGAAATGATGATGTCAGGGAAATAGCAAGACAATTTAATTGAAGGATGGAGTAAGTACGTGTGCTCTATGTGTATCTGAAATATTAATAATATACCCGCTTCTTCATCTACCAGCATACCATTTCATCTTCTCCTTTTGCACAAGTGTTCGGCAGTGATACTAAAAGCTCCAAAACACAAGTACAAACGAGTTCTTGCATCGCTCCCTTTAGACCTTTAGATTATCAAGTGAGTGCATGTTAACTTCAACCCATGTACTATAAATGTTTCATGAAAATACTGCCTTAAGCCGCTTGCTCCCGGTTTTACTATTTTTCTTTAATTCTCCTCCTCACTGTCTCTGACACCACCACCACCACCACCACCATGTGACCTCCAGTGTCTTTTTGTTTTTGACTATATGGGTCACTTTCACAGACATAAACTAAGTCTGTCGAGGCCTGGCTTAATCTGAGCCCATGCACCACGTTTGGGTGCTTTTTGTGTTGTCTCTCCTATTGTGCGGTTTCCAAACTAATTCCACATCAGCTCATTACATGGCCCTAGATCGCTTCTTATCGCACCATGGCAGGATGGAAAATAATTCTTTCCATTTTTTGTATTTTTTTTTTTTTTTGCATTTCTACACTCCAGTTCCTGATGTCCTCATATCAAGGAGCATTCTCTTCAAACAAAAAGTCTGTTCATGCAAAACTTCAACCTCTTTTTGACACCCTGTCATTTTCAAGTGGAACAGAGGCACTGCCTTAAATCCCTGTGTGCATGTGCAGACACAAATCTAGTATAAAGCTGTGGTCCATTGATGTTACAGAGTAATTTGTTCCACTGTCAGCGCTCGCTCTGGGTCAGAGCAGGCGCTGGAGAGGATGACGATCATGAGGCAGCAGAGCGCAGCTGATTCAGAGGGACCATAATTCTCCTTCCATACTGTTGCTCCTCACAAATTGGCATTGAAAAATGAATGGGTTTTGCCTGTGCTGTCACACACACAAGTATATATACACAGGAAAGGCAGGACTGCACACGCAAACTTGTAGAAATCTGACCAAACAGAGGCCTGCACACACATGCTCGCTAACACCCAAATACATACACATGGAGTGTACGTGCATGCACACAAACAAGAGGTCTAGACTAGATCAGCCAAACAATAATGGATAAATCCGTGAGGATTTTATAGATTTGTGGGATTGATAGATTGTGTCTGTGTCTCTTGATGCTAATCCTGCTGTCTGGTTCGTGTGTGTTAGTGTATGTACCTGCCTCTGCCTTAGAGACAAAGCAGTTTGCAGGAATAAAGCCCAGACTTTAAACACAGATACGCACACATAAAAATACAATATTAGTATCCCTCCCAATCTCTCAGCTCCCTCCCAGTTCATATCACATCCACTCATCTCTGTGGGAGTGCAATTTAGAGCTGAGAGTTTAGTTACGTTCAAGACGCTCTCCTTAAAATAGCCGCTTTTATTCCTCTATTCTTAAACTGCTTTCACTTCACGAGTCAATAGAGATCAGAGGAGGCCGGCTATCAGGAGAGAAGAGAAGTACTACTTTTGTGAACTCAAAGAAAAACACAGCCAGACAGAGAAAGCACAGCATCTGCCGGCTGAATTGAAAGCAGTTCACCTGAATCACTGTCAAACCACCACAGTTAAACAGAGTGCTGTTTTTAGTAGGTGTGTGTATAGGTGTGCAGCCTTATCTCACCCCCACACACACATCATTGTGGACTTACAACACCTCTCTGTCTCTGTCTACCTGTCTCACTCAGTGTCTGACTCTGTTTCTCTTTTTGTCTCATCACCTCAACAAATCCCAGTTTTGGCGTTTATTCTCTAATGGCATTTAAAGCTGCTCTGTTCTGATAAAGCTCATGTGTAGCCAAATAATGAAAAATGCCCATGAAGAGAAGACTTGTGCGGCCAGATTTTCACGTTTCGTAAAGATACATGTGGAAAGATTTTCATGAAATACACACCCCTCTTCAACAGCCTCAGGGGCAAAGTAGAGCAGTAATTTAAAACATCTTCCCTTATTAAGACTGGTCTTATTAAACAAAATAAATGACTGTTGTCAGGTGAGAACACACTGAAAATAAAGGTTAAAAGAAAGTCATATCTTATGCCTCAGGATGGTGAGTATACAGCGTGACAGGTGCAGTTTATTGATGTCAGCAGTGGGAGTAGACAGCATGTTCAAATGCCAACTGCAGATTTAAACGTGTCGTATTTTCATATCTGTCTCCTTGTTTGTCTTGTCTGTCTGCCGACCTGCTCGCCTCACTGTCGCTGCCTGTCTGTGTGTCACTATGTCACCTCATCAGACTCTACTAAGCAATACAGAGCTAATACATACAGTATGTTTCCTATTTTGATCAGAATTTTTGATATTATCACATCAAATGTTGCTGAAGCTACCTTCCTCTTATGAGGAAATAGTTTGAAATTTCCTGTAATGACCTCATTGCTGCTTTTAACAAGACAGGCAGTGTAGGGGGCCAGCCTAACATGCAGAGTTAACATAGTTTCAGAGTATGGGGGCAAAAAGGCTGTAAAAAGGCGGAGAGGTAGGTTGGAGTAAGCTTATTTAGTCATGCATGTTCCTGTTAAAAAGTGAGCTGCTGCCTTCTGGACTAACTGCAAGCATAAGAGGGAGGCCTGGCTGACACAAACATAGAGGACATTACAGTGGTAGTCAGGTTGAGATAAAAACATGTATATATCTCTCAAAATCATTTAAACACAAGAAAGACTTGACCTAAGATAAAAGCTACATTTGATCTGTGGGTGTCTGTCTAATATCACACCCAGATTTTTTTGGGTGGGTTTTGAATATGGATTCAAGGAGGACAGGTTCATAAAGGGGGCATCACAACCACTACTAGGACCCAATATCAGTATTTCAGTTTTATTTTGATTCAAATTTTAAAAATCTGAAGCCGTCTAAGCTTTAATGTCTTTAAGACAGTCCAACAATGTTTTTTAAGAGTTAGCATCTTCCTGACTTAATGGCAGGTAAATGTGGGTGTCATCTGCATAACAGTGGAATGAAATGTCATATTTTGATGATGGAATGAACACTATTGCACATATTCAGTGGGCTGCATACCCTGACAGCTAGAAACCTTTTTTAGCCAGACGAGCAATTCTTAATGGACCAAATAAACGCCATTTTGGCTCCAGTAGGTTACGACCAGAAGCACACATGAGAAAACAGACTCAAATGTTTGACACGAGGCAAACAGATGGTAAAAAGTGCAGTTTATTGTTGAACACGATCAATAAAGACAAGGTACCAGAAACACACTGCATCAAAAGTTGTGAAACCAATTTTCATGAATTCTTTTCTTCTCCCTCTTTACCTCATCAGCGTCCCCATCATGCCCACGCTCTCTTCGACTTCACCCCACACCACCCCTCCCAGCTACGCTTCTTGCGTGGTGATGTCATCGAACTCATTGACTGCTCAGATTCGCTGCGCTGGAGAGGTCGTTGCCATGGACACGTGGGCTACTTCCCCCCGGAGTACGTCCAGCCCATTTACCACTGCCAATGACGTGATGCGTCAATCAAACACACAGCCATTCCCACAGGTTCATCAATGGGCCGCTCACACTGCACCCCTGCTCTGCACTTACCCATTAAATTCTGGAGAAGGCATCTGACGAGCTGCGACTGAACGCTCATTATGTAAATGACTCCTCCCGTTTCCCCTGCAATGCCACCTGTTAATCACAAGCCTTGCCCAATCAGCTGCTACAGTCTCATCAATCGCTTCCACCTTGATCCCACAACTCCACTTCTCTTTAAACATGTAAAAAGAATTCAAATATGGACCTACACACTGTGGAGAGCTCACATACATACACACACACACACACACAGACAGACAGACACACACACATTCTCCCAGGCATAATCATTTATTACAGCTTATCAGCCCTGGTGCAGGCTAAATCAAAGCAACACACACATTCACACTAACCTGATGAAAAAAAGCGTGGCCCATGGGAGGTTGTGGAAGAAGGGCAAAGCTTTCTCTGCTGCACATAAGTCAAGACTTGCTACAGTGTTTTCCCGCCATTCCCACGAGGAGATCCGGTGAACTGAGCAAGGAGACACAGAGAGTCATTGTGTTGTGAATATTTGGGCCAGACACTCTGAGGATACTGACACAGCAGATTCCTCTTTGTATGGGCTGGTGTGTGTGTGTGTGTGTGTGTGTGTGTGTGTGTGTGTTGAGGGGTCTGTGTATAAAATGTGGGTCTGAACACATGTAGAACTGCGTTCACTGTATGTTTATTGTGTACTAATGGGAAAGTGAATGCATGTGTGTATGAGTTTAGGGGTTTTGGTTCAGGCATGTGTGTGTGTAAGTGTGTCACAGTATGTGTGTGCGTGTGTGTGTGTGTGTGTGTGTGTGTGTGTGTGTACAGCCCTGCGCTCTGCGGACCAGTAAAGGAGGTTACTGTGTTTATGTGACCAATGAGATGAATGCTACCCAGATGACGCTTTGTTTTAAAATACACAGCTTATAATGTACTACGCTCGACTCAATTTATGGATCATTTGTTTCTGTGTATTTATTCTTATTCATGTGTAATCTTTAAATGCATATATTACAACTAAGATGAAACATTGTATAAAGAGTTTGTTTCTGTTGCAACAGATAGTTGAAGAAATGTGATTACCAGTAAGAGCTTGGACCGGTCTTCCTTAACTGTAGTGACAAATCATTTAAATAAAGTGATACATTTACCTCTTTGAACTTGAAGCTTGGGTGTTATTGCTCAATACCATTTACATTTCTGTTTCAGAGCCAGAGTCAGAGTCTGTTTCTATGAATCTGTCCACTGAAACACAATGCGAATAATATGGAGTGCACAGAATACCATGAACACTTTGTGAGAAAAGGCCCTCAACTATGAAATGAATAAGTTAAAAACATTGGCACAAAGGTGCGTTATATGTGGTTCCACTTCATAGTATGTGTGTGCTGTATGGAGATATATCCAAATAGAATAATAAAGTGAAAATGGGAATTCAGTATGGTTATCAGGCAACCTCACTCCTTAGACAAAATTGCAACTTTTGTGCTATGCAGTCCATTTTGTACTTGTGTTTCATGCCACAAAAATAATTGTCATTTACAAATGCTCGCTTAATTTCTGGTTAATAGCATAAAATGAATTCTGTTTCTTTTGTGCATTAAGGTCACGTTTCTGCAAGTTCTAGATAAATATTGATCAGACAGATCACAAACAGTGTGTGAGAGTGACGAAATAGCAACCAGGTGAAGGAGCAGGCTGGAATAACAACTTTTAGATTTCAAAACAACAGATGAACAAAAGTGAACTTTCGATGTGGAGATTACATCGAAAAAAGGAATGCACGTCTGGATTTGTCTGTTGTAATAGCCTCAATAGAGTGAACATTTGCATGACGTTACAGCTGAAACCAATAGAAACAACTATCAAGTCATCTACTGAGAGAAAATTGATAACTATTATAATAATACTAATCACTAAAGTCATTATTAAGTAGAATTCACACACAAATATTACAAATGTCTCTTACTAAAGTGCATTTAACACGGTTACACTATTCATATGGTAATCATATTGTAATTGGCTTGTGACTTATTTTAGACATCTCAGTGTAACTTGTGTTCATACCAGGAAAGATCTGGTATGCAGTTCTTGTTGTCAACGAGAGATTTTCGGTCTATGGGTGTGCCTCTGTAAAGCACCTCCACTGGGGACAGACACACACACACACACACACACACACACACACACACAGTATATGTCATAATGGATGACAGTTGAGTGAGGCAATGCGAGGAATGCAGTGCTGCTTCTCTCACCAGGATGTGATGTTAGAAATGAAGCAGAAAAATCGGGGTTACATCCTATAATTCCCCTGGACTGAATCACCTCTGTCACGTTTTCTTTCACTCTTTTGTCTCCTCTTGTGTTTTATTTTTTTAATAAACCACTTTTTTCATTCCCTCTGACAGACTCACCTCTGGCTTGCTACTGACAGTTAGTCAATAAACCACCGGCATCCAGCAGGGGAGAAGAAAAGAGGAGTTAGAGGTGTACCAGAAATAGGCCTGCTGTTTTCTTCCATTGTTCTTTTTTTAAAACTGCTGAGCCACTTTGAAGTGTGTGCACAGTAGATAAAGAGCTGTGGCGTGTGTGACATATTTGTGTCGTGTGACATATTTGTATCGTGCGACAACACAAGAATACTAAATGTCACTGAGACGCTGTCACGTACACACAAAAAAAAGCTCAGTGTACAGTACAGCACAGAAAGTGAGATGGACAGAGACAAACAGGAGGAAACTGAGGTGGAGTGATGAGATAGCAACGAGGCCCGATACAGAATATAAAAGGTGTTAGAGAATGAAAAATGTGGTGTAGTGAGAGTAAAAAAACAAAACAGAGAGGAACAAGTAGAATACTGATGAAAAATGTTGAAGGCAGGGTGTGGAAGCAGTGTGTCAACTAAGCAAATGAGAGTGGCGGGGAGGGGGTGTGACCTGTGACATAAATTATCTTTATAGGTGTTTGAAGGAAAAACAACGAAACAGTTGAACAACTAGTTTCACTGACAGACACCCTCTGGCTGTTTAGGCCCTCACAGTGAAAGGTAACATGGCTGCAATCACTCTGGAAACCAGCCAGTTTGTCAGATGTCAATAAATCAAAAGATGAAATGGCCAGCTGATGAATCAGTGAGACACCAGCTAGTGATTCAGCCTCTAATTCACTAAAACATGAGATCAGCACTGACACAGAGACAGACAGACAGAGAGCACAGTGCCAATGCAGCGTATGTATGTCAGACTGAACACAGTCAGTCCACACCCATCATGCTAAATTCCTCATGACATTGATGTATATTCAGATAAAACAGAGATTTGCATTCTAATTATTTCATTAGAGCTGGGTTAGCCTATCCTCTCCCTTTAACATGGCACAGCAGTAGTAGAAACACAAAACCTGAGACTTTTGCAAACAAGTAGAGTTTGCACAGTTGTGTTCTTGAACTTCACGAGTGCAACAAACACTTTCTGTAAGGTCCAACCTCTTTCCTATTGTTTTTTCTTTTTCCCTTTTCCTGTTAGGCAGACAACAGATCAGCACTAAATAAATAACCGAATGAAAGCACATGTACTGACTGATAAATACGTTACAGTGAGCAGCAGGCTATCCCTACTGCAAAGTAGCAGTCATGTTATATTTCTCCCTCTGTCTTCCAGAGCAAAAAACATGTAATTAGATTACACACAATTGCAGAGATCAAACCAGACTGCATCATGTGACTGTAATCTAGTGATAATCAAGTGTGTCATTTAACTACAACAATTTAACTCTTGTATGGCGTTCGGGTCTGTGGGACCCGTGTTCATTTTTTAATCAAGAGAAAAATGATTCTATTAATTATTTTTTCAAACTCAGACTCATTGGCCTTGGCTCATATTGATGAGTCTGAGTTTGAAAAAATTATCGTATAATTTTTCTTTTGATAAAGAACATGAAAACGGATGAAATCGGGTCCCACAAACCCAAACACCATACAAGGGTTAAAGGATAACTCAGGTATTTGTAACCTGAGACCTATATTTACATATTTTGGGTTCAAAGTGACTGGTAGGTACAAAAATGTTTGAAAGTGGTCCAGTAGACCAGTAGTAGTAGTAGTTCACCTCCCCAGGCAGCCAGATACTGCTGGCGAATGAGCTGCAATGTAATCCTTGGGGGCAATTGCGCCTAATCTAAGCATGTCCGCTGAAAGTGCTTGTTTTTGCCGCTGACAGTCTCAGATTGTTATTTGAAGTGTCTGACAACGTTACAGAAAGGATCCCTAAAGACATCGACCAGCAAGATCCTTTTTGAGTAACCAGAAATATCCATTATAATGCTTGGTTCAAAGACACCAGACTCCACTGACAAAAACAGTAATTTTACAGGTGAGTAGCTGTTCTACCGCTACCTTGATCAGTTAGTCTATTTGTGTTATTGTATGACTTTGGTGTTTTAAAGGATTAGTTCAGATGCAACATAATGTTTGGGTAACGCACAATAACCCAAATAATCTAACCGATTGAGGCTGCAGTCGACCACCCACTCCTGTGTTCTGCAAGGTAAAATTCCTGTTTTTGTCAATCAAGTCCGGTGGGTTAGAATTGCACGATACGACAGCTGTTTCTGGTTAAACAAAGGGGAAATTTTAGGTCTATCTCCGTGGGGATCCTTTCTGTAATGTTGTCAGACACTTATATTAACATATCGAGCCTGTCAGTGGCAAAAACAAACAATTTTAGTGGAAGTACTTTGATCAGGGGCCTTAAAGGATTACATTGCAGCCATTGTAGCCCATTTTGCCTCATGCTCTCGGCTGCTGGCTGAGGTGATGCACTGAACCAATTCCAAAACTTTTTGAAACTACAAGTCCTTTCAAACCAAAAATTTGTAGTTATTATTCAAGGCTCAAACGAGGCTTTTAAAATATGTTTTCGAACCTTGAGGCTACAGAGTGTTTGATTTGGCTGGTGTTCTTGTGAAGACTTGTTCCTTTCATAAATTTAACAATAATACATTTTAAGTTCAAATTAAGTTTAGGGATTTACCTGAAGCTCTTAACTGAGGTTCCTACAACATATCCAACTCATGCTAAAGAGTTCAAAAGCCAGTCATGAACAGGAGAACGTGTAGTTTTTGGTTTGAATCACTATATTTTCTTACTTTAAAGAAGATAAAAAGGGAAAATGTGTGTTCAGTTCCTCCAGCTAGTGTTTCCTCTCGATCTTTGTGCCTTTCTGAGAAGTCATTATGTGCTTTATTTTGACCTTTTGAAAACACAGTTTGGGGCTCTCCCATCCTGACAGGAATTAGGAAACATGACTGAGCAGGTAACTCAGCGCCACACCGTTTTGTAAGATCTGCTGATGGTTTTTTTTTTACAGTTGATGTGTCAGCTATCTGCATGGACGACTGGCAGCTAATGATTTAATGGGGATTTGCAAAGAGGGGGTGATCTTGTCTTTTCACACATCTCTATTTCTCACTCCAAAAGCGCACACACACACACACACACACACACACACACACACACACAGCTGGGAAGTCCTGCAGGTCACGTGGCAAAGGTGTGCATGTTTCTGTGTGTGTGTGTGTGTGTGTGTGTGTGTGTGTGTGTGTGTGTGTGTTTTGCCCGTCTGGGACACACCTGTCGGGCGTTACCGTCTGCAGGATGTCACTCCCTCTCACACACTCTGTCTCTCTGGCCGGTTTCAACTCTTTCCAAGTTAGACACGGGGATGACAATGTCTGAGTGTTGACGCGTCATGGCCGCTCAGAGGAATTACAAGTCAACCCGAGGCACGAGACAACATGAGGGTTTGAGCAACAAGTCCGGAGCTGAACTGCTCAGCTGTTTGAACCACAGAGGGGGAATTAAAACGCCTTTAAGCTGCTTCCTTTGCCCAAAGCCTGCAGAAGTTTAGGAGGGGAACTGTCCCGTGAGACTTGGCGGGTTTCTAAAGTTCGTCTTGTGTCTTGCTGAGTGTCGAGGCATGGCTCTGTCCCAGATACAGTGTCTGGACGATAACCACGTGAACCCGCGGACGACCGAGTCCAAACCGGAGTTCCTGTACTGTGAGGACCAGCGGCTCGCGCTGGAGGCTTTCCTCCGGGATGGCCGCGAGGCGTTTTTTAAGTTCCTGGAGGCTCGCGGCCTGCGGGGCTTCCTGTCAGACCCGGAGCTGGACACCCTCGCCGGGGCGGTGGAGCCCAATGACCCGGGCTCGGAGCGCTCCTTCCCGGGGAAGGCCGAGGAGGACGAGCCCCCGCTGTCTCTGCACTACTGGCCCGACCTGTCGGACACGTCCATCCCGGAGATGGACCTGGGCTGGCCGGACTGCGACTCTTACCGGGGGGTGACGCGCACTACCGTGTACTCGCAGCCACCCCTGGACGGTCATGCACACATCAAGGAGATTGTCAGAAAAATGATTGCGCAGGCGCAAAAGGTATGTTTATAGGCCATACACTGAGGTGGTGATGTGTGTCAGCAATGTCCTCTGTTCAAGCCATAAAGTTCACATAAAGCACGCAAAGCCAAGAAATAACCTCCAGTTAAACATATATAGTATAAGCAGATGAGGATGTTTGGCCTTATTTGAAATGCTTGAAAGAAATATAATATTATACTGTCTGGTTGCATAAAACCTATATTGTCTGTATGTATACATATATGTAGTCCATATTTGACTATATGCTGTCCTGTGTTGCAATCTGTCAGTTAAATTCTGGGGTGTTGGTTTCCAGTCATTTAAAAAAAAAAATTACATCAAAATCTTCTTCAGTTGCCCACTGGCTTCTGAATTGGAAGATTTGGCTGCCCCTTATTTCTGTGACCTGCTATACTGATTTAAAAGATTAATTCCACTGTTGCCATAATGTTACCACCAGAAGGCAACAGGTCAGAGTACAGACTGCCAACCGAGAGAGACAATGAAGAGTAAAGTGCAACCTGATTAAGCTGCTTTATCAGGGATAAGAAGTGCCGCACGCTGTGACTGTGCCAGCAACACGGGAGCATGTGTGCTATGTTGGGTATTTGCATTTGCAGTGTGTGTGTGTGTGTGTGTGTGTGTGTGTGTGTGCTGTTGCCTGGGTGCATTTGTAGGAGTTTGCTGTCTGCTGCAGCTGACTCGTCTGAAGGCATACGTTTCTGACATGTTTAATTTCTTTGAAGCTCTTCTCAGTGCTATTAGACTGAAACATCATATGTACATTTTCCTGAGGAGCTTCTGACAGAAAAAAGAGGAAGCTTACGGGTAATATAAGTGGGGAACCAGAGAGCTGGGAGATCCTTCCTCTAATTGTTGTCTTCACAATATTTCTTTGTACATGAAAACTTGTGTGATTATATTTTACTCAAACCTGAGGAGCAACATGAATCGTATTAGTTTTGGCAGCAAACACTGTGTCATGTTTGCAATATACCCACAGTGACTTTTTAGCCTGAGGCCTGATCCCCCTGCAGTTTTAACAAAAAGTGTGCTTTTACTCATTTGCGCGCATAAACTATGTATGAATTTGCGCATGAGTTGTTCCCGTGTGTTATGTAGGTCATGTGTGTTTGTCCCCAGGTAATAGCAGTGGTGATGGATGTTTTCACTGATGTCGACATCTTTAGAGATTTGCTAGATGCTGGTTTCAAGAGGAAGGTCTCTGTCTACATCCTGTTGGAACACACAACACTACCTCATTTCCTTTCCATGTGTCAGAGGGCCAACATGCATGCCGGACACCTCAAGGTGAGCCAGTTATACTCACTTCAACATTTTGCACAGCAGTCTGATGTATTAAAGAGCAAGTGTAGTTGTACTTAAAGTTAAAACAAATACAAAAAAACATCTTTATTTATTTGAGGAGTCAGCATGTGCTCAGTAAAGTCCATGACAATTTTCTAATTAGATTTTTGTTTCCTTTGTATTTGTGAAAATTGTAACTTGATGGTTAAAACACTCGTTCAGATATTTTGCTCTAGACCACAATGTCTGACCAACCAGCATCAGCTTTTCTACATTAGGCTCCACAAAGGCACTATTGAGTCAGAATAAGTGGACAGAAAATGAAAGTTCACTATCAACCGTGTAAGGATGTGAATGTTTCACCAATGGAGAGTAAATCTTTGGGGGGGTTGAGAAATGTGGAAATGTCATTTTGAGATTGAAATACTTATGTAAGTTATTATTGTAGAACAAAACAAGTACAAATGTTCCTTTGACAGAAAGTCAAGCAATCAAAGATCCAGAGAACCACAAACACTTACAGCTGGCACCGTATCAAAGATGAATCTCTTGCCTTGTTGTGTTTTAATACATAATTGGCTGTCTGCCATGAAAAACGTGCTATAAAACACATTTCAGTCATTCCGGGACACGCACAAGTGAGTTCCAGGAAAAACATAATGGTGTCTTCAGTACTTGACATAAATGTTTTGATCAAACTGTCAAGTCACCACACCTTCATTAATTTACTCAAGTCGGCCAATGCAAAAAGGTGATATGTGTTTTATGGTTAGCTTCTAACAGTGCAGAGTTTGGTCGGTGGAAGTCAGACTTTTTACTTTCATGCTAATACTCACTGTTGAGGTGTAGGTCAGTATTTGGCAGGCAGAAGTGACACTGAAGATGCAGAAAGGCAAATTTAGGAGATGTTTGGATAGACACACGCATGCACCTGAATTATTGGCAAAACCGCAAGAAATGTAGCATTCTCATGTGGCAGTTGATGCTTTAGAAACAAACTGTTACACCTAACAAATGCCTGAGGAGGCTGTTTTGGCTCTGCAGCAGTTTTAATCTCATGGCAACTGCCTGCTTTTGGAAACAGAATTCCTTGGGATGTCTCGATCATGTGTTTTTGGCCCCGAATCCCAGTACAGAGTGCAACCCTGCCTGCAGTGATACAGCTGTTGCCCTACATTTAAATTAGTCAAACACTTGATAGCAGAGTGGCTCTGCCTAAAGAAAACATTGAGTGTCAGTGTGGATCTGTTGTCACTGGAAGCTTTGAGCAGGATTTTAGTTTACATGCAACCAGCAGAAGCACAGGTGCATCACCAGCACTCAGGCATGGTACACCTGAGAAATGTTGCAGAAATACAGTCAAAGCCATCCTTAATTTTAACCCAAATGTCTGCGGGGCAGCCGAGTCGGGCTGCTGACTGACATGCTGATAGGCAGGAGGAGTTGAAGACAGGTGTGACAGCTTGAGAACAGCTTGAGTTTTTACTGTAAGTTGTGAGGGAGGGTGTGGGTAGGTAGGTGGAGGAGTAGATAAATAAAATGGGAGGAGGAGCAGGTGACTTTGCAAAGAGGTGCCAGATTCTTTTTGCACTTTTTCTTTTTCGGTTTTATGGCGACCCTTCAGCCTGTCAGAGATGGACTGAGAGTGTTTCTGTGAAATGAACAAATCCACAGTGTGCGGTTAAAGCTGGTTTGGTGTTGGCATTTTCAGGTAAAATTCTTTAGAACAGCTTAAGCACTCATTATCCACCGTTTAAACCTGAACACGCACCCGCAAATGCAATTTGCTGATTTGATCTAATCAGATAACCAAAGGAATGTACCAAGGGATAGAGAAAGTTAAGGGAGGGACCAAAGAAGGGAGGAAAATAAGTGCTTTTTAGACAAGCTTAGACAGAAAAAACCTACTGCTTTCAGACAGACATGGCTTGTGAAGTTGTGTCTTGTTGAGATGGTCTTAAACGCAATAGTCAAAATAATGATGTTAAGGGCAAGTCAAACAGCTCAGAAATAGCTGGACAACTACTACTCAACAGTGTACCACATCAGTGGTAATTATATATACCAGTAGCCTACTTATATGCACTCATTTGCCAGTTTATTAGGTACACCTAGATAAAAGTAATACAGTCTAATATAACTTACAATATATCCTCCCTTCATGAGGGGTCAGTTTTTGTTGAAGTTGTTTTAGAGAGATGCAGATTCAACTGTATGGTCATTTCGAAGGATCTAGTTTGTGGTGCTGTTAAACTGTATTGCATCATACAGAGAGATGCCTACCCTCATTGATATAAATAGGGTAGACATATAAATAGGGACAAGTAGTATATATATATATACAGCAGAAGAAGGCAGTGGTAATAGATGTAGCAATCCAGAGCGATAGAAACGTGTTGAAGAAACACAAGAAACTTGAAAAATATCAAGGTCTGTGAAAGATGAGCTAGAAAAAGATGCAGGGAGTAAAGGCAACAGTGGTGATCAGAGCATTGGGGACTGTGTCCCACAAACTGGGAGAGTGGCTCCAGCAGATTCCAAGTACAACATCAGAGGTCTCTGTCCTGAAGAGTGCAGTCCTAGGACCAGCTAAGATGCTGCACAGAACCTTCAACGTCCCAGACCTCTGGTACAGGACCCAAGCTTGAGGAAGATACACCATGACCCCCACAGATGTAAAGATGTGTTTTATTGTGGTTGAAGATCTTTACCGAAACACATTTATACACATATCATTAAATAGCATTTCCAGATTTAGTGAGGATGTTGCTCATGAGCTTGCTAGCGCTTACTCAATATGCTACTTTGAACAAGTTAATTTACCCAACCAAAAACAAGATGTGAGTCAGAGTGAGAGAACTGAGAAAGACTTGATAGAGAAAGTGTTGAGCTTGAGGTACCTTTTATGTGTAATCTCTTATCTGAAACGTATTTACAGTCTTTTATGACTACAACACCATATACTGTACCACCCACCTATTATCATGAATGTTAGTTAAATGTTAGCACTGCCACTCATTACCTGTCAGAGTGGCTGTGTTTGCATGTGCACAATGCAAAAAAGTCATACTCACTTAATTCTTAACTGCATGAGATTGCAATCAAGGTTTATGGAGCCATTTTTAAAAAGCAGCCAAACAAAACATTGATGTTAAGTGAGCAGAGAATTGATCTCCAGATTTTAATCCGCCACAGTCTGATACAGAAGTATTTTTTACAGTTTATATGCTGGTCTTTTCAGACAGCGATGAACAAAATGGAAATGTTCCAGCAAAGATGGTGAAGAAATTCTTTGAGAATGGTGTGGTTCTTGGCGTCAAATGTGGTGCTCAGATCAAGTAAAGACAAGACGGAGATCAAATAAGAATCCATGTCAGTGATGTTGGTTGTGTAAGAGTTAATCACAGTACTTTGGAAGTGTTCTGTGTAACTGTTTAGCACTTTGAAATTGTGGGTTAGTTACTTAAATCAAGGGTGTCAAGTGGTAGATTGTTGCTCCTGCTGTCTATGTCCATCCACAGGGTTTTTATTGAAATGTGCTCATCTGTCAAACAAACAGTTGTGGGTCACTTAAAGACTACAGCTGATTAATACCTGATACAGTTAGATGTGCCCACAAAAAAAAATCATTTGATTTGTATGTGTGACTTAAATGTTATCTGTCTATATGTGCTTCATAGTTGTTAATGTGAGTATGCTTTCTTTAAGAATTTAATCACATTACAGTAGTTAGAGGATGGTGCTGGTAAGACTGTACACAGGTCTGTGGAGTATTCCCGCCTTTTTCATTTTATGTACACATACCTTGACCATAAATAAGTCAATATATACTGAAAAAGGACCTCATAAAATCATAAAAATTACTTTTTTCATTATGTGCTTGATACTAGATGTTACTAATATTAGTTAAATGGAAGTAAAAGATAAAGTCATCTCTGTCATTGTTTTACAACCCTATGTCACACAGGTCACATAATATAAAGCTAGCTCTGAATCAGGAGATGTGACATCCATACTGTGTGTGTGTGTGTGTGTGTGTGTGTGTGTGTGTGTGTGTGTGTTACAGCACCTTCGTGTTCGCTGCACAGGGGGAGCAGAGTTCTACACTCGGTCCTCCACTAAGGTCAGAGGGCAAATGGCGCACAGATTCATGTTCATTGATGGAGACAAAGCCGTGTCTGGTTCGTACAGGTCAGTGCACTTTACTGTCTGTGTGTGCACTTGTGTACACGTGTGAGTCTGTATACATGTGCGTGTCGGTGAGAATGTGAGAAACGGATAAAGAGAGCGACAATGAAAACAGATTATCTCTGCGTGCTCCACCTGTTTTTGTTTCTATGAGTGCGGCATAAAGAGATAAGAATAAAGAATGCACCGTGTCAATTAGCGTTCGCTAGCATTCTTTACATACTCGACAAACAGGTTGTAAATGTATCCATTGAACACGCGAAATAAACGCATGCAAAGTTCAGTTCCTGAGTAACTGGACAATGATTCATATACTTTTGTCTGTTAATTTGCGACTGTACCACATCGGGTGAGCTAGCCCCAGGTGTCTGCACGTTTCAGTTACTGCTGTGTACTTAGTCAATGTGTATTTTCAATGAAAAGATGTTTGTTTTGTAATTTTTTGGTGGACTTAAAAGTAGTTTAACTTTGTTTTTGCTCTGTGTTCTGTAGTTTCACTTGGATGTCATCACGGCTGGACAAAAGTCTCATTACCGTGGTTACAGGCCAGGCAGTGGATGCCTTTGACAAGTTGTTTCGCACACTCTACGGGAGCTCGAGCTCAGCTGACCTCCGGAAGGTCCCCATGGGGCCTGCACCTGAACCAGAGCCCCTCCCACAGCCGACCTCGGTGGCCCCTCCCTCTGCTGCAATTGCAAGGAAACTGTACAACCCCAAATATGCCCTGCTCAATTTAGGCAACCCCAGCTCCACCGCTTCCACTGGCAACAACAGTCCTAAAGAGACCCAAAGTCCAGAGAACTCCAAGACCCCAGAGGTCCCAGAAACCAAGAAGAGGAGGCGAGGGAGGGCTTGCAAAGCAGCCATACAGGAGCCTCCTCCCATCCACCCCGGACTCACCAATCTAGAGAAAGCGTGCTTGATGTCATACCTGCCCACCTGGCCGGAGCCTGACCCCCCCAGTGATGTAATTGGATTCATTAACATTCGGGATTCCAGCAAACCAACTCCAGTCCATCTACAGAGATCTGAGATGTTTGAAACCAGCCAAGCGATCAGGTTTAGCAGCCCATTAAGTATGCCTAAGGCAACCCTGCCAGAGGTCGTTAAGCCCAGACAGTTTACTGCTAAATGTGAGGAGATCAATAAACGTCAAACACCACAAGCTAAAACCAAGACTGAAGAGTCAGCGGTCGACAGAACTCAGGCAGTACAACTCAATGCAGGGCCTGATTACAGCAAAAGTAAAGCAGAGGCTCCTGAACAGAAATACACTGCATTCGGGCCAAAGTGTGAATCCAACAAACCCTCTACTAAGACTCTCAGCACTGAGAATAAACTGAAATCAAACACTCTTTTCAACCAGGATGCTGCCCTCAACACCACACCTCACCTCAATGCATACACACCTCCCAAATCCAGCAGCAAAGCATCCCCTCCTAATACTGGGAGGTCTTCACACACTACACAACCTGTCACCACAAACAATCCTAAGCCTGACTCCTTCCCCGGATCAAACACTCAAAAAGAGGCAGAAACTAGTTTAAACACAAAAAGTGCTGTTGTGCACAGCACACACATCGTAGAGTCAAACAGTACGCAAACCTCACACCCGCGTGATCCCACTGACTCGAACACAAAGCAACACACAACAAAGACAGCGGTGCTACACACAGATGCACACACACAGGCTGTTCACACACAGCCTCAAAACATCCAGACTCCAACTGTGAACAGCCAAGTGTCCTCCTCCTCTTCCTCTACCATATGCTCCGAAAGTATCCATGTCTCCGTCGCTACAAGCACGACTACGAGTGCTCCTTTGTCCTCCACCAGCCCTTCCTCTTCCCTTCTTCCTCTTACCTCCTCCTTTACAACTCTCAATGCTCCCCTCCCTTCTTCCTCAGCACACTCATCTTTGACCTCAACTCCCCCCGTCCCTAAACCTCGTACTATCCAGCTGGTTATCAAAGACGGCAGTAATGTCACCAGCGATGGGCAGAAGATGCCGGAGTTCAGCGTCATCAGGAGGCCTGAAACCAGCGCAGGGGCACGAGTGGTGCCCTTCAGTGACGCAGCTGTTGCAACCGCAGTGCAGAAATTGCCAGAAAAAGGGCCTGAGACTGTCCAGGAGCTGCATAACAACAGTGGAGGCAAAACAGGAGAGCAAAAAGATGCAGAAAACACAATAAATATTGGAGAAGCTCCACAGCAAATACAGACTGGGACTCCTCAAGAGACAAAGAATGAGGACGTTGGTCTGCGTGATGACAGAGCAGGAATGCAGTTGGCGTCTGGAGCCAACATAGAAGCCCAGTCATATGTTTTGATCACTGATGGAGCAAAGGAGGAGAGTGTGAATATTCAAGAAATAATTCCGAAAGATGCTGAGCCCAAAACTTTGACGTCAACAGGCTGCAAATTAACCCCACAGATGGACTGCATAGCCACAGCACATAGGGAGACCAAGGCCGCGGAAAGAGTCCAAATAGGCTGTGAGTGTGCTGAAGCGCCACATGAAAAAAGTACGAATGTGACTTGTGACTTGACTCCACAGGATATTGGGGTATTAGAAACTGCGGATTCCTTAAAAGCTTCAACACGCCCTCCTGTTTCTGCCTCACACAACTTACACATATCCCAAGACCATCCTGTTGATGGCACACACACACCCGCTGCAGACAGTCAGCAAGGTAGTCCGAGTTTCACACCAGCACGCTGCACAGTGGGTATGCAGAGTTCTGCAAAACACAACACACACAGCAGCCTTCAGGAACTACTTCCAAAAGCACAGGGAAGCAAACAGACACCTGAAAAATCCCTGCGCCTGCAAGTAACCGACACACACGTGCCAGACTTGCGTACGCCGACGCCTGAGAGAGAAGCGTGGTCACTCGCAGCTCTAATTCGCACTCCAACTCCAGACGGGTTTCTTCCGCACACGCCCACCCCGGACTCACAAACACACACACCGGATCCACGTTCACACACTCCAGAATTTCGAACTCCGACATCCGACATCAGTGACGGATACATCTCATCTCTCTCCACCACCTCAGAGGAGTATTATGAATGTGGCGACTCTTCTTTCCACGAGCTGGTTTTTGACCAAGCAGCTTATCGCAACCATGGCACCACAGAGGAATATGTTAGCTTCACATACCCAAATCCTTCTAATGTCACAACCATCACCATTAGTCCTACATGCATGGATTATAATGCTGTTGCTGCTAAATCAGGCACTACAGACAGGAATACCTCCAGCAGTGACACGCAGAGTTTGTCTGGGCCTGCTAGTGTCTCCTCAATGGGCGAGGAGACTGTAAATGAAGAAAGTGGGAGAGAAGGGGATGAAAAGGGGAGGAAACCAAGTGTGGCACAAAGGAAGACAGAGGGAGATCCTCATGGGACAGACGGGGGAGGCAGCAAGGAAGCTAAGAGAACCACAGGCCATTTTAAACAAGGCAAAGATTCAACAGAGACAGTAGAAAAAACCAAGGAAGCCCAATCCCAAGCCCCTAAGAGAAAGAAGGAGCTAAACCAATCAGAGAGATTGGTCTATGGAGGAGTGACTCCAGGAGAATTAATCAATGAGGAAGCAGAGCCAAAGCGATGGTCCACAGGTGACCTGAAACTAAAGAAGGTGGCCCTTGAGGGTGAGAGACCAGACAAAGTGAAGGAAGTGGGCAGGGCGACATTGGGACCCAGTGGTGTGGAGAGGCCCCAGTCAAGCAGGGAGCCTGAGGGACAGAAGGTATTGACTGTAAGGTGTTTCCATCTTTATATTCAACCCAATTCTCCTCATCACACAAAAATAACTTTTAAAGCCAACTCGCAGGTTAATCTAAACAGAATCATTTGTACTTTTTAACTATCCACTCATTTTGCAGATTTTTTGAGGGGACATGCTGTTCGTCATCACAACTGTCTGTCATAAAATGTAGGAGTGAAGGTAGTTAAACAAAAAGGAAGTGTTTTATCCTTCTTATTGGCGTTAGATTAGGTGAAAGTTAGAAGTTAGTTAGTTTCACCATTCAGTATTTTTAAAACTGCGACCCATAACACTTAAAAATTAAGATGTGAGAACGTATTACTTGATGAAGTGAAAGAGTTAGTTCTGACGTGGTAAAATTTCTGAAGATTAGATCAATCAATCTATCTATCTATCTATCTATCTTGCAGTGTACTATGCAAGCTCACCAGCTCTGTTCGTGTGTGTGTGTGTGTCTAGGTCTTTTGAGTATGCACCAGCAGAGCATCACTAAGTCGAAACGCACGACATCTGTTCATTATTGAACAAGGAGACTGTGTGAACTTAAGTGACACACTTTTAATGAAGCACCAGGCGGGTTCACGCTGATGCAATATTAATGAATCTGTAAAAGATTGATAGTTTCACATTTATTGGTGTAGTTTAAGTCATTCACCGATGACCTGAGAGAGTACGCTTTTTATCTAGCAATAGTCTGTTCAAGTCAGTGAGGTGTTGTTGGCATGTTTTAACTCAGGTCTGCCATGTAATATTAATAAGAGTGACAATAAAATAGATCTCACATTTACGCCCAAGGACCTCTCTTTTCCATTTTCATCAAAGCTTGCATGTCACTTAGCACTGCATTTGCGAGCGAAAAGTTGTTTCACTATGTTGTAGCTAAGTTTCAAGCACACTATTAGAATACAATATGAGAATTTGGTTGTTATATAAACCCCAAATGTATCGATACCTCATTATACATACATTATACATTTCTTCTAATGTCCATTCTCTTCTCTTCTCTTCTCTTCTCTGAACAGCAGCAAGACAGTGAAGCGTCCTCCCCCTCCAGACCATCCAGACCCCTCTTAACCACCCAGCCTTCGGGGGCTCGTCCTGGGGGAAGCCGCCAGCTGAACCAGGCAGAAAGCAAGGTGCCCCGCGATAGTCTGCAGGTTTCTGTTAACGCCTCATCTCCTCGCAGACTGCCGTCCAGGCCACCTCCTCCAGTGACAGCTGGGCGGAGGCACACTGAAGACTCCCACAGCCAGCAGAGTCTCCTTTCTCGTCGGCCTCCTACAGCGCAGGGCAAGGTGAGAGCTGGACAGTCACCGAGCCAACATCCTTACCCAAAACCCCAGCCCTCTTTTCTCCACACACACTCAAACATCCAGCTGCAGCTCCCTCCGTATTCTGAGAGCCAGACGGCATCAGCACGGAAAGAGCACTGCCTGGAAGAAGGAAGGGCTCCATTTAGCTTCACTTTTAGCAAGCTCTACAACCTCAAGGGCCTGAAGGACAGGATGAGCAAGTTGCCGGCACAAAGCAAGAAAGGCAGCACCAGCTCTGCAGTAGAGGGACGAAAGAGCACAAGCTAGTCTGGTACCATCAGTCATCTGTAAGGCAAGTGAAAAACTAAAAAAAACTGCTTCACCACCAAGAAAAAGGCTTTATAAAATCTTGAACTGACCAGGAATGTGTACTGTGACGGCAATAACATCGTCTGACCTGTTCACACAGCAAAGACTTGGCTCTGTGCCACCTTTTTCATCCTGGGGTGACTTCTAGCTAATGGTTTTAATGAATATCTGAACTTTGAACTATGACCCTTGACCTGTAGTGTGACCTGCTCCCGTCTCATCTGATGAAAGCTGCACTTTAAGTCATTTAACACGTGGCGGTTTTCAGTGTGAAACCACAACTGCGCATTGGTGTTGCTCATCACTGGATAAAACAAAGTGTGGATGAGTAAGTATTTTTCCTCCTCTCTGGGCTTATCGTTCTCATCTGCTGCTTCTCAAACTTTTGAACGTTTTCCCTGGTGAAAACTGGACATCTATCACATGTTACACGTGTGTCTCCATTTTTCTTGTTAGTGTTGTTAGCTGATATTAGTTATTGAACAACTGAATTGTCTGTAAAAAAAAAAGACATCACATTACAGTACAGTACAATAGGAAGGTACTTCCTGGGTTAATATCGCAAATCAGCCATGTCCTCTTTCTTCCTCTCTTTTTTTCATATGACTCAGAAAGATTTCAAACATGGGAGATCTTCTTTGCCTGTAATAATATGTTATCTCAATGTGATGCAATATGAATGTGAATTCAGTACAATACTGTATGAGAGACTGGGATTCATCGAAATGCACATTAATAGGGTTTACAACAGGTATTTCAGATTTTTGTTGAAAGTTTCCTTTACCATAAAAATGTACACACACACTGTATTTACTGATGTACCGTATTTTGTCTGATACTGAAACTACTGAAAGTCAAAGTCTGCCTCTTCCAACGTGGTCTTACAGAAATGTATTCTTCTCTAACACCACTTAACATTCTGTGAGTGGGCAAATAAATGAATGTTCAAATGACTAACCTCAAGACAGGTAAACATTTAAATTAAAAAAGTAAATGTATATATTGAGCTGAGTGGCAATGTTCCCTCATTTGTATTATAACAAGTCATGGTTTTCCTCTTGTGCCTTAAAACAGTGCTTTCAATACAAATTTGAATGCAAAAACTGTTGAGGCAGAATTTTACCTTATTGTGTCTTGATGTCTCACAGCTTTATTTTGGTCAGTTGGTATTCTCCCATTGTGGGCTGTACATTGAAAGACCACAGCAGTCAAGTTATTGATTTATTCTTTGTTTACACCAAATTCCATCTACATTCAAAATGCTTTTTGCTTGGAAGAGAAAGTCACAGTGAATGCGCCCAAACAAAGCTATCTGATGTCAAAGTTATCTACATAGATGAGCACAATAAACACCACACGGGACAGTCTTGTTACTCTGAATACAGATACAGATGTCCCGCAGATTATAACTAGAACGTACAAGATGGTGCCCTTGAGTTTCTCTGAAGTAAACGGGAAATAAACTCATCGATGTCATCAATGAAATGGCTCAAGTACCCATAATTCATACGCTGTTACACAGAAAAAATGATGGTTTTACAAAGCTGCAAATGAGAAAAGCTTTAGCCTGTCATCTTGGTAGACAGACAAGGAATTTGCGCACTATCTCAATGTTTATTTGTGTCCCTACTGCTACACTATCAGCTTTATTTGACTGCAGTGAATCCCTACATCGCTGTTTTGGCTCAGGAAGTGTTTGTGCTAATTTGGTTTTGGGTTGGAATCTGTTCCTAAGGGAGGCATTCAGATGAAAATGCTTTTCTCCCAATGCAAACTAGGATTTAATTCAGCTTAAAAAAATATAGATTGTGAATCATGGATGGCTGCCGACTGAGATACTTACAACTTGACATCATCGAAGCAGAAGAGGAGACGATGCATTAAACACCTGATTTGTCTCAGCGTACTTCCTCTAGCTTCAGGCCTGCCAAAAAAGGCAGGGAAGAGGTACTGTACAGTCCCATGATGCCTCTGTAGTTTTGGATGCTTCAGTCATCTTTCACAGCACGTTGCAATTCTGCAAATATCAGTTGGAATCCATGTCAGACACGGTCGTGAGGTGTGAACAAATTTCCAATAGTAAATAGTGCATTCAAGATGATCCCAAAGGACATTTTATTAGATGCTACCTAATATTCAGACATGGAGCACAGAAGCTCCTTCTAAAAATAACTGAGGCTGTTGCATGAAAATCTGCAGCTGAGATGTGATCGTTTCTAGTTTATTTTCACATTAAAAGAACTTGTAGCCTTAATGTATGACAGACTCTCTGTGCTGTAAAAGCTGATGGTGTGGCGTCAGAGACAAGCGACACATCAAACGGCTGTTTGACTCACCGCAATTTGCATGTTCAGGTAACAGGCTCACACTGTCACAGTCATACACTGCTAATTATTCCTGCATGATGTTAGCTCTGCGAGAACACCTGGATGGGACCCAGTTGCTTGGCTCCATATATCTGAGAACTACTTTTCATTTTAACATCTCAACGCTACATAAAACCAAATCATTGGTTGTGGGTATGGTGCATGTGTGTATACAGGGACTTGACAAAATAATGAAACACCTCATGGTTACAAATTGTGCCACAAAGGTTAATCATGTTTGGATTATGGAATAGTTCTACATTTTGGGAAATCTTATTCGCTTTCTGGTGCAAAGTTAGGATCAATACCTGTCCATTAAATATGAAGCTACCGCCAGCTGCAGGTTAGCTCACTTTAGACAGGAAATGGGTGGAGAGCTGATTAACACACAACATTCTCATTCATTTGAACTATGAGAAAATCTAAGAGTCAAAACAACAATTAGCTATTTTATGAGGGGTTTCATGCTGGACTATTTTTTGATTGGGAACAGTGACTTCTTGTAATGCTGCTAGGAAGTTACTCAGAGCCAAGACAGAAATACTGCAGTATTTAATAACCCCCCACAAATTGGCGAATTGTCTTTTTACACTCTGGTTTCTGTGTGGATCAAACAACAGCTACCTTTTGAACACAGTCTTTCTAGGGTCTCTCCCCGCGTCCGGTCTTTATGCTAAGCTAAGCTGACTGGCTGAAGGCTGTAGCTTCGTATTTGATATACAGACATGAGAGTGGTATTGGCCTTCTCATCTAACTCTCAGCAAGATATCAAATGAGACCATAAAACTTTGAAAGTTTAAAACTCAAACTTTAAAACTATTTGCATATGCCAAAAATCATAATAGGTAATATGTAAAGTTCATCCACAGAGAAGTGCTCATGTGATTTTTGTGTACCTCCCCTGTAAGAGCGACAGATGGTGGAACAAAGCTAAATTCATGTAGTCATATAGACATGGGATGAAATACGCTCTATGAATACATTTCTGGGTCACATATCCAGATTTAGAATGAGCCAGACAAACACACACATATCATAAGAGGAGGATACGGAGGGAGAGAGGAGCAGTGATTGAGATGCAGAGAGAAGGAGAAGGAGACGGAAACAGAAAATCCGTCCTTATCTGAAGTGACTGAGAGAAACTGCAAATAAAGCAAGAGGCAGGAAAAGATGGAGAGACGGAGATACACAGCAAGAGACACAGGTTCATGAAATCTGCTAAATCGACTGTTCAGTGTTCAGCATCCACAGTGAAGACAGGCTTCATCTTGAGATTGCCTTTCAGCTTTTTTATTTATAGTTTTTTCTGATTGCTTTGGCATTACTATTGAAACTATTGGCTATTTTTGGACAAATTCTACACGCTAACCACAAAACCTCACACAAAACTTGCAAAACAATATGTCTCTTGCAAAAGTAAACAGTTCTTGTAAAACTCTTAAACGGTGTCTTCACGTAAATACTGTGCACACAAAGCATCATTTGAATAAGCACACATAGCACCAACTGATTGTTGTAATTGTTCTAAAACATAAAACAAATAGAAAAATAGGCTACATCTCATCTTTGTTTTTGTCTTCATCCACATCACATGCAATGTAGTCTTAAGCTAGGCAGCATGGACAGTATCAGTGGGAGTGCTGTATGCAGGCATGGTATGACCATAAATTGATGTCTCCACAAGTACCAGTAATATGATGCTATAGACTACCTGCACATGTTCATATCTCAGTTGTTTCTTTCAAAGGGGACAGCTGCTTCATCCTAATTCCATTGTGCTTCAGCAGAGACTCTGATGACGCTTTTGGGATATGGTGTTTTCTGCCATTATTACTCGTTCTGTAATGAAATTTGAATGTCTTTAGTGATAGATCCTTCTCTTTATGAAAGTACAGTGCATACAGTACTATTAAAGCAGTTGTTGTATCTTCTCTGATGCCGATGATGTGCAGTTGATGAAAGGAAACTTCCGCTGACAACGACTTAGTGAATAAAAATAGGTTTATTGCAAAAAGGTCAGTTGTCTAACAGGCACCATGGAAGCCTGGGAAGACGCTAAGCCAATTATAGGTACAGACAGCGTAACCCCCGGCCGAATCTGCTGTCTCTGTCCTCGTCTTTCCCGAGCCCATTCTCTGGTCATCTTTTATACTCTTCTTGACTTCCTAGCTCAACAGCTGATGTCTTTGTTAAAATGTAAAGGAATATACCAAAAATACCTACAATCATCTGTGCCCAAATAAGGAGGTAAAAATCAATAACTCCTGTCGAGTTCATGCTTCCTTTAGACACCAACAGGCACAGTCATAAACACCCAATGGACACAGTCATAAATACCACCCCTTAAATGCACCCATCAGATACTACTAGGTCTTATATTAAAATATCCGCATGATACCTGCAAAAGTATAGCAGCTCACATCTAGTTGAACCCCTCACTCAGCCTCCCTTGTGCTCATCGCATAGTTGGTCAACCACAGTCGCTCTGAATTCATCAGGTATTGTGTTCCTGACTTCCCCTCCTCTTCATCGTTCTACTTCATTTCTTTCTTCTTCCTCGCCTCCTCCCTCTTCTTCATCTCATCTTTGTCCTCCTCTTCCTGCTACTCATTCCTCCCCTACTCCTCTATTTTTGACCCCCGTTATGCCCTGTCCAATATTGGCCTCCATTATTGTCCAAGCCAAATGTTTACCTGTGGCCCACTTATGGTGCTCAAGCTCTGATTTGTAAGCGAGACCATTATCTGAAAGAGGTTTCCCATGTGTCAGTGTGAAGATAATTGGCAAAGTTGTGTGGCAGCATTGAAACCAGCTAGAGGTGTTTTAGTAAACTGCAGACTGAGTGTAAAGCTGAGAATGTATATTCAGCTTGGCACACTTGGTTAATGCATTGGCTGCAAGTGTAAATTGTCTCAGGGAAAATGTTTCAAGTTTCATTGTTAGTGTTAAAACATTCAACAATGCATTACTACATCCCATAATATATACTGTCTGTAGCTGTCAGTCCCAAATCCGTTGGTCCCTATTATATGTATATTATATAACCATTAATATATAGTTTCATTTAAAAAAAAAAAAAGGCTCAGTAATTTCCAGCTGTGGATTAACACATATTTGTTGTTGTAGTGAGTATTTACGGCTGTGATTGTGGGAATTACTCAAAATAATCTGCACTGCCCATGTTTATTGTAATGAAGGAACATGTTACTATTCATTACTGGTTTTATGATGGTGACAGTAAGAGAAATATGGAATACCACCAACCTCATAGCGCTTCATACAGTTTAAAAACGCTTCCATGTTTGTGAACATAAAACATTAGTTGCCTTGAAAATTGCTTAAAACATGGCTGACTTATTCGCCTGTAACATGTATCATATCACCAGCGCCCTTAGCCGCTCTATTGCCTGGAGTTTACATTTACTGCTCACTGTTATCTTGTCTTATCTGAGCATGAGGGTGGAGCCTTGGTGGTGTTTAGGACACGTAGCAAGCCAAAAGAAAAAAAAAAAAAAAAAGCCATCTGTAGTGTAAATGTGTGCCAGACACAGGTAAGCTGTTCTATCAACCCTGTGCAGTCAGTGAGCCATGCAGCGTTAACCGGAACTGGAGCAGGAACACACTGTGAGCCTTCATTACTTCTGCACTCATCATTGCGTCATGTAAATCTCCTGACCAGTCAAACACACACACAAACACACACTCACACACTATCCTTAATCGAAGTGACAAAGATTTTGTTTTTGTCAATGATTGGACTGTATAATAGTGGTGGCTCGATCCCAGAATAGTACATCAGACACATTCAAACACTCACATTTAAACAGAACACACACACTCCCCCTCAGGCTATTTATATGGAGATGAGAGACCACACGGACACACACACACAGTGGCACATAAGACTCCAAGCTGAGCCCTCCAAGCTCATCATAAATGATAATGCGAGACTTCCACTGAGCCTCAGGGTTCACAATACAGACAAGGATGACACAATGGTTGTGCACACACAAACACACACATACGCGGCCACACGGACACAAAGCGGTGACTCAGCCCTCTTTTGGGTCTCTGCTTTGTGGACAGTCCTTTGGGTCCTTCAGCTCTCTCTCTCACACACACACACACACACACACACGTAAATAAAGACACTGGTTGCAGATGCAAAGAGCGTGTGCATTGTTGTAGTTGTGTGTGTGTGTGTGTGTTTGTGTATGTGTGTGTGAAGGTGGAGGTGGACTGGGGGATTTATTTAGTCAAGACATCCACTGATGTCAACAATTTCTGACACAGTATGTGAGTCATCCTGTAATTGCCCCCTGGGTAATGAAGTGTCCTATCAGCCTGTTTGGACTTGATTAAAAACACACAAATAATAATGACAATAAAACATGACTGTACACATTAGTAGTATGTAGTATTGATTATGCAGGTAAAGACAAGACAGACTGAAAATCAGTTATTACTTTCTGGGCTTACCAGAATTTGAAATCATCCACATACAGAGATCTTGCAGTGAACACTAACCAAAGGATGATTACATGGACACAGAACCCAGAGCCGGCTGCAAAAAAAAATAATGCAAATTATTACTGGCAGCACCCCTCCAGCAGCTGGCGCTCTAGGCGACCGCCTATATGGCCTATGCCTAGAGCCGGCCCTGACAGAACCAGACAGACAAGTAAAATTGGTATTTTCAGGGTGTCTGTGCAGTCACAGTGGGTCTATGGTGTTTATAATACCAGTTTATGTGGTGTCCAGCAGACTTAGAGAAATAATATATATGTGGCGCAGGATCAGACTCCCTACTTGGTAATAATCCTGTAATAATAAAATGGATTTTTAAACAGTATGACTGTGCTGTACCTCATTCAGGTGTCTGGATCTGCAGGAAGCATGTGAGAGACGTATTCTACAGGGCACTCAGGTGCATGGGCTTACCTAGAGAGCTCTAAATGTGAGAGTTTGGTGCCAACTTTGGCTGTTTGCCTTAAAAGTCATGTATAATGCATGATCATTACATCCTCAGCATAACAAAAGTGTTATGATCCTGCTGTCTCTCTCCCTCTTGTGTGTTTTGTCTACCCCTGTCTGTCGCCGGAGTGAAGTCAGGAGGGTTACCCCCGGTCATCTACCTACACACCTGCAATAATCACACACCTGCTCCTCATCAGCAATCCAGCCACCTACTCCTCCCCTGTCTTTATAAGCCCAGTTCACCCTTTCCCTCACTGCCAGAATATCTGTTTCCTTGTGGTAATTTACGGCTCTTTGTCTCCTGATTTCCTAGCGTTAGCTGTTGCATCTATCCCTTGTCCCAATCCTGTCTCCCTCTCCGGTTGCTTCCCCAGGTCTTCAGCCCGCTCCCTCCTGGTTTCCACTCGAGCCCTCTCTCCCTCGTCTCCAGCCTGCTCCCTCCTGGTCTCCCCTCCGGCCCAGTTCCCTCGTCTCCACCACGGCCCTGTCCCTCACTCCACCAGCCTGGAGCTGCCTGGAGAACTTAAAGCTGAGTAGTTAGTAGCCACAAATGATTGACAGAACTACAGTATTGTTGAATGTATTCATTCTTCATTCTTATTATCTTATCTCTTTTTTTTTTAAATAAATCAAATAAATCTTCGAAAGAACTGCTAAAATAAAGAGTCAGAATAAAAGTTAGAATAAATAAAACATAGAATAAAAGATCCGCTCTATCTGTCCCAAAAAAGTCAGGCTAATGTCAAATTATTGACAAAAATAACTCCTTAGTCTAGCATGTTAGCAACACTTGCTTATTAGTATTAAACACAAAGTACAGCTGAGGCTGGTGGGAACTTCATTAGTATTGTCAAGTGTGGTTAAAATAGCCACATAACATGATTTTAAGTTCTTAAGAACTTTGTTAAAGAAGGGAACAAAAGTAAAACTTACTGAATTTGTCTGTTCTCCATATTTCTTCCAGGATCTTCAGCCTTCCCTCCACTCACCTGGCAAAAACTCCCATTTTGAAAGTTCAAACAGATGTTCGCTTGAAGCTTGTCTCCTGTCACGCTTGATTTTGAAGTTTAAGGTTTTGGAGTGAAATGGTGCTTAAAAACCTCAAGTAGTATAAGAGTAAAAATGAGAAGGTCAAGGTGTCAAGTGTTTAAATGCGCCGCAACACAATGAATGAATGAAACATGATTTATCAAAAGTTAGTGAAAACCAGGCTGTGTGTCTGTACCACAGGGTGCGTCAGCACGTCAGCCCTCGGCTAAATGGTGTCACAGTGGCATTTGCAGATTGCTACTTTTAGAGCAGTGGTTCTCCAATTTTTTCTGTCCCCTTTGAAGTAAGAAAAATTTCCAGTCCCCCCATGCCCAAACAAGATATTAAAAAAATGGGTCCAGTTTAACTTTTAATGAAAGTTAATATATTCTACAAATAAGTTGTTGTGCAAGTAAAAAACAAGTTCCATGTCAACTAAACTAGATTGCTCCATCAGACTGAGATTTTTCAAAAATGGATGAAAATAAAATAAAATGTGCAATAATGTTGGCTAACTCTCTGACCTCCATGGGAAATTCCACAAGTAAGCAAATAGGCTAGCGGCAAAGAAAGCAGCCAGATGAAAGTTGGAACAAACACTTAAATTCGACCATATAAATCTAAAATCTAAATCTAAAAAGCTGGATAGCATATTTCTTGCATGAAATCCCCCCACTAACAGCTTGAGGCGGACTGCACAGGACTAATAAATCAAAATTTACTTGTCTTTGGAGCTGAATGAAAAAAAAATGACCAGTTTAACATTAGTTCCCTTGTAGCTCACCTGGTTAAACACAGGGCATTAAGTTCAGGGGATCAAACCCCTGTCCAATTCCCCCTCCTCCACTGTTTTGGCTGCCAGTTGTTTTCTGGCCGATTTACCACATTAAAAGTGATCAGTAACTGTTTTCCAACAGGTTTGGAGGTGGATCAGGCAAAAAAGAGGCAGTTTTGTGTCGGCTCCCAAAACGGGAATTTCCTTGACCCCGCGGTCATCGTTTTTGTCCAATTCCCCCTCCTCCACTGTTTTGGCTGCCAGTTGTTTTCTGGCCGATTTACCACATTAAAAGTGATCAGTAACTGTTTTCCAACAGGTTTGGAGGTGGATCAGGCAAAAAAGAGGCAGTTTTGTGTCGGCTCCCAAAACGGGAATTTCCTTGACCCCGCGGTCATCGTTTTTGTCCAATCCCACTGTTTTGGCTGCCAGTTGTTTTCTGGCCGATTGACCACATTAAAAGTGATCAGTAACTGTTTTCCAACAGGTTTGGAGGTGGATCAGGCAAAAAAGAGGCAGTTTTGTGTCGGCTCCCAAAACGGGAATTTCCTTGACCCCGCGGTCATCGTTTTTGTCCAATCCCACTGTTTTGGCTGCCAGTTGTTTTCTGGCCGATTTACCACATTAAAAGTGATCAGTAACTGTTTTCCAACAGGTTTGGAGGTGGATCAGGCAAAAAAGAGGCAGTTTTGTGTCGGCTCCCAAAACGGGAATTTCCTTGACCCCGCGGTCATCGTTTTTGTCCAATTCCCCCTCCTCCACTGTTTTGGCTGCCAGTTGTTTTCTGGCCGATTTACCACATTAAAAGTGATCAGTAACTGTTTTCCAACAGGTTTGGAGGTGGATCAGGCAAAAAAGAGGCAGTTTTGTGTCGGCTCCCAAAACGGGAATTTCCTTGACCCCGCGGTCATCGTTTTTGTCCAATTCCCCCTCCTCCACTGTTTTGGCTGCCAGTTGTTTTCTGGCCGATTTACCACATTAAAAGTGATCAGTAACTGTTTTCCAACAGGTTTGGAGGTGGATCAGGCAAAAAAGAGGCAGTTTTGTGTCGGCTCCCAAAACGGGAATTTCCTTGACCCCGCGGTCATCGTTTTTGTCCAATTCCCCCTCCTCCACTGTTTTGGCTGCCAGTTGTTTTCTGGCCGATTTACCACATTAAAAGTGATCAGTAACTGTTTTCCAACAGGTTTGGAGGTGGATCAGGCAAAAAAGAGGCAGTTTTGTGTCGGCTCCCAAAACGGGAATTTCCTTGACAAGCAACCTCAAGGTCATCGTTTTTGTCCAATTCCCCCTCCTCCACTGTTTTGGCTGCCAGTTGTTTTCTGGCCGATTTACCACATTAAAAGTGATCAGTAACTGTTTTCCAACAGGTTTGGAGGTGGATCAGGCAAAAAAGAGGCAGTTTTGTGTCGGCTCCCAAAACGGGAATTTCCTTGACCCCGCGGTCATCGTTTTTGTCCAATCCCACTGTTTTGGCTGCCAGTTGTTTTCTGGCCGATTTACCACATTAAAAGTGATCAGTAACTGTTTTCCAACAGGTTTGGAGGTGGATCAGGCAAAAAAGAGGCAGTTTTGTGTCGGCTCCCAAAACGGGAATTTCCTTGACCCCGCGGTCATCGTTTTTGTCCAATTCCCCCTCCTCCACTGTTTTGGCTGCCAGTTGTTTTCTGGCCGATTTACCACATTAAAAGTGATCAGTAACTGTTTTCCAACAGGTTTGGAGGTGGATCAGGCAAAAAAGAGGCAGTTTTGTGTCGGCTCCCAAAACGGGAATTTCCTTGACCCCGCGGTCATCGTTTTTGTCCAATTCCCCCTCCTCCACTGTTTTGGCTGCCAGTTGTTTTCTGGCCGATTTACCACATTAAAAGTGATCAGTAACTGTTTTCCAACAGGTTTGGAGGTGGATCAGGCAAAAAAGAGGCAGTTTTGTGTCGGCTCCCAAAACGGGAATTTCCTTGACCCCGCGGTCATCGTTTTTGTCCAATTCCCCCTCCTCCACTGTTTTGGCTGCCAGTTGTTTTCTGGCCGATTTACCACATTAAAAGTGATCAGTAACTGTTTTCCAACAGGTTTGGAGGTGGATCAGGCAAAAAAGAGGCAGTTTTGTGTCGGCTCCCAAAACGGGAATTTCCTTGACCCCGCGGTCATCGTTTTTGTCCAATCCCACTGTTTTGGCTGCCAGTTGTTTTCTGGCCGATTTACCACATTAAAAGTGATCAGTAACTGTTTTCCAACAGGTTTGGAGGTGGATCAGGCAAAAAA
Source organism: Pempheris klunzingeri (assembly GCF_042242105.1). Lineage (NCBI taxonomy): Eukaryota > Metazoa > Chordata > Actinopteri > Acropomatiformes > Pempheridae > Pempheris > Pempheris klunzingeri. Next base: position 13,220,415 of record NC_092028.1, read on the forward strand.
AGAGGCAGTTTTGTGTCGGCTCCCAAAACGGGAATTTCCTTGACCCCGCGGTCATCGTTTTTGTCCAATTCCCCCTCCTCCACTGTTTTGGCTGCCAGTTGTTTTCTGGCCGATTTACCACATTAAAAGTGATCAGTAACTGTTTTCCAACAGGTTTGGAGGTGGATCAGGCAAAAAAGAGGCAGTTTTGTGTCGGCTCCCAAAACGGGAATTTCCTTGACCCCGCGGTCATCGTTTTTGTCCAATCCCACTGTTTTGGCTGCCAGTTGTTTTCTGGCCGATTTACCACATTAAAAGTGATCAGTAACTGTTTTCCAACAGGTTTGGAGGTGGATCAGGCAAAAAAGAGGCAGTTTTGTGTCGGCTCCCAAAACGGGAATTTCCTTGACAAGCAACCTCAAGGTCATCGTTTTTGTCCAATTCCCCCTCCTCCACTGTTTTGGCTGCCAGTTGTTTTCTGGCCGATTTACCACATTAAAAGTGATCAGTAACTGTTTTCCAACAGGTTTGGAGGTGGATCAGGCAAAAAAGAGGCAGTTTTGTGTCGGCTCCCAAAACGGGAATTTCCTTGACCCCGCGGTCATCGTTTTTGTCCAATCCCACTGTTTTGGCTGCCAGTTGTTTTCTGGCCGATTTACCACATTAAAAGTGATCAGTAACTGTTTTCCAACAGGTTTGGAGGTGGATCAGGCAAAAAAGAGGCAGTTTTGTGTCGGCTCCCAAAACGGGAATTTCCTTGACCCCGCGGTCATCGTTTTTGTCCAATTCCCCCTCCTCCACTGTTTTGGCTGCCAGTTGTTTTCTGGCCGATTTACCACATTAAAAGTGATCAGTAACTGTTTTCCAACAGGTTTGGAGGTGGATCAGGCAAAAAAGAGGCAGTTTTGTGTCGGCTCCCAAAACGGGAATTTCCTTGACCCCGCGGTCATCGTTTTTGTCCAATCCCACTGTTTTGGCTGCCAGTTGTTTTCTGGCCGATTTACCACATTAAAAGTGATCAGTAACTGTTTTCCAACAGGTTTGGAGGTGGATCAGGCAAAAAAAGAGGCAGTTTTGTGTCGGCTCCCAAAACGGGAATTTCCTTGACCCCGCGGTCATCGTTTTTGTCCAATTCCCCCTCCTCCACTGTTTTGGCTGCCAGTTGTTTTCTGGCCGATTTACCACATTAAAAGTGATCAGTAACTGTTTTCCAACAGGTTTGGAGGTGGATCAGGCAAAAAAGAGGCAGTTTTGTGTCGGCTCCCAAAACGGGAATTTCCTTGACCCCGCGGTCATCGTTTTTGTCCAATTCCCCCTCCTCCACTGTTTTGGCTGCCAGTTGTTTTCTGGCCGATTTACCACATTAAAAGTGATCAGTAACTGTTTTCCAACAGGTTTGGAGGTGGATCAGGCAAAAAAGAGGCAGTTTTGTGTCGGCTCCCAAAACGGGAATTTCCTTGACCCCGCGGTCATCGTTTTTGTCCAATTCCCCCTCCTCCACTGTTTTGGCTGCCAGTTGTTTTCTGGCCGATTTACCACATTAAAAGTGATCAGTAACTGTTTTCCAACAGGTTTGGAGGTGGATCAGGCAAAAAAGAGGCAGTTTTGTGTCGGCTCCCAAAACGGGAATTTCCTTGACCCCGCGGTCATCGTTTTTGTCCAATCCCACTGTTTTGGCTGCCAGTTGTTTTCTGGCCGATTTACCACATTAAAAGTGATCAGTAACTGTTTTCCAACAGGTTTGGAGGTGGATCAGGCAAAAAAGAGGCAGTTTTGTGTCGGCTCCCAAAACGGGAATTTCCTTGACAAGCAACCTCAAGGTCATCGTTTTTGTCCAATTCCCCCTCCTCCACTGTTTTGGCTGCCAGTTGTTTTCTGGCCGATTTACCACATTAAAAGTGATCAGTAACTGTTTTCCAACAGGTTTGGAGGTGGATCAGGCAAAAAAGAGGCAGTTTTGTGTCGGCTCCCAAAACGGGAATTTCCTTGACCCCGCGGTCATCGTTTTTGTCCAATCCCACTGTTTTGGCTGCCAGTTGTTTTCTGGCCGATTTACCACATTAAAAGTGATCAGTAACTGTTTTCCAACAGGTTTGGAGGTGGATCAGGCAAAAAAGAGGCAGTTTTGTGTCGGCTCCCAAAACGGGAATTTCCTTGACCCCGCGGTCATCGTTTTTGTCCAATTCCCCCTCCTCCACTGTTTTGGCTGCCAGTTGTTTTCTGGCCGATTTACCACATTAAAAGTGATCAGTAACTGTTTTCCAACAGGTTTGGAGGTGGATCAGGCAAAAAAGAGGCAGTTTTGTGTCGGCTCCCAAAACGGGAATTTCCTTGACCCCGCGGTCATCGTTTTTGTCCAATCCCACTGTTTTGGCTGCCAGTTGTTTTCTGGCCGATTTACCACATTAAAAGTGATCAGTAACTGTTTTCCAACAGGTTTGGAGGTGGATCAGGCAAAAAAGAGGCAGTTTTGTGTCGGCTCCCAAAACGGGAATTTCCTTGACCCCGCGGTCATCGTTTTTGTCCAATTCCCCCTCCTCCACTGTTTTGGCTGCCAGTTGTTTTCTGGCCGATTTACCACATTAAAAGTGATCAGTAACTGTTTACCAACAGGTTTGGAGGTGGGTCAGGCAAAAAAGAGGCAGTTTTGTGTCGGCTCCCAAAACGGGAATTTCCTTGACCCCGCGGTCATCGTTTTTGTCCAATTCCCCCTCCTCCACTGTTTTGGCTGCCAGTTGTTTTCTGGCCGATTTACCACATTAAAAGTGATCAGTAACTGTTTTCCAACAGGTTTGGAGGTGGATCAGGCAAAAAAGAGGCAGTTTTGTGTCGGCTCCCAAAACGGGAATTTCCTTGACCCCGCGGTCATCGTTTTTGTCCAATCCCACTGTTTTGGCTGCCAGTTGTTTTCTGGCCGATTTACCACATTAAAAGTGATCAGTAACTGTTTTCCAACAGGTTTGGAGGTGGATCAGGCAAAAAAGAGGCAGTTTTGTGTCGGCTCCCAAAACGGGAATTTCCTTGACAAGCAACCTCAAGGTCATCGTTTTTGTCCAATTCCCCCTCCTCCACTGTTTTGGCTGCCAGTTGTTTTCTGGCCGATTTACCACATTAAAAGTGATCAGTAACTGTTTTCCAACAGGTTTGGAGGTGGATCAGGCAAAAAAGAGGCAGTTTTGTGTCGGCTCCCAAAACGGGAATTTCCTTGACCCCGCGGTCATCGTTTTTGTCCAATCCCACTGTTTTGGCTGCCAGTTGTTTTCTGGCCGATTTACCACATTAAAAGTGATCAGTAACTGTTTTCCAACAGGTTTGGAGGTGGATCAGGCAAAAAAGAGGCAGTTTTGTGTCGGCTCCCAAAACGGGAATTTCCTTGACCCCGCGGTCATCGTTTTTGTCCAATTCCCCCTCCTCCACTGTTTTGGCTGCCAGTTGTTTTCTGGCCGATTTACCACATTAAAAGTGATCAGTAACTGTTTTCCAACAGGTTTGGAGGTGGATCAGGCAAAAAAGAGGCAGTTTTGTGTCGGCTCCCAAAACGGGAATTTCCTTGACCCCGCGGTCATCGTTTTTGTCCAATCCCACTGTTTTGGCTGCCAGTTGTTTTCTGGCCGATTTACCACATTAAAAGTGATCAGTAACTGTTTTCCAACAGGTTTGGAGGTGGATCAGGCAAAAAAGAGGCAGTTTTGTGTCGGCTCCCAAAACGGGAATTTCCTTGACCCCGCGGTCATCGTTTTTGTCCAATTCCCCCTCCTCCACTGTTTTGGCTGCCAGTTGTTTTCTGGCCGATTTACCACATTAAAAGTGATCAGTAACTGTTTTCCAACAGGTTTGGAGGTGGATCAGGCAAAAAAGAGGCAGTTTTGTGTCGGCTCCCAAAACGGGAATTTCCTTGACCCCGCGGTCATCGTTTTTGTCCAATCCCACTGTTTTGGCTGCCAGTTGTTTTCTGGCCGATTTACCACATTAAAAGTGATCAGTAACTGTTTTCCAACAGGTTTGGAGGTGGATCAGGCAAAAAAAGAGGCAGTTTTGTGTCGGCTCCCAAAACGGGAATTTCCTTGACCCCGCGGTCATCGTTTTTGTCCAATTCCCCCTCCTCCACTGTTTTGGCTGCCAGTTGTTTTCTGGCCGATTTACCACATTAAAAGTGATCAGTAACTGTTTTCCAACAGGTTTGGAGGTGGATCAGGCAAAAAAGAGGCAGTTTTGTGTCGGCTCCCAAAACGGGAATTTCCTTGACCCCGCGGTCATCGTTTTTGTCCAATTCCCCCTCCTCCACTGTTTTGGCTGCCAGTTGTTTTCTGGCCGATTTACCACATTAAAAGTGATCAGTAACTGTTTTCCAACAGGTTTGGAGGTGGATCAGGCAAAAAAAGAGGCAGTTTTGTGTCTGCTCCCAAAACGGGAATTTCCTTGACCCCGCGGTCATCGTTTTTGTCCAATCCCACTGTTTTGGCTGCCAGTTGTTTTCTGGCCGATTTACCACATTAAAAGTGATCAGTAACTGTTTTCCAACAGGTTTGGAGGTGGATCAGGCAAAAAAGAGGCAGTTTTGTGTCGGCTCCCAAAACGGGAATTTCCTTGACCCCGCGGTCATCGTTTTTGTCCAATTCCCCCTCCTCCACTGTTTTGGCTGCCAGTTGTTTTCTGGCCGATTTACCACATTAAAAGTGATCAGTAACTGTTTTCCAACAGGTTTGGAGGTGGATCAGGCAAAAAAGAGGCAGTTTTGTGTCGGCTCCCAAAACGGGAATTTCCTTGACCCCGCGGTCATCGTTTTTGTCCAATTCCCCCTCCTCCACTGTTTTGGCTGCCAGTTGTTTTCTGGCCGATTTACCACATTAAAAGTGATCAGTAACTGTTTTCCAACAGGTTTGGAGGTGGATCAGGCAAAAAAGAGGCAGTTTTGTGTCGGCTCCCAAAACGGGAATTTCCTTGACCCCGCGGTCATCGTTTTTGTCCAATTCCCCCTCCTCCACTGTTTTGGCTGCCAGTTGTTTTCTGGCCGATTTACCACATTAAAAGTGATCAGTAACTGTTTTCCAACAGGTTTGGAGGTGGATCAGGCAAAAAAGAGGCAGTTTTGTGTCGGCTCCCAAAACGGGAATTTCCTTGACCCCGCGGTCATCGTTTTTGTCCAATCCCACTGTTTTGGCTGCCAGTTGTTTTCTGGCCGATTTACCACATTAAAAGTGATCAGTAACTGTTTTCCAACAGGTTTGGAGGTGGATCAGGCAAAAAAGAGGCAGTTTTGTGTCGGCTCCCAAAACGGGAATTTCCTTGACCCCGCGGTCATCGTTTTTGTCCAATTCCCCCTCCTCCACTGTTTTGGCTGCCAGTTGTTTTCTGGCCGATTTACCACATTAAAAGTGATCAGTAACTGTTTTCCAACAGGTTTGGAGGTGGATCAGGCAAAAAAGAGGCAGTTTTGTGTCGGCTCCCAAAACGGGAATTTCCTTGACCCCGCGGTCATCGTTTTTGTCCAATCCCACTGTTTTGGCTGCCAGTTGTTTTCTGGCCGATTTACCACATTAAAAGTGATCAGTAACTGTTTTCCAACAGGTTTGGAGGTGGATCAGGCAAAAAAGAGGCAGTTTTGTGTCGGCTCCCAAAACGGGAATTTCCTTGACCCCGCGGTCATCGTTTTTGTCCAATTCCCCCTCCTCCACTGTTTTGGCTGCCAGTTGTTTTCTGGCCGATTTACCACATTAAAAGTGATCAGTAACTGTTTTCCAACAGGTTTGGAGGTGGATCAGGCAAAAAAGAGGCAGTTTTGTGTCGGCTCCCAAAACGGGAATTTCCTTGACCCCGCGGTCATCGTTTTTGTCCAATCCCACTGTTTTGGCTGCCAGTTGTTTTCTGGCCGATTTACCACATTAAAAGTGATCAGTAACTGTTTTCCAACAGGTTTGGAGGTGGATCAGGCAAAAAAGAGGCAGTTTGGTGTCGGCTCCCAAAACGGGAATTTCCTTGACCCCGCGGTCATCGTTTTTGTCCAATCCCACTGTTTTGGCTGCCAGTTGTTTTCTGGCCGATTTACCACATTAAAAGTGATCAGTAACTTTTTTCCAACAGGTTTGGAGGTGGATCAGGCAAAAAAAGAGGCAGTTTTGTGTCGGCTCCCAAAACGGGAATTTCCTTGACCCCGCGGTCATCGTTTTTGTCCAATTCCCCCTCCTCCACTGTTTTGGCTGCCAGTTGTTTTCTGGCCGATTTACCACATTAAAAGTGATCAGTAACTGTTTTCCAACAGGTTTGGAGGTGGATCAGGCAAAAAAGAGGCAGTTTTGTGTCTGCTCCCAAAACGGGAATTTCCTTGACCCCGCGGTCATCGTTTTTGTCCAATTCCCCCTCCTCCACTGTTTTGGCTGCCAGTTGTTTTCTGGCCGATTTACCACATTAAAAGTGATCAGTAACTGTTTTCCAACAGGTTTGGAGGTGGATCAGGCAAAAAAGAGGCAGTTTTGTGTCGGCTCCCAAAACGGGAATTTCCTTGACCCCGCGGTCATCGTTTTTGTCCAATTCCCCCTCCTCCACTGTTTTGGCTGCCAGTTGTTTTCTGGCCGATTTACCACATTAAAAGTGATCAGTAACTGTTTTCCAACAGGTTTGGAGGTGGATCAGGCAAAAAAGAGGCAGTTTTGTGTCGGCTCCCAAAACGGGAATTTCCTTGACCCCGCGGTCATCGTTTTTGTCCAATCCCACTGTTTTGGCTGCCAGTTGTTTTCTGGCCGATTTACCACATTAAAAGTGATCAGTAACTGTTTTCCAACAGGTTTGGAGGTGGATCAGGCAAAAAAGAGGCAGTTTTGTGTCGGCTCCCAAAACGGGAATTTCCTTGACCCCGCGGTCATCGTTTTTGTCCAATTCCCCCTCCTCCACTGTTTTGGCTGCCAGTTGTTTTCTGGCCGATTTACCACATTAAAAGTGATCAGTAACTGTTTTCCAACAGGTTTGGAGGTGGATCAGGCAAAAAAGAGGCAGTTTTGTGTCGGCTCCCAAAACGGGAATTTCCTTGACCCCGCGGTCATCGTTTTTGTCCAATTCCCCCTCCTCCACTGTTTTGGCTGCCAGTTGTTTTCTGGCCGATTTACCACATTAAAAGTGATCAGTAACTGTTTTCCAACAGGTTTGGAGGTGGATCAGGCAAAAAAGAGGCAGTTTTGTGTCGGCTCCCAAAACGGGAATTTCCTTGACCCCGCGGTCATCGTTTTTGTCCAATCCCACTGTTTTGGCTGCCAGTTGTTTTCTGGCCGATTTACCACATTAAAAGTGATCAGTAACTGTTTTCCAACAGGTTTGGAGGTGGATCAGGCAAAAAAGAGGCAGTTTTGTGTCGGCTCCCAAAACGGGAATTTCCTTGACCCCACGGTCATCGTTTTTGTCCAATTCCCCCTCCTCCACTGTTTTGGCTGCCAGTTGTTTTCTGGCCGATTTACCACATTAAAAGTGATCAGTAACTGTTTTCCAACAGGTTTGGAGGTGGATCAGGCAAAAAAGAGGCAGTTTTGTGTCGGCTCCCAAAACGGGAATTTCCTTGACCCCGCGGTCATCGTTTTTGTCCAATTCCCCCTCCTCCACTGTTTTGGCTGCCAGTTGTTTTCTGGCCGATTTACCACATTAAAAGTGATCAGTAACTGTTTTCCAACAGGTTTGGAGGTGGATCAGGCAAAAAAGAGGCAGTTTTGTGTCGGCTCCCAAAACGGGAATTTCCTTGACCCCGCGGTCATCGTTTTTGTCCAATTCCCCCTCCTCCACTGTTTTGGCTGCCAGTTGTTTTCTGGCCGATTTACCACATTAAAAGTGATCAGTAACTGTTTTCCAACAGGTTTGGAGGTGGATCAGGCAAAAAAAGAGGCAGTTTTGTGTCTGCTCCCAAAACGGGAATTTCCTTGACCCCGCGGTCATCGTTTTTGTCCAATCCCACTGTTTTGGCTGCCAGTTGTTTTCTGGCCGATTTACCACATTAAAAGTGATCAGTAACTGTTTTCCAACAGGTTTGGAGGTGGATCAGGCAAAAAAGAGGCAGTTTTGTGTCGGCTCCCAAAACGGGAATTTCCTTGACCCCACGGTCATCGTTTTTGTCCAATTCCCCCTCCTCCACTGTTTTGGCTGCCAGTTGTTTTCTGGCCGATTTACCACATTAAAAGTGATCAGTAACTGTTTTCCAACAGGTTTGGAGGTGGATCAGGCAAAAAAGAGGCAGTTTTGTGTCGGCTCCCAAAACGGGAATTTCCTTGACCCCGCGGTCATCGTTTTTGTCCAATTCCCCCTCCTCCACTGTTTTGGCTGCCAGTTGTTTTCTGGCCGATTTACCACATTAAAAGTGATCAGTAACTGTTTTCCAACAGGTTTGGAGGTGGATCAGGCAAAAAAGAGGCAGTTTTGTGTCGGCTCCCAAAACGGGAATTTCCTTGACCCCGCGGTCATCGTTTTTGTCCAATTCCCCCTCCTCCACTGTTTTGGCTGCCAGTTGTTTTCTGGCCGATTTACCACATTAAAAGTGATCAGTAACTGTTTTCCAACAGGTTTGGAGGTGGATCAGGCAAAAAAGAGGCAGTTTTGTGTCGGCTCCCAAAACGGGAATTTCCTTGACCCCGCGGTCATCGTTTTTGTCCAATCCCACTGTTTTGGCTGCCAGTTGTTTTCTGGCCGATTTACCACATTAAAAGTGATCAGTAACTGTTTTCCAACAGGTTTGGAGGTGGATCAGGCAAAAAAGAGGCAGTTTTGTGTCGGCTCCCAAAACGGGAATTTCCTTGACCCCGCGGTCATCGTTTTTGTCCAATTCCCCCTCCTCCACTGTTTTGGCTGCCAGTTGTTTTCTGGCCGATTTACCACATTAAAAGTGATCAGTAACTGTTTTCCAACAGGTTTGGAGGTGGATCAGGCAAAAAAGAGGCAGTTTTGTGTCGGCTCCCAAAACGGGAATTTCCTTGACCCCGCGGTCATCGTTTTTGTCCAATCCCACTGTTTTGGCTGCCAGTTGTTTTCTGGCCGATTTACCACATTAAAAGTGATCAGTAACTGTTTTCCAACAGGTTTGGAGGTGGATCAGGCAAAAAAGAGGCAGTTTTGTGTCGGCTCCCAAAACGGGAATTTCCTTGACCCCGCGGTCATCGTTTTTGTCCAATTCCCCCTCCTCCACTGTTTTGGCTGCCAGTTGTTTTCTGGCCGATTTACCACATTAAAAGTGATCAGTAACTGTTTTCCAACAGGTTTGGAGGTGGATCAGGCAAAAAAGAGGCAGTTTTGTGTCGGCTCCCAAAACGGGAATTTCCTTGACCCCGCGGTCATCGTTTTTGTCCAATCCCACTGTTTTGGCTGCCAGTTGTTTTCTGGCCGATTTACCACATTAAAAGTGATCAGTAACTGTTTTCCAACAGGTTTGGAGGTGGATCAGGCAAAAAAGAGGCAGTTTTGTGTCGGCTCCCAAAACGGGAATTTCCTTGACCCCGCGGTCATCGTTTTTGTCCAATTCCCCCTCCTCCACTGTTTTGGCTGCCAGTTGTTTTCTGGCCGATTTACCACATTAAAAGTGATCAGTAACTGTTTTCCAACAGGTTTGGAGGTGGATCAGGCAAAAAAGAGGCAGTTTTGTGTCGGCTCCCAAAACGGGAATTTCCTTGACCCCGCGGTCATCGTTTTTGTCCAATCCCACTGTTTTGGCTGCCAGTTGTTTTCTGGCCGATTTACCACATTAAAAGTGATCAGTAACTGTTTTCCAACAGGTTTGGAGGTGGATCAGGCAAAAAAGAGGCAGTTTTGTGTCGGCTCCCAAAACGGGAATTTCCTTGACCCCGCGGTCATCGTTTTTGTCCAATTCCCCCTCCTCCACTGTTTTGGCTGCCAGTTGTTTTCTGGCCGATTTACCACATTAAAAGTGATCAGTAACTGTTTTCCAACAGGTTTGGAGGTGGATCAGGCAAAAAAGAGGCAGTTTTGTGTCGGCTCCCAAAACGGGAATTTCCTTGACCCCGCGGTCATCGTTTTTGTCCAATCCCACTGTTTTGGCTGCCAGTTGTTTTCTGGCCGATTTACCACATTAAAAGTGATCAGTAACTGTTTTCCAACAGGTTTGGAGGTGGATCAGGCAAAAAAGAGGCAGTTTGGTGTCGGCTCCCAAAACGGGAATTTCCTTGACCCCGCGGTCATCGTTTTTGTCCAATCCCACTGTTTTGGCTGCCAGTTGTTTTCTGGCCGATTTACCACATTAAAAGTGATCAGTAACTTTTTTCCAACAGGTTTGGAGGTGGATCAGGCAAAAAAAGAGGCAGTTTTGTGTCGGCTCCCAAAACGGGAATTTCCTTGACCCCGCGGTCATCGTTTTTGTCCAATTCCCCCTCCTCCACTGTTTTGGCTGCCAGTTGTTTTCTGGCCGATTTACCACATTAAAAGTGATCAGTAACTGTTTTCCAACAGGTTTGGAGGTGGATCAGGCAAAAAAGAGGCAGTTTTGTGTCTGCTCCCAAAACGGGAATTTCCTTGACCCCGCGGTCATCGTTTTTGTCCAATTCCCCCTCCTCCACTGTTTTGGCTGCCAGTTGTTTTCTGGCCGATTTACCACATTAAAAGTGATCAGTAACTGTTTTCCAACAGGTTTGGAGGTGGATCAGGCAAAAAAGAGGCAGTTTTGTGTCGGCTCCCAAAACGGGAATTTCCTTGACCCCGCGGTCATCGTTTTTGTCCAATTCCCCCTCCTCCACTGTTTTGGCTGCCAGTTGTTTTCTGGCCGATTTACCACATTAAAAGTGATCAGTAACTGTTTTCCAACAGGTTTGGAGGTGGATCAGGCAAAAAAGAGGCAGTTTTGTGTCGGCTCCCAAAACGGGAATTTCCTTGACCCCGCGGTCATCGTTTTTGTCCAATCCCACTGTTTTGGCTGCCAGTTGTTTTCTGGCCGATTTACCACATTAAAAGTGATCAGTAACTGTTTTCCAACAGGTTTGGAGGTGGATCAGGCAAAAAAGAGGCAGTTTTGTGTCGGCTCCCAAAACGGGAATTTCCTTGACCCCGCGGTCATCGTTTTTGTCCAATTCCCCCTCCTCCACTGTTTTGGCTGCCAGTTGTTTTCTGGCCGATTTACCACATTAAAAGTGATCAGTAACTGTTTTCCAACAGGTTTGGAGGTGGATCAGGCAAAAAAGAGGCAGTTTTGTGTCGGCTCCCAAAACGGGAATTTCCTTGACCCCGCGGTCATCGTTTTTGTCCAATTCCCCCTCCTCCACTGTTTTGGCTGCCAGTTGTTTTCTGGCCGATTTACCACATTAAAAGTGATCAGTAACTGTTTTCCAACAGGTTTGGAGGTGGAATCAGGCAAAAAAAGAGGCAGTTTTGTGTCGGCTCCCAAAACGGGGAATTTCCTTGACCCGCGGTCATCGTTTTTGTCCAATCCCACTGTTTTGGCTGCCAGTTGTTTTCTGGCCGATTTACCACATTAAAGTGATCAGTAACTGTTTTCCAACAGGTTTGGAGGTGGATCAGGCAAAAAAGAGGCAGTTTTGTGTCGGCTCCCAAAACGGGAATTTCCTTGACCCCACGGTCATCGTTTTTGTCCAATTCCCCCTCCTCACTGTTTTGGCTGCCAGTTGTTTTCTGGCCGATTTACCACATTAAAAGTGATCAGTAACTGTTTTCCAACAGGTTTGGAGGTGGATCAGGCAAAAAAAGAGGCAGTTTTGTGTCGGCTCCCAAAACGGGAATTTCCTTGACCCCGCGGTCATCGTTTTTGTCCAATTCCCCCTCCTCCACTGTTTTGGCTGCCAGTTGTTTTCTGGCCGATTTACCACATTAAAAGTGATCAGTAACTGTTTTCCAACAGGTTTGGAGGTGGGTCAGGCAAAAAAGAGGCAGTTTTGTGTCGGCTCCCAAAACGGGAATTTCCTTGACCCCGCGGTCATCGTTTTTGTCCAATTCCCCCTCCTCCTTTCTGGCCGATTTACCACATTAAAAGTGATCAGTAACTGTTTTCCAACAGGTTTGGAGGTGGATCAGGCAAAAAAGAGGCAGTTTTGTGTCGGCTCCCAAAACGGGAATTTCCTTGACCCCGCGGTCATCGTTTTTGTCCAATTCCCCCTCTCCACTGTTTTGGCTTGCCAGTTGTTTTCTGGCCGATTTACCACATTAAAAGTGATCAGTAACTGTTTTCCAACAGGTTTGGAGGTGGATCAGGCAAAAAAGAGGCAGTTTTGTGTCGGCTCCCAAAACGGGAATTTCCTTGACCCCGCGGTCATCGTTTTTGTCCAATTCCCCCTCCTCCACTGTTTTGGCTGCCAGTTGTTTTCTGGCCGATTTACCACATTAAAAGTGATCAGTAACTGTTTTCCAACAGGTTTGGAGGTGGATCAGGCAAAAAAGAGGCAGTTTTGTGTCGGCTCCCAAAACGGGAATTTCCTTGACCCCGCGGTCATCGTTTTTGTCCAATTCCCCCTCCTCCACTGTTTTGGCTGCCAGTTGTTTTCTGGCCGATTTACCACATTAAAAGTGATCAGTAACTGTTTTCCAACAGGTTTGGAGGTGGATCAGGCAAAAAAGAGGCAGTTTTGTGTCGGCTCCCAAAACGGGAATTTCCTTGACCCCGCGGTCATCGTTTTTGTCCAATTCCCCCTCCTCCACTGTTTTGGCTGCCAGTTGTTTTCTGGCCGATTTACCACATTAAAAGTGATCAGTAACTGTTTTCCAACAGGTTTGGAGGTGGATCAGGCAAAAAAGAGGCAGTTTTGTGTCGGCTCCCAAAACGGGAATTTCCTTGACCCCGCGGTCATCGTTTTTGTCCAATTCCCCCTCCTCCACTGTTTTGGCTGCCAGTTGTTTTCTGGCCGATTTACCACATTAAAAGTGATCAGTAACTGTTTTTCCAACAGGTTTGGAGGTGGATCAGGCAAAAAAGAGGCAGTTTTGTGTCGGCTCCCAAAACGGGAATTTCCTTGACCCCGCGGTCATCGTTTTTGTCCAATTCCCCCTCCTCCACTGTTTTGGCTGCCAGTTGTTTTCTGGCCGATTTACCACATTAAAAGTGATCAGTAACTGTTTTCCAACAGGTTTGGAGGTGGATCAGGCAAAAAAGAGGCAGTTTTGTGTCGGCTCCCAAAACGGGAATTTCCTTGACCCCGCGGTCATCGTTTTTGTCCAATTCCCCCTCCTCCACTGTTTTGGCTGCCAGTTGTTTTCTGGCCGATTTACCACATTAAAAGTGATCAGTAACTGTTTTCCAACAGGTTTGGAGGTGGATCAGGCAAAAAAAGAGGCAGTTTTGTGTCGGCTCCCAAAACGGGAATTTCCTTGACCCCGCGGTCATCGTTTTTGTCCAATTCCCCCTCCTCCACTGTTTTGGCTGCCAGTTGTTTTCTGGCCGATTTACCACATTAAAAGTGATCAGTAACTGTTTTCCAACAGGTTTGGAGGTGGATCAGGCAAAAAGAGGCAGTTTTGTGTCGGCTCCCAAAACGGGAATTTCCTTGACCCCGCGGTCATCGTTTTTGTCCAATTCCCCCTCCTCCACTGTTTTGGCTGCCAGTTGTTTTCTGGCCGATTTACCACATTAAAAGTGATCAGTAACTGTTTTCCAACAGGTTTTGGAGGTGGGTCAGGCAAAAAAGAGGCAGTTTTGTGTCGGCTCCCAAAACGGGAATTTCCTTGACCCCGCGGGTCATCGTTTTTGTCCCAATTCCCCCTCCTCCTTTCTGGCCGATTTACCACATTAAAAGTGATCAGTAACTGTTTTCCAACAGGTTTGGAGGTGGATCAGGCAAAAAAGAGGCAGTTTTGTGTCGGCTCCCAAAACGGGGAATTTCCTTGACCCGCGGTCATCGTTTTTGTCCAATTCCCCCTCCTCCACTGTTTTGGCTGCCAGTTGTTTTCTGGCCGATTTACCACATTAAAAGTGATCAGTAACTGTTTTCCAACAGGTTTGGAGGTGGATCAGGCAAAAAAGAGGCAGTTTTGTGTCGGCTCCCAAAAACGGGAATTTCCTTGACCCCGCGGTCATCGTTTTTGTCCAATCCCACTGTTTTGGCTGCCAGTTGTTTTCTGGCCGATTTACCACATTAAAAGTGATCAGTAACTGTTTTCCAACAGGTTTGGAGGTGGATCAGGCAAAAAAGAGGCAGTTTTGTGTCGGCTCCCAAAACGGGAATTTCCTTGACCCCGCGGTCATCGTTTTTGTCCAATTCCCCCTCCTCCACTGTTTTGGCTGCCAGTTGTTTTCTGGCCGATTTACCACATTAAAAGTGATCAGTAACTGTTTTCCAACAGGTTTGGAGGTGGATCAGGCAAAAAAGAGGCAGTTTTGTGTCGGCTCCCAAAACGGGAATTTCCTTGACCCCGCGGTCATCGTTTTTGTCCAATTCCCCCTCCTCCACTGTTTTGGCTGCCAGTTGTTTTCTGGCCGATTTACCACATTAAAAGTGATCAGTAACTGTTTTCCAACAGGTTTGGAGGTGGATCAGGCAAAAAAGAGGCAGTTTTGTGTCGGCTCCCAAAACGGGAATTTCCTTGACCCCGCGGTCATCGTTTTTGTCCAATTCCCCTCCTCCACTGTTTTGGCTGCCAGTTGTTTTCTGGCCGATTTACCACATTAAAAGTGATCAGTAACTGTTTTCCAACAGGTTTGGAGGTGGATCAGGCAAAAAAGAGGCAGTTTTGTGTCGGCTCCCAAAACGGGAATTTCCTTGACCCCGCGGTCATCGTTTTTGTCCAATTCCCCCTCCTCCACTGTTTTGGCTGCCAGTTGTTTTCTGGCCGATTTACCACATTAAAAGTGATCAGTAACTGTTTTCCAACAGGTTTGGAGGTGGATCAGGCAAAAAAGAGGCAGTTTTGTGTCGGCTCCCAAAACGGGAATTTCCTTGACCCCGCGGTCATCGTTTTTGTCCAATTCCCCCTCCTCCACTGTTTTGGCTGCCAGTTGTTTTCTGGCCGATTTACCACATTAAAAGTGATCAGTAACTGTTTTCCAACAGGTTTGGAGGTGGATCAGGCAAAAAAGAGGCAGTTTTGTGTCGGCTCCCAAAACGGGAATTTCCTTGACCCCGCGGTCATCGTTTTTGTCCAATTCCCCCTCCTCCACTGTTTTGGCTGCCAGTTGTTTTCTGGCCGATTTACCACATTAAAAGTGATCAGTAACTGTTTTCCAACAGGTTTGGAGGTGGATCAGGCAAAAAAGAGGCAGTTTTGTGTCGGCTCCCAAAACGGGAATTTCCTTGACCCCGCGGTCATCGTTTTTGTCCAATTCCCCCTCCTCCACTGTTTTGGCTGCCAGTTGTTTTCTGGCCGATTTACCACATTAAAAGTGATCAGTAACTGTTTTCCAACAGGTTTGGAGGTGGGTCAGGCAAAAAAGAGGCAGTTTTGTGTCGGCTCCCAAAACGGGAATTTCCTTGACCCCGCGGTCATCGTTTTTGTCCAATTCCCCCTCCTCCTTTCTGGCCGATTTACCACATTAAAAGTGATCAGTAACTGTTTTCCAACAGGTTTGGAGGTGGATCAGGCAAAAAAGAGGCAGTTTTGTGTCGGCTCCCAAAACGGGAATTTCCTTGACCCCGCGGTCATCGTTTTTGTCCAATTCCCCCTCCTCCACTGTTTTGGCTGCCAGTTGTTTTCTGGCCGATTTACCACATTAAAAGTGATCAGTAACTGTTTTCCAACAGGTTTGGAGGTGGATCAGGCAAAAAAGAGGCAGTTTTGTGTCGGCTCCCAAAACGGGAATTTCCTTGACCCCGCGGTCATCGTTTTTGTCCAATCCCACTGTTTTGGCTGCCAGTTGTTTTCTGGCCGATTTACCACATTAAAAGTGATCAGTAACTGTTTTCCAACAGGTTTGGAGGTGGATCAGGCAAAAAAGAGGCAGTTTTGTGTCGGCTCCCAAAACGGGAATTTCCTTGACCCCGCGGTCATCGTTTTTGTCCAATTCCCCCTCCTCCACTGTTTTGGCTGCCAGTTGTTTTCTGGCCGATTTACCACATTAAAAGTGATCAGTAACTGTTTTCCAACAGGTTTGGAGGTGGATCAGGCAAAAAAGAGGCAGTTTTGTGTCGGCTCCCAAAACGGGAATTTCCTTGACCCCGCGGTCATCGTTTTTGTCCAATTCCCCCTCCTCCACTGTTTTGGCTGCCAGTTGTTTTCTGGCCGATTTACCACATTAAAAGTGATCAGTAACTGTTTTCCAACAGGTTTGGAGGTGGATCAGGCAAAAAAGAGGCAGTTTTGTGTCGGCTCCCAAAACGGGAATTTCCTTGACCCCGCGGTCATCGTTTTTGTCCAATCCCACTGTTTTGGCTGCCAGTTGTTTTCTGGCCGATTTACCACATTAAAAGTGATCAGTAACTGTTTTCCAACAGGTTTGGAGGTGGATCAGGCAAAAAAGAGGCAGTTTTGTGTCGGCTCCCAAAACGGGAATTTCCTTGACCCCGCGGTCATCGTTTTTGTCCAATTCCCCCTCTCCACTGTTTTGGCTGCCAGTTGTTTTCTGGCCGATTTACCACATTAAAAGTGATCAGTAACTGTTTTCCAACAGGTTTGGAGGTGGATCAGGCAAAAAAGAGGCAGTTTTGTGTCGGCTCCCAAAACGGGAATTTCCTTGACCCCGCGGTCATCGTTTTTGTCCAATTCCCCCTCCTCCACTGTTTTGGCTGCCAGTTGTTTTCTGGCCGATTTACCACATTAAAAGTGATCAGTAACTGTTTTCCAACAGGTTTGGAGGTGGATCAGGCAAAAAAGAGGCAGTTTTGTGTCGGCTCCCAAAACGGGAATTTCCTTGACCCCGCGGTCATCGTTTTTGTCCAATCCCACTGTTTTGGCTGCCAGTTGTTTTCTGGCCGATTTACCACATTAAAAGTGATCAGTAACTGTTTTCCAACAGGTTTGGAGGTGGATCAGGCAAAAAAGAGGCAGTTTTGTGTCGGCTCCCAAAACGGGAATTTCCTTGACCCCGCGGTCATCGTTTTTGTCCAATTCCCCCTCCTCCACTGTTTTGGCTGCCAGTTGTTTTCTGGCCGATTTACCACATTAAAAGTGATCAGTAACTGTTTTCCAACAGGTTTGGAGGTGGATCAGGCAAAAAAGAGGCAGTTTTGTGTCGGCTCCCAAAACGGGAATTTCCTTGACCCCGCGGTCATCGTTTTTGTCCAATTCTCCACTGTTTTGGCTGCCAGTTGTTTTCTGGCCGATTTACCACATTAAAAGTGATCAGTAACTGTTTTCCAACAGGTTTGGAGGTGGATCAGGCAAAAAAGAGGCAGTTTTGTGTCGGCTCCCAAAACGGGAATTTCCTTGACCCCGCGGTCATCGTTTTTGTCCAATTCCCCCTCCTCCACTGTTTTGGCTGCCAGTTGTTTTCTGGCCGATTTACCACATTAAAAGTGATCAGTAACTGTTTTCCAACAGGTTTGGAGGTGGATCAGGCAAAAAAGAGGCAGTTTTGTGTCGGCTCCCAAAACGGGAATTTCCTTGACCCCGCGGTCATCGTTTTTGTCCAATTCCCCCTCCTCCACTGTTTTGGCTGCCAGTTGTTTTCTGGCCGATTTACCACATTAAAAGTGATCAGTAACTGTTTTCCAACAGGTTTGGAGGTGGATCAGGCAAAAAAGAGGCAGTTTTGTGTCGGCTCCCAAAACGGGAATTTCCTTGACCCCGCGGTCATCGTTTTTGTCCAATTCCCCCTCCTCCACTGTTTTGGCTGCCAGTTGTTTTCTGGCCGATTTACCACATTAAAAGTGATCAGTAACTGTTTTCCAACAGGTTTGGAGGTGGATCAGGCAAAAAAGAGGCAGTTTTGTGTCGGCTCCCAAAACGGGAATTTCCTTGACCCCGCGGTCATCGTTTTTGTCCAATTCCCCCTCCTCCACTGTTTTGGCTGCCAGTTGTTTTCTGGCCGATTTACCACATTAAAAGTGATCAGTAACTGTTTTCCAACAGGTTTGGAGGTGGATCAGGCAAAAAAGAGGCAGTTTTGTGTCGGCTCCCAAAACGGGAATTTCCTTGACCCCGCGGTCATCGTTTTTGTCCAATTCCCCCTCCTCCACTGTTTTGGCTGCCAGTTGTTTTCTGGCCGATTTACCACATTAAAAGTGATCAGTAACTGTTTTCCAACAGGTTTGGAGGTGGATCAGGCAAAAAAGAGGCAGTTTTGTGTCGGCTCCCAAAACGGGAATTTCCTTGACCCCGCGGTCATCGTTTTTGTCCAATTCCCCCTCCTCCACTGTTTTGGCTGCCAGTTGTTTTCTGGCCGATTTACCACATTAAAAGTGATCAGTAACTGTTTTCCAACAGGTTTGGAGGTGGATCAGGCAAAAAAGAGGCAGTTTTGTGTCGGCTCCCAAAACGGGAATTTCCTTGACCCCGCGGTCATCGTTTTTGTCCAATTCCCCCTCCTCCACTGTTTTGGCTGCCAGTTGTTTTCTGGCCGATTTACCACATTAAAAGTGATCAGTAACTGTTTTCCAACAGGTTTGGAGGTGGATCAGGCAAAAAAGAGGCAGTTTTGTGTCGGCTCCCAAAACGGGAATTTCCTTGACCCCGCGGTCATCGTTTTTGTCCAATTCCCCCTCCTCCACTGTTTTGGCTGCCAGTTGTTTTCTGGCCGATTTACCACATTAAAAGTGATCAGTAACTGTTTTCCAACAGGTTTGGAGGTGGATCAGGCAAAAAAGAGGCAGTTTTGTGTCGGCTCCCAAAACGGGAATTTCCTTGACCCCGCGGTCATCGTTTTTGTCCAATTCCCCCTCCTCCACTGTTTTGGCTGCCAGTTGTTTTCTGGCCGATTTACCACATTAAAAGTGATCAGTAACTGTTTTCCAACAGGTTTGGAGGTGGATCAGGCAAAAAAGAGGCAGTTTTGTGTCGGCTCCCAAAACGGGAATTTCCTTGACCCCGCGGTCATCGTTTTTGTCCAATTCCCCCTCCTCCACTGTTTTGGCTGCCAGTTGTTTTCTGGCCGATTTACCACATTAAAAGTGATCAGTAACTGTTTTCCAACAGGTTTGGAGGTGGATCAGGCAAAAAAGAGGCAGTTTTGTGTCGGCTCCCAAAACGGGAATTTCCTTGACCCCGCGGTCATCGTTTTTGTCCAATTCCCCCTCCTCCACTGTTTTGGCTGCCAGTTGTTTTCTGGCCGATTTACCACATTAAAAGTGATCAGTAACTGTTTTCCAACAGGTTTGGAGGTGGATCAGGCAAAAAAGAGGCAGTTTTGTGTCGGCTCCCAAAACGGGAATTTCCTTGACCCCGCGGTCATCGTTTTTGTCCAATTCCCCCTCCTCCACTGTTTTGGCTGCCAGTTGTTTTCTGGCCGATTTACCACATTAAAAGTGATCAGTAACTGTTTTCCAACAGGTTTGGAGGTGGATCAGGCAAAAAAGAGGCAGTTTTGTGTCGGCTCCCAAAACGGGAATTTCCTTGACCCCGCGGTCATCGTTTTTGTCCAATTCCCCCTCCTCCACTGTTTTGGCTGCCAGTTGTTTTCTGGCCGATTTACCACATTAAAAGTGATCAGTAACTGTTTTCCAACAGGTTTGGAGGTGGATCAGGCAAAAAAGAGGCAGTTTTGTGTCGGCTCCCAAAACGGGAA
Organism: Pempheris klunzingeri; assembly: GCF_042242105.1. Classification (NCBI taxonomy): domain Eukaryota; kingdom Metazoa; phylum Chordata; class Actinopteri; order Acropomatiformes; family Pempheridae; genus Pempheris; species Pempheris klunzingeri. The sequence continues at coordinate 13,239,964 of NC_092028.1, forward strand.
TTTCCTTGACCCCGCGGTCATCGTTTTTGTCCAATTCCCCCTCCTCCACTGTTTTGGCTGCCAGTTGTTTTCTGGCCGATTTACCACATTAAAAGTGATCAGTAACTGTTTTCCAACAGGTTTGGAGGTGGATCAGGCAAAAAAGAGGCAGTTTTGTGTCGGCTCCCAAAACGGGAATTTCCTTGACCCCGCGGTCATCGTTTTTGTCCAATTCCCCCTCCTCCACTGTTTTGGCTGCCAGTTGTTTTCTGGCCGATTTACCACATTAAAAGTGATCAGTAACTGTTTTCCAACAGGTTTGGAGGTGGATCAGGCAAAAAAGAGGCAGTTTTGTGTCGGCTCCCAAAACGGGAATTTCCTTGACCCCGCGGTCATCGTTTTTGTCCAATTCCCCCTCCTCCACTGTTTTGGCTGCCAGTTGTTTTCTGGCCGATTTACCACATTAAAAGTGATCAGTAACTGTTTTCCAACAGGTTTGGAGGTGGATCAGGCAAAAAAGAGGCAGTTTTGTGTCGGCTCCCAAAACGGGAATTTCCTTGACCCCGCGGTCATCGTTTTTGTCCAATTCCCCCTCCTCCACTGTTTTGGCTGCCAGTTGTTTTCTGGCCGATTTACCACATTAAAAGTGATCAGTAACTGTTTTCCAACAGGTTTGGAGGTGGATCAGGCAAAAAAGAGGCAGTTTTGTGTCGGCTCCCAAAACGGGAATTTCCTTGACCCCGCGGTCATCGTTTTTGTCCAATTCCCCCTCCTCCACTGTTTTGGCTGCCAGTTGTTTTCTGGCCGATTTACCACATTAAAAGTGATCAGTAACTGTTTTCCAACAGGTTTGGAGGTGGATCAGGCAAAAAAGAGGCAGTTTTGTGTCGGCTCCCAAAACGGGAATTTCCTTGACCCCGCGGTCATCGTTTTTGTCCAATTCCCCCTCCTCCACTGTTTTGGCTGCCAGTTGTTTTCTGGCCGATTTACCACATTAAAAGTGATCAGTAACTGTTTTCCAACAGGTTTGGAGGTGGATCAGGCAAAAAAGAGGCAGTTTTGTGTCGGCTCCCAAAACGGGAATTTCCTTGACCCCGCGGTCATCGTTTTTGTCCAATTCCCCCTCCTCCACTGTTTTGGCTGCCAGTTGTTTTCTGGCCGATTTACCACATTAAAAGTGATCAGTAACTGTTTTCCAACAGGTTTGGAGGTGGATCAGGCAAAAAAGAGGCAGTTTTGTGTCGGCTCCCAAAACGGGAATTTCCTTGACCCCGCGGTCATCGTTTTTGTCCAATTCCCCCTCCTCCACTGTTTTGGCTGCCAGTTGTTTTCTGGCCGATTTACCACATTAAAAGTGATCAGTAACTGTTTTCCAACAGGTTTGGAGGTGGATCAGGCAAAAAAGAGGCAGTTTTGTGTCGGCTCCCAAAACGGGAATTTCCTTGACCCCGCGGTCATCGTTTTTGTCCAATTCCCCCTCCTCCACTGTTTTGGCTGCCAGTTGTTTTCTGGCCGATTTACCACATTAAAAGTGATCAGTAACTGTTTTCCAACAGGTTTGGAGGTGGATCAGGCAAAAAAGAGGCAGTTTTGTGTCGGCTCCCAAAACGGGAATTTCCTTGACCCCGCGGTCATCGTTTTTGTCCAATTCCCCCTCCTCCACTGTTTTGGCTGCCAGTTGTTTTCTGGCCGATTTACCACATTAAAAGTGATCAGTAACTGTTTTCCAACAGGTTTGGAGGTGGATCAGGCAAAAAAGAGGCAGTTTTGTGTCGGCTCCCAAAACGGGAATTTCCTTGACCCCGCGGTCATCGTTTTTGTCCAATTCCCCCTCCTCCACTGTTTTGGCTGCCAGTTGTTTTCTGGCCGATTTACCACATTAAAAGTGATCAGTAACTGTTTTCCAACAGGTTTGGAGGTGGATCAGGCAAAAAAGAGGCAGTTTTGTGTCGGCTCCCAAAACGGGAATTTCCTTGACCCCGCGGTCATCGTTTTTGTCCAATTCCCCCTCCTCCACTGTTTTGGCTGCCAGTTGTTTTCTGGCCGATTTACCACATTAAAAGTGATCAGTAACTGTTTTCCAACAGGTTTGGAGGTGGATCAGGCAAAAAAGAGGCAGTTTTGTGTCGGCTCCCAAAACGGGAATTTCCTTGACCCCGCGGTCATCGTTTTTGTCCAATTCCCCCTCCTCCACTGTTTTGGCTGCCAGTTGTTTTCTGGCCGATTTACCACATTAAAAGTGATCAGTAACTGTTTTCCAACAGGTTTGGAGGTGGATCAGGCAAAAAAGAGGCAGTTTTGTGTCGGCTCCCAAAACGGGAATTTCCTTGACCCCGCGGTCATCGTTTTTGTCCAATTCCCCTCCACTGTTTTGGCTGCCAGTTGTTTTCTGGCCGATTTACCACATTAAAAGTGATCAGTAACTGTTTTCCAACAGGTTTGGAGGTGGATCAGGCAAAAAAGAGGCAGTTTTGTGTCGGCTCCCAAAACGGGAATTTCCTTGACCCCGCGGTCATCGTTTTTGTCCAATTCCCCCTCCTCCACTGTTTTGGCTGCCAGTTGTTTTCTGGCCGATTTACCACATTAAAAGTGATCAGTAACTGTTTTCCAACAGGTTTGGAGGTGGATCAGGCAAAAAAGAGGCAGTTTTGTGTCGGCTCCCAAAACGGGAATTTCCTTGACCCCGCGGTCATCGTTTTTGTCCAATTCCCCCTCCTCCACTGTTTTGGCTGCCAGTTGTTTTCTGGCCGATTTACCACATTAAAAGTGATCAGTAACTGTTTTCCAACAGGTTTGGAGGTGGATCAGGCAAAAAAGAGGCAGTTTTGTGTCGGCTCCCAAAACGGGAATTTCCTTGACCCCGCGGTCATCGTTTTTGTCCAATTCCCCCTCCTCCACTGTTTTGGCTGCCAGTTGTTTTCTGGCCGATTTACCACATTAAAAGTGATCAGTAACTGTTTTCCAACAGGTTTGGAGGTGGATCAGGCAAAAAAGAGGCAGTTTTGTGTCGGCTCCCAAAACGGGAATTTCCTTGACCCCGCGGTCATCGTTTTTGTCCAATTCCCCCTCCTCCACTGTTTTGGCTGCCAGTTGTTTTCTGGCCGATTTACCACATTAAAAGTGATCAGTAACTGTTTTCCAACAGGTTTGGAGGTGGATCAGGCAAAAAAGAGGCAGTTTTGTGTCGGCTCCCAAAACGGGAATTTCCTTGACCCCGCGGTCATCGTTTTTGTCCAATTCCCCCTCCTCCACTGTTTTGGCTGCCAGTTGTTTTCTGGCCGATTTACCACATTAAAAGTGATCAGTAACTGTTTTCCAACAGGTTTGGAGGTGGATCAGGCAAAAAAGAGGCAGTTTTGTGTCGGCTCCCAAAACGGGAATTTCCTTGACCCCGCGGTCATCGTTTTTGTCCAATTCCCCCTCCTCCACTGTTTTGGCTGCCAGTTGTTTTCTGGCCGATTTACCACATTAAAAGTGATCAGTAACTGTTTTCCAACAGGTTTGGAGGTGGATCAGGCAAAAAAGAGGCAGTTTTGTGTCGGCTCCCAAAACGGGAATTTCCTTGACCCCGCGGTCATCGTTTTTGTCCAATTCCCCCTCCTCCACTGTTTTGGCTGCCAGTTGTTTTCTGGCCGATTTACCACATTAAAAGTGATCAGTAACTGTTTTCCAACAGGTTTGGAGGTGGATCAGGCAAAAAAGAGGCAGTTTTGTGTCGGCTCCCAAAACGGGAATTTCCTTGACCCCGCGGTCATCGTTTTTGTCCAATTCCCCCTCCTCCACTGTTTTGGCTGCCAGTTGTTTTCTGGCCGATTTACCACATTAAAAGTGATCAGTAACTGTTTTCCAACAGGTTTGGAGGTGGATCAGGCAAAAAAGAGGCAGTTTTGTGTCGGCTCCCAAAACGGGAATTTCCTTGACCCCGCGGTCATCGTTTTTGTCCAATTCCCCCTCCTCCACTGTTTTGGCTGCCAGTTGTTTTCTGGCCGATTTACCACATTAAAAGTGATCAGTAACTGTTTTCCAACAGGTTTGGAGGTGGATCAGGCAAAAAAGAGGCAGTTTTGTGTCGGCTCCCAAAACGGGAATTTCCTTGACCCCGCGGTCATCGTTTTTGTCCAATTCCCCCTCCTCCACTGTTTTGGCTGCCAGTTGTTTTCTGGCCGATTTACCACATTAAAAGTGATCAGTAACTGTTTTCCAACAGGTTTGGAGGTGGATCAGGCAAAAAAGAGGCAGTTTTGTGTCGGCTCCCAAAACGGGAATTTCCTTGACCCCGCGGTCATCGTTTTTGTCCAATTCCCCCTCCTCCACTGTTTTGGCTGCCAGTTGTTTTCTGGCCGATTTACCACATTAAAAGTGATCAGTAACTGTTTTCCAACAGGTTTGGAGGTGGATCAGGCAAAAAAGAGGCAGTTTTGTGTCGGCTCCCAAAACGGGAATTTCCTTGACCCCGCGGTCATCGTTTTTGTCCAATTCCCCCTCCTCCACTGTTTTGGCTGCCAGTTGTTTTCTGGCCGATTTACCACATTAAAAGTGATCAGTAACTGTTTTCCAACAGGTTTGGAGGTGGATCAGGCAAAAAAGAGGCAGTTTTGTGTCGGCTCCCAAAACGGGAATTTCCTTGACCCCGCGGTCATCGTTTTTGTCCAATCCCCTCCACTGTTTTGGCTGCCAGTTGTTTTCTGGCCGATTTACCACATTAAAAGTGATCAGTAACTGTTTTCCAACAGGTTTGGAGGTGGATCAGGCAAAAAAGAGGCAGTTTTGTGTCGGCTCCCAAAACGGGAATTTCCTTGACCCCGCGGTCATCGTTTTTGTCCAATTCCCCCTCCTCCACTGTTTTGGCTGCCAGTTGTTTTCTGGCCGATTTACCACATTAAAAGTGATCAGTAACTGTTTTCCAACAGGTTTGGAGGTGGATCAGGCAAAAAAGAGGCAGTTTTGTGTCGGCTCCCAAAACGGGAATTTCCTTGACCCCGCGGTCATCGTTTTTGTCCAATTCCCCCTCCTCCACTGTTTTGGCTGCCAGTTGTTTTCTGGCCGATTTACCACATTAAAAGTGATCAGTAACTGTTTTCCAACAGGTTTGGAGGTGGATCAGGCAAAAAAGAGGCAGTTTTGTGTCGGCTCCCAAAACGGGAATTTCCTTGACCCCGCGGTCATCGTTTTTGTCCAATTCCCCCTCCACTGTTTTGGCTGCCAGTTGTTTTCTGGCCGATTTACCACATTAAAAGTGATCAGTAACTGTTTTCCAACAGGTTTGGAGGTGGATCAGGCAAAAAAGAGGCAGTTTTGTGTCGGCTCCCAAAACGGGAATTTCCTTGACCCCGCGGTCATCGTTTTTGTCCAATTCCCCCTCCTCCACTGTTTTGGCTGCCAGTTGTTTTCTGGCCGATTTACCACATTAAAAGTGATCAGTAACTGTTTTCCAACAGGTTTGGAGGTGGATCAGGCAAAAAAGAGGCAGTTTTGTGTCGGCTCCCAAAACGGGAATTTCCTTGACCCCGCGGTCATCGTTTTTGTCCAATTCCCCCTCCTCCACTGTTTTGGCTGCCAGTTGTTTTCTGGCCGATTTACCACATTAAAAGTGATCAGTAACTGTTTTCCAACAGGTTTGGAGGTGGATCAGGCAAAAAAGAGGCAGTTTTGTGTCGGCTCCCAAAACGGGAATTTCCTTGACCCCGCGGTCATCGTTTTTGTCCAATTCCCCCTCCTCCACTGTTTTGGCTGCCAGTTGTTTTCTGGCCGATTTACCACATTAAAAGTGATCAGTAACTGTTTTCCAACAGGTTTGGAGGTGGATCAGGCAAAAAAGAGGCAGTTTTGTGTCGGCTCCCAAAACGGGAATTTCCTTGACCCCGCGGTCATCGTTTTTGTCCAATTCCCCCTCCTCCACTGTTTTGGCTGCCAGTTGTTTTCTGGCCGATTTACCACATTAAAAGTGATCAGTAACTGTTTTCCAACAGGTTTGGAGGTGGATCAGGCAAAAAAGAGGCAGTTTTGTGTCGGCTCCCAAAACGGGAATTTCCTTGACCCCGCGGTCATCGTTTTTGTCCAATTCCCTCCTCCACTGTTTTGGCTGCCAGTTGTTTTCTGGCCGATTTACCACATTAAAAGTGATCAGTAACTGTTTTCCAACAGGTTTGGAGGTGGATCAGGCAAAAAAGAGGCAGTTTTGTGTCGGCTCCCAAAACGGGAATTTCCTTGACCCCGCGGTCATCGTTTTTGTCCAATTCCCCCTCCTCCACTGTTTTGGCTGCCAGTTGTTTTCTGGCCGATTTACCACATTAAAAGTGATCAGTAACTGTTTTCCAACAGGTTTGGAGGTGGATCAGGCAAAAAAGAGGCAGTTTTGTGTCGGCTCCCAAAACGGGAATTTCCTTGACCCCGCGGTCATCGTTTTTGTCCAATTCCCCCTCCTCCACTGTTTTGGCTGCCAGTTGTTTTCTGGCCGATTTACCACATTAAAAGTGATCAGTAACTGTTTTCCAACAGGTTTGGAGGTGGATCAGGCAAAAAAGAGGCAGTTTTGTGTCGGCTCCCAAAACGGGAATTTCCTTGACCCCGCGGTCATCGTTTTTGTCCAATTCCCCCTCCTCCACTGTTTTGGCTGCCAGTTGTTTTCTGGCCGATTTACCACATTAAAAGTGATCAGTAACTGTTTTCCAACAGGTTTGGAGGTGGATCAGGCAAAAAAGAGGCAGTTTTGTGTCGGCTCCCAAAACGGGAATTTCCTTGACCCCGCGGTCATCGTTTTTGTCCAATTCCCCTCCTCCACTGTTTTGGCTGCCAGTTGTTTTCTGGCCGATTTACCACATTAAAAGTGATCAGTAACTGTTTTCCAACAGGTTTGGAGGTGGATCAGGCAAAAAAGAGGCAGTTTTGTGTCGGCTCCCAAAACGGGAATTTCCTTGACCCCGCGGTCATCGTTTTTGTCCAATTCCCCCTCCTCCACTGTTTTGGCTGCCAGTTGTTTTCTGGCCGATTTACCACATTAAAAGTGATCAGTAACTGTTTTCCAACAGGTTTGGAGGTGGATCAGGCAAAAAAGAGGCAGTTTTGTGTCGGCTCCCAAAACGGGAATTTCCTTGACCCCGCGGTCATCGTTTTTGTCCAATTCCCCCTCCTCCACTGTTTTGGCTGCCAGTTGTTTTCTGGCCGATTTACCACATTAAAAGTGATCAGTAACTGTTTTCCAACAGGTTTGGAGGTGGATCAGGCAAAAAAGAGGCAGTTTTGTGTCGGCTCCCAAAACGGGAATTTCCTTGACCCCGCGGTCATCGTTTTTGTCCAATTCCCCCTCCTCCACTGTTTTGGCTGCCAGTTGTTTTCTGGCCGATTTACCACATTAAAAGTGATCAGTAACTGTTTTCCAACAGGTTTGGAGGTGGATCAGGCAAAAAAGAGGCAGTTTTGTGTCGGCTCCCAAAACGGGAATTTCCTTGACCCCGCGGTCATCGTTTTTGTCCAATTCCCCCTCCTCCACTGTTTTGGCTGCCAGTTGTTTTCTGGCCGATTTACCACATTAAAAGTGATCAGTAACTGTTTTCCAACAGGTTTGGAGGTGGATCAGGCAAAAAAGAGGCAGTTTTGTGTCGGCTCCCAAAACGGGAATTTCCTTGACCCCGCGGTCATCGTTTTTGTCCAATTCCCCCTCCTCCACTGTTTTGGCTGCCAGTTGTTTTCTGGCCGATTTACCACATTAAAAGTGATCAGTAACTGTTTTCCAACAGGTTTGGAGGTGGATCAGGCAAAAAAGAGGCAGTTTTGTGTCGGCTCCCAAAACGGGAATTTCCTTGACCCCGCGGTCATCGTTTTTGTCCAATTCCCCCTCCTCCACTGTTTTGGCTGCCAGTTGTTTTCTGGCCGATTTACCACATTAAAAGTGATCAGTAACTGTTTTCCAACAGGTTTGGAGGTGGATCAGGCAAAAAAGAGGCAGTTTTGTGTCGGCTCCCAAAACGGGAATTTCCTTGACCCCGCGGTCATCGTTTTTGTCCAATTCCCCCTCCTCCACTGTTTTGGCTGCCAGTTGTTTTCTGGCCGATTTACCACATTAAAAGTGATCAGTAACTGTTTCCAACAGGTTTGGAGGTGGATCAGGCAAAAAAGAGGCAGTTTTGTGTCGGCTCCCAAAACGGGAATTTCCTTGACCCCGCGGTCATCGTTTTTGTCCAATTCCCCCTCCTCCACTGTTTTGGCTGCCAGTTGTTTTCTGGCCGATTTACCACATTAAAAGTGATCAGTAACTGTTTTCCAACAGGTTTGGAGGTGGATCAGGCAAAAAAGAGGCAGTTTTGTGTCGGCTCCCAAAACGGGAATTTCCTTGACCCCGCGGTCATCGTTTTTGTCCAATTCCCCCTCCTCCACTGTTTTGGCTGCCAGTTGTTTTCTGGCCGATTTACCACATTAAAAGTGATCAGTAACTGTTTTCCAACAGGTTTGGAGGTGGATCAGGCAAAAAAGAGGCAGTTTTGTGTCGGCTCCCAAAACGGGAATTTCCTTGACCCCGCGGTCATCGTTTTTGTCCAATTCCCCCTCCTCCACTGTTTTGGCTGCCAGTTGTTTTCTGGCCGATTTACCACATTAAAAGTGATCAGTAACTGTTTTCCAACAGGTTTGGAGGTGGATCAGGCAAAAAAGAGGCAGTTTTGTGTCGGCTCCCAAAACGGGAATTTCCTTGACCCCGCGGTCATCGTTTTTGTCCAATTCCCCCTCCTCCACTGTTTTGGCTGCCAGTTGTTTTCTGGCCGATTTACCACATTAAAAGTGATCAGTAACTGTTTTCCAACAGGTTTGGAGGTGGATCAGGCAAAAAAGAGGCAGTTTTGTGTCGGCTCCCAAAACGGGAATTTCCTTGACCCCGCGGTCATCGTTTTTGTCCAATTCCCCCTCCTCCACTGTTTTGGCTGCCAGTTGTTTTCTGGCCGATTTACCACATTAAAAGTGATCAGTAACTGTTTTCCAACAGGTTTGGAGGTGGATCAGGCAAAAAAGAGGCAGTTTTGTGTCGGCTCCCAAAACGGGAATTTCCTTGACCCCGCGGTCATCGTTTTTGTCCAATTCCCCCTCCTCCACTGTTTTGGCTGCCAGTTGTTTTCTGGCCGATTTACCACATTAAAAGTGATCAGTAACTGTTTTCCAACAGGTTTGGAGGTGGATCAGGCAAAAAAGAGGCAGTTTTGTGTCGGCTCCCAAAACGGGAATTTCCTTGACCCCGCGGTCATCGTTTTTGTCCAATTCCCCCTCCTCCACTGTTTTGGCTGCCAGTTGTTTTCTGGCCGATTTACCACATTAAAAGTGATCAGTAACTGTTTTCCAACAGGTTTGGAGGTGGATCAGGCAAAAAAGAGGCAGTTTTGTGTCGGCTCCCAAAACGGGAATTTCCTTGACCCCGCGGTCATCGTTTTTGTCCAATTCCCCCTCCACTGTTTTGGCTGCCAGTTGTTTTCTGGCCGATTTACCACATTAAAAGTGATCAGTAACTGTTTTCCAACAGGTTTGGAGGTGGATCAGGCAAAAAAGAGGCAGTTTTGTGTCGGCTCCCAAAACGGGAATTTCCTTGACCCCGCGGTCATCGTTTTTGTCCAATTCCCCCTCCTCCACTGTTTTGGCTGCCAGTTGTTTTCTGGCCGATTTACCACATTAAAAGTGATCAGTAACTGTTTTCCAACAGGTTTGGAGGTGGATCAGGCAAAAAAGAGGCAGTTTTGTGTCGGCTCCCAAAACGGGAATTTCCTTGACCCCGCGGTCATCGTTTTTGTCCAATTCCCCCTCCTCCACTGTTTTGGCTGCCAGTTGTTTTCTGGCCGATTTACCACATTAAAAGTGATCAGTAACTGTTTTCCAACAGGTTTGGAGGTGGATCAGGCAAAAAAGAGGCAGTTTTGTGTCGGCTCCCAAAACGGGAATTTCCTTGACCCCGCGGTCATCGTTTTTGTCCAATTCCCCCTCCTCCACTGTTTTGGCTGCCAGTTGTTTTCTGGCCGATTTACCACATTAAAAGTGATCAGTAACTGTTTTCCAACAGGTTTGGAGGTGGATCAGGCAAAAAAGAGGCAGTTTTGTGTCGGCTCCCAAAACGGGAATTTCCTTGACCCCGCGGTCATCGTTTTTGTCCAATTCCCCCTCCTCCACTGTTTTGGCTGCCAGTTGTTTTCTGGCCGATTTACCACATTAAAAGTGATCAGTAACTGTTTTCCAACAGGTTTGGAGGTGGATCAGGCAAAAAAGAGGCAGTTTTGTGTCGGCTCCCAAAACGGGAATTTCCTTGACCCCGCGGTCATCGTTTTTGTCCAATTCCCCCTCCTCCACTGTTTTGGCTGCCAGTTGTTTTCTGGCCGATTTACCACATTAAAAGTGATCAGTAACTGTTTTCCAACAGGTTTGGAGGTGGATCAGGCAAAAAAGAGGCAGTTTTGTGTCGGCTCCCAAAACGGGAATTTCCTTGACCCCGCGGTCATCGTTTTTGTCCAATTCCCCCTCCTCCACTGTTTTGGCTGCCAGTTGTTTTCTGGCCGATTTACCACATTAAAAGTGATCAGTAACTGTTTTCCAACAGGTTTGGAGGTGGATCAGGCAAAAAAGAGGCAGTTTTGTGTCGGCTCCCAAAACGGGAATTTCCTTGACCCCGCGGTCATCGTTTTTGTCCAATTCCCCCTCCTCCACTGTTTTGGCTGCCAGTTGTTTTCTGGCCGATTTACCACATTAAAAGTGATCAGTAACTGTTTTCCAACAGGTTTGGAGGTGGATCAGGCAAAAAAGAGGCAGTTTTGTGTCGGCTCCCAAAACGGGAATTTCCTTGACCCCGCGGTCATCGTTTTTGTCCAATTCCCCCTCCTCCACTGTTTTGGCTGCCAGTTGTTTTCTGGCCGATTTACCACATTAAAAGTGATCAGTAACTGTTTTCCAACAGGTTTGGAGGTGGATCAGGCAAAAAAGAGGCAGTTTTGTGTCGGCTCCCAAAACGGGAATTTCCTTGACCCCGCGGTCATCGTTTTTGTCCAATTCCCCCTCCTCCACTGTTTTGGCTGCCAGTTGTTTTCTGGCCGATTTACCACATTAAAAGTGATCAGTAACTGTTTTCCAACAGGTTTGGAGGTGGATCAGGCAAAAAAGAGGCAGTTTTGTGTCGGCTCCCAAAACGGGAATTTCCTTGACCCCGCGGTCATCGTTTTTGTCCAATTCCCCCTCCTCCACTGTTTTGGCTGCCAGTTGTTTTCTGGCCGATTTACCACATTAAAAGTGATCAGTAACTGTTTTCCAACAGGTTTGGAGGTGGATCAGGCAAAAAAGAGGCAGTTTTGTGTCGGCTCCCAAAACGGGAATTTCCTTGACCCCGCGGTCATCGTTTTTGTCCAATTCCCCCTCCTCCACTGTTTTGGCTGCCAGTTGTTTTCTGGCCGATTTACCACATTAAAAGTGATCAGTAACTGTTTTCCAACAGGTTTGGAGGTGGATCAGGCAAAAAAGAGGCAGTTTTGTGTCGGCTCCCAAAACGGGAATTTCCTTGACCCCGCGGTCATCGTTTTTGTCCAATTCCCCCTCCTCCACTGTTTTGGCTGCCAGTTGTTTTCTGGCCGATTTACCACATTAAAAGTGATCAGTAACTGTTTTCCAACAGGTTTGGAGGTGGATCAGGCAAAAAAGAGGCAGTTTTGTGTCGGCTCCCAAAACGGGAATTTCCTTGACCCCGCGGTCATCGTTTTTGTCCAATTCCCCCTCCTCCACTGTTTTGGCTGCCAGTTGTTTTCTGGCCGATTTACCACATTAAAAGTGATCAGTAACTGTTTTCCAACAGGTTTGGAGGTGGATCAGGCAAAAAAGAGGCAGTTTTGTGTCGGCTCCCAAAACGGGAATTTCCTTGACCCCGCGGTCATCGTTTTTGTCCAATTCCCCCTCCTCCACTGTTTTGGCTGCCAGTTGTTTTCTGGCCGATTTACCACATTAAAAGTGATCAGTAACTGTTTTCCAACAGGTTTGGAGGTGGATCAGGCAAAAAAGAGGCAGTTTTGTGTCGGCTCCCAAAACGGGAATTTCCTTGACCCCGCGGTCATCGTTTTTGTCCAATTCCCCCTCCTCCACTGTTTTGGCTGCCAGTTGTTTTCTGGCCGATTTACCACATTAAAAGTGATCAGTAACTGTTTTCCAACAGGTTTGGAGGTGGATCAGGCAAAAAAGAGGCAGTTTTGTGTCGGCTCCCAAAACGGGAATTTCCTTGACCCCGCGGTCATCGTTTTTGTCCAATTCCCCCTCCTCCACTGTTTTGGCTGCCAGTTGTTTTCTGGCCGATTTACCACATTAAAAGTGATCAGTAACTGTTTTCCAACAGGTTTGGAGGTGGATCAGGCAAAAAAGAGGCAGTTTTGTGTCGGCTCCCAAAACGGGAATTTCCTTGACCCCGCGGTCATCGTTTTTGTCCAATTCCCCCTCCTCCACTGTTTTGGCTGCCAGTTGTTTTCTGGCCGATTTACCACATTAAAAGTGATCAGTAACTGTTTTCCAACAGGTTTGGAGGTGGATCAGGCAAAAAAGAGGCAGTTTTGTGTCGGCTCCCAAAACGGGAATTTCCTTGACCCCGCGGTCATCGTTTTTGTCCAATTCCCCCTCCTCCACTGTTTTGGCTGCCAGTTGTTTTCTGGCCGATTTACCACATTAAAAGTGATCAGTAACTGTTTTCCAACAGGTTTGGAGGTGGATCAGGCAAAAAAGAGGCAGTTTTGTGTCGGCTCCCAAAACGGGAATTTCCTTGACCCCGCGGTCATCGTTTTTGTCCAATTCCCCCTCCTCCACTGTTTTGGCTGCCAGTTGTTTTCTGGCCGATTTACCACATTAAAAGTGATCAGTAACTGTTTTCCAACAGGTTTGGAGGTGGATCAGGCAAAAAAGAGGCAGTTTTGTGTCGGCTCCCAAAACGGGAATTTCCTTGACCCCGCGGTCATCGTTTTTGTCCAATTCCCCCTCCTCCACTGTTTTGGCTGCCAGTTGTTTTCTGGCCGATTTACCACATTAAAAGTGATCAGTAACTGTTTTCCAACAGGTTTGGAGGTGGATCAGGCAAAAAAGAGGCAGTTTTGTGTCGGCTCCCAAAACGGGAATTTCCTTGACCCCGCGGTCATCGTTTTTGTCCAATTCCCCCTCCTCCACTGTTTTGGCTGCCAGTTGTTTTCTGGCCGATTTACCACATTAAAAGTGATCAGTAACTGTTTTCCAACAGGTTTGGAGGTGGATCAGGCAAAAAAGAGGCAGTTTTGTGTCGGCTCCCAAAACGGGAATTTCCTTGACCCCGCGGTCATCGTTTTTGTCCAATTCCCCCTCCTCCACTGTTTTGGCTGCCAGTTGTTTTCTGGCCGATTTACCACATTAAAAGTGATCAGTAACTGTTTTCCAACAGGTTTGGAGGTGGATCAGGCAAAAAAGAGGCAGTTTTGTGTCGGCTCCCAAAACGGGAATTTCCTTGACCCCGCGGTCATCGTTTTTGTCCAATTCCCCCTCCTCCACTGTTTTGGCTGCCAGTTGTTTTCTGGCCGATTTACCACATTAAAAGTGATCAGTAACTGTTTTCCAACAGGTTTGGAGGTGGATCAGGCAAAAAAGAGGCAGTTTTGTGTCGGCTCCCAAAACGGGAATTTCCTTGACCCCGCGGTCATCGTTTTTGTCCAATTCCCCCTCCTCCACTGTTTTGGCTGCCAGTTGTTTTCTGGCCGATTTACCACATTAAAAGTGATCAGTAACTGTTTTCCAACAGGTTTGGAGGTGGATCAGGCAAAAAAGAGGCAGTTTTGTGTCGGCTCCCAAAACGGGAATTTCCTTGACCCCGCGGTCATCGTTTTTGTCCAATTCCCCCTCCTCCACTGTTTTGGCTGCCAGTTGTTTTCTGGCCGATTTACCACATTAAAAGTGATCAGTAACTGTTTTCCAACAGGTTTGGAGGTGGATCAGGCAAAAAAGAGGCAGTTTTGTGTCGGCTCCCAAAACGGGAATTTCCTTGACCCCGCGGTCATCGTTTTTGTCCAATTCCCCCTCCTCCACTGTTTTGGCTGCCAGTTGTTTTCTGGCCGATTTACCACATTAAAAGTGATCAGTAACTGTTTTCCAACAGGTTTGGAGGTGGATCAGGCAAAAAAGAGGCAGTTTTGTGTCGGCTCCCAAAACGGGAATTTCCTTGACCCCGCGGTCATCGTTTTTGTCCAATTCCCCCTCCTCCACTGTTTTGGCTGCCAGTTGTTTTCTGGCCGATTTACCACATTAAAAGTGATCAGTAACTGTTTTCCAACAGGTTTGGAGGTGGATCAGGCAAAAAAGAGGCAGTTTTGTGTCGGCTCCCAAAACGGGAATTTCCTTGACCCCGCGGTCATCGTTTTTGTCCAATTCCCCCTCCTCCACTGTTTTGGCTGCCAGTTGTTTTCTGGCCGATTTACCACATTAAAAGTGATCAGTAACTGTTTTCCAACAGGTTTGGAGGTGGATCAGGCAAAAAAGAGGCAGTTTTGTGTCGGCTCCCAAAACGGGAATTTCCTTGACCCCGCGGTCATCGTTTTTGTCCAATTCTCCTCCACTGTTTTGGCTGCCAGTTGTTTTCTGGCCGATTTACCACATTAAAAGTGATCAGTAACTGTTTTCCAACAGGTTTGGAGGTGGATCAGGCAAAAAAGAGGCAGTTTTGTGTCGGCTCCCAAAACGGGAATTTCCTTGACCCCGCGGTCATCGTTTTTGTCCAATTCCCCCTCCTCCACTGTTTTGGCTGCCAGTTGTTTTCTGGCCGATTTACCACATTAAAAGTGATCAGTAACTGTTTTCCAACAGGTTTGGAGGTGGATCAGGCAAAAAAGAGGCAGTTTTGTGTCGGCTCCCAAAACGGGAATTTCCTTGACCCCGCGGTCATCGTTTTTGTCCAATTCCCCCTCCTCCACTGTTTTGGCTGCCAGTTGTTTTCTGGCCGATTTACCACATTAAAAGTGATCAGTAACTGTTTTCCAACAGGTTTGGAGGTGGATCAGGCAAAAAAGAGGCAGTTTTGTGTCGGCTCCCAAAACGGGAATTTCCTTGACCCCGCGGTCATCGTTTTTGTCCAATTCCCCCTCCTCCACTGTTTTGGCTGCCAGTTGTTTTCTGGCCGATTTACCACATTAAAAGTGATCAGTAACTGTTTTCCAACAGGTTTGGAGGTGGATCAGGCAAAAAAGAGGCAGTTTTGTGTCGGCTCCCAAAACGGGAATTTCCTTGACCCCGCGGTCATCGTTTTTGTCCAATTCCCCCTCCTCCACTGTTTTGGCTGCCAGTTGTTTTCTGGCCGATTTACCACATTAAAAGTGATCAGTAACTGTTTTCCAACAGGTTTGGAGGTGGATCAGGCAAAAAAGAGGCAGTTTTGTGTCGGCTCCCAAAACGGGAATTTCCTTGACCCCGCGGTCATCGTTTTTGTCCAATTCCCCCTCCTCCACTGTTTTGGCTGCCAGTTGTTTTCTGGCCGATTTACCACATTAAAAGTGATCAGTAACTGTTTTCCAACAGGTTTGGAGGTGGATCAGGCAAAAAAGAGGCAGTTTTGTGTCGGCTCCCAAAACGGGAATTTCCTTGACCCCGCGGTCATCGTTTTTGTCCAATTCCCCCTCCTCCACTGTTTTGGCTGCCAGTTGTTTTCTGGCCGATTTACCACATTAAAAGTGATCAGTAACTGTTTTCCAACAGGTTTGGAGGTGGATCAGGCAAAAAAGAGGCAGTTTTGTGTCGGCTCCCAAAACGGGAATTTCCTTGACCCCGCGGTCATCGTTTTTGTCCAATTCCCCCTCCTCCACTGTTTTGGCTGCCAGTTGTTTTCTGGCCGATTTACCACATTAAAAGTGATCAGTAACTGTTTTCCAACAGGTTTGGAGGTGGATCAGGCAAAAAAGAGGCAGTTTTGTGTCGGCTCCCAAAACGGGAATTTCCTTGACCCCGCGGTCATCGTTTTTGTCCAATTCCCCCTCCTCCACTGTTTTGGCTGCCAGTTGTTTTCTGGCCGATTTACCACATTAAAAGTGATCAGTAACTGTTTTCCAACAGGTTTGGAGGTGGATCAGGCAAAAAAGAGGCAGTTTTGTGTCGGCTCCCAAAACGGGAATTTCCTTGACCCCGCGGTCATCGTTTTTGTCCAATTCCCCCTCCTCCACTGTTTTGGCTGCCAGTTGTTTTCTGGCCGATTTACCACATTAAAAGTGATCAGTAACTGTTTTCCAACAGGTTTGGAGGTGGATCAGGCAAAAAAGAGGCAGTTTTGTGTCGGCTCCCAAAACGGGAATTTCCTTGACCCCGCGGTCATCGTTTTTGTCCAATCCCCTCCACTGTTTTGGCTGCCAGTTGTTTTCTGGCCGATTTACCACATTAAAAGTGATCAGTAACTGTTTTCCAACAGGTTTGGAGGTGGATCAGGCAAAAAAGAGGCAGTTTTGTGTCGGCTCCCAAAACGGGAATTTCCTTGACCCCGCGGTCATCGTTTTTGTCCAATTCCCCCTCCTCCACTGTTTTGGCTGCCAGTTGTTTTCTGGCCGATTTACCACATTAAAAGTGATCAGTAACTGTTTTCCAACAGGTTTGGAGGTGGATCAGGCAAAAAAGAGGCAGTTTTGTGTCGGCTCCCAAAACGGGAATTTCCTTGACCCCGCGGTCATCGTTTTTGTCCAATTCCCCCTCCTCCACTGTTTTGGCTGCCAGTTGTTTTCTGGCCGATTTACCACATTAAAAGTGATCAGTAACTGTTTTCCAACAGGTTTGGAGGTGGATCAGGCAAAAAAGAGGCAGTTTTGTGTCGGCTCCCAAAACGGGAATTTCCTTGACCCCGCGGTCATCGTTTTTGTCCAATTCCCCCTCCTCCACTGTTTTGGCTGCCAGTTGTTTTCTGGCCGATTTACCACATTAAAAGTGATCAGTAACTGTTTTCCAACAGGTTTGGAGGTGGATCAGGCAAAAAAGAGGCAGTTTTGTGTCGGCTCCCAAAACGGGAATTTCCTTGACCCCGCGGTCATCGTTTTTGTCCAATTCCCCCTCCTCCACTGTTTTGGCTGCCAGTTGTTTTCTGGCCGATTTACCACATTAAAAGTGATCAGTAACTGTTTTCCAACAGGTTTGGAGGTGGATCAGGCAAAAAAGAGGCAGTTTTGTGTCGGCTCCCAAAACGGGAATTTCCTTGACCCCGCGGTCATCGTTTTTGTCCAATTCCCCCTCCTCCACTGTTTTGGCTGCCAGTTGTTTTCTGGCCGATTTACCACATTAAAAGTGATCAGTAACTGTTTTCCAACAGGTTTGGAGGTGGATCAGGCAAAAAAGAGGCAGTTTTGTGTCGGCTCCCAAAACGGGAATTTCCTTGACCCCGCGGTCATCGTTTTTGTCCAATTCCCCCTCCTCCACTGTTTTGGCTGCCAGTTGTTTTCTGGCCGATTTACCACATTAAAAGTGATCAGTAACTGTTTTCCAACAGGTTTGGAGGTGGATCAGGCAAAAAAGAGGCAGTTTTGTGTCGGCTCCCAAAACGGGAATTTCCTTGACCCCGCGGTCATCGTTTTTGTCCAATTCCCCCTCCTCCACTGTTTTGGCTGCCAGTTGTTTTCTGGCCGATTTACCACATTAAAAGTGATCAGTAACTGTTTTCCAACAGGTTTGGAGGTGGATCAGGCAAAAAAGAGGCAGTTTTGTGTCGGCTCCCAAAACGGGAATTTCCTTGACCCCGCGGTCATCGTTTTTGTCCAATTCCCCTCCTCCACTGTTTTGGCTGCCAGTTGTTTTCTGGCCGATTTACCACATTAAAAGTGATCAGTAACTGTTTTCCAACAGGTTTGGAGGTGGATCAGGCAAAAAAGAGGCAGTTTTGTGTCGGCTCCCAAAACGGGAATTTCCTTGACCCCGCGGTCATCGTTTTTGTCCAATTCCCCCTCCTCCACTGTTTTGGCTGCCAGTTGTTTTCTGGCCGATTTACCACATTAAAAGTGATCAGTAACTGTTTTCCAACAGGTTTGGAGGTGGATCAGGCAAAAAAGAGGCAGTTTTGTGTCGGCTCCCAAAACGGGAATTTCCTTGACCCCGCGGTCATCGTTTTTGTCCAATTCCCCCTCCTCCACTGTTTTGGCTGCCAGTTGTTTTCTGGCCGATTTACCACATTAAAAGTGATCAGTAACTGTTTTCCAACAGGTTTGGAGGTGGATCAGGCAAAAAAGAGGCAGTTTTGTGTCGGCTCCCAAAACGGGAATTTCCTTGACCCCGCGGTCATCGTTTTTGTCCAATTCCCCCTCCTCCACTGTTTTGGCTGCCAGTTGTTTTCTGGCCGATTTACCACATTAAAAGTGATCAGTAACTGTTTTCCAACAGGTTTGGAGGTGGATCAGGCAAAAAAGAGGCAGTTTTGTGTCGGCTCCCAAAACGGGAATTTCCTTGACCCCGCGGTCATCGTTTTTGTCCAATTCCCCCTCCTCCACTGTTTTGGCTGCCAGTTGTTTTCTGGCCGATTTACCACATTAAAAGTGATCAGTAACTGTTTTCCAACAGGTTTGGAGGTGGATCAGGCAAAAAAGAGGCAGTTTTGTGTCGGCTCCCAAAACGGGAATTTCCTTGACCCCGCGGTCATCGTTTTTGTCCAATTCCCCCTCCTCCACTGTTTTGGCTGCCAGTTGTTTTCTGGCCGATTTACCACATTAAAAGTGATCAGTAACTGTTTTCCAACAGGTTTGGAGGTGGATCAGGCAAAAAAGAGGCAGTTTTGTGTCGGCTCCCAAAACGGGAATTTCCTTGACCCCGCGGTCATCGTTTTTGTCCAATTCCCCCTCCTCCACTGTTTTGGCTGCCAGTTGTTTTCTGGCCGATTTACCACATTAAAAGTGATCAGTAACTGTTTTCCAACAGGTTTGGAGGTGGATCAGGCAAAAAAGAGGCAGTTTTGTGTCGGCTCCCAAAACGGGAATTTCCTTGACCCCGCGGTCATCGTTTTTGTCCAATTCCCCCTCCTCCACTGTTTTGGCTGCCAGTTGTTTTCTGGCCGATTTACCACATTAAAAGTGATCAGTAACTGTTTTCCAACAGGTTTGGAGGTGGATCAGGCAAAAAAGAGGCAGTTTTGTGTCGGCTCCCAAAACGGGAATTTCCTTGACCCCGCGGTCATCGTTTTTGTCCAATTCCCCCTCCTCCACTGTTTTGGCTGCCAGTTGTTTTCTGGCCGATTTACCACATTAAAAGTGATCAGTAACTGTTTTCCAACAGGTTTGGAGGTGGATCAGGCAAAAAAGAGGCAGTTTTGTGTCGGCTCCCAAAACGGGAATTTCCTTGACCCCGCGGTCATCGTTTTTGTCCAATTCCCCCTCCTCTGTTTTGGCTGCCAGTTGTTTTCTGGCCGATTTACCACATTAAAAGTGATCAGTAACTGTTTTCCAACAGGTTTGGAGGTGGATCAGGCAAAAAAGAGGCAGTTTTGTGTCGGCTCCCAAAACGGGAATTTCCTTGACCCCGCGGTCATCGTTTTTGTCCAATTCCCCCTCCTCCACTGTTTTGGCTGCCAGTTGTTTTCTGGCCGATTTACCACATTAAAAGTGATCAGTAACTGTTTTCCAACAGGTTTGGAGGTGGATCAGGCAAAAAAGAGGCAGTTTTGTGTCGGCTCCCAAAACGGGAATTTCCTTGACCCCGCGGTCATCGTTTTTGTCCAATTCCCCCTCCTCCACTGTTTTGGCTGCCAGTTGTTTTCTGGCCGATTTACCACATTAAAAGTGATCAGTAACTGTTTTCCAACAGGTTTGGAGGTGGATCAGGCAAAAAAGAGGCAGTTTTGTGTCGGCTCCCAAAACGGGAATTTCCTTGACCCCGCGGTCATCGTTTTTGTCCAATTCCCCCTCCTCCACTGTTTTGGCTGCCAGTTGTTTTCTGGCCGATTTACCACATTAAAAGTGATCAGTAACTGTTTTCCAACAGGTTTGGAGGTGGATCAGGCAAAAAAGAGGCAGTTTTGTGTCGGCTCCCAAAACGGGAATTTCCTTGACCCCGCGGTCATCGTTTTTGTCCAATTCCCTCCTCCACTGTTTTGGCTGCCAGTTGTTTTCTGGCCGATTTACCACATTAAAAGTGATCAGTAACTGTTTTCCAACAGGTTTGGAGGTGGATCAGGCAAAAAAGAGGCAGTTTTGTGTCGGCTCCCAAAACGGGAATTTCCTTGACCCCGCGGTCATCGTTTTTGTCCAATTCCCCCTCCTCCACTGTTTTGGCTGCCAGTTGTTTTCTGGCCGATTTACCACATTAAAAGTGATCAGTAACTGTTTTCCAACAGGTTTGGAGGTGGATCAGGCAAAAAAGAGGCAGTTTTGTGTCGGCTCCCAAAACGGGAATTTCCTTGACCCCGCGGTCATCGTTTTTGTCCAATTCCCCCTCCTCCACTGTTTTGGCTGCCAGTTGTTTTCTGGCCGATTTACCACATTAAAAGTGATCAGTAACTGTTTTCCAACAGGTTTGGAGGTGGATCAGGCAAAAAAGAGGCAGTTTTGTGTCGGCTCCCAAAACGGGAATTTCCTTGACCCCGCGGTCATCGTTTTTGTCCAATTCCCCCTCCTCCACTGTTTTGGCTGCCAGTTGTTTTCTGGCCGATTTACCACATTAAAAGTGATCAGTAACTGTTTTCCAACAGGTTTGGAGGTGGATCAGGCAAAAAAGAGGCAGTTTTGTGTCGGCTCCCAAAACGGGAATTTCCTTGACCCCGCGGTCATCGTTTTTGTCCAATTCCCCCTCCTCCACTGTTTTGGCTGCCAGTTGTTTTCTGGCCGATTTACCACATTAAAAGTGATCAGTAACTGTTTTCCAACAGGTTTGGAGGTGGATCAGGCAAAAAAGAGGCAGTTTTGTGTCGGCTCCCAAAACGGGAATTTCCTTGACCCCGCGGTCATCGTTTTTGTCCAATTCCCCCTCCTCCACTGTTTTGGCTGCCAGTTGTTTTCTGGCCGATTTACCACATTAAAAGTGATCAGTAACTGTTTTCCAACAGGTTTGGAGGTGGATCAGGCAAAAAAGAGGCAGTTTTGTGTCGGCTCCCAAAACGGGAATTTCCTTGACCCCGCGGTCATCGTTTTTGTCCAATTCCCCTCCTCCACTGTTTTGGCTGCCAGTTGTTTTCTGGCCGATTTACCACATTAAAAGTGATCAGTAACTGTTTTCCAACAGGTTTGGAGGTGGATCAGGCAAAAAAGAGGCAGTTTTGTGTCGGCTCCCAAAACGGGAATTTCCTTGACCCCGCGGTCATCGTTTTTGTCCAATTCCCCCTCCTCCACTGTTTTGGCTGCCAGTTGTTTTCTGGCCGATTTACCACATTAAAAGTGATCAGTAACTGTTTTCCAACAGGTTTGGAGGTGGATCAGGCAAAAAAGAGGCAGTTTTGTGTCGGCTCCCAAAACGGGAATTTCCTTGACCCCGCGGTCATCGTTTTTGTCCAATTCCCCCTCCTCCACTGTTTTGGCTGCCAGTTGTTTTCTGGCCGATTTACCACATTAAAAGTGATCAGTAACTGTTTTCCAACAGGTTTGGAGGTGGATCAGGCAAAAAAGAGGCAGTTTTGTGTCGGCTCCCAAAACGGGAATTTCCTTGACCCCGCGGTCATCGTTTTTGTCCAATTCCCCCTCCTCCACTGTTTTGGCTGCCAGTTGTTTTCTGGCCGATTTACCACATTAAAAGTGATCAGTAACTGTTTTCCAACAGGTTTGGAGGTGGATCAGGCAAAAAAGAGGCAGTTTTGTGTCGGCTCCCAAAACGGGAATTTCCTTGACCCCGCGGTCATCGTTTTTGTCCAATTCCCCCTCCTCCACTGTTTTGGCTGCCAGTTGTTTTCTGGCCGATTTACCACATTAAAAGTGATCAGTAACTGTTTTCCAACAGGTTTGGAGGTGGATCAGGCAAAAAAGAGGCAGTTTTGTGTCGGCTCCCAAAACGGGAATTTCCTTGACCCCGCGGTCATCGTTTTTGTCCAATTCCCCCTCCTCCACTGTTTTGGCTGCCAGTTGTTTTCTGGCCGATTTACCACATTAAAAGTGATCAGTAACTGTTTTCCAACAGGTTTGGAGGTGGATCAGGCAAAAAAGAGGCAGTTTTGTGTCGGCTCCCAAAACGGGAATTTCCTTGACCCCGCGGTCATCGTTTTTGTCCAATTCCCCCTCCTCCACTGTTTTGGCTGCCAGTTGTTTTCTGGCCGATTTACCACATTAAAAGTGATCAGTAACTGTTTTCCAACAGGTTTGGAGGTGGATCAGGCAAAAAAGAGGCAGTTTTGTGTCGGCTCCCAAAACGGGAATTTCCTTGACCCCGCGGTCATCGTTTTTGTCCAATTCCCCCTCCTCCACTGTTTTGGCTGCCAGTTGTTTTCTGGCCGATTTACCACATTAAAAGTGATCAGTAACTGTTTTCCAACAGGTTTGGAGGTGGATCAGGCAAAAAAGAGGCAGTTTTGTGTCGGCTCCCAAAACGGGAATTTCCTTGACCCCGCGGTCATCGTTTTTGTCCAATTCCCCCTCCTCCACTGTTTTGGCTGCCAGTTGTTTTCTGGCCGATTTACCACATTAAAAGTGATCAGTAACTGTTTTCCAACAGGTTTGGAGGTGGATCAGGCAAAAAAGAGGCAGTTTTGTGTCGGCTCCCAAAACGGGAATTTCCTTGACCCCGCGGTCATCGTTTTTGTCCAATTCCCCCTCCTCCACTGTTTTGGCTGCCAGTTGTTTTCTGGCCGATTTACCACATTAAAAGTGATCAGTAACTGTTTTCCAACAGGTTTGGAGGTGGATCAGGCAAAAAAGAGGCAGTTTTGTGTCGGCTCCCAAAACGGGAATTTCCTTGACCCCGCGGTCATCGTTTTTGTCCAATTCCCCCTCCTCCACTGTTTTGGCTGCCAGTTGTTTTCTGGCCGATTTACCACATTAAAAGTGATCAGTAACTGTTTTCCAACAGGTTTGGAGGTGGATCAGGCAAAAAAGAGGCAGTTTTGTGTCGGCTCCCAAAACGGGAATTTCCTTGACCCCGCGGTCATCGTTTTTGTCCAATTCCCCCTCCTCCACTGTTTTGGCTGCCAGTTGTTTTCTGGCCGATTTACCACATTAAAAGTGATCAGTAACTGTTTTCCAACAGGTTTGGAGGTGGATCAGGCAAAAAAGAGGCAGTTTTGTGTCGGCTCCCAAAACGGGAATTTCCTTGACCCCGCGGTCATCGTTTTTGTCCAATTCCCCCTCCTCCACTGTTTTGGCTGCCAGTTGTTTTCTGGCCGATTTACCACATTAAAAGTGATCAGTAACTGTTTTCCAACAGGTTTGGAGGTGGATCAGGCAAAAAAGAGGCAGTTTTGTGTCGGCTCCCAAAACGGGAATTTCCTTGACCCCGCGGTCATCGTTTTTGTCCAATTCCCCCTCCTCCACTGTTTTGGCTGCCAGTTGTTTTCTGGCCGATTTACCACATTAAAAGTGATCAGTAACTGTTTTCCAACAGGTTTGGAGGTGGATCAGGCAAAAAAGAGGCAGTTTTGTGTCGGCTCCCAAAACGGGAATTTCCTTGACCCCGCGGTCATCGTTTTTGTCCAATTCCCCCTCCTCCACTGTTTTGGCTGCCAGTTGTTTTCTGGCCGATTTACCACATTAAAAGTGATCAGTAACTGTTTTCCAACAGGTTTGGAGGTGGATCAGGCAAAAAAGAGGCAGTTTTGTGTCGGCTCCCAAAACGGGAATTTCCTTGACCCCGCGGTCATCGTTTTTGTCCAATTCCCCCTCCTCCACTGTTTTGGCTGCCAGTTGTTTTCTGGCCGATTTACCACATTAAAAGTGATCAGTAACTGTTTTCCAACAGGTTTGGAGGTGGATCAGGCAAAAAAGAGGCAGTTTTGTGTCGGCTCCCAAAACGGGAATTTCCTTGACCCCGCGGTCATCGTTTTTGTCCAATTCCCCTCCACTGTTTTGGCTGCCAGTTGTTTTCTGGCCGATTTACCACATTAAAAGTGATCAGTAACTGTTTTCCAACAGGTTTGGAGGTGGATCAGGCAAAAAAGAGGCAGTTTTGTGTCGGCTCCCAAAACGGGAATTTCCTTGACCCCGCGGTCATCGTTTTTGTCCAATTCCCCCTCCTCCACTGTTTTGGCTGCCAGTTGTTTTCTGGCCGATTTACCACATTAAAAGTGATCAGTAACTGTTTTCCAACAGGTTTGGAGGTGGATCAGGCAAAAAAGAGGCAGTTTTGTGTCGGCTCCCAAAACGGGAATTTCCTTGACCCCGCGGTCATCGTTTTTGTCCAATTCCCCCTCCTCCACTGTTTTGGCTGCCAGTTGTTTTCTGGCCGATTTACCACATTAAAAGTGATCAGTAACTGTTTTCCAACAGGTTTGGAGGTGGATCAGGCAAAAAAGAGGCAGTTTTGTGTCGGCTCCCAAAACGGGAATTTCCTTGACCCCGCGGTCATCGTTTTTGTCCAATTCCCCCTCCTCCACTGTTTTGGCTGCCAGTTGTTTTCTGGCCGATTTACCACATTAAAAGTGATCAGTAACTGTTTTCCAACAGGTTTGGAGGTGGATCAGGCAAAAAAGAGGCAGTTTTGTGTCGGCTCCCAAAACGGGAATTTCCTTGACCCCGCGGTCATCGTTTTTGTCCAATTCCCCCTCCTCCACTGTTTTGGCTGCCAGTTGTTTTCTGGCCGATTTACCACATTAAAAGTGATCAGTAACTGTTTTCCAACAGGTTTGGAGGTGGATCAGGCAAAAAAGAGGCAGTTTTGTGTCGGCTCCCAAAACGGGAATTTCCTTGACCCCGCGGTCATCGTTTTTGTCCAATTCCCCCTCCTCCACTGTTTTGGCTGCCAGTTGTTTTCTGGCCGATTTACCACATTAAAAGTGATCAGTAACTGTTTTCCAACAGGTTTGGAGGTGGATCAGGCAAAAAAGAGGCAGTTTTGTGTCGGCTCCCAAAACGGGAATTTCCTTGACCCCGCGGTCATCGTTTTTGTCCAATTCCCCCTCCTCCACTGTTTTGGCTGCCAGTTGTTTTCTGGCCGATTTACCACATTAAAAGTGATCAGTAACTGTTTTCCAACAGGTTTGGAGGTGGATCAGGCAAAAAAGAGGCAGTTTTGTGTCGGCTCCCAAAACGGGAATTTCCTTGACCCCGCGGTCATCGTTTTTGTCCAATTCCCCCTCCTCCACTGTTTTGGCTGCCAGTTGTTTTCTGGCCGATTTACCACATTAAAAGTGATCAGTAACTGTTTTCCAACAGGTTTGGAGGTGGATCAGGCAAAAAAGAGGCAGTTTTGTGTCGGCTCCCAAAACGGGAATTTCCTTGACCCCGCGGTCATCGTTTTTGTCCAATTCCCCCTCCTCCACTGTTTTGGCTGCCAGTTGTTTTCTGGCCGATTTACCACATTAAAAGTGATCAGTAACTGTTTTCCAACAGGTTTGGAGGTGGATCAGGCAAAAAAGAGGCAGTTTTGTGTCGGCTCCCAAAACGGGAATTTCCTTGACCCCGCGGTCATCGTTTTTGTCCAATTCCCCCTCCTCCACTGTTTTGGCTGCCAGTTGTTTTCTGGCCGATTTACCACATTAAAAGTGATCAGTAACTGTTTTCCAACAGGTTTGGAGGTGGATCAGGCAAAAAAGAGGCAGTTTTGTGTCGGCTCCCAAAACGGGAATTTCCTTGACCCCGCGGTCATCGTTTTTGTCCAATTCCCCCTCCTCCACTGTTTTGGCTGCCAGTTGTTTTCTGGCCGATTTACCACATTAAAAGTGATCAGTAACTGTTTTCCAACAGGTTTGGAGGTGGATCAGGCAAAAAAGAGGCAGTTTTGTGTCGGCTCCCAAAACGGGAATTTCCTTGACCCCGCGGTCATCGTTTTTGTCCAATTCCCCCTCCTCCACTGTTTTGGCTGCCAGTTGTTTTCTGGCCGATTTACCACATTAAAAGTGATCAGTAACTGTTTTCCAACAGGTTTGGAGGTGGATCAGGCAAAAAAGAGGCAGTTTTGTGTCGGCTCCCAAAACGGGAATTTCCTTGACCCCGCGGTCATCGTTTTTGTCCAATTCCCCCTCCTCCACTGTTTTGGCTGCCAGTTGTTTTCTGGCCGATTTACCACATTAAAAGTGATCAGTAACTGTTTTCCAACAGGTTTGGAGGTGGATCAGGCAAAAAAGAGGCAGTTTTGTGTCGGCTCCCAAAACGGGAATTTCCTTGACCCCGCGGTCATCGTTTTTGTCCAATTCCCCCTCCTCCACTGTTTTGGCTGCCAGTTGTTTTCTGGCCGATTTACCACATTAAAAGTGATCAGTAACTGTTTTCCAACAGGTTTGGAGGTGGATCAGGCAAAAAAGAGGCAGTTTTGTGTCGGCTCCCAAAACGGGAATTTCCTTGACCCCGCGGTCATCGTTTTTGTCCAATTCCCCCTCCTCCACTGTTTTGGCTGCCAGTTGTTTTCTGGCCGATTTACCACATTAAAAGTGATCAGTAACTGTTTTCCAACAGGTTTGGAGGTGGATCAGGCAAAAAAGAGGCAGTTTTGTGTCGGCTCCCAAAACGGGAATTTCCTTGACCCCGCGGTCATCGTTTTTGTCCAATTCCCCCTCCTCCACTGTTTTGGCTGCCAGTTGTTTTCTGGCCGATTTACCACATTAAAAGTGATCAGTAACTGTTTTCCAACAGGTTTGGAGGTGGATCAGGCAAAAAAGAGGCAGTTTTGTGTCGGCTCCCAAAACGGGAATTTCCTTGACCCCGCGGTCATCGTTTTTGTCCAATTCCCCCTCCTCCACTGTTTTGGCTGCCAGTTGTTTTCTGGCCGATTTACCACATTAAAAGTGATCAGTAACTGTTTTCCAACAGGTTTGGAGGTGGATCAGGCAAAAAAGAGGCAGTTTTGTGTCGGCTCCCAAAACGGGAATTTCCTTGACCCCGCGGTCATCGTTTTTGTCCAATTCCCCCTCCTCCACTGTTTTGGCTGCCAGTTGTTTTCTGGCCGATTTACCACATTAAAAGTGATCAGTAACTGTTTTCCAACAGGTTTGGAGGTGGATCAGGCAAAAAAGAGGCAGTTTTGTGTCGGCTCCCAAAACGGGAATTTCCTTGACCCCGCGGTCATCGTTTTTGTCCAATTCCCCCTCCTCCACTGTTTTGGCTGCCAGTTGTTTTCTGGCCGATTTACCACATTAAAAGTGATCAGTAACTGTTTTCCAACAGGTTTGGAGGTGGATCAGGCAAAAAAGAGGCAGTTTTGTGTCGGCTCCCAAAACGGGAATTTCCTTGACCCCGCGGTCATCGTTTTTGTCCAATTCCCCCTCCTCCACTGTTTTGGCTGCCAGTTGTTTTCTGGCCGATTTACCACATTAAAAGTGATCAGTAACTGTTTTCCAACAGGTTTGGAGGTGGATCAGGCAAAAAAGAGGCAGTTTTGTGTCGGCTCCCAAAACGGGAATTTCCTTGACCCCGCGGTCATCGTTTTTGTCCAATTCCCCCTCCTCCACTGTTTTGGCTGCCAGTTGTTTTCTGGCCGATTTACCACATTAAAAGTGATCAGTAACTGTTTTCCAACAGGTTTGGAGGTGGATCAGGCAAAAAAGAGGCAGTTTTGTGTCGGCTCCCAAAACGGGAATTTCCTTGACCCCGCGGTCATCGTTTTTGTCCAATCCCCTCCACTGTTTTGGCTGCCAGTTGTTTTCTGGCCGATTTACCACATTAAAAGTGATCAGTAACTGTTTTCCAACAGGTTTGGAGGTGGATCAGGCAAAAAAGAGGCAGTTTTGTGTCGGCTCCCAAAACGGGAATTTCCTTGACCCCGCGGTCATCGTTTTTGTCCAATTCCCCCTCCTCCACTGTTTTGGCTGCCAGTTGTTTTCTGGCCGATTTACCACATTAAAAGTGATCAGTAACTGTTTTCCAACAGGTTTGGAGGTGGATCAGGCAAAAAAGAGGCAGTTTTGTGTCGGCTCCCAAAACGGGAATTTCCTTGACCCCGCGGTCATCGTTTTTGTCCAATTCCCCCTCCTCCACTGTTTTGGCTGCCAGTTGTTTTCTGGCCGATTTACCACATTAAAAGTGATCAGTAACTGTTTTCCAACAGGTTTGGAGGTGGATCAGGCAAAAAAGAGGCAGTTTTGTGTCGGCTCCCAAAACGGGAATTTCCTTGACCCCGCGGTCATCGTTTTTGTCCAATTCCCCCTCCTCCACTGTTTTGGCTGCCAGTTGTTTTCTGGCCGATTTACCACATTAAAAGTGATCAGTAACTGTTTTCCAACAGGTTTGGAGGTGGATCAGGCAAAAAAGAGGCAGTTTTGTGTCGGCTCCCAAAACGGGAATTTCCTTGACCCCGCGGTCATCGTTTTTGTCCAATTCCCCCTCCTCCACTGTTTTGGCTGCCAGTTGTTTTCTGGCCGATTTACCACATTAAAAGTGATCAGTAACTGTTTTCCAACAGGTTTGGAGGTGGATCAGGCAAAAAAGAGGCAGTTTTGTGTCGGCTCCCAAAACGGGAATTTCCTTGACCCCGCGGTCATCGTTTTTGTCCAATTCCCCCTCCTCCACTGTTTTGGCTGCCAGTTGTTTTCTGGCCGATTTACCACATTAAAAGTGATCAGTAACTGTTTTCCAACAGGTTTGGAGGTGGATCAGGCAAAAAAGAGGCAGTTTTGTGTCGGCTCCCAAAACGGGAATTTCCTTGACCCCGCGGTCATCGTTTTTGTCCAATTCCCCCTCCTCCACTGTTTTGGCTGCCAGTTGTTTTCTGGCCGATTTACCACATTAAAAGTGATCAGTAACTGTTTTCCAACAGGTTTGGAGGTGGATCAGGCAAAAAAGAGGCAGTTTTGTGTCGGCTCCCAAAACGGGAATTTCCTTGACCCCGCGGTCATCGTTTTTGTCCAATTCCCCCTCCTCCACTGTTTTGGCTGCCAGTTGTTTTCTGGCCGATTTACCACATTAAAAGTGATCAGTAACTGTTTTCCAACAGGTTTGGAGGTGGATCAGGCAAAAAAGAGGCAGTTTTGTGTCGGCTCCCAAAACGGGAATTTCCTTGACCCCGCGGTCATCGTTTTTGTCCAATTCCCCCTCCTCCACTGTTTTGGCTGCCAGTTGTTTTCTGGCCGATTTACCACATTAAAAGTGATCAGTAACTGTTTTCCAACAGGTTTGGAGGTGGATCAGGCAAAAAAGAGGCAGTTTTGTGTCGGCTCCCAAAACGGGAATTTCCTTGACCCCGCGGTCATCGTTTTTGTCCAATTCCCCCTCCTCCACTGTTTTGGCTGCCAGTTGTTTTCTGGCCGATTTACCACATTAAAAGTGATCAGTAACTGTTTTCCAACAGGTTTGGAGGTGGATCAGGCAAAAAAGAGGCAGTTTTGTGTCGGCTCCCAAAACGGGAATTTCCTTGACCCCGCGGTCATCGTTTTTGTCCAATTCCCCCTCCTCCACTGTTTTGGCTGCCAGTTGTTTTCTGGCCGATTTACCACATTAAAAGTGATCAGTAACTGTTTTCCAACAGGTTTGGAGGTGGATCAGGCAAAAAAGAGGCAGTTTTGTGTCGGCTCCCAAAACGGGAATTTCCTTGACCCCGCGGTCATCGTTTTTGTCCAATTCCCCCTCCTCCACTGTTTTGGCTGCCAGTTGTTTTCTGGCCGATTTACCACATTAAAAGTGATCAGTAACTGTTTTCCAACAGGTTTGGAGGTGGATCAGGCAAAAAAGAGGCAGTTTTGTGTCGGCTCCCAAAACGGGAATTTCCTTGACCCCGCGGTCATCGTTTTTGTCCAATTCCCCCTCCTCCACTGTTTTGGCTGCCAGTTGTTTTCTGGCCGATTTACCACATTAAAAGTGATCAGTAACTGTTTTCCAACAGGTTTGGAGGTGGATCAGGCAAAAAAGAGGCAGTTTTGTGTCGGCTCCCAAAACGGGAATTTCCTTGACCCCGCGGTCATCGTTTTTGTCCAATTCCCCCTCCTCCACTGTTTTGGCTGCCAGTTGTTTTCTGGCCGATTTACCACATTAAAAGTGATCAGTAACTGTTTTCCAACAGGTTTGGAGGTGGATCAGGCAAAAAAGAGGCAGTTTTGTGTCGGCTCCCAAAACGGGAATTTCCTTGACCCCGCGGTCATCGTTTTTGTCCAATTCCCCTCCTCCACTGTTTTGGCTGCCAGTTGTTTTCTGGCCGATTTACCACATTAAAAGTGATCAGTAACTGTTTTCCAACAGGTTTGGAGGTGGATCAGGCAAAAAAGAGGCAGTTTTGTGTCGGCTCCCAAAACGGGAATTTCCTTGACCCCGCGGTCATCGTTTTTGTCCAATTCCCCCTCCTCCACTGTTTTGGCTGCCAGTTGTTTTCTGGCCGATTTACCACATTAAAAGTGATCAGTAACTGTTTTCCAACAGGTTTGGAGGTGGATCAGGCAAAAAAGAGGCAGTTTTGTGTCGGCTCCCAAAACGGGAATTTCCTTGACCCCGCGGTCATCGTTTTTGTCCAATTCCCCCTCCTCCACTGTTTTGGCTGCCAGTTGTTTTCTGGCCGATTTACCACATTAAAAGTGATCAGTAACTGTTTTCCAACAGGTTTGGAGGTGGATCAGGCAAAAAAGAGGCAGTTTTGTGTCGGCTCCCAAAACGGGAATTTCCTTGACCCCGCGGTCATCGTTTTTGTCCAATTCCCCCTCCTCCACTGTTTTGGCTGCCAGTTGTTTTCTGGCCGATTTACCACATTAAAAGTGATCAGTAACTGTTTTCCAACAGGTTTGGAGGTGGATCAGGCAAAAAAGAGGCAGTTTTGTGTCGGCTCCCAAAACGGGAATTTCCTTGACCCCGCGGTCATCGTTTTTGTCCAATTCCCCCTCCTCCACTGTTTTGGCTGCCAGTTGTTTTCTGGCCGATTTACCACATTAAAAGTGATCAGTAACTGTTTTCCAACAGGTTTGGAGGTGGATCAGGCAAAAAAGAGGCAGTTTTGTGTCGGCTCCCAAAACGGGAATTTCCTTGACCCCGCGGTCATCGTTTTTGTCCAATTCCCCCTCCTCCACTGTTTTGGCTGCCAGTTGTTTTCTGGCCGATTTACCACATTAAAAGTGATCAGTAACTGTTTTCCAACAGGTTTGGAGGTGGATCAGGCAAAAAAGAGGCAGTTTTGTGTCGGCTCCCAAAACGGGAATTTCCTTGACCCCGCGGTCATCGTTTTTGTCCAATTCCCCCTCCTCCACTGTTTTGGCTGCCAGTTGTTTTCTGGCCGATTTACCACATTAAAAGTGATCAGTAACTGTTTTCCAACAGGTTTGGAGGTGGATCAGGCAAAAAAGAGGCAGTTTTGTGTCGGCTCCCAAAACGGGAATTTCCTTGACCCCGCGGTCATCGTTTTTGTCCAATTCCCCCTCCTCCACTGTTTTGGCTGCCAGTTGTTTTCTGGCCGATTTACCACATTAAAAGTGATCAGTAACTGTTTTCCAACAGGTTTGGAGGTGGATCAGGCAAAAAAGAGGCAGTTTTGTGTCGGCTCCCAAAACGGGAATTTCCTTGACCCCGCGGTCATCGTTTTTGTCCAATTCCCCCTCCTCCACTGTTTTGGCTGCCAGTTGTTTTCTGGCCGATTTACCACATTAAAAGTGATCAGTAACTGTTTTCCAACAGGTTTGGAGGTGGATCAGGCAAAAAAGAGGCAGTTTTGTGTCGGCTCCCAAAACGGGAATTTCCTTGACCCCGCGGTCATCGTTTTTGTCCAATTCCCCCTCCTCCACTGTTTTGGCTGCCAGTTGTTTTCTGGCCGATTTACCACATTAAAAGTGATCAGTAACTGTTTTCCAACAGGTTTGGAGGTGGATCAGGCAAAAAAGAGGCAGTTTTGTGTCGGCTCCCAAAACGGGAATTTCCTTGACCCCGCGGTCATCGTTTTTGTCCAATTCCCCTCCTCCACTGTTTTGGCTGCCAGTTGTTTTCTGGCCGATTTACCACATTAAAAGTGATCAGTAACTGTTTTCCAACAGGTTTGGAGGTGGATCAGGCAAAAAAGAGGCAGTTTTGTGTCGGCTCCCAAAACGGGAATTTCCTTGACCCCGCGGTCATCGTTTTTGTCCAATTCCCCCTCCTCCACTGTTTTGGCTGCCAGTTGTTTTCTGGCCGATTTACCACATTAAAAGTGATCAGTAACTGTTTTCCAACAGGTTTGGAGGTGGATCAGGCAAAAAAGAGGCAGTTTTGTGTCGGCTCCCAAAACGGGAATTTCCTTGACCCCGCGGTCATCGTTTTTGTCCAATTCCCCCTCCTCCACTGTTTTGGCTGCCAGTTGTTTTCTGGCCGATTTACCACATTAAAAGTGATCAGTAACTGTTTTCCAACAGGTTTGGAGGTGGATCAGGCAAAAAAGAGGCAGTTTTGTGTCGGCTCCCAAAACGGGAATTTCCTTGACCCCGCGGTCATCGTTTTTGTCCAATTCCCCCTCCTCCACTGTTTTGGCTGCCAGTTGTTTTCTGGCCGATTTACCACATTAAAAGTGATCAGTAACTGTTTTCCAACAGGTTTGGAGGTGGATCAGGCAAAAAAGAGGCAGTTTTGTGTCGGCTCCCAAAACGGGAATTTCCTTGACCCCGCGGTCATCGTTTTTGTCCAATTCCCCCTCCTCCACTGTTTTGGCTGCCAGTTGTTTTCTGGCCGATTTACCACATTAAAAGTGATCAGTAACTGTTTTCCAACAGGTTTGGAGGTGGATCAGGCAAAAAAGAGGCAGTTTTGTGTCGGCTCCCAAAACGGGAATTTCCTTGACCCCGCGGTCATCGTTTTTGTCCAATTCCCCCTCCTCCACTGTTTTGGCTGCCAGTTGTTTTCTGGCCGATTTACCACATTAAAAGTGATCAGTAACTGTTTTCCAACAGGTTTGGAGGTGGATCAGGCAAAAAAGAGGCAGTTTTGTGTCGGCTCCCAAAACGGGAATTTCCTTGACCCCGCGGTCATCGTTTTTGTCCAATTCCCCCTCCTCCACTGTTTTGGCTGCCAGTTGTTTTCTGGCCGATTTACCACATTAAAAGTGATCAGTAACTGTTTTCCAACAGGTTTGGAGGTGGATCAGGCAAAAAAGAGGCAGTTTTGTGTCGGCTCCCAAAACGGGAATTTCCTTGACCCCGCGGTCATCGTTTTTGTCCAATTCCCCCTCCTCCACTGTTTTGGCTGCCAGTTGTTTTCTGGCCGATTTACCACATTAAAAGTGATCAGTAACTGTTTTCCAACAGGTTTGGAGGTGGATCAGGCAAAAAAGAGGCAGTTTTGTGTCGGCTCCCAAAACGGGAATTTCCTTGACCCCGCGGTCATCGTTTTTGTCCAATTCCCCCTCCTCCACTGTTTTGGCTGCCAGTTGTTTTCTGGCCGATTTACCACATTAAAAGTGATCAGTAACTGTT
The DNA here is from genome assembly GCF_042242105.1 of Pempheris klunzingeri. Taxonomy (NCBI): domain Eukaryota; kingdom Metazoa; phylum Chordata; class Actinopteri; order Acropomatiformes; family Pempheridae; genus Pempheris; species Pempheris klunzingeri. The sequence goes on from NC_092028.1 coordinate 13,273,304, forward strand.
TTCCAACAGGTTTGGAGGTGGATCAGGCAAAAAAGAGGCAGTTTTGTGTCGGCTCCCAAAACGGGAATTTCCTTGACCCCGCGGTCATCGTTTTTGTCCAATTCCCCCTCCTCCACTGTTTTGGCTGCCAGTTGTTTTCTGGCCGATTTACCACATTAAAAGTGATCAGTAACTGTTTTCCAACAGGTTTGGAGGTGGATCAGGCAAAAAAGAGGCAGTTTTGTGTCGGCTCCCAAAACGGGAATTTCCTTGACCCCGCGGTCATCGTTTTTGTCCAATTCCCCCTCCTCCACTGTTTTGGCTGCCAGTTGTTTTCTGGCCGATTTACCACATTAAAAGTGATCAGTAACTGTTTTCCAACAGGTTTGGAGGTGGATCAGGCAAAAAAGAGGCAGTTTTGTGTCGGCTCCCAAAACGGGAATTTCCTTGACCCCGCGGTCATCGTTTTTGTCCAATTCCCCTCCACTGTTTTGGCTGCCAGTTGTTTTCTGGCCGATTTACCACATTAAAAGTGATCAGTAACTGTTTTCCAACAGGTTTGGAGGTGGATCAGGCAAAAAAGAGGCAGTTTTGTGTCGGCTCCCAAAACGGGAATTTCCTTGACCCCGCGGTCATCGTTTTTGTCCAATTCCCCCTCCTCCACTGTTTTGGCTGCCAGTTGTTTTCTGGCCGATTTACCACATTAAAAGTGATCAGTAACTGTTTTCCAACAGGTTTGGAGGTGGATCAGGCAAAAAAGAGGCAGTTTTGTGTCGGCTCCCAAAACGGGAATTTCCTTGACCCCGCGGTCATCGTTTTTGTCCAATTCCCCCTCCTCCACTGTTTTGGCTGCCAGTTGTTTTCTGGCCGATTTACCACATTAAAAGTGATCAGTAACTGTTTTCCAACAGGTTTGGAGGTGGATCAGGCAAAAAAGAGGCAGTTTTGTGTCGGCTCCCAAAACGGGAATTTCCTTGACCCCGCGGTCATCGTTTTTGTCCAATTCCCCCTCCTCCACTGTTTTGGCTGCCAGTTGTTTTCTGGCCGATTTACCACATTAAAAGTGATCAGTAACTGTTTTCCAACAGGTTTGGAGGTGGATCAGGCAAAAAAGAGGCAGTTTTGTGTCGGCTCCCAAAACGGGAATTTCCTTGACCCCGCGGTCATCGTTTTTGTCCAATTCCCCCTCCTCCACTGTTTTGGCTGCCAGTTGTTTTCTGGCCGATTTACCACATTAAAAGTGATCAGTAACTGTTTTCCAACAGGTTTGGAGGTGGATCAGGCAAAAAAGAGGCAGTTTTGTGTCGGCTCCCAAAACGGGAATTTCCTTGACCCCGCGGTCATCGTTTTTGTCCAATTCCCCCTCCTCCACTGTTTTGGCTGCCAGTTGTTTTCTGGCCGATTTACCACATTAAAAGTGATCAGTAACTGTTTTCCAACAGGTTTGGAGGTGGATCAGGCAAAAAAGAGGCAGTTTTGTGTCGGCTCCCAAAACGGGAATTTCCTTGACCCCGCGGTCATCGTTTTTGTCCAATTCCCCCTCCTCCACTGTTTTGGCTGCCAGTTGTTTTCTGGCCGATTTACCACATTAAAAGTGATCAGTAACTGTTTTCCAACAGGTTTGGAGGTGGATCAGGCAAAAAAGAGGCAGTTTTGTGTCGGCTCCCAAAACGGGAATTTCCTTGACCCCGCGGTCATCGTTTTTGTCCAATTCCCCCTCCTCCACTGTTTTGGCTGCCAGTTGTTTTCTGGCCGATTTACCACATTAAAAGTGATCAGTAACTGTTTTCCAACAGGTTTGGAGGTGGATCAGGCAAAAAAGAGGCAGTTTTGTGTCGGCTCCCAAAACGGGAATTTCCTTGACCCCGCGGTCATCGTTTTTGTCCAATCCCCTCCTCCACTGTTTTGGCTGCCAGTTGTTTTCTGGCCGATTTACCACATTAAAAGTGATCAGTAACTGTTTTCCAACAGGTTTGGAGGTGGATCAGGCAAAAAAGAGGCAGTTTTGTGTCGGCTCCCAAAACGGGAATTTCCTTGACCCCGCGGTCATCGTTTTTGTCCAATTCCCCCTCCTCCACTGTTTTGGCTGCCAGTTGTTTTCTGGCCGATTTACCACATTAAAAGTGATCAGTAACTGTTTTCCAACAGGTTTGGAGGTGGATCAGGCAAAAAAGAGGCAGTTTTGTGTCGGCTCCCAAAACGGGAATTTCCTTGACCCCGCGGTCATCGTTTTTGTCCAATTCCCCCTCCTCCACTGTTTTGGCTGCCAGTTGTTTTCTGGCCGATTTACCACATTAAAAGTGATCAGTAACTGTTTTCCAACAGGTTTGGAGGTGGATCAGGCAAAAAAGAGGCAGTTTTGTGTCGGCTCCCAAAACGGGAATTTCCTTGACCCCGCGGTCATCGTTTTTGTCCAATTCCCCCTCCTCCACTGTTTTGGCTGCCAGTTGTTTTCTGGCCGATTTACCACATTAAAAGTGATCAGTAACTGTTTTCCAACAGGTTTGGAGGTGGATCAGGCAAAAAAGAGGCAGTTTTGTGTCGGCTCCCAAAACGGGAATTTCCTTGACCCCGCGGTCATCGTTTTTGTCCAATTCCCCCTCCTCCACTGTTTTGGCTGCCAGTTGTTTTCTGGCCGATTTACCACATTAAAAGTGATCAGTAACTGTTTTCCAACAGGTTTGGAGGTGGATCAGGCAAAAAAGAGGCAGTTTTGTGTCGGCTCCCAAAACGGGAATTTCCTTGACCCCGCGGTCATCGTTTTTGTCCAATTCCCCCTCCTCCACTGTTTTGGCTGCCAGTTGTTTTCTGGCCGATTTACCACATTAAAAGTGATCAGTAACTGTTTTCCAACAGGTTTGGAGGTGGATCAGGCAAAAAAGAGGCAGTTTTGTGTCGGCTCCCAAAACGGGAATTTCCTTGACCCCGCGGTCATCGTTTTTGTCCAATTCCCCCTCCTCCACTGTTTTGGCTGCCAGTTGTTTTCTGGCCGATTTACCACATTAAAAGTGATCAGTAACTGTTTTCCAACAGGTTTGGAGGTGGATCAGGCAAAAAAGAGGCAGTTTTGTGTCGGCTCCCAAAACGGGAATTTCCTTGACCCCGCGGTCATCGTTTTTGTCCAATTCCCCCTCCTCCACTGTTTTGGCTGCCAGTTGTTTTCTGGCCGATTTACCACATTAAAAGTGATCAGTAACTGTTTTCCAACAGGTTTGGAGGTGGATCAGGCAAAAAAGAGGCAGTTTTGTGTCGGCTCCCAAAACGGGAATTTCCTTGACCCCGCGGTCATCGTTTTTGTCCAATTCCCCCTCCTCCACTGTTTTGGCTGCCAGTTGTTTTCTGGCCGATTTACCACATTAAAAGTGATCAGTAACTGTTTTCCAACAGGTTTGGAGGTGGATCAGGCAAAAAAGAGGCAGTTTTGTGTCGGCTCCCAAAACGGGAATTTCCTTGACCCCGCGGTCATCGTTTTTGTCCAATTCCCCCTCCTCCACTGTTTTGGCTGCCAGTTGTTTTCTGGCCGATTTACCACATTAAAAGTGATCAGTAACTGTTTTCCAACAGGTTTGGAGGTGGATCAGGCAAAAAAGAGGCAGTTTTGTGTCGGCTCCCAAAACGGGAATTTCCTTGACCCCGCGGTCATCGTTTTTGTCCAATTCCCCCTCCTCCACTGTTTTGGCTGCCAGTTGTTTTCTGGCCGATTTACCACATTAAAAGTGATCAGTAACTGTTTTCCAACAGGTTTGGAGGTGGATCAGGCAAAAAAGAGGCAGTTTTGTGTCGGCTCCCAAAACGGGAATTTCCTTGACCCCGCGGTCATCGTTTTTGTCCAATCCCACTGTTTTGGCTGCCAGTTGTTTTCTGGCCGATTTACCACATTAAAAGTGATCAGTAACTGTTTTCCAACAGGTTTGGAGGTGGATCAGGCAAAAAAGAGGCAGTTTTGTGTCGGCTCCCAAAACGGGAATTTCCTTGACCCCGCGGTCATCGTTTTTGTCCAATTCCCCCTCCTCCACTGTTTTGGCTGCCAGTTGTTTTCTGGCCGATTTACCACATTAAAAGTGATCAGTAACTGTTTTCCAACAGGTTTGGAGGTGGATCAGGCAAAAAAGAGGCAGTTTTGTGTCGGCTCCCAAAACGGGAATTTCCTTGACCCCGCGGTCATCGTTTTTGTCCAATTCCCCCTCCTCCACTGTTTTGGCTGCCAGTTGTTTTCTGGCCGATTTACCACATTAAAAGTGATCAGTAACTGTTTTCCAACAGGTTTGGAGGTGGATCAGGCAAAAAAGAGGCAGTTTTGTGTCGGCTCCCAAAACGGGAATTTCCTTGACCCCGCGGTCATCGTTTTTGTCCAATTCCCCCTCCTCCACTGTTTTGGCTGCCAGTTGTTTTCTGGCCGATTTACCACATTAAAAGTGATCAGTAACTGTTTTCCAACAGGTTTGGAGGTGGATCAGGCAAAAAAGAGGCAGTTTTGTGTCGGCTCCCAAAACGGGAATTTCCTTGACCCCGCGGTCATCGTTTTTGTCCAATCCCACTGTTTTGGCTGCCAGTTGTTTTCTGGCCGATTTACCACATTAAAAGTGATCAGTAACTGTTTTCCAACAGGTTTGGAGGTGGATCAGGCAAAAAAGAGGCAGTTTTGTGTCGGCTCCCAAAACGGGAATTTCCTTGACCCCGCGGTCATCGTTTTTGTCCAATTCCCCCTCCTCCACTGTTTTGGCTGCCAGTTGTTTTCTGGCCGATTTACCACATTAAAAGTGATCAGTAACTGTTTTCCAACAGGTTTGGAGGTGGATCAGGCAAAAAAGAGGCAGTTTTGTGTCGGCTCCCAAAACGGGAATTTCCTTGACCCCGCGGTCATCGTTTTTGTCCAATCCCACTGTTTTGGCTGCCAGTTGTTTTCTGGCCGATTTACCACATTAAAAGTGATCAGTAACTGTTTTCCAACAGGTTTGGAGGTGGATCAGGCAAAAAAGAGGCAGTTTTGTGTCGGCTCCCAAAACGGGAATTTCCTTGACCCCGCGGTCATCGTTTTTGTCCAATTCCCCCTCCTCCACTGTTTTGGCTGCCAGTTGTTTTCTGGCCGATTTACCACATTAAAAGTGATCAGTAACTGTTTTCCAACAGGTTTGGAGGTGGATCAGGCAAAAAAGAGGCAGTTTTGTGTCGGCTCCCAAAACGGGAATTTCCTTGACCCCGCGGTCATCGTTTTTGTCCAATTCCCCCTCCTCCACTGTTTTGGCTGCCAGTTGTTTTCTGGCCGATTTACCACATTAAAAGTGATCAGTAACTGTTTTCCAACAGGTTTGGAGGTGGATCAGGCAAAAAAGAGGCAGTTTTGTGTCGGCTCCCAAAACGGGAATTTCCTTGACCCCGCGGTCATCGTTTTTGTCCAATCCCACTGTTTTGGCTGCCAGTTGTTTTCTGGCCGATTTACCACATTAAAAGTGATCAGTAACTGTTTTCCAACAGGTTTGGAGGTGGATCAGGCAAAAAAGAGGCAGTTTTGTGTCGGCTCCCAAAACGGGAATTTCCTTGACCCCGCGGTCATCGTTTTTGTCCAATTCCCCCTCCTCCACTGTTTTGGCTGCCAGTTGTTTTCTGGCCGATTTACCACATTAAAAGTGATCAGTAACTGTTTTCCAACAGGTTTGGAGGTGGATCAGGCAAAAAAGAGGCAGTTTTGTGTCGGCTCCCAAAACGGGAATTTCCTTGACCCCGCGGTCATCGTTTTTGTCCAATCCCACTGTTTTGGCTGCCAGTTGTTTTCTGGCCGATTTACCACATTAAAAGTGATCAGTAACTGTTTTCCAACAGGTTTGGAGGTGGATCAGGCAAAAAAGAGGCAGTTTTGTGTCTGCTCCCAAAACGGGAATTTCCTTGACCCCGCGGTCATCGTTTTTGTCCAATTCCCCCTCCTCCACTGTTTTGGCTGCCAGTTGTTTTCTGGCCGATTTACCACATTAAAAGTGATCAGTAACTGTTTTCCAACAGGTTTGGAGGTGGATCAGGCAAAAAAGAGGCAGTTTTGTGTCGGCTCCCAAAACGGGAATTTCCTTGACCCCGCGGTCATCGTTTTTGTCCAATTCCCCCTCCTCCACTGTTTTGGCTGCCAGTTGTTTTCTGGCCGATTTACCACATTAAAAGTGATCAGTAACTGTTTTCCAACAGGTTTGGAGGTGGATCAGGCAAAAAAGAGGCAGTTTTGTGTCGGCTCCCAAAACGGGAATTTCCTTGACCCCGCGGTCATCGTTTTTGTCCAATCCCACTGTTTTGGCTGCCAGTTGTTTTCTGGCCGATTTACCACATTAAAAGTGATCAGTAACTGTTTTCCAACAGGTTTGGAGGTGGATCAGGCAAAAAAGAGGCAGTTTTGTGTCGGCTCCCAAAACGGGAATTTCCTTGACCCCGCGGTCATCGTTTTTGTCCAATTCCCCCTCCTCCACTGTTTTGGCTGCCAGTTGTTTTCTGGCCGATTTACCACATTAAAAGTGATCAGTAACTGTTTTCCAACAGGTTTGGAGGTGGATCAGGCAAAAAAGAGGCAGTTTTGTGTCGGCTCCCAAAACGGGAATTTCCTTGACCCCGCGGTCATCGTTTTTGTCCAATCCCACTGTTTTGGCTGCCAGTTGTTTTCTGGCCGATTTACCACATTAAAAGTGATCAGTAACTGTTTTCCAACAGGTTTGGAGGTGGATCAGGCAAAAAAGAGGCAGTTTTGTGTCGGCTCCCAAAACGGGAATTTCCTTGACCCCGCGGTCATCGTTTTTGTCCAATCCCACTGTTTTGGCTGCCAGTTGTTTTCTGGCCGATTTACCACATTAAAAGTGATCAGTAACTGTTTTCCAACAGGTTTGGAGGTGGATCAGGCAAAAAAGAGGCAGTTTTGTGTCGGCTCCCAAAACGGGAATTTCCTTGACCCCGCGGTCATCGTTTTTGTCCAATTCCCCCTCCTCCACTGTTTTGGCTGCCAGTTGTTTTCTGGCCGATTTACCACATTAAAAGTGATCAGTAACTGTTTTCCAACAGGTTTGGAGGTGGATCAGGCAAAAAAGAGGCAGTTTTGTGTCGGCTCCCAAAACGGGAATTTCCTTGACCCCGCGGTCATCGTTTTTGTCCAATCCCACTGTTTTGGCTGCCAGTTGTTTTCTGGCCGATTTACCACATTAAAAGTGATCAGTAACTGTTTTCCAACAGGTTTGGAGGTGGATCAGGCAAAAAAGAGGCAGTTTTGTGTCGGCTCCCAAAACGGGAATTTCCTTGACCCCGCGGTCATCGTTTTTGTCCAATTCCCCCTCCTCCACTGTTTTGGCTGCCAGTTGTTTTCTGGCCGATTTACCACATTAAAAGTGATCAGTAACTGTTTTCCAACAGGTTTGGAGGTGGATCAGGCAAAAAAGAGGCAGTTTTGTGTCGGCTCCCAAAACGGGAATTTCCTTGACCCCGCGGTCATCGTTTTTGTCCAATCCCACTGTTTTGGCTGCCAGTTGTTTTCTGGCCGATTTACCACATTAAAAGTGATCAGTAACTGTTTTCCAACAGGTTTGGAGGTGGATCAGGCAAAAAAGAGGCAGTTTTGTGTCGGCTCCCAAAACGGGAATTTCCTTGACCCCGCGGTCATCGTTTTTGTCCAATCCCACTGTTTTGGCTGCCAGTTGTTTTCTGGCCGATTTACCACATTAAAAGTGATCAGTAACTGTTTTCCAACAGGTTTGGAGGTGGATCAGGCAAAAAAGAGGCAGTTTTGTGTCGGCTCCCAAAACGGGAATTTCCTTGACCCCGCGGTCATCGTTTTTGTCCAATTCCCCCTCCTCCACTGTTTTGGCTGCCAGTTGTTTTCTGGCCGATTTACCACATTAAAAGTGATCAGTAACTGTTTTCCAACAGGTTTGGAGGTGGATCAGGCAAAAAAGAGGCAGTTTTGTGTCGGCTCCCAAAACGGGAATTTCCTTGACCCCGCGGTCATCGTTTTTGTCCAATCCCACTGTTTTGGCTGCCAGTTGTTTTCTGGCCGATTTACCACATTAAAAGTGATCAGTAACTGTTTTCCAACAGGTTTGGAGGTGGATCAGGCAAAAAAGAGGCAGTTTTGTGTCGGCTCCCAAAACGGGAATTTCCTTGACCCCGCGGTCATCGTTTTTGTCCAATTCCCCCTCCTCCACTGTTTTGGCTGCCAGTTGTTTTCTGGCCGATTTACCACATTAAAAGTGATCAGTAACTGTTTTCCAACAGGTTTGGAGGTGGATCAGGCAAAAAAGAGGCAGTTTTGTGTCGGCTCCCAAAACGGGAATTTCCTTGACCCCGCGGTCATCGTTTTTGTCCAATTCCCCCTCCTCCACTGTTTTGGCTGCCAGTTGTTTTCTGGCCGATTTACCACATTAAAAGTGATCAGTAACTGTTTTCCAACAGGTTTGGAGGTGGATCAGGCAAAAAAGAGGCAGTTTTGTGTCGGCTCCCAAAACGGGAATTTCCTTGACCCCGCGGTCATCGTTTTTGTCCAATTCCCCCTCCTCCACTGTTTTGGCTGCCAGTTGTTTTCTGGCCGATTTACCACATTAAAAGTGATCAGTAACTGTTTTCCAACAGGTTTGGAGGTGGATCAGGCAAAAAAGAGGCAGTTTTGTGTCGGCTCCCAAAACGGGAATTTCCTTGACCCCGCGGTCATCGTTTTTGTCCAATTCCCCCTCCTCCACTGTTTTGGCTGCCAGTTGTTTTCTGGCCGATTTACCACATTAAAAGTGATCAGTAACTGTTTTCCAACAGGTTTGGAGGTGGATCAGGCAAAAAAGAGGCAGTTTTGTGTCGGCTCCCAAAACGGGAATTTCCTTGACCCCGCGGTCATCGTTTTTGTCCAATCCCACTGTTTTGGCTGCCAGTTGTTTTCTGGCCGATTTACCACATTAAAAGTGATCAGTAACTGTTTTCCAACAGGTTTGGAGGTGGATCAGGCAAAAAAGAGGCAGTTTTGTGTCGGCTCCCAAAACGGGAATTTCCTTGACCCCGCGGTCATCGTTTTTGTCCAATCCCACTGTTTTGGCTGCCAGTTGTTTTCTGGCCGATTTACCACATTAAAAGTGATCAGTAACTGTTTTCCAACAGGTTTGGAGGTGGATCAGGCAAAAAAAGAGGCAGTTTTGTGTCGGCTCCCAAAACGGGAATTTCCTTGACCCCGCGGTCATCGTTTTTGTCCAATTCCCCCTCCTCCACTGTTTTGGCTGCCAGTTGTTTTCTGGCCGATTTACCACATTAAAAGTGATCAGTAACTGTTTTCCAACAGGTTTGGAGGTGGATCAGGCAAAAAAGAGGCAGTTTTGTGTCTGCTCCCAAAACGGGAATTTCCTTGACCCCGCGGTCATCGTTTTTGTCCAATCCCACTGTTTTGGCTGCCAGTTGTTTTCTGGCCGATTTACCACATTAAAAGTGATCAGTAACTGTTTTCCAACAGGTTTGGAGGTGGATCAGGCAAAAAAGAGGCAGTTTTGTGTCGGCTCCCAAAACGGGAATTTCCTTGACCCCGCGGTCATCGTTTTTGTCCAATTCCCCCTCCTCCACTGTTTTGGCTGCCAGTTGTTTTCTGGCCGATTTACCACATTAAAAGTGATCAGTAACTGTTTTCCAACAGGTTTGGAGGTGGATCAGGCAAAAAAGAGGCAGTTTTGTGTCGGCTCCCAAAACGGGAATTTCCTTGACCCCGCGGTCATCGTTTTTGTCCAATTCCCCCTCCTCCACTGTTTTGGCTGCCAGTTGTTTTCTGGCCGATTTACCACATTAAAAGTGATCAGTAACTGTTTTCCAACAGGTTTGGAGGTGGATCAGGCAAAAAAGAGGCAGTTTTGTGTCGGCTCCCAAAACGGGAATTTCCTTGACCCCGCGGTCATCGTTTTTGTCCAATTCCCCCTCCTCCACTGTTTTGGCTGCCAGTTGTTTTCTGGCCGATTTACCACATTAAAAGTGATCAGTAACTGTTTTCCAACAGGTTTGGAGGTGGATCAGGCAAAAAAGAGGCAGTTTTGTGTCGGCTCCCAAAACGGGAATTTCCTTGACCCCGCGGTCATCGTTTTTGTCCAATTCCCCCTCCTCCACTGTTTTGGCTGCCAGTTGTTTTCTGGCCGATTTACCACATTAAAAGTGATCAGTAACTGTTTTCCAACGGGTTTGGAGGTGATTTAGACAAAAAAAGGAGAGTTCCATGTCGGCTCAAAAAATGAAAAAAAACGTCAAGGGTTTTTCACCTCCTTCCCACACACGCCGATTTTGATGACAATTATCTGGTGGCCAATTAACCTTAAAAGTTATCAAGAACTGTTTTCCAAGGTGTTTGGAGGTGATTCAGACAAAAAAGGGGGAGATGCATGTTGGCTCAAAAAATGGAAAAAACCTTGACCCCAGGGCCAGCTTGCAAGATTCAAGTCTGAGGGGTAGATCTGCCGCCCTGACCCATACCTTTTGTCCTGGAGAGTATGTGGGCGCTGGGACCCGGCGCCTATTAGCCTGATAAGCCATCCTCCCAGAGGACCTGAGCAGGGCTGCCTGGGCCTTATTCCAGATCCGTCTGCACCTCCTGACATGCGCCTGGATGGACAGCACTGCCAGATCCAGCTCCTGGGAAGGAAACGGGGGGGTTGGTAGCCTAGGGAGCATTGAAAGGGGGACATCCCCAGAGAGGAGTTTACCAGAGAATTGTGTGCATACTCCATCCAGGGGAGCAATGAACTCCAGGCCGTAGGGTTGTCCGAGGTTGTGCAGCGCAGCATCACCTCCAGCGATTGGTTGGTACGCTCAGTCTGCCCGTTGGACTGGGGATGGTAACCTGAAGTCAGGCTGACTGTAGCACCTAAAGAAGAGCAAAAGGCTTTCCATAGTTCAGAGGTGAACTGTGGACCGCAGTCAGAAACAATGTCACTAGGAATACCATGTAATCTGAAAACCTGGTCCACCAGGATGTCCGCTGTCTTCTTGGCAGTGGGTAGACCGGGTTGGGCAACAAAATGGGCTGCCTTAGAGAACCGGTCCACGATGGTAACTACAGTCGTGAACCCATCAGAAGGAGGCAGACGAAATCAATGGCAATATGTGACCAGGGTCTAGAGGGAACAGGTAGTGGTTGCAGGAGACCGGAGACTGGCCGAGTGGAGGTCTTGTTCCTGGCGCAGCTGGTACAGGCTGACACAAATTCCCGTGTGTCGTGACTCATGGTGGGCCACCAAAAGCGCTGCCGGAGGACCTCCAAGGTTCTGGCGAATCCTGGATGGCAGGTGAGTCGAGAGGAATGGGCCCACAGCAGAACTCTGGGGCACACCGCTTCAGGGACAAACAATGAGTTACCAGGGCCTCCACCGGGATCGGGTTGGAGCTCCTGAGCCTGACAGACTAGGTCCTCCACCTCCCAGGTCAGGGATGCCACCAAGCAGGATTTAGGGAGGATGGGTTCAGGCTCTGACAGCTCTTCCTCCCCAGAATGCTGTTGTGAAAGTGCGTCAGGTTTCACATTCCTGGACCCGGGCCGATAGGAGAGGGTAAATCGGAACCTGCCGAAAAACAGTGTCCACCGAGCCTGTCGGGGATTCAGGCGCTTGGCAGAGTGTATATACTCCAAGTTCTTGTGATCTGTCCAAACAATGAACGGTTGCTCCGCCCCCTCTAGCCAGTGCCTCCATTCCTCTAACGCCAGCTTAACTGCAAGCAGCTCCCGATTCCCCATGTCGTAATTCCTCTCAGTAGGGGAGTCTGTGGGAGAAGAAGGCACAGGGGTGCAGTTTGTTATCAAGGGGAGAACGTTGGGATAAGATGGCGCCTACCCCAGAGTCAGAAGCATTCACTTCAACAATGAACTGGAGGCTGGTGTTAGGCTGCATTAAAATGGGAGCAGAGACAAATCGCCGTTTGAGTCCTAAAAAAGCCTGCCTCAGGAGTCCATTCGAAGGTCCGGGAGGTAGAAGTCAGGGCTGTGAGGGGGGCAGCCACCTTGCCGTAGTCTCTGATAAAACGTCGATAAAAGTTAGCAAACCCAAGGAAGCGCTGCAGCTGTTTGCGGCTCTCGGGTCGAGGCCACTCCTGAACAGCCACGACCTTGGCCGGGTCCATGCGGACCGCCCCCTGAGAAATAATATAACCTAGAAATGAAACAGAGGTTGCATGAAACTCACATTTCTCAGGTTTAACATACAAGCGGTTCTTTAGCAAGCGCTCCAACACTGCCCGGACATGCTGTGTGTGTTCCTCAGGAGACCTGGAGAAAATCAAAATATCATCAAGATAAACAAACACAAAGCGGTTCAACATGTCACGCAGGACATCATTAATCAGGGCCTGGAACACAGCTGGGGCATTAGTTAGACCAAAAGGCATCACCGAGTACTCAAAGTGTCCGAGTGGGGTGTTAAAAGCAGTCTTCCACTCATCCCCCTCACTGAGGTCCAGTTTAGTAAAAATGGTGGAGCCATGAAGGGGAGTGAAGGCGGAACTAATGAGGGGCAGAGGGTACTTGTTTTTGACCGTAATATTGTTTAGGCCCCGATAGTCAATACACGGTCTCGGTGTGCCGTCCTTCTGCCCCTACTGGGGACGAAGAGGGTCGGATGAGACCTGCAGCCAGGGAGTCCCGGATGTAATCCCCCTCTGTTAGGGCTTAGAGAGGTTATAGAGACGACTGTGAGGAAGGGTTGCGCCAGGAAGTAAGTCTATAGCACAATTATACGGTCGATGAGGGGGGAGAGAGAGTGCACGGTCTTTGCTAAACACCTGAGCCAAACTATGATACTCCATGGGAACAGAAGAAAGGTCTATGGGCTCAGTGTGTGGGACAGAGTTAGGGCTAGCTGGGGTCAGGGCAGAATGGAGACAGTTAGCAGAGCAATTCACACCCCATGATACCACCTCCCTTCGAGACCAGTCAATATGAGGGTTGTGGATAGTTAGCCATGGGTACCCCAATACTAAAGGTGGGTTAGAGCGTTCAAGTACATGAAAACTGTGATTACCTGCCAGGACCAGAGTGACTGGCTCAGTGATGGAAGTAACCTGAGCCAGAGATGTTCCGGTTAAGCCCCAAGCTGGGGTAGGTGACGGGAGAGGCTGAGTACTGATTCGTAATTGGGTGGCAAGATGGGCATCAATGAAACTCTCCTCTGCCCCTGAATCAACTAGGGCAATAACAGGGACAGACTGGGAGTTCCAACAAAGGGAAGCAGGGAGTAGTAATCTTTTGGGGGATGTAATCGAAGTCTGACTCACCTGTACTCCCCCAGTTACGGGTGAGCCACTTCTTTTACCGGACGGGATGGGCAGGTTGCCAGATAATGTCCCATGGTCCCACAATAAAGACAAGCCTTGGTAGCCAACCGGTGTCGGCGCTCCTGGGCAGTGAGCCTGGTCCTCCCAATCTGCATGGGCTCTGGGTCCGGGCTGCGAGACCGAGCGGCTGCTGGAGGATGGCTGACAGGAACCGCTGGACAGTTCCCCGTCGTGGTCCCCCGTTGCTCCTTCAGGCGGTTATCCAGACGAATGGAGGTCGAGACTAGCTGGTCCAGCGAGGAGGAGTTCGGCTGGGACACAAGCTCGTCTTTCAGGACCTAACCTGAGTCCCCTGTAGAAGGCGCCCTGGAGCGCGACATCATTCCAGCTGCTCTCCGCCGCTAGTGTCCGGAACTCCACAGCGTATTCAGCAACGCTGCGGGTGCCCTGGCGGATCGAGGTCAGGCGAATGCTGGCGTCCTTGCCCCTGACCGGATGGTCAAACAGCTTCTTGAATTCGGAAACAAAGGTCAAGTATGAGTTACAAAGTTCCGACTTGCTTTCCCAAACGGCAGTCCCCCATTCATGCGCTGGTCCCTTAAGCAGACTGAGCAATATGCTATCTTGGCTCGCTCGGACGCATAAGAGAGGGGCTGCATCTCGAATACCAGAGAAACTTGAGTCAAAAACGCCCGGCACAAGTCCAATTCACCTGCGTATCTCTAACCGAAGGCCCCCGTACTCCAGCCACCGGGGCCGCAGAGGCCGCCAGGACCGCGGCAGCCTCCGCGGGTGGCGCCGGGGAGAGAGGCGGGTTCGCTACTAGGGGCGTGACGAGAGATAAAGTCAGACAGGGCGGAAACCTGACCAGACAACAACACCCAGCACACAGTTTGGACAGACTCTAAAGTTGTCCTGGAATACTTAAATAATGAAGCAAGACGTTTTCACACATTCGTTGCGAACAGAGTGCAGAAGATTCGCAACAGCACAAGGCCTGAGCAATGGTTTTATGTTTCCACCAATGAAAACCTTGCAGACAATGCGTCCAGGGGAACAACAGTGGATGAACTGCTGTCATCTAAGTGGTTCGTGGGTCCTCGGTTCCTGTGGGAAAGGGATATTTATCCTCCAGCAAAGGAAACTATGGAACTTCCAATTGGAGACCCAGAAGTTAAAAAGGTTCAAACATTGCAAACAGTGACTTCAAAAGTGAGTCTTACTGACCGCCTGGTAAAGTTTTCATCATGGTCTCAGGCTGTTAGTGCTGTGGCACGTCTCAGAAGGAGACTCGTAAAGGACAAGTTGAATGTGCACTCTACTGTGAGTGAACAACAAAACGCATATCAGGAAGAATTTAAGACTCTAAGCAAAGAGAATCAGCTACCAAGGAACAACAAGCTATATCATCTTGATGTCTTTTCAGACAGAGATGGTGTGCTCAAGGTTGGTGGAAGACTACGCTGCTCAAATCTTCCCAGCTCATTCAAACAACCCACAGTCATTCCCAGACAGCATCATATCACAAAACTGATAATTGCACATTGCCATAAAAGGGTTAAACACCAGGGTAAGGGCTTCACCATCAATGAAATCCGATCCAGTGGCTATTGGATCCCAGGATTAAGTCGGTGTGTTACATCTTACATTCGCCAGTGTGTGGTTTGTCGGAAACTAAGGAGGCCTGTGGAAGGACAGAAAATGAGCGATCTCCCAAGAGAAGGGATGGAACCCTCTCCACCCTTTACATACTGTGGCATGGATTATTTTGGTCCATTCCCGACTAAACAAGGACGAAAGGAACACAAAAGATATGGTCTGCTCTTTACATGCTTGTATTCTCGTGCCATTCATGTTGAGATGTTAGAGGATCTGTCAACAGGTGCTTTCATTAATGGCCTACGCTGCTTTATTGCATTAAGAGGCTTAGTCAGACAAATTAAGTGTGATCAGGGTACCAATTTTGTAGGTGCCAAAAATGAACTGAATGCAGCACTCCAGGAAGTTGATGCAGAGAGACTGACAACTTTTCTTGCAGAAAGACAATGTGATTTTGTCTTTAACGCACCTCATGCAAGTCATGCAGGTGGAGTATGGGAGCGACAGATAAGGACCGTAAGAAATGTTCTCAAGTCTACACTCTCACTTTCTCCGGGTAGACTTAATGACACTTCCCTAAGGACTTTATTGTATGAGGTTGCTGCAATCGTGAACAGTCGCCCTCTTACAACGGATAACCTGGACGATCCAAACAGTTTGGAACCACTCACTCCTAATCACCTCCTCACCATGAAAGCCACCACTGCATTACCTCCCCCAGGCAAGTTTGTGATAGAGGATCTATATGGACAAAAAAGATGGCGCAGGTGCAATATCTGGCCGAACAGTTTTGGAGTTGTTGGAGGAAATAGTATCTCCATAACATCACAACCAGACAGAGATGGCACTCACCTAAGAGAAATATTCAAGCAGGTGACACAGTGATGGACACGGATGAAACACAACCAAGATCTGTGTGGAAACTGGGAAGAGTCTCAGAGGTTGTGTTGGATAAAGATGGACTCGTTAGGAGAGTCCACTAGTAAGCACTTAAATTCAGCCTTGTAAATCTAATATAAGTGAATGTTTAGCAGCTGGATAGCATATTTCTTGCCTGAAATTCCCTCACTAACAGCTCTTGGTGGATGGGAGAAATGTGCATACCTTTCTGAAACGTCTCTGTTCATACAACGGTCAGCGCCTTGCATTGTGGTACGCAGTAGGTCAAGTAGACTGGTCCCATGCATGCTGCAGACTTTGCTTTTGGTTGCAAACCGTATAACACAGACTACATTTTGGCCTATTCAATACAAACTGCCAGCATAGTATGGTAATGGTATGGTAGTATAGTATAACACAACAAATACAGATTTTTGGCAACAACAATGAACCAGTTTTCCACTGCACATCTTTTCAAAACAACAACAATAAAGTACTACCTGTGCAAAATAACAAAAACAAGTGCAGGTATTTGCCAAGAAATATTTTGTCTTTTCATTTCTGTGGGCACAAGTCACTGAATCAGTGTAACTGGATGCAATTAACCTGTTGTCCTCTGAACCTCTTTTCAAAACAATAACAAATCAAGATAAATGTGTGCACAAAACCAAGTTGTGATGGCTCAGGTCACTGTACTCAAAACAATAACAAAGGTTCAATATTTACAAACAAAAAGTGCAGGTATCTACGTTACCATCATCCCACTTTGTCTTCTTTGAATCTGAAGCATCTCCTCTTTTTATCTTCGATCCTGTGATATATTTATCCATTTTCCAAACCTGGATATCAGCCTCACAACAGATGGGACATCCAAGCTCCACAGGCTGCCCTACAACCAATCAGACAGACAGACAGACAACCATGATTTTTAATATGTTAAGGCAGAAAAGCCATGAGGGCCCTGGAAAAGAAAAAAAGAGCTTAAAGTATGTTCACACACACCCAGACAAACCCACACCCCATCCTCAGATCCACTCCCTCCTCTGGCATGCGGCTGGTTGTTGGAGTAGCATTTAATTAATTCTGTCAGAAAAGGTTAAGAAAAAGAAGAGAGAAAAGGGGGAACAAAATTAAAGACACTGACAAAGGGAGAGACTCTCCATTTGCCAACTAAAAAACAATGCATTTCACTAAAGCAATTTAGTTTAGCATTACTCTGGAGACAACTGAACCTTGCATTCCTGAACACTCGTTTGGCCAAATTTTGACTGTGTTTGCATGCTAAAGACGAGGGCTAGTGTGGGGTAAGGTGCTGTAAGTCTTCACATGTGCTATAACCCTGCAGCAGGTCATAAAAACAACACAGCACACTGCTTTAAGGAAAACACTTTCTGGATATCTCTTCTCACAGGTTGCTCCATCAAACCCAAAGCCAGGTGGTGAATCTCCTCTAAGTATTCAACACCTGCAGAGAGGTGCAGGAGAAGACTTGTACATAGGTGTGAGCATATATCACAAACAGCTTTTCAACACAGATTCCTCTGCATAAGTGCAGCATGACTGACATGCGTTATGAGAGAGGACTCAGACTTTCACAGAGATTTTTAATGCTCCACACCCCAAGATGACAATAACACTGTATCTGCAGGGGCTGATAAGGTCATAGACTACCACACACAGACCTGAACCTTCTGTTTATTGGTGTGAATGCTTTCAGCACTCAATCGGGAATCAATAGGGAACACTTTTCTCAATTGTAACATTCACAGTTTCCATAATATTCAATATGAACTGTCAAAATGTCCCCATTGGAATGCATGGAGAAAAGTTTCAAATGTGAAATTTCTTCACCCGACTTCTAGCCCTCACAGCTCCTTCATACTTTTAGCTAAAAACTCCATTGAAGCTTTAAAAGCGTTCATCACCTCTTCCTCTTTCAGCACATACCTCCTTTGTGCCATTCACCATTTCATCACAGTCATCTTTTAAAACAATAAAGTTTCTCCCTCCTTTTTCTCATTTTACATGAGTGTGTATGTGGCCGCGCAGGAGCGGTGACGTCATCGCTAGAGCGTGGAGGAGCGGAGAAATCACATGAAGCTTTTGTCTTTAACTCGCTAGTTTGTCCGAACCGTTTCACCCACAGTCACAATGTGTGGCTCAAAATGTAGCTTAAGTCTTTGGACACGCAGTCATGTGACTCAGAACACACAGAAACGCACGCAGCGCGTTGTACGAGCCTCGGAGCTACGGGAGTGCCGACTGAACGCTTCATTGTCTGCCATGTTAAAATGACAGAGGAGGGAGGGAGAGAGAAACACTTCTCTTACCTGCTAGCAAGCGCTCAGTTCACAAGATAGAGACCTTAAAATCCACACACGTGTTCAGGAGACTCTCTTCTCTCCACTGGTCTGCACTTTATGGCTGTGACATGGACCGTTTTCAGTAAAACCTGCATTTTCAGAGCTGTGTGAATCTCTGTAAGATGGAGCTCAGGTGACTGAGCTGACTGCTCTGACGAGAGGCGTTCAGGGACAGTCTGACATTTCAGCGTTCTCCCAGTAAACGTGTCTCCTCACTGTGTGCTCATTTTAAACAGATAAACACAAACTGTGTGTGTGTTTTAGACTGTTAATTAACCTTTTGATGCACAACATATGCACACCACTTCTAATACACAACATGGGTCAAAAATGAACCACATTCATTTTCCATGTGATTTACTGGGTGAGTGTCTCTTTGCTGTATCTTTTGAAATCAATTTATTTTATGATTGAATATTCCAAGTATTCTTTTAATATCTTGTTTTTGATTAATACAGGTAATTGTTTCCATTTTTCTTTCTTATTTTATGAACAAAAATAGGTTTTTGTATTTTTACATCAAGTTTACACACATGGGTCAAAGATTACCCATTTATCTAAGTATGATTTTGAATTAAATGACTTCATACTATAGCAATAATTTGCTTCAAATAATCACTTTAGCAGTGGTTTGGGCCAAGCAATCATACATTTAACATTTTAAACATGTTTATTTGTCATTTTGTCACACATACACATACCACTGATGGCTATTGAACTGAACTGTATCTATAGTGTAACTATTGTGATGTGGTGAATGTAACCAAAAAAAATAAAACACAACTGATCACATCAGTAGACAGCATGATTATTGCACAGGTGTGCCTTAGGCTGGCCACTCTGAAATGTGCAAATTTTGCTTTATTGGGTGGGTCTGGGGGGTCAGAAAACCAGTATCTGGTGTGACCACCATTTGCCTCACGCAGTGCAACACACCTCCTTCGCATAGAGTTGATCAGGTTGTTGATTGTGGCCTGTGGAATGTTGGTCCACTCTTCAATGGCTGTGCGAAGTTGCTGGATATTGGCAGGAACAGGAACACGCTGTTGTATACGCCGATCCAAAGCATCCCAAATATGCTCAATGGGTGACATGTCCGGTGAGTATGCTGGCCATGCAAGAACTGGGATGTTTTCAGCTTCCAGGAATTGTGTACAGATCCTTGCGACATGGGGCCGTGCATTATCATGCTGCAACATGAGGTGATGGTCGTGGATGAATGGCACAACAATGGGCCTCAGGATCTCGTTACGGTATCTCTGTGCATTTAAAATGCCATCAACAAAATGCACCTGTGTTCGTTGTCCATAACATACGCCTGCCCATACCATAACCCCACCACCACTCGATCCACAATGTTGACATCAGCTAACCGCTCACCCACACAACGCCACACACGCTGTCTGCCATCTGCCCTGAACAGTGTAAACCGGGATTCATCCGTGAAGAGAACACCTCTCCAACGTGCCAGACGCCATCAAATCTGAGCATTTGCCCACTCGGTTACGACGACGAACTGCAGTCAGGTCGAGACCCCAATGAAGACGACGAGCATGCAGATGAGCTTCCCTGAGACGGTTTCTGACAGTTTGTGCAGAAATTATGTTAGTTATGCAAACCGATTGTTGCAGCAGCTGTCCGGGTGGCTGGTCTCAGACGATCTTGGAGGTGAACATGCTGGATGTGGAGGTCCTGGGCTGGTGTGGTTACACGTGGTCTGTGGTTGTGAGGCCGGTTGGATGTACTGCCAAATTGTCTGAAACGCCTTTGGAGACGGCTTATGGTAGAGAAATGAACATCCAATTCACGGGCAACAGCTCTGGTAGACATTCCTGCAGTCTGCATGCCAACTGCACGCTCCCTCACAACTTGCGATATCTGTGGCATTGTGCTGTGTGATAAAACTGAACATTTCAGAGTGTCCTTTTATTGTGGCCAGCCTAAGACACACCTGTGCAATATTCATGCTGTCTAATCAGCATCTTGATATGCCACACCGGTGAGGTGGGATGGATTATCTCGGCAAAGGAGAAGTGCTTACAATAGAATATGATGATTTGTGCTAAACAAAAAAAGAATTTTTACTGAATCTTTGGAATACTAAATGATAGAATACATTTATTTCAAAGATATAGCATAGAAATACTGAGCCATACATGAAATAACATAGTAAATGGGTATGGGTCATTTTTGACCCATGTTGTGCATTAGAAGGGTAGTGATACAAAAAGAGTTTTTATTCAAAAAGAAAAAATAAAAGAAGGATGTATTATGATCAAAAACAAGTTAATTGAGGAATACCTGGAATACTGAATGATGAAATTAATTTATAGCAAAGATACAGCACATAAAAACTCAGTTCGGTCACTTTGGACCCATGTTGTGCATCAAAGAGGAGTGGAGCAGCATGGCGGCGGCAGCAGACAGCATTCACATCGCAATTTCTCCAGAAATTGCACTTTCTAGTTCAAAGTAATTTTCCAGAAACTCTCCACTCAGTGGAGTTTAAGGATCCTTCACATTTTCATCCTCTCACTCGCGGAGAGCAGCATCTGAGGATATTTAAGCCTGTGTGTCAAGACAATTAGTTTGCATTGTGATATATTACCTCTAATGACGTCTCTGTGCTCTAATTATAGAACTCCTCTCCATTGTTAGGATGGGACTTTATTGTTTAAGTCAATTACATGCCACTGTATTTGGGATAAAGTGTATACAGGTGGCAGGTGCCACTAAGCAGAGGTTAATGAAGGTCATAGGTTACTTAGTGTTTAACGTTCACATGGCCTGTCCTCTGTCGTGTTTATGGATTTACTTATTTGTAGCTTAGAGGCGACCTTCGCTTGTGGGTGTCAGGAGGCGGTGACAACGAGTGCAGAGCGACACAGCCAAGACAATCAAGGGACACACAACAATGATCTGTGGTTTCATGTGGAACAATACTTCTGAGCCGTATCTATTAAGCGCCCAGGGCTGTTATATTAACCACAAACATGCACACACACACACACACACTACTTAGACTATATCGCCATCTGCAGGTTATCAGGTTTCATGACTCTTGAACCAGTGCTGTATACTCAGTTGCCAGTTTTTCCTCCATGGAGTTAATAACGTTCAGTGTTTGTTGAAACTGTGTCAGAAATGTGTTGATTTAACTTTATGGTCAATTTAATGTCTGTGTTTTCAACAGTACTGTAAAACTGCAGCTTTTCAAAATTGTGAACATTTACATGAGCAATAAGGGGCAAACTTTAACATTAAAACACTAAAATACAATTTTGGGAAGTAAACATGGTGGAATATTAGACACAGCCTCTGTCTCTCTCTGGTGGAGAAAGGGGAGAGGTGCACTACAGTGACCACAACCTTCTGTCCTCTCAGATATCTGTGTCCAGTGTTGTGCCAGACCTGCTAAAGGGCTTGTCATGTTTTCCCTCCTCCCTGTGGTCTTTCTTGTGTTGCAACAGAGAAATATGAATATAAGTTACCACCTAAACAGTCATTAAAAAGATCCTTTCAATATTGTAGGTTGTGTTTCTATAAGCTACACAAATGTTTTTTTTTTTTTTAAATAATCATCATAATCATTAATAATCAATTTCATCAAATTATTTTAAATATTAAATCAAATGGTCGGACAGAAGTACAAAAAAGAGGCATTTTAAAAAAAAGAATATGTTTATTGTTTTTAAAAAAAGCCTATAAACAAAGAATTACAAGAAAATTAACGGAGATGATGGATTCCTGGTTGTCAGACAGCCGGTTTGATGAATGAATTCACAACCTTTTACAGATGATACAATTTAGAACCCAGTCGACTCGTCTTTCAGAAAGCTCCACAGAAACTAAAATAGCGAATCAGTGTGTTTTCTTTGTGTTTATACTGAAGCACTGACACATACCAATTAGCTGTTCTTCACAAAACTAAACTGTGAGAATTTCATGTGCTAAAGAATTTGTTTCTCAAAGATTTTTTTTTTTTGGGCGCCACCTATCTGCTGTCTTGGGTAACAGCTAAGGCACTTTCTGGAGAAACTTTTTTTCCCTATTTGCACCTACTTCAAAGTGAAAAGCTGCAAATACGTGGCACACAATTTACAAAATTGTTTTTTTTTTAGACCTAACATGGACGGTGTAACACATTCAACCACACCACATGGATCCCCTGAACTAAATGCCTGTTCTTATCACCACATTAAACAACTAAAAAATGAATAAAACATTTGTCCCCTATCTGTAAATCATGTTATCATTTCAGCCTTTTGAAAAGTGTGGCTGCAATAGCAAGACATTGTACATTGTACAGAAACCATTACATATTCAGAGGATTCCTAGAGGATCATAAAAACATCATTGGGCTTCCCAGAACAATAAGTGTCACAGCCTAAAAGAGGTTAGTCTCATTTCACTTTAAACTTTCTTAAATCATTTATAAAATACCAGATAGCATTGACAAAGACAAGTATTAACATTTATGTTTAAAAAAACTGCTGTTACATTAAAGCAGCCAGTGGAATAAATAATTTAACAGTATAGTACCTTAAGTTAACAGTGTAACGACGCCCTACACCGAGTTGTTGACATTGGTTATAATTTGCAGCTGTGTTTCTACGCAAATATCAAGTAAATTTGGTGAATTACAATAAGCTGGATGTCGGCTTCCATCAATGAGGATTTGTATGCAGAATGCAATATCTCCTGCAGCTGAGCTTCATGTTGTAACTAACTAATCCGTTCATGACTGTAGATATAAGAAGCAGGAAAGAGGTGACAGTTGGAGAAGATTGCATTGTTATAACATAAGGATGCATTTCAGGATAAAATCTTCTCTCGGTATCGTTCAGTATGTATGAAAGGGTCCAGCAGAGGGACCCCTCACTCCACATATTTGCAGCCATGACAAGGCATTTGCATAGCTTATCTCAACCCTTATGAGATGGACTTCATACATTTAGTGATGAACGGTGCGTGTGGACAGCTGCAGGTTCATAGGTGAAGCCTGCAGAACACAATAATGCATTCAAAGCACCTGGATAACTTCGCTGAGGATACAGTAACGGTAGATGGTACAGCATGTTGTACACCAGTTGCAGCTATGATTATCATACAGTATATGTAAATGTCTTATGTAAATATGTAAAATCAAGTTATAGGCAAACAATCGGCACTGCAGTGAAGATGGAAGATGGAGGAGGAGACTTCAAGTACGTTACAGTTGATATAGGGACCGTACAAAAATGACTGATGGAGGTCGGAAAGGAGGGCGGTTATGTGTTCTTTGTTTTTGCTGAAAGGAGGAAGTTTTAACATTTTTCATCCCTGATTCATATTTTTTTTCATTCTTCTCTGTGAGATTATCATAAAGATGATAACATCAATAAATAAACAAAAGTGTAGTCATAGTAAAAGTATCACAGCCGTTTGTAGAGGACAAAAATCTAATTTTTGTATCTGGGCTTTAATAAGGCCGATATGTCTGTTTTTAGAAGCAGACTGACCTTGGTCTTTACGCGTTAGTAGTGACGTACTAAACATTATCAGGGAGCATGTCTTTTTTTTTTACTATCCCACAGCAACTCCCACCTTCCACATATGAGCAGAAGAACTACAGTAAAGTTAAAGGTGTTGCAGGGCTGGCTGATATATCACATTAATACAATTAATTTGACGCTTTGCTCTTTCACAAAGTATAAAACATCTAAATCATGGCAATCAAGTTTATTTTCAGTCTAATAACATAATTTTGAGCTGGCTGCATTTGCAGTCTTGCTACTCTGACCTCCAGTTTGTGATCATTGTGTGGATTCTACTTTATTCAATCTTACTCCACCTGCAGGGTAGCTAATGCTAGTTAGTATCTGTCTGCACGCATCTGTCTGAGGACACACAGACAGCAGGAGATGACTTGATGTGCAGACTTTTCTGCTCATCTGCAGCTGATAATTAGCGCCTGTTCTCTACTTAATTAAAACATCTGGTTCTGGTACTGACGGTCTGTAGCCCTAACCCGATCTTACTAACTAACTAATGTGTGCATCAAGTCCTAAAAATATGTATTTCAATCATGCTTGAGATTTTATTTTTAGGCCATATCATCCAGCCCTAATGTGCTTATAAAGTTGAGCTCTTTTTTCTTTTTTATAAAGTGAAACATTAAGTTCAGCTCCCCTCCCAATAATTTTTGTACAGTCTCTAAAGAGATCTTTTTTCTCTTTACATTATGTGGAAAAAATGTTAATATTCAAACTTCTTCCAGTGGAAAAGACTTCAAAAGACTTTCCCTCTTGCAGAAGCTCCAGTAAAAAGCAGCAGGAAAACAATGTGCGCTGTCAGATGATTGCATTGACTGTATTGCAGTCAGGATGATGATGATGTACTCATAAAAACTTGAAATGCTTATAATCAGCATTTCTTTCAAACCCCATTAGCCTGTCAACAGTCTAGTTTTCACTTTCAGCACAAGAGGTGATTTTGTTTTTAGCAGATGCATCAGCATTCATGCAGTATGATCTCTTTTACCCTGTTGACATTCTGTTTTTTTTGAGAAACATGACTGATAAGGTCAGCTCACTCTCTCAGTGATGATATTCAGCTGCTGCATACCTGTGGGTGAGACAGTTCTGGTGCGGTCATCATGACCTGAAATAAACCGGTGTGTGATAAAGGGAGAGAGTATGTGTGTGTGAGTGTGGAGGGGGGCACTGATGATAACGCTAACATTTACACATTTGCACTCTCTTCTGCTCCGGTGCACTGATGCTCATCGCCGTAGCACAGACGGCGCCCATCAAAAAAAAAAAAAGGCCACACAGCGGAGCAGAGCACTTGACTCCCTCCAGCTCACATTGATCGCATGCCACTCAACATGCAACGCAGACTGGGCCGGTGTGAAACCCTGCTCTCTCCACCTTAACTGAGCAAGAACCAGTCTGAGAAGTGTTAAGCGCTGAAACTCACTTAAAGCTTTCACATGATTAAAAAAAAACAAACCTCTCCAACTCTCTTTTGCAGACGTAAAGCTTTATATTAAGGACACATTAGGTGCTGATGGCTCATTAACCATGGAGGGGAGGGAGAGTACAATCTTAAGATGGCTAGAGGCGAGGGGATCATATGCACAGGAGCAGACCATGCCCCTCCCCCCCACTAAGTGCTGCAGAGATGCAAGGGAATGTGTGTGTGTGTGTGTGTGTGTGTGTGTGTGTGTGTGTGTGTGTGTGAGTGCATGCGACGTGCTGTGCATAAGAGGAGGGGGGATGGGGAAAAGAAAGTGAGAGTGTGTATTTATGTGTGGCTCCTACAGTTTGATGATGGCTGCAGATGAAGCAGGGTAAGAGAATGTACAGGACAGGAAATGGATCGGCTGAAGGAGGGGGTGTAACCTCGGCCAGGTTTCTCTCTGGTACTACTGCTCAGTGTGGCTAGATCTGGTATTGTAAGAGTGTTTTTTTTTTATATAAGCTATGCAAAGATTAAAGATTTTTCAGCATCAAATCCCCAAGGGATTTATATACCCTTAGTAAGAAAGCTCTACTTTACCAGGCTAAGGGGGGGTTGTCAGAGCAGTTGCCCAGGAGGGAGATTGTCGGCCCCCGGGTGGTACAGTGGGAGCCTGGCAGGACGGGAAAATGTGCTTCTCTTCACGTGTGTCATGCTTATGAGGTCAGACAGCAGAGTGCACAATGCACTCCTTAGCCACTGCACCGCACCGCTATGTGCCAACGTTCTTCATGCACAATCTCACACATACACACACTTGAGTGCACACAAACATACATAAAGATCTCTCTATCTTATGCGCACACACACTCGCGCACCTACACACAATCCCTCCCCGTTTCTCTAAGCTGGGACCAGCCAGCAGCAAGACCAACCATCCATGGCTTTGACCCTGAATCAAACAATGAGAGAAAGAGGGGACGGGGGGGATCCATAAAAATAGGACAAGTTGTTTCTGTAGAAAAATAGAGGAATTTCAAGAGGCTGATAAAATGTCTTTGGCACTTCTGAAAACACAGCATACATAAAGAAATTGACACTAAGTATAAAAGGCCAAACTAGACAGTTCTACAGCCAGAAAAAGATTATGATAATCCACGTTCATCCACATATGAGTCTGGCCAGACCTGGGTGGATTTGCGCCTGAACAGGCCCGTACTCCACCATCTCCCCATCCACAGTGATCATGCCTTGTGGAGAGATGGGCTCCAGCCGCAGGGCCTTCACCTGCTCGTACACCAGGTGGGGGCAGCCGCACGCCAAGTGGGCGCCCTTCTCCATGGCGAGGAAAAGGCGCAGGAGGGCAGGACGGGAGATTCCTGCTGTCACGTAGAACAGATGAATCAGCCCGTCATCTGCCATTGCACCTGGGACCGTCCACAGGTCCTCTGCCAGGTGGGACTGGTAGATAGCCAGCACCAAGACAAAGTCCTCCTCCTTGACCACCGTCCAGCTCTCTGGGACTGGCTGGTCCAGGCCAGGAAGCAGAGAGTCCACCGGTGCTCTGGTCTTGCCATCACTCTGGGTCTCAGGTCTCTTGGTGGTGATGGTGTTGTTGGAGGAGTTGGTGATGGTGTTGTGGTTGGAGTTTGTGCTGCTGTGATTGTGGCGAGAGTTCTGGTTTGGAGAGGTGTTGGGCATGAGCCGACATGGAAGGGAGGGGCAGAGCGATGGGTGCTGAGGTGTGGAGGGAGGGTGGTTAGCCTTGATGCTCCCTTTTGGAGGTTTTGGTGCCTCCTTAACAGGCAGATACGCTAACCTGCCCTGATAGACTCTGAGGGAGGCCAGACGCACCAGGGTGCCCATCAGAAAACGGATTGCTCCGACATGGCGGTACTTCTCACTCTCGATGTCGACGTCAGCCACGAAACCCCAGGCCAGAGAGAGGAAGGAGAAGAGGCGCTGGCGAGAGGCCAGGTGGATCGACACCAGGTCCAGGGAGCAAACCAGACCTTTGCACAGCATGAAACCACAGCTGAGTAGCAGCTCCTCATTCCATGCTGGAGGTGACCTAAGACACGTCCAGAGGTAAAAGCAACCACAGCGTCACATGTGAGTGTTATGAATTACTGTTGCTTGTTACTTATTGCATGTTTATTTTTCTAACTGTATACGCCTATAAATGAGATCTAAACATTGTACACTAGCTGTGCCACAATTTCCACAGCTTGGTTATTTAATATTTAAATTTTAAAGTAAATTTGGAGTCACATCACCATGTCAATATGCTGACAATCAAAGCTAATGATATTTAGCAGGTATAATATTTACATTGTTCACCGTCTTTTAGCATTTAGCATGCTAACATTTGCTGACTAACACGAAACACGGCTTTGGCACATTTGACCTTCGTTTGGCAAAGGAAAGCAACAGCTGAGGGTGGACGGAGGACCTTGGACTCATGATCACTGTCTACAGTCCTGTGTACACCTGCAGCAGATCACTAGGAGGAAGCCCTGTCCTGTGTTTTTTCTTTCTCTGATGTTGTGCCCACAGCCAACCAGCAGATGGAGATGATACCCAGGACATTGTTTTGGGTCGACTAGTTCCACTGCTGCACTCTGGACTATAATCACTCATAATGTGCCGGTTTCTAAACCCATTACATCATTCCTTTGAGAGTTATCAGCAGCCTTAAATGACCTCTGCTGCACAGCAAAGCAGTTCCAGTGTGCTCCGCTGCCTCTCGTCCCTCCTGACGAATGATGTGCCCAGTCAGCCTTTGGCATAATTACACAGAAAGGAGATAAATTGTTCTTTTTTTGGCTGAGGAAGGTTCTTCTTCGCTCTTCTTTTGCACTGTTGGTCCATGCATTTAAATGACTCATTAATGGACTGACTCACTGTGAATAGTGGTGGATGGAAGCGGCCAGGGCATTGCCGGAGCCACCTGGTAGAATACCCAGAGGGATCTTGATGGCCTCTTGCCAGTCCTCTCGCTCCATCAGACCATTTATCACCTGAATTAGCAAGAACAAATACATGAGCGTAATCAGACCATGGTTCTAAATAGAAAGCAGTGCCTGTGTATGACCAAAGGCTATGGAAAAGTGTGTTTCTTTGATAGTTACAGCTGCTCTGTGTTAAATATGTTACGGCCACTCTGGCTGAAGAATAATACATTCATAGTACAGTACAGCGCTGAGAAGAAAAGCCTCCACATAATGGCCAAGGTGTTTTCTTTTTAAATATTGTCTGTCATCAAAATCTAAAATAGTAAAGAGTCAACAGAACAAAAATAAAGCTATTAATCAGTGCCTGCAGACATTTTAGGTGCTACAATCACAGGAACTGGGCTCTTCTGTCATGCTTGAGGACAAATTCAATTTTAACAAGCCTGAATAGTGCTGAGGGTAAAAACGACTGTCATCATTTAATAAAAGCACATGTTAAATGACGATGTTTTAGCTTTTAGCTGTTTTTAGCTTTTTTTTTTTTTGAATTTTCCATGCCACATTAAAATCAGATCACGGCACAGAGAACGAAGTGAGGAGGTGTATTGTGTTTTAGTGATGTCCAGCAGAGATTATCGTAGACCTGCCACATGCAAAGTCATTAGTTTTGATAAGGAGATGCAAGTGAGCTTTTAAGATTTTAACAGGGAGACACATCATTGATGCCAGAATGAAAATAAATAAAATAAATTCAACTGTCAAATCACACGGGGACGCAGAGCTTAGAATTGTTTACAAAGCTGATGACAGACAGCTTTTCTCCTTTAATCGGTTTCCTGTGGGCGAGCCACTGGAAGGAATGTACATTTGGTTACATCTGTGATCGTCTGTCAGCACATTTTACGAGGCTAAACAAGTGTCCTTGCATTCACAGCTTCTACATGGGACTTTTATTTTCATCCAGCCGGACTAGCCAAACCCAGCACCACAGACAGGGGTGCGACCGCCCCAGGAGGACAGGGCAGAGAGCCGGGATAAGCCGGGGTAAATCGTTTTGTCTGAATCGGACCCGGTGGCAGGCATTTGGAATTACAAAATAGAAACAGCCAATGTAGCCAATCTTCTCGTGTATGTAGGTCATCCATCAGTATTAAATTAAGACTGTTTCGTAACCAGTTCACAACTCCTCATAGTAGTTTAATTATGACACAGTCAACACTTACATAAAAAGTAAATAAGTGACTTCATTTATATAGCAACGTTCAGGAGCAAAAAGTTTATGAGAGGAAAGGAAATACCTTGTGCATTGAATTTCACTTTATTTCTTTGTTTGGTTTGTTTTTATCTGGGAATTTTAAATCCTCTCTGTCGATTATGAAACCACACCTCAAACAGCAGCCCATCTCCAGACATGATAACCAGGGCGTCCCACTGTGACAGATCCGCCTTCTTCACCAGCTCCCGTGCATGGTTCTGGTGCTCTGACAGAAAGACAAGTGGGAAAAAGATGAGTGAGGAAAGTGTTGGACTAACTGGCAAAATAAAAACAAGAGCAAGGGCAGAGAAAGTGATGTGCTGCCAGTCACCGCCAGCCTCTGGGGTAGGATCAGGGAGATTAGGCAGAAAAGAGATTCAATTTCCCCTATCACATTAGCCCATCCAGTGGCCACTCAACCGCTCCAAGGCAGCTTAGCTGCCCTGCAAACATCTGTGACTGACAAATATCTGCATGTGTGTATGTGCATTCACTGTGTGTTCAGTATATACATATATATATATATATATATATGTGTGTGTGTGTGTGTGTGTGTGTGTTGGTTAATGCCTTGGCGGAGGACTGAGCTATTTGTTCAGCCTAGTTTTATTGGCAGCGTGCTTGAGTGGGTCCCTCTGCAAGGGGTCTCTGTGGGCTCATCCCGCCTGCATTAAAGTCTACAGTCCTGCCAGTCGAGACTCCCCAGTGAAGTGGTGCGTGTTTGTGTGTGTCTGTGGCAGACAGAGAGGGAGGAAGGCAGACGGCAAAGAAGTTAGCGAGTATTGACATATTGCCATCATGAAGGGGAATATTTTTTCCGCTTCAGCTGGAGTATTGATTGAGGACAGAAGCGAAATAAAAACAACTACCCTCTCCTTTCCTTTCACTTTGCTCAACCTCTACCTGTTCCCCTGCGCTCTCATGGGCCTGTCTCTCCCGGCGGTGCTCCCCATGTTGCTGCTGTTTGCTTGCTGTGTGCTGGAGGTGGTGATGCAGGGCTGTGTTGACAGACAGAGGCAGAGGGAGCAACTGCACTGCACAGCTGACTCAGCACTCAGCAACCTGGAGGCACCCGGGGCACGGGCTGATGCTTTACTTCCCGGCCACTTCCTTATTCAACGGGTCACTTCCAAATATGAGCCTACACCTGAAAGTGAGGGAGGCTTGTGGTTTTTCGTGTGATCCAATTTTCATGTGCACTGTTGTTTTGTTGATTCTTTGAGCTGCATAGATCATGGCTGATAATTACACTCTGTTAAGGCAATAGTCATTTGATAGTTATTTCAGCTGTGTCACTTCAAATGCAGCATTTCCCCTCTTGTGCCACATTCTACAGCCTTCTTGTGAGGTTAACCAGGGTAGAGATAAAGCTCGGTGCACTGGATGCTTCATACAGTATGTAAAAGGTACATGCTGACACAAGAGGCGCCTGCATTGGTACTTGTCCTTCCTCAGGCAAACGCTGTGTGATACATTCATTCTCAAGAAATTGTGTGCTGGGTAAATGGGTTGTGCCAGTTAATCCACTCATGGCCACTTCTGACTGGCTACCGTATCCAACCACTGAAAGCCCCCAGCGACCCATATTCTGCCCCCTCCTTTCCCGTTCTGTTCCCCTCCTCTTCGGCCTGGGTCGACATCAGTAATTACTCTGTCTTTTTTCATCACCATCCAGCTGCTGACCTTCCTTTAAGCCCCAGGAGTCCACACAAAGAGCTTGCATGCGCATCAGCACTCTTTCTCAAATAAACAAACACAGTTTCTCCCTCCTATTTTCTCTGTCTTTGCTGTCATATTCTGTCTCACTTTGAGCTGTATGACAGATTTAGCTGATGCACTGCCAAGGTGATGCTGGAAAGGATAGCTAATTCTTACCTGTCAAATCCTGTCAAACAGAGTTGGGGTTGGAGCAGAGGGTGAGTGAAAGTTAAATCTCAAAGGCTATATGATGTACAGTGCAGGATTTTCTTTTTGGCATTGAAGAATTTTCCCTGTTTCCCAGCAGATCATTGGTATTCAGAGAGTTCACTTGAAGTTCAGCACCTCTGATGACAGTAACCAACACATGACACTGTTTAAGGTCACAAAAAGCCACCAGCAGCTCATACAGAATGTGAAGCAGCTGGGGTGATTGAAACAAGATTTTAATGCCCGTCAGTGTACATGTGCTGGAGTGCTTGCAAATGTGTGTGGGTGCCCACGTTGCCTTTGAATTTGCGATCACACAAATAATGCATCATAATTCAGAGAGTGCATTTGCTGCAGAAAATGCATTTTTATGGTAAATGTGTATGTGTATCTGTGTATTTATGGAAGCAGCAGAATGGCCCAGTGAAGGTTTAATCCGTTCAACCCTATTTAATGTCAGGATGACCTTGAGAGGAACGCCATCTAAATGCAAGGACAAAAAACGTCTGTGTATGTGTGAATGCAACTGACCTGTGATGACGAGTGTATAGGGAACAGTGGCCTCGGTGAGCATGCCCTGTAGGTGGCCAGTGAAGAGCTGGAGAGCCTGGCCGCGGCCACTGTGAGGGTTCACAAGTATCATGACTCTGCACGGGCGACGCACCTCGCTGTACACCACACCTGAGACAGACAGAGAGAGGTGGATGTGAGAGGAGGCAAGGCTACAGATGAAGGGAGAAGACAAGAGGTGGTCTTCTCACGCATGATCAAATATTTCAGAGAATGTATAAGGACAGGTTCGTCCCTCTGGGGAGAAAAAGAGCACGAAACAGTAAAGTTATAGGCTGTGACAGCATTCAGAGAGACGATGCTTAATGTTAATGTGACATGTGACTTTCTTCAAGGGAGGAGGGCTTGCATGCTTGTCAGTCGGGATCATGCGTTTTATTAATAACAATTCTGTGACATTTTATAAATCCCCACGAGGAAATCCTCCTGTTGCTTAATGTCTCTCTAGGAAAGAATGGAGTTATGGGCTGACTACACTTCATGACCCAGAGGTTAGCAGGGACTAACAGATGCTTTGCTTATCCAGCTTCCACTTGCCTTAATGAAAATGAATAATTATTTATAAAACTAAATAACTAAGTTAAATGACAGTTAATGTCTAAAAAATGTATTAACATTGTTGACATTTTGGGAAATATTTGCTTTCTTGCAAAGAGCTGCTTTTGAAGATAACACTCATGTCTGTATGATGAATATGAAGCTCTAGCCACCAGCTGATTTGCTTAGTTTAGCATGAAAACAGCTAGCCTGCCTCTATGCAAAGGTAAAAGAAAATCTACCCACCAGCACTTCTAAAACTCACTGATGAACTTGTTTTATTTTTGTTTGTTTAGTCCAGGAACAGCTGTCAGGAAAACAGAAAAAAACAGAGATAGTTCGGCAAATAAGCACCATAAAACAATAAATTATTGTTTTTGCAAAACATAACATAATATATTATGTGTTCATCAGTGAACTTTAGACATTCTGGTAGGCTGATTTTGCTACTATTGGACAAAGTCAGTCTAACTTATTCTTCATTCCTGCTCTTAATGTTAAGCTAAGATAACCAGGTACTAAATATATCTACTATACAATCATGAGAGTGGCAGCAGTTATCAGTTTTCTCATCTAACTCTAAGCTAAGTGTTTTTCCCAAAATATCAAACTATGGCCTTGAGGGAAAAGCGGAGAAAAGCATATTTACTAATGAATGTATAGACGATGTGATACGGAGGCAGCTGTTGCTCAAGTGGTTGAGTCGTGGTCAGATGTCAAATTGTACCCTAATGTATTGAAGATCAGATTATCTCTTTGCATTGATAGCTATCCCATGGCTTTGGCCTTAATAAGTAATGAGTTATTTGTTCCACCTCATAAAGTTCCCATTCATTTTGAATCCATATTAATGTGGGAGGATCAGGTTCAGCCACTTCATTACAATACTGGCTGCCACTAAAACGGTTTGTAGCTTTTTAAAATGAAGTCGGAGGGAGGCGTCCTCTGGGTGTGGACTTTTCAGCAGATGACCTTTAAAGCAGACAGAGACTCAAAAGAGACCATATCAAGTGAATCAGAGAGGACAAAAAAAATAAAATCCATTTTTGGGGTGTGGAGGACAGAAACTTCAGTATCAGTTACCACCATAATTGGGTGATGCTGACTCCGCTATCAGGCAGACAAAATTACCAGAGGCACAAAATATGATGGATGGTAAAATTCTACCACCTTTTGCTTATAATGAGAAATAATCAAGAGAGAGACAGTAATGCACCACATGCTGAAATTTAACTCAGTAAGATCTGAGTGTTTTTCTCCTTGCCAGTTTGGAGCCTTAATTTCCAGTACTGTGACCTGTGATCTACCCCTCTACCTCATTTGGCCCTTGATAATAGGACATGGCGGAGGTACAAAAATATCTCGGAGACAGAGGTGTGATCCCATCAGGAAGAGCGAGGAGAGAGTGCGAAAACACACAGACACATGCCAAACTCTGCCTCCATTCACCCACACAGGGTTACCATTGTTGTTTCTACTCGTATCAGAGCACAATGTGGCTTTCAGACACAAAAGGTCCTCTCCGTACTTCCAGAATATAGTGGAAACGGACTTTTGGCTGTGAAAGAGCTTTAGATTCGGGTTTTGCACTCAACTGCGCTGAGCTGAGTAGTTTATACTTTATAAATATCCTTGAAAAGGTCAAACCTAAACATGTACCGATCAGCGTCTTCCTTTGGCAACTCTGACACTGGAATCCATAAAGCACAAAGCACAGATGAGATAAAGAAACGCTCTGATATCTTGTCCAGCACCTTCAGCAGCCTGCATGGCTCCAGACCTTTAAATCACCTCTGATTTTTTTTCATTGATTCAAAGAGAATAATGAATAATGAAGTGAAGAGAAATGGCTATTCAGTTTGATTAGCATGCTACTGCTTCACACCCGCGCTGCTTTACTCTGAAGGGCTGCACTCAAACCACTTGTCATGCAAGGAAATCACTTACTACTTCTACTTCATGACTGATCAATCGTTTATTCGTCAGTTTTCAAGCAAAAAAATCGTTTTATATTTTCAGCTTCTGAGTTGTGAGGATTTGTTTGATTTGTGCTGGTCGGACAACACAAGCAAATAGAAGACATCACCTCAGGTACGGGGAAGGTGTGACAGTCATATTTCAGTGCCTATAGATGAAATGATTAACTGATAATTCGACAAAATAATCAGCAGATTAATCGATAATGTAAATGATCATTTGCAGCCCTAATAAAACTTAAATTAACGTCTGAAAATGTATTTTACACTAAACTTATCTGGAGATTATAATTATTATTCAATTGCACAGGACTTTTATCAGGAGGCAACCTGGTATCAACATTAGTGACATGTTTGATTTACCATCATAAGGGGTGACAATTTAAATCTCAGGGATAACAAGATGATTAACAGGACAGGAACCAAAAAAAAAACATTATTGAATATATACTGGGCCTCTGAAAAAAATCAAAAAAACAAAAAAAACATGCTTTGCCTGAACTGGTCATAAGTAGACATGTGAAACTGCCAACGAGGGGTCACAAACAGACACCAAATTGTTTTAAGAGGTTACAGGCCCCCAAAAAATGGGGGCCAGTGGTCGTTTCAACTTCACCATCAAATAGACCCGCAGCAGCTCAATGCTATATTGATTAATTCATGATTCATTGTCCACTGTGTGTGCTTGTCACAGGAAGATAGATGCAGGGTATGAGCGTGTGTGTGAAATCTATCTGTGATGTGAAGTCAGATACCTGTGGGAAGATCCTACCCATCACACCGGCGAGGAAACTTTCAACCGCAGTGTGTGTATTTCACAGTCACAAGTGGGTAAACACACACACAAGCAGCCAGGCGACAGGCAGACTGGATGTGACAATGTGTCAGTGCTAACAAGCGCTGAGCTGACAGAGAGGAGTCACTCACCACCAGCATATCACTGTGCTGATAGTTAAAAAGTACTAAATAAAGATGCAATGCACCTTCAGCATCACATACTGCTGCACAGGTGGGATTTGTTAAAGCATGACACCTCTCAGGAAAACTCTTGGAGCAGAAACAAATATGTGGGTTGTTCACTGAAAGCTGTCTTGTTCAGGAGTAACCCTATACCCAGACTGCACTGACGTGTCTGCAAACAAGCCGCATTCCAAGGTCGGGTGAGTGTTTGCTGGAGAGGAGGGGAGGAGGTCCGAAGAGTAAAAACACAACTGCCCACTGAGGCATCACCAGACTGAGGGCGGGGTGTTGACAGGCCATCACAGCTGTGTGTCACGGAGCCGAAGACAAAGGCTCCAGAGGGACCGAGATGCTGGATGGGGTGAGAGGTCACCTGGTGACGCATTTTAGCTCTCCTTCTCCGAGGAAGCCACGGCAGCCTCAGCAGAGCCTCAGGGAGGAGAGATCACACACTGACACACACACACACACTTGAACCTGCGGCTGCCCAAAAACAGTCGCTTTTGTGGGAGCTGAAACAGACCGCAGCTCTTTGCTCACTTCATTTTCTCTCCCACACAACAACATACAAGTTCATGCTTGTAAGAATTTGCATTTGAATTTTAAGGCTGCGCTGGGCTTCCAAATGTCCCAGACATTTTGGAAACATCAAAACATTATGGAACACGGATTGAGGCAAAATTCTACAGCATATAAATGTTAAATCTGCGTCTGGCCTCCCAGCTGCTGTTTGAAAAGCAGAAAAGGTTACAGCCATTAACAATAAAGGCAGCCAAGTCAAAGCAGCTAACCATCATCTCATTCCTTCGCATGCAATCTCACTGTGGATCTCCTAAGCAGGGGCAGACCATCAGCATGTGCAGGGCTGTATCATAGCGTATGCTCTTTATTATTTACGGCTCATTCGTTCCAATGAACCTGCAGTGAGAGTAAAAAGTCAGTGCGATAGACTCTCAACACCCAAACTAAATTAGACTGGATTAGTAGAGTTATTGTAAACTATACCTCACACAGAGTGTTTGTCCACCTTACACTTCAGTGACGTCACCGTGGTAGCTCTCGGACTAAATACCAATTTCGCAATGCAGTTGCACTTTTAATCCAAACTTTCCATCTGAAATGCCAGATGAGATGGCACGCAATTAACTTAGGGGGTAAATACACTATAAGGGATTAGTGAATCACACTGACTTTCATACACCCTCTACAGCGAGGCAGTAAAGCAGCCTCCTGAATCTATCACCACAACATTACTCATTTAAATCACATAATATATTCTGTTAAATACTGTATTATTGGCTGGCCTGGATCTGGGATGCTAAAACAAGCTTATAAATTAATGATTTGATCACATCATCGCTGAGACGCCGTGTTCAAAAGAAGGGAAGAGGCAAAAAAAAAAAAGAATCTGGGATGAGAGACCATGCGCAGCCGTTGGATGGCTGATCTGGTTCATTAGTATGTGCGATTTGAAAACCTCCCAAGCTGGAGCTCTTTGATGAGTCCAGTAAGAGGATGGTGACCAGGGGGGGGGGCACCCAGTTACCTCTCAGGTTACCATCTGCCTGCCTGCCTGGCATTCAGGACTGAAACCCAAACTCCTGCTGGCTGCAGACCAGAGGGAGGCTGGATGTTCTTCATCACACAGAGCCCATCTCTCGCTCTCTCTCTCTTTGTCCACCTGGAGGCTGCTACCAGGAGGGTGACCTCATTCCTTATCCTGCTGTTAACACTTGTCTCCATCTTTGGCAACCAACATTCCAAAATCAGTCACCGTCAACTCAAATATCTGCTTCCTGTTTGACCTGCTCTGGCTGCCCAGGAGCACATGCCTAGTTTGCATAGTTAAATATTCTCACATGAGGAAAAGGATATTACCTGACCTGATATGGCAGATTCAGATTTTGCACTCTAATGATAAACTGAGTCATCGTTTTGGGGCCCAAACAGTTTTGTCTCATCGTCAGCAAGTATCACCCCTTCCTCCCAGATGAGTGATAGCTGCATAAAAACTTCTCATACTGTATTCGTGTTAATTACTGTATCATCATATACCAGGAAGCAGCAAAGAGAAGCTAATGAGACTGGAAGACAAAGGAACCTGAGGACAGTGTGCATTTTAAACAGAGCGAGACATGATGAGACCTAATTAGACGTAGCTGCTGCAAAGCAGGATGAAAAACAGGCTGATGTTTTGATGTGATTTTTTTTTCCACCCATCAACAATGAATTCTCAGTTGGGAATTTACTGAGCAGGAATAATGAAGCCCATGCTGCCACTACACTGCCGCTGACAGAAGATCAGTAGGAAATCTAACTATTTAAGTGATCCGTTTTGTGTGTGTGTGTGTGTTTACAGCAGGCTCCAGATCCAGGATCATAACGCTCATGCGTGCTGTTGAAATGAATGAGGCAGCTGTAATTGCTGCAGGCAGCTGGATCACCCTTCACGGCAGGTAGAGCAGGTTACTGAGAGCAGATGGAATGTGTGCAAGTGCCAAACCTGTTTTTGGCAACAGGAAGGTGCACTATGGTTGAGGTATCATGTGGAGATTTTTGAGAGTCGAATCAGCCTACTTTTGGCCAGCTGGCTCACTTTTTAAGACTTTTGTCACATAAAAACAAAAGCAGAATCACTGTGATGATCATCAGAGAGCTCAAGTGTCACTGTGGTGCTCAGCTTATGGCACACTATGATATTTCATCATCCTCATATCTAAATACTATTTGAATATTCTCATTTTCTCACATAGAGGCCTGCAGTCGTGTGCTATAAAGTTACATGTTCATTTTTCAGGCTTCAAACTGGTGTGACCCGTGGTGCTCACCGTCTCTCCGGGGCGCCTGCAGCACGGACGCATCTCTGATGGCACGAGCCCACCTCTCAGCCTCCTGGAAGTTGGCGAGCGGGTCCTGGACCAGCGCGACCCGAAAGCACTGCTCCACTCTCTGCCGGGCCACTCCGGCGCTCATCCAGCGCCTCTTGAACGGGTAGAAATAGGCGGTGAAGTAGGCGCCGACGTCCGCGTCGTCCGGCCCTCTGTACGCACGGCAGCCGACACAGTCAGTCAAGTTAAAAACCACCTTCATCCGGCCGGGTGAGGAGGAGATCCTTTGGATGGTCAGGGCGCTCTCCGTCAGGCTCACCGAGTACCGGACCCTGTCGTTGAGCGTGTCGGTGAACTCCCCGTACAGCGCGCCCACGACCCCGTTCCGCTGGCGGGATGCGTCCGGTTCACAGGCGTCTTTCTCCATCCCGACGCGTCCCGCAGGCCGGTGTGCGGATGGCGGTGCGGTGCAGACTCTGATCCGAGCAGCCTGCTGTGGGACCCTTTGAGTGTGATAACAGCAGCTTTCTCAGTCCGGAGTCTCTCCCTAGTGACTGAAAGAGGAATGGCAGTGATGGAGCTGGAGGAGAGCGCACTTCACGGTCCTGAAAAAAACCCCAACACTTTCTGCTCTCATGTCCGCTCAAACCAGATAATAAATAATATTTTAACCACCAAACTAAACAACTTTTCATAATCATGTAGAGAGAGGTGTCTTGTTAAGTTTGGCCTCATGATGGAGACACCAACCAGTGGGCGTATTCGGCCTGTTTGAAACTGATTTGAATCTAATTTCTGATAAAATTCACAATTTTAAAATACATTATGGACGTGAGAGATCATTGACATGGGAAACAGTAGTTTGATGAAACAATTTCAATTCTAAGTCCTTGTTTTTTCAGATGCTTTGTCTGATGAAGACCATAAAATGATGTAGACAGCTTCAGAGAAAGCATGTAAGTGGCCCTTTTGTTAAGACTGTTTTATAAAACTACATTACCTTTCGTGTAGATTTTCCTCCATGTATATGTTTTAAGACTGCACATATGGCATTTTACTCAGTGAAACTGAAGAGGCATGTCTGTAAATGTGTTTGAATTGGTATCTCTTTTTTGTCAAATAAATGAACTGCTGAATAACTTTGGCAGGCAATGCGGATCTCTATCATTTTTTCCATCACATAATTAATCTAGGCTATTAAATATTTAGACGCCCTGACTGTCTGTGCCCCCTAAATGCCTTTCAGAAGAGCTCAGATATTTTTCAAATGATTTGCTGAATGTGATCCCAATTATTGGCCTCAGCTACATAACACATTTCTCTCCATCCCCGGCAGACTTACTGTCACATCTCCATGCACTGAAATAAACATGCATGTGTATTATTCACCAGCTATAGGAGCTTTTTCTCCCTTTTTCCCTACACATATCTGATATCTGACTTGAGCTGAGATTAAGGTGGAATTATAAAATGTTAGTGGTCACTGTTGAAAGGTTTGACAGGCTTGTGCCTGCACATTTTTTGTTGGACTAGTGTGACCTTAGTGTATTTTATTAATTCCTCTCACATAACCACATCAACTGAAATCATACATGTTTCTAATTCTTATCATATATATTAATTGTTAAATTATAGCTAAGTTAGCCTTGAGTTGAGTAGTTCAAAGTAGCATTTATGAAACAGTTTTTCTTTTACTAGTTGAACTTTTACCACACCCAGAAAGTAATCACGTGGTATGTGACGTTTACGAGATATATAATGGTCATCACGCGAGATTTCCGGTCTTGAGCTCTTTGGTTCGTGGTGTGGTAGACGGGAGCCGGAAAGCTCCAACCTCGGCGAGATGTTTTCACTTTTTGCGATGCTCTTTTGCTTAAATATGGAGTTTAGTGCAGATAAGCCGCCGTGAAGAGGTAATAATTTGATGCACAGCTAATGGGACTTAAGTGTGAGTTTGACGGGATAGTTTCTTGTGACCGGTGCTAGCCTGCTAGCTGTTAGCTTATCGAAAGACGGGCAAACACGTGCTGGAGAACCACGTTGGGGGAAAAGTTAGAAATGGGTTTTAAAACCTGGTATTAGATAAATAGCGGACATGCATTTAATTCACTGGCACGTACACTAGCATGACTACTATCTTAAATGTTAATTTGCAGCTCCTAAGATTAGAGAGACGTACAGCAACGTGGCCTCCCTGTGGTCTCAGTGGATTATTTCAAGTCTGTGTATTACAGATCTAAAGTCTGATTTCATACATTTCAACTTCACAGGTGGCCTTGGCTGATGTGTAATGAGGTTTACCTTCCTGCCAGTGAAGACCAAGTCTTTCATCGCAATGAAAGGTATGAATTATCAGCGTTGTGCCCGATTTTATAGCTTCCTCTCTGCAGTGCATATGATGATTTTTGTTATCCCTGTCTGAGAAAAAGTGTTGAAACCAATGGTATCTGACTCTGCAGACCACAAGTACCCCAGACTGCAAGTCACACGCAGCTGATTAACCATCATTAATATGTTGTTGTTGCAGGTTCATGCTTGTTCTGTCCCGCTTGACAATGACTGCCAAAGGGAGACGAAGAGGTTTGTACCACCTCTGCTTCTTGTGATCAGGGCTGCCAATGATTCAGTGATGAAAACTGCTGCATAGGAAGTGCCGTCTGATGCGATAACTGACGATGGCAATAGCTGTTCTGAGAAATGTCAAATCATTTGTTTTTTTCAGAGTGCATAATCTGAACATTTGGTGACCTGGCTGTAAAATTTCTCCTTTCAGGTCATTATGGCTGCAAAGATCCACAAGCTGACAAGTGGGTGCTGAGAAAAGTCAAGCAGGTAAATGCTGTAAAACTGATAAATTCAAAGTCAAGTCAGTGATGATACATGTTATCCCTGTCTGAACTAAAGTGTGGAGTCATGGTAACCTGAGGCTTGACTGGCGATAAACTATTTTTTTTAACATTTTTTTTAATTGGTTTGGCTGACTGTAGTAGGTTGTATGACATTATTTAATTTTAGTGTGTGTGACTTGCAGATGAAGTCAGTGGGAAAGTGGACACAACACCGGCTTGGGATTGATCCAGAAGTCTGACACCACCTGTATAATCAATGCAGTATATTTGTTTGTGAATTTAAAAACCAAGTTTGATCTAAAATTTTAATGAAAATAAAGAAATGTTGTATAAAATTAAAACATTATGACACATTGGTAACATGAATCCTGCTGGGAGCACACAGCATGCTGTCAGTCTGTGTTAAAAGGTGACCTGTAAGATTTCTTTTTCAAATTGTCCAAGAAGATCTGCTCCTCTTGGAGGTATTCACGATCCTGTTAATGGGAAAAGAATAATTAGAAATACGGAGTTAAATGTTTCAAGATATGTTCCATGTAAACAATAAAAGCTTCTAAAAAACAACCAACTTGTTGTTTGAATTATGTTCTAAGGAATCCAAAGACATAAGTGTCAATTAAATGGTTTCATCCATCCATTGTCTATACTGCTCATCCTTAAGGGTACTAACCACTGTTTTGCCTTAAATGGTTTGTTTTAAAATATATTTTTAGGATTCCAGCTAGTTTTACAACTTGTGACATTTTCTGGGAGTATATGTAATGATCGATGATTGCGAAGTTCATGAACAACCAATGATGGTGGGCCTTTAGTTACGAAGTGTTGGGCCTAATAGTGCACCCGGATGGCATACTGTATCTAATTAATTCTATACATACGCTGTATCTCTAATAGGGTGTATGGTGTCTCTTCACTGATTACCTTTTCCCCTGTGTACCTCCACAGAGCCAGACTAGCCTGAAGAGCCATGGACTGAGAGCTGGTGAACAATGTAGGAGGGGGAATATTCAGGGTCGATGTCAGATCAGGGTTTGGCAACACTGAACCTGAATATACAGATAAATATAACAAAACCTTGTAATACACTTATTAAATGGGTGCATATGGTATGAGTAATTAGATCCTGTTGAATGATAGATCTTCAATAGCCAAAATGACCTCACCTGGTAAAGTTGGTGGAATTATTTGTGGTAAAGAGGGTGGAGGGTTTTCTCTCAGACTTTCTGTCTCCTTCTGCAGATGAGTTAATCGCAAACGATCCTGTAACAAGTATTTAGGTACGATCACACAATTAACCATCTATGTTCAGTAGAATCCGGTTCTTAAAGGTACTGCACTAGGAGCTGTCTTAAAGTGACACACACCTGAAGGATTCGATGTTCTTGCTGCCTCAGCCGCTCTGTCTGCGCATGGATATTTCCGAGCCGTGCCTTGTGCTCAGCCTCCACGCGTTTTGCTTCCCGCAAAGCTTGTTCTCCTTCCTCGTGCTTCTCTGCGGCGAGCTGAAAAGAATGGAGTGCGGTTAAAAACGTCAATGTTACATATTTATTGCGCATGGGACTCAGTGTGGTGTGAATTTACCTTGCTAAAGGCCTCCACCTCCTGGGCTCGTGTCTTGAGCCTC
Organism: Pempheris klunzingeri; assembly: GCF_042242105.1. Taxonomy (NCBI): domain Eukaryota; kingdom Metazoa; phylum Chordata; class Actinopteri; order Acropomatiformes; family Pempheridae; genus Pempheris; species Pempheris klunzingeri. The sequence continues at coordinate 13,315,763 of NC_092028.1, forward strand.
AAGGCGGTGCAGCTGATTCTCTCTTTCTCTCTGTCCAGTTCTTCTCTTAGTCTGTCCAGAGTCTCTCTCTCCTGTGCCACAGCCATCTCCTTTTGTTTCAGCTCTGCAGTGTGCAGTTTTAGGTCAGCTTGTTCCTATAACAGAAACATAGAAAAGAACTGTTTGGCTTGAAGGGCTTAAAAAAATACTTTCTGAAAATGCCTATTATATTTAGTGATATAAACATAGACACAACACCAGTTTTTCTATGATGATAATAATAATGACAATAGCATGAGCTGACTTTTCAAACAACAGAACAGCATTTAAAAGACGAAGTCCACAAAGTAAGACTGTCAAACCCTATCATAAGGCGCGCCTCTGTTCTCCGTAAAGCTCACCTGTGCCAGACTCATAATGGATCCCTCTCTCTTCTCCAAGAGACTGCTGACCTCCCGTTCAGCCCTCTCGTGCCTCTGCTTCTCCAGGTTGTGAAAGTGGGCCCACTCAGCTGCCAGCTTCCTCCTCTCCTCCGCACAGTGCTGCATCACCGACTTCTGCTCCTCCAGTAAAGCACTCTGACGGGAACAGAGGCAGGCAGGAGGGGTAAGGCAGGCAGGGATAGAGCACTTGTCCACCACCAGCACTGATGGAGATTTTTTCACCAGCCTCACCTTAGCTCTTTCCAGCTCCTCTCTTTCCATGTTGATCTGCAAGCTAAGGGCACGCCTCTCTTCCTCCAGGCCTCTTTGGGTGGACTCTGCCTTGGCCTGCTCTGCCGTCATCTTCCAGCGATCCTGAGACATACAAAAACAATGATTTTTAGTCTTTGAGGGGGGAAAACATCAGTTGTTAGGTGCTTGCATGTATACACTCCTGCTTAACTATTTTTAAAGCATTAAAGATTTGTCTGACCTTCTCAAGCTGTCTCTGCTGCTCATTGAGCTGAGTGTCCATCCTGGAAATGATTTCCTTGAGGTAAGCTCTCTCCTCGGCCATAGCTTTCTGCTGCTGGGCCAGACGGTCCTGCATCACTGAATCGAACATTTAGAGAGTGACCTTAACCTACTTGCAATGTGATACCAACTACAGCTTGCTATTAAATAACTTGCATCTTGACCTATTTGTAAAAACTGTGTGTGTGTCTGCAGTACTTCGAAGCTGCTCGTCTCTGTGCCGTGCCCCCTGCTCCAGGCCGTGAGCCGTGTGTTCATGTGTGCTCTCCACCCGGGAAGAAAGATCTCCCAGCCGCGATGAGAACTGCTCCATCTGCTCAATGACCACTGTAAGAGACCTGGAGAAAAAACATAAACATACTATTACATAATGCAAAAATCTTTGAAATGCTAAAAGAGCTATTCCAGGCTCACCGTTTGAAGGGTTTATACAAGAGATTCAGACCTACTGGTTGTCGCACTAGAGAACAAGCTTCTCAGACCAAAACAGGACGCCATTACTCCCCTACATGTTTATGTAGCTAAGAGTTGTTTGCCGCTATATTAATATTAAAAATCTCAAACATAGAACCTTTAAATGGAACTTGTTAACTATGGGTACAGTAATTGTAAATGGGACTGGTGTCCTTGGGTAACATCTTACCTGGTCTGCGATGTTGCGCTTGTAACGGCATCAATCTCCTCGTCCTTCAGTTTCTTCAGTCTCTTGACCTGGTCCTCGTGGTCTTTCTTCATCTCCAAGATAGATTTCCTTGACGACAAATACACCACATATATGGTAAACTATTAAGTCATTCATTTAAAATACAATATGCTCGTGCTGGGATTTAGTGAATTATCTGAATATTTTAGTAAAATGCAGAGCAGGTTTTCTGGCATCGATTCTGGGTATTACTCAGCGAGGTTATCCCGACAGATCAGTAAATATTCAATATATATTGAATATTTTGTTAATAAAGCATAGTAGATTAGCTTTACTGACTCCTATGCTGCTGTGTGTTGTGATGCCCATGGAGCTATTATTTTTACTCTTTCATAGGTATATTACTTTAGCGACAACTTTCCAGTAAGTGCATATGTTGATAATTGTTGATTAAATGTCATAAGACAGTATTTACTTTTGGTACTGTCAAAGAATCAATGTATTACTAGAGAAAAGGCTTCCCTGCTGTACCTCTGGAGGTCTCGGAGCCTCTCCACCTCGCGGTCTCGGTCTTGCTGAGCCTGGGCCAGTTTGCGCTGGTACTGAGCCTGCAGCTCTGAGCGTTCCTGCTCAGCCGATCGTGTTACTGTGGTCAGGCGTTCCATTAGGTCTTCGCACTCCTGCCGCCCTTGTTTCTCCCTCTGGGCTGCTGCTTCCTCGAGCAGCTTCACACGGGCCCTGGACACGCACAGAAATACTTCCTGTGAGTGTTAAACATAAAGGCGCGCATAAGCTGCTTCAAGAGCAAGGAATTATGCTTAATATATGTTAAACATGTGCATAGATGCAACATATTTCCACTTTGTGTGTGTGTGCGTGCGTGCTAAACAGAGTGGCTAAACTACTTGTGTGTGTTCTCCATCAGCTCCATATCCTGTTTATGTCGCTGCTGGACATTCTCTAGCAACATTTGGCTTTGGTCTCGCTCCAGCTGCAGAGTCTTCACCTGGACAATAACACATAGGAGTTTCAGGCTGCGCAGGTACATGGAGGGTCAGTTATTATTCCTGAGTGAAAATACAGCAAACATACAGTTCTCATGTTTCCCCCTCATCACTACAACAGCAATAACATACCTGTCCTTCCAGCTGGATGATGCGAGCCGGTAAAGCTTGATAATCAGGTTGCTGCTCTTTCTCTCTGAGTCTCTGCAGGACCCCTGCATCCATGACACTGCCAAGCCCCAGCAGCTGAGACTGCATCATCTTCAGAAGAAGCAAGTCAAGAACAAACCAGGTGTGTTTTTACATTTTCAAAACACCTGCAAGTGGAGACATGACGACATTACGTTTCTAACCTGCTGTTGTAGAAGCAGCTGCTGCAGACTGTCTGCTGACAGCGTCACCTTTTCAGAAGAAATGGCATAGGATTAAAAGAGCCACATTATACGATCCCCCCAAATTACGACAACCTTATTGTAGCACAAATACCTGTTGTTGGACAGCAGTTGATGTATTTTGCGTTTGGTTATGCTGTGGAATTGCTGTAAAGAAAACAACCATGAGTAACGATCTTATCGACCTGCTCACATTACATATTCCAGCAATGGTGAAAAATACTTTAAAGAATCTAAAAGTACTTCAGATTTCCCCAAGATTACATACACCACATCGAGACAGGCAGTACAGCAGACACAGGATTCAGCAATGGCAACTGTTGCTGGGTTTCATCCGGAGCCTGACTGGGCCCTCGCGGCACCCTGGATCTCTTATCGGATGGTAAGTGGTGGGGTTGGGGTTGGTTGTGGCTAATGCTAGCGGCAGAGACTGGCAAGGGAACGGTAACTTCAGGAGGGGAATCTGAGGGATGAGACAAACCGAGAGCTTGTCCATTGTCTACTCCATCATGGAGAGTAATTGGTGAGGAGGATGGTAAGGTGGAGGCATACTCAGTAACTACAGAAGGGGATTGTGGCGGAGTTGGGGGATAAATAGGAATGGTATCTGTATGAGAGGAGGAGTAGAATGAGCATGACATGATACAAGGTATCAGATGTGGGTATCATAAGATAGCTTGCTGTATGATCTGTTTAATTTGTCAGAATGCCAGACTGGATCACTGATTGGTTTCTACTGTAAATGGGCCAGGGAGATTTCATCATTTTAAAACATAATGTAACAGAAGAGTAGGTATTTGAATGGATTACCCTGCTTGGTCCTCTTCTCTCTGACCGGCGTGGAGTGGTCAGTGGGGCTGGGCTGTCCAAGAAAACTGCTGCTGCACAAAATACATAAAGTGAATTGAAAAAGTAACTTAATATTGTCGCTTACAATACATGGGTGTAACCATAAACATCTTACCTAGTTTCCTTGGCAGATGTAAGAGTGTCCTCTCTGGCCCCAGGAGCTTGTGAAGTAACATGTTTACTGAAAACAAGAGCAGGTTATCAGTCATCAGTGCTGAGACAAAAAGATTCTTCGGTCATTGTATTTCCTTTGTTTTGTGTGGCTTTACAGTACCTTACAATTGATTCCAGATCCATTTCTTCTCCCAGGCCTTCATGCTGAGATGTTTTTGCCTCACGGTTTAACCCTGACAAAGCCTTCTTCCTGTTCAGTGCTCCTGCTAACCAATCATCCGCCTCATCTTCTCTCTTTTGGCTTTTGGAGGCCTCTGGCTTAGTTTGTCTGGTGACGTTATCATCTGGGACTGAGGCGTCTGCTGCCATTTTTACAGCAGTTGTCGCAAGACCAGTCAGCGAGGGTCTTCTACTCAATGAAGGAGAGGAAGGAGTCTTTGGGGACTCTGTTGAAGCCTTGGTCTCTTTGGCGTCACCCTCCAGAAAGGTGTGTTCGTCGTTTGCCTTGAGGCCGAGCCAGTCAGCGGAGTTTCTGTGTCGAGAGGAGCTGGGGGTGGTGGGTTTGGGTTTCTTCTCTGGGGTGGAAGAACTGACATCCTCTGTAGAAAATCTGATGACAAGAAAAAAATTAATCATTTTAGTGTTGAGTTTACCCTGGCGGGAAAAAGGCGTACTGAAAAACATCAAGGGTGGATTTTACACACACCTGACAGACTGTCTGCGGGACTGGCGCCCTTCAGGTGTAGATACCAGAGTGGGCTGATAGGAGCCAAATGTGAGGTCCTCTTCTAAAAGTGGTTCTGATAAAATGGAACAAAATCAGCTTTTATATATTCTTTTTAAACAGTGCTTGCTCATACAGCCACGACACGTTATTACCTTTCACACTGGAGGCTTTCTCTTCTTGCTGCTTCTCTTGAGACTGAGGCTGCTCCTTCTTCTCGCCTGTCAGAGGTCGCTCCAGAAGACGAGGTGAAGTCAGACTCTCCAGAATCTCGTCGAGTCTTGTGCGAGCTCTCTGAGGGGCGTCGCTCCTGAGATCACACACAGCAAAGGAAAACAGAGACAAGATACACTGTATGCCATATTATGGTACACATGAAGGCAGGGAAAGTTATACATTTTTGCAAAAACAGGCTACGTGAAGGCAAAACAAAATGGAATGGATCTACCTGATCCTGAAAGATGTTGCCTTATAAAATGTTCTCAAAGTTTGGGTTTGTTTTTAACTGCAACCCAGAGCACTAAAACTGTAATTATCTATTATTTGAGCACTAAAAATAAGAACAATAATAGTGAAACAGTGAGAGTGAGAACAGAGCTGTTACCTTTCCTTGTTGGACCCAAGCGCGGCCTCTTTTTTCTTGGGATTGTTTTTATCACGGTCAAATCCGAGTGCATCCATTATGTCATCCTTATCATCATCAAATGTAAGATCACCTCGTTTCTTTGCTGCCTTAGCTGACGAACACAAGGACAGACACACATTAAAACACTTACAGTCCTTTAGTGTTTGTTTGATTTAAGTTGGAAAAGACAGAACTGTAAATAATTGGAGGTTCACTTGTTTCGGTCTTTAGGATTGGGGATGCTGGAGGTGATTTTTCAGGTTTGGTCCGCTGTGTGCTGGATTTTGATTCAGGCTTGGTTTCATCTGGAAGCAAGTCATCAAGTAGATCAGCCAGGGGGTCATCTAGATCTGCAGTGGAAATGAGACTCTTTACTGTAAAGCCGTATGTGATAAAGAGACATCCCGTATGGATAGACAAAGATACTTATGATACATAGTAATAAAATGATCACATGCAAAAAGTGTGAATATATGTTCAAATATTTGTATATTATGAGACCATATACTTTATGTTTAGTCACAGCATTTCCAGTTTATTAGGTGTACCTGCTTACGCCACTTCATTACAATAATTAGTGGAGTTGTTCCTTTTTTATATACTGCCCCTCTCGTGCATGTAAATGAGTCTGGACAAAATGTTAGAAACACCTTTGAATTAAAGGCAGTGAGCTCAATAAAATGTAGGATTTTTTTGCGGGGCTGTTGCATCGAGTTGCATTAGATTGTACAAGTGACTGTAACTCAGGTGAGTAACTCAACATGTGTTAATACTTTAACTGAATACTTACTTTTGGGTGTTGAAGCTAATTTGAAGAAAAGAAAAAAAAAAATCCAATCTACCTCCAGATTTGTAAATTTGTGTACACCTCTCCTGTTCTAACTACCCACAGACACCCACTGAAACCACTGGCATCTTTCAACTCCAAGTAAAAAACCAAACACATATCTATGCTAATGTACCTTTAGTGTGAGGTTCCTGACCAAGACCTTCATCATCACCACCACTGTCTGAATTAATGCAGCAGTTTGAGGAAAACAAAGCAAGGCTACCATTAAAAAAAAAACAAACTCATGAGTAATGCAGAGCTCAGTGTCTGAGGTGGGTGGGACAGCGAGGCTCACTCACCAGAGAAGGTGAACTTCCTGTAGTTATGTGCTGTAGACGAAGGAGCGGAGTTTGGCTTCTTCCTTCCTGTTGTGGTTTCGTCTGAGTGGAGAAGGGGATTGCAGCTATTACTGTGCACTTCAAAGCTGGTAATAATGTGAAGATAATAATGAGAAAATAATTTATGCAAGAACATTCTGCACTGGATTACCTGCTCCCTCTGGTTTTACAATATTTTCTAAAGTGGAGGAGTCTGTCTTTGGCCCTTCATTACCAAGCGGCTTTGTTTGTGCTGGAGCTGAACTAGGCTTTTTCTTTATTGCAAAAAGGTCAGCATCCATATCATCCATGTCCTGTACAAAGATAGACAAAAGAGGCAACGACATAAGATCATGTACAGATGATTACAAAGTTGATGCTTTGTGCCTGTTTTTCCATACTTCCAATAACCCACCTTCATGTTCTTCAGTATGTCACTGGGATCTGCTGCTGAGACATCGGAGTCCTTGGACAGAAAAGAAAATGGTAACATAGAGACAATAAAATATACTAAACATATCAGACTGTGACTGTATACATGTATTTTTCACATTTCTGTCTACATACCTCAGTGTCTCCACCATCCTTCTTTACCTCCTCTGCTAACATACTGAAGATATTGTCGGTAGCAGAAGAGCTGGAGAAGGTAAAAAAAAATTGAACTCCCAAAATAGGAAAAGTCATCATTTACAACTGAAGGTATGTAACTCTTGAATTCCTCCAACTTACCGAGTGAGTGGTCCACCGCGAGTTGCTTTCCCCCTTACAGGGTGTTCTGATGAGAGAAAGTATTGTTACACGTTAAACTTTCACAGCAACAATCCTGTAATAATAATAATGATGACACTGCTTGGTTTAAGAACTGCTGACTTACTTTCATCATCAAATAAGCTGTCAAGCACATCCTCATCTCCCAGCGAAGCTTTTAGGAAAACAGTGAGGGGAGACACTTTAACGCGAGCTTGGCTCTCTTGAAGTAGTAAATGTGTTATCTGTCTCCTATATAGACTCTTGGTTCTGGTGGAATGACCCTCCAGATGATTTCTAAAGCCTTCTGACACAAACTTGTGATTTTTGCCTACACACAAAACTTGACCTGATTTTAAGTTAATCCCTACAATGGCAAAGGCCTTCCAGCACTCACTTGGGGAACTTACTTTTGGATGTTTTGCCCTTCAGTTTTGTAGCCTGTAAATAGCAGTGAAATATAATGAGTTATTTTACAGCTGGAATGGATTAACTGAGTGTAACTCCTGGTCCACTGCTCAAAGCACATCCCTTAACATTATATGCATGCAAAGTGATTGAAATCGGGCGCTTTACTGGTAAATCATGCACATGTTGAAACTGATTGACTCACCATGATGAATCTCTCTTGGTCGCGTTAGATTGGAGAGCTAGCTAACCAGCTAAGCTAGCTAAATCTGATTAGGCGTCTCCTGTCTCCATTGGTAACCACTCAGCTACACCGGTGAGGGTGCATGTTTAGGACACAATGCACGATCATAGTCGGTTAACGTGGCTATAAATCATATTGTTTCATGTTCATTACAGCCGTGTTTAGTCGTTTAGCCTTTTAAAATTAGCCAGTTTACTTTAAGTTAACACTGCAGCCACTCACACCGCCGCCACACACCAACGTTAACAACATATTGGACACACACTAATGAAATTCAGTCCTCTAACACACATTTTAGGGTTATAATTAGAAAGTTTTATCTTTGAGCAGCGCACAAAGCAAAAGTCAAACACGAAGCATCTAATGTTTGAGAGATTTACATCGGCAGAACCGTACCAACCGGCGCGATACAGGCGTTTCCTGTTTACAGTTCGCAGGGTGTTGTGGGTAGTGTAGTTTTTAGTGCATTTTTTTTTTACAAGGAACCTTGTTTCAGAAACTGTGCTTGTCACACACAGAGATTAAATTTTAGTTGCCCCAATTTGGATTTAATATGACATCTTTACCTGGTTTCTTAATGAGTGAAATCTGCCAAACGGTTTTACCACCAGGTGGCATCAGAGCTTAGAAAATGATCCAAAGCAAGTCATATAAAACAAGACCGTAGAGCTGAATAATTTATCTTCTGGAGCCTATGTTTAATTCAGTGAGGTCTAGGCCTGATGTTGCACGTTTAATCAGCACAATGATAACAAGGCAAATCACGCTCCGGCAGACAACTCATTGCTCAGAGTTGTGCCTGCAACACTTTGGTGCATAAGCCAACCTGTGCTCCTCTAACCCCAGCACCACAAAGCAGGCTTTTCAAGTGCTTCAGAGTTAAGATTAGATATACCATCACATGCAAGCTCTGTTTAAAGCTTAAAACCTGTGCGTGCAGGAATATTTTGTTTTCTTGTCACTGTATTTGTGTAGCAGTCAGGTCTTTATGCATTCTCTGTCATGACAAATTTGTGTAGACAGCTTTTCAACTTTACACTTGATGGATAAAACATTCACAAAAGCAATATATAACAATATATGTTAAGTGATGTAAACGTATGTGCAAGTGGCAAATGATAATGTGCCTTAAGTCAATTAGTTATTAATTTTATACCAAGGCAGAATGAAAAATGTAACTTTTAGAGATCATAATTGTGATTCAAAAGTAGAGGTAGAATTCATGCACACATTTGAAAATCAAATCAGTAGTTCTGAGTGAATACGAGAGACAGTCCAATGACATTTGGAGGCACACAACAGCACACAAATGCATTTCATGGCTTTATTATCCCCTGTTAAAACAACATAAACCTTTAACAGATTCACACGGCCCTACCTGTCATAGACAATACAATACATGACTTCAGCCCCTGTTTCAGGAAACAGGAAGTCACTTAAGCGATCTTAAGAGAGACCACTCTTAAAGATACATCCAGTCAGCGCTCATCCTGTCCTCACACATATATTTAACAAAAATCATTACATTGTTTAAAAGCAGGCAAAACAGAAAATCAAAGAAATGATCGTGGCTGTTTTTTTATGTGGAGGCACAGAACATGTTTCATCACTTTAAACCCTGACCGCATCTGTTCTGAAATATAAAACAATATTGTAAATTCAGTTTTCAAGATGAATACGCAGCATTTGTCAGGCTTCATCTTCCAAGCTTGAATCTATTTGGTTGCTATTTCCTGTTCCAATAATGAGAGCAGCAGTGGGACAGATAGGGGAAGCCATGATCAAAACAGGCCTCATTCTTTTTCTCGCCCACTTTTAAAAAAAAATCCTGGTGGGAGTCTTGGCGTGAGCTGTCAAGTGCAGATGAATCAGAATATGATCAGTGAGAGAAAACAAAAAGATAACAGGAAATCTCTCCTGTAGTATCTGGGGAAATGAGTCTTGATAGCAGAGGCCACTGCAAAAAAACAAACAAACAACAAATCAGGGTTTGATAGAAACACACATTTGCCCTCTTTTTTGTTTTTTTGACAAAATGTCCATTTATTTTCTGGTTCAGTCTGGGTCAAATATAGTGACAAAGCTCACCTGATGCTCACCAGGTTTGAGATGATTGCCTATTCTGATCTTAGTTCATGTCTATGGGGGTGGCTGACATGCAAAGTCATGAATGATGTAGGAAAATAATCATCCATGAAAGAATAAATCACCCTGACTCAGCTGAATACATGGACCTTCATAGGAAGCAAATAACAAGATAACACATCAAAGACCTGTGACCTACACTGAACCTTGTTTGGTGTTTCGTACCATGGTCAGTTAGTTTATGATTTTATATTAAAGTCTTACACAGCTGCTTGGAACCGTGTGGTTGCAGGGAGGTACCGTGTGGTTGTAGGGAGGTAATATATTTATAATAACCCTTCGAAGAGATGATGGATTGTTGTTCAGCCTCTGAATCATTTAGTATCAGCAGTGTAGCAGCGAATTGTTAAAAGCTAAATGTGGGGCAGGCGTCTCGGTTCTTTATGCATCTGTGCCTCTGTAACATGCTCCACTGCTCCACTTTCTCCCCTTGTCTGGAGCCCCCTCTGTAAACCTCCCCTAACACACACACACACACACACACACACACACACACACACACACACACACACACACACACAGAGGATATTGGATATTTACCTGTCTCTCTTTCACCCACTGTGATTCTCGGTTTTGATTTTAAGTGTTCTCAAACATAACAGCATCTAAATAGCACTTGTACTTTGATCAGACGCGAATTGCCCCATAGGATTATTTTGTAACCATTGTCCATTGTTCGCTGCCTGTTGGCTGCCAGCAGTGGCACTTTACTTGAACAATTCCAAGATGTTTTTGCATTTACCAGTCATTTCTAACCCATAATATGTAAAAGCAGGACCCAGATTTATTAATGCAACAGTACTCCATTAATTTTGCATGTGATGTTTTTGTTAATTCATCATCTGGAGCACCAGACAGCCTGTGAAAACTGTCTGAGAAAATGACCCTGATGATGTGACTAAGGTTAGTGTCAAAATCATCCAATATTGGCATTCTTGTCTGGTGAACAAACCAAATAATTCTGATTAAGTTAATTAACTGAAATTGTCCAAGTTAAAAACTACCTGTTGTTAAACATCTGTTCCTTTCTAGGAAATGATCAGTAACCCAAAAAGTGAGTTTCTCAAACTGGGTGTGTGGAGTTTGAAAAATGTGTGTGTTTACTAAGCGGGAAACTCTGATGAATTATGCTATCAAGTTGCACCAGTGGACAGTTTTTGGATCTTGGCCAATAAGAGAGATGAAAAGTCAGGATATTTTAACCTCTGCTGCTTGAAAGTGTAATACAATATCACGGGAATTCGCCTTTAAGTCCCCCGTGGTGGTATAGTACATGTGCTTAGTCTGTTTTCACTGACTTGATTGTTTGTGTGTCTTTACCGTGTGATGCTCACGGTTGTCACTTTTGGGTTTCTGCTGCTCCATTGCTCTTCATGTATGGCACATCTTTGTCAGTGGCCTCTTTCTGCCTGTGACGGGTGATACAACACATAATACTCAGTATTAAACACATCATATTTATCATCACGATGCCGTCTTGAACTCACAGTTATCTGGAAACAGCTTGATAAAGGATGTGAACGTACTAAAAGAATAAAAGTATTTCTATTTATGAGTTCATATTTGTGTTAGCTAGCCGTTGCCATGCTCCTTGGTGCTGTAGCCACATGGACATGTTTGCCATTGCTGTGTGAGTGGCTAAGCAGGGCCTGGGGGGCTGAGAAGATTGCACTTTGCATCAATTAGCAGACATGAACTCGAGAGCTATGTTGCTTTCCCCTCCATTCATTTCTCCATTAAAAAAAAAACTGGAATACACTGTTGTTATGTATCGAGCCACTTAATCCACACGCTGTTGCTCGAGGCAAACCCTAAAATAATCACAGGAGTGATTTCAAATCAATGGTGCAGATAAGTCTCACCCTGCCTCCCTCACTCTCCCACACGTGAAACAGATATGCACTCTCTGCGTTCGTGTCTGTTCACATTGGGTGGAAGTATAGTTTATGTGTATTTAATGCTTTTCTCGCAAGCCTCAAGCTGTTGCATTTGTGTTTTTTTGTCGGGCATTAGAAAACATAGTCAGAATTCAAATCTAAAAACTCAGTCTTGACGAAAAGTAGAAAGAGCCTCTTATTTCTTTTCTGTACTATAGTTGAACACAGATTATCTACTGACCTTTATTCCTTGTTAACAGCTAAAAATCAAAAGACAGCTCATGATCGGTACTCACGGTCTGATTTTGTTGGAGAATCTCTGCCGCAGGATGAGAGCGATGGTGGTGAGGACCATCATAGTGGTACACATGGTCCTTCCCCCAAAGATCTCCTGCTTTGGTTCAAAGCACTGAAACTTGTCCTCCCATTAAAAGGCTTGAATGGTAAAAGGCAGAGTTTGTGGTGTAACAATCTGACTATTCCTGTCTTTCCTCTTGGCGCTCACTCATGATTGGGGAGATTAGCTCAGAGGATTAGCTGGGATCAAGGAGGGGGTTGCATCTCGCTGGCAGGACTAGGAGGTAAACAGAGCATGCTGTGTGATTCTATTCTGAAAACAACCCACCTCGCCGCCATGTCGTCAACACAGCAAGTCAAATCAACCTCAATATTGTCCTTTTTTGTAAAGAAAGGGCAGCATTTTGTGAGAGTGCCTGTTGAAATTGACCTTGAGGGGCTTTTTGGCAGCTTCACAGCAGAGGTTAACACTAAGGATTAACACATATCAACCGAATTATCGTATATCTGGATGAATCTAATTCACCAGTGGTCAAAGTGCAGAGTTCTGACAATGTATTAAGAAAAGAGAGAGCACTGGAATAAATGGGGTATAAATAGATGCTTCAAGCAATGAGCCACTTATACATAGCACTGCTGACTCAAGCAGAGAATAATGGAGCAGTAGGCCAAGCGAGAGAAAGGAAAGGTCTAATTTTGTCAACACGTTCATGAGGAGAGAAGCAGTGGAACGGGATTAGAGGAGATATAAGTTTAGAAAGATTATTATGGCAGTAACATCACAGGGTTTTCTTTGTATTTTAATCTCAAACGTTTGTTAAGCACAGATACAAAGGTGAGTCATAATGGAAAAAATGTAAAATCATCACAATCAACTGTTAAAAATGTAAAAATGTCCTCTTAATATCTCAGAAATTGTACACAAGTGGATACAGATTGGCTAAAGGAAACACCCAAAAAACATCACGTGATATTTAGAAAGATGGTATTTACATGGCAGTTTCTAGATATACACATTCAGTAGAAGGCACATCCTTGTCAAATGTGACCTCTTGTCCACTTTTAGGGTTTATGTTTGCTTTTTCATCCTCCTTTCCTCTCTCCTCGGAATGGATTGGTCCTTTACAAGAGTATAAAAAATGAAGGAGAGCTTTAATTTCTCTCTCTATCTCTTTCTCCCTCTTTCACACGCAGATATAGCATACTTATCTAGAGCCTACTGTGTGTCCCATAGCCATGATTATCTTAGATTACATTTAACCGTGTTCCCTACATTTTCCAGATAACTTCTATAAAAATACAGTACATTGCTTCCCTTCAATGGTCGGTACAGTCAATTCATCCCTCCCTTATGAGGCCGTGGCCCAAAAAATTAGAAGTCTGTTGGTGTTCATGGTCCAATTAACCAAGCTTCACCCAGTTGAGGTTGAGAGCTTTGTCCAGCCCACTTCCTCGTAGACGGCTGTGATACTGCAGTAGAGCGTAGCCAAGAATTTGGTCCACGCTGCGGCCACCTCTGGTGTCACGACCTCTGAAAAAGCTTCTCCAAGGACTTCAAGTATCACACCACTAAGGATCTGGATAAGACATAAAAACACAGTACTATAGACACCTCGAAGGTCCAGTATGTGAAATAGTTTAACATTTTAGGGCATGCACTCATTTGCATTTTTGCAGATTGTTAGGTGAGAAGATTAATACCATTCTCATGTCAATACAGTAAATATGAAGCACCAGCTAGCAGATGGTTGGCTTAGCTTAGCATTATGAGTGAAAGCAATAAGGAACAGTTACGAACCAGCCCTTTCAAAGCTTTTTTCCAACACATCCATCCTAACCTGTGTGTGTGTGTGTGTGTGTGTGTGTATGAGACTTAATTTTTATTCACACACTCTTTACCTTAAAGTACACAGGCTCCACCTTGTGTCGGAGTGCATGGGCCTTGCCCAGCAGCTTCAGCACTGAGGCCACCTTGTCTGAGTTGTCAAGGTTCTCCACCAGTGTATTGATGGCATTCATGACTCTGTGAGCATGCTTCCTAAGCTGGGCACTCTTCTCCAGCTCCTCTGGCTCCTCAATATGCTTGAACTGGCTGAAGTACTGCTTGGACGAGGGGAAGTTCACAAACAGCCTGAAAAGGAGGAGAGTTATACTAAATGAGAGCCATGAGTGTGAGCAGCTTCTGTGAAGCTCCACTAATCTCATCGCCCTTCAGCCTGCACCAGCTCTATCCTGTAAACCCACGTTTGTTTTTTTTGAGCTGGCAAGATACCATAAGTAAATATCAGCACTGACATGAGAGTGCTGCATTTTTTCCCTTTAACAGTTTCCTTGAAACTATTACTATTAGGTACGGTGTGGTATGTTTTCCATATACTTTGAAAAGAACTTAAAAAGAAAAATATCCAGCTGCAGACAAATTGAAATGGCTGAGTAACTATACCACTGAGACATAAAAGCTAACCACAGTATCTATTGAATTATGAACCTACACTTTAGGAAGTCATTTAGAAGTCATTGAACATTCCACAATGTAGAAATAAATCTTGCAGTATCAGATAAAATGTGCAGAACAGATGTTTAGCCTGAACATGTATCTAGCTCTGATAGTGCCTGGGAGGAACTTCCAGCTTTCACTTGACACAATGCATGTATTAGTTTGGTCAATGTAATCTCAGTGTTTGTATGTTGGTAGCAGTTAGTCCAAGCCTTTGAAACAGATATTTTTTTCTGAAGTATTAATTCACCTATTAATCAGTCACCTATGTCATTATACAATGTTTGTTATGTTATCAGCCACTTCCTGAGTTGGCAACTCCTGGCATATATTGTTTCTTGTAGTCCTTTGATTTGGATATGTCTTATCATTTCTACGCTGATGATACAGAACTCTACATATCATCTCAAATTTAACAACTCTTTAGTCTTTGAATAAATGATGTACTGATTTTTGCCCCAGATCAAGTCTCTACTAAAATCTTGTGACACCATGGACCATTGGCTGCGAATAGAAAATCTTTCCTCAAAAAAAAAAAAAACACTTGTCATTTTTGACTACAAGATGAAAACTGATAACCATGTTATGTCAGTTAATCAGCCTATCAATATATCAATATCACAAAATTTTGCCCCCTGTTATCTGTCCAGCAGTTGGAAATAGTTATCCATGCTTTTGTTTCTTCCTACTTAAATTACTGTAATACTCTTATTTCCTGCCAAGTTACAGTTAGTCTAAAACTCTGCAGCAGGATTACTCAGTAAGACCTCACATCTCTCTCACATCACCTCCATTCTTCTTTAACTCTCTCAAGTGTTTTGTTATCTCATTTCATATTTTTCTAAAGTTATAATGTACACTATTTTGTTTTGTGATGCCTTTAACTGTAGTTGTTTTGTTGTTGTGATGCAAATATCATATTTGTTCTTTTAACATTTTATCCTTTTGTAAAGCACTTTGTAACCTAGATTTTAAAATGTGCTATAAAAATAGCTGGGTAACCCCCCCCCCCCCGTTACCCAGTTAGCTTAGGTGCCAGTCTGATTCTGTACTGTGGCCCCTGTCATGCGTCAAAAAACAAAACAAAAGAAAGAACCCGGGATCCTGCACGACTTCACAATTTCTAAGAAAAGATGAAAAGTGCTAATTAGAAAATGAATGCCACTGCCTACTCAGACTACCATGAGCACACTTGATTCTTTTCATTTACCTTATAGTTGAGATTGCAGTTATTATTACTGCAAAGATAGCTAACATTTCACGTTTCATTTGGCATAAGTTGTTGCCACTTTCGAGTTCCAGGTCTGGTATTTCTTTACACAAACTGACTCACACTGTGCTCTTTCTGAAAACAAATGCACAGTTCAAAGACATTTTCTTTGATTTTGATTCCCATTTGACTCTCAGAGGTATCATAGAGAATTAACACAGAGGAACCTAAAAACTCCCCCCTCCCACAGTCTGGGAAGAGGGCCAGTGCATCTGGTTGCTGGATATCTAATCATGATGTCCCATCTCCCTCTGTCTCTGCAACAACTAACACAAGAGGGAAGCAAATATTTTGCTGTTCGCTCTGAGGCATATGGCCAAATATTAGAGTTTTTCTTGAAGACTTGAAATGTCTGAGAAGGGAGGAGGATATAGTGTCCTAATCTCTCAGTTCTGGGTGGAGGGTCTTGGCAGGGTCTGGAGCAAAGTATTCCTAGTCTTACTTTGAACTAATGAGGAACCGTACTGTTCAGTCTTTCTCTTTTGTAATTGCATGACCTGTGGTTGCATATAAATAGCCTCATTAGTATTTTATATGGTCATTGGGCCCTTAATCCTTCCTTATCTATTCTTCAAGACTAACTGAAGAGCTGAATCCAGAGAAAGTTTCTAATAAAAGCCATAATTCGCTACTTTAAATCTTATCTGTTACCCTAAAGAGAGTTAGTTTGAAGGATTGCAGTTGACACTGCGGTTCAGCAGGATGACAGGATCTGCGCTTACTGCTAAAAGGATAATCTGCCATGGGTTTGCTTATCAATCAGTCCTAATTCCTCAGATTCCTGAAGGGTATGGGGCCTTTTTGAAGCAATGTGGAAAAAGAACATAAGGGGAAAATGAATCAAATCTATTTAGTTTCGACATGATTTTCAAAGAGGAGAGCAGTGCCAGACTGTTACTTATAGTCAGTAATCTGTAAAGAATACATTATTTTACTGCGCTCTATTTTCTTTCTGGCCTCCCTCTCAACTTTCACCTTTTACAATCATGAAGGATTATAAAAGCACGCACTGTCACCTCACTATACTTGAAAGACCAGCAAAGCCATTTCAAATTCCCGCTAATCCCGGTTAGAGAGAGATAAGAACAGTGATGACAGGATGCTCACCATAAAATGTTTAAATGTTATTCACGTCGTTGTGATAAAACTCTTTCATCCCTGGATTGTTCAGAGAAAAAAAAGGGATGTTTTAAAATTCTGACTGCCAGCTATGGAGTCATGCTGCTGTAGCATGCCTGGTCCACTATGCAGGCTTTCATAACATGACTCGCCCGAAGGAAGGGAATCCACTGAATGCCAAAGGTGTCTGACTGATGAATGATCTTGTTTATCCTTTGCCTCTGCTATCTGATAAATAGGATTAGGAAAAAGAGGGTGAGGTGAGAGTATAACAAGCAAAAATATGACTGACTGTTTTCCTGTGGACAGACTGGAAGCTTGTAAAGTCAATGAGAGTGGATGATCCCACAGTATGGACTCTGACTTAAGTTGGTTTAGATAGATAGCTTTGCAGTTTTCTGTGGCAGTAAGCCAGCAGTGTGGCCCCAGTATGGGGCACTGACATGACTGAGGGGAAAAGAGACTAAATGCAAATTTGACCTTATCAGTGGTGAATCCATTAAAGTTGCAGAAATGAGAAGAGAATTGATGAAAATACAAAAAATAGAAATTGCATGCAGTTTTGTGTTACATGCAACTGCTGATCAGAGGAAAAAGCAAACTGTGTGTAATACCGACCACATCAAATGATGCTAAATATTAAAATAGAACAATATATGTCTCACTTATAATTATAAACAGCATTTGTCACCTGTGTAACCACTTTACTATTATTTTTCTGCCAAAATTATATGAACATCATCCTCACCCAACCTTAAACCTTAAAAATTCCCAACCTAAAGAAGGAGGGTAAAACCAAAGAAATACCTGACTAGTATGGCCACCCCAGCATCATCACAGTTCTGATAGACTTTTGCCCAGGAGTCCTGGATCATCACCCGCTCCTTGTCAGTCAACGGGCTTGGGCGCTCCAGGTTGTCCACCTCTCCCTCTCCCTGCATCCTCTCCATCAGGGAACACAGTAGTGCAGAGCTGAGCACGTGCGGAAGGCAGGGCCGATGAGAGTACTGCCTCCCTCAAAATAAACAATATACCTTTTTCTTGCTTGTGTTTCTTTCTTGGTGAGAGAGGAAGACAATCTGTTTCCCTTCCCCCTTTTTTTCCCAGTGAGAATCTTTGCTCTCCACCTCTGAATCTCTGCTGAGCGAGAGTGTGAGTGAAGAACAAGCTGAAAAAACACAAGAAACACACGCAGAGAATGAGGAGGAGCCTCTGTACTCTCTCTTTTATACTCTTCCTTCCCTCCCTCTCTCTCTCTCTCTCTCTCTCTCTCTCTCTCTCTCCCACTACCCACCTCACCTTTGTAGGTGGTGTTTGATGAAAACATGATGAGATAAGAAACAAATCCTTAATAAGCGATATGTAATAAATGCAATGTGTGAGCACGGATGCAGTGTAAGATTATGATGTTGAAATAAGATAAAGGAGCACACTCTGACCTTTTTCTTCCATCGTCACCATCCTAGTGTATCCACGAGATTAACCTGTAATAATATTGCATTTCTCACAAAGCCCCGTCAACATAAATGTAAAAACACTTCACTGACTGATTGAATTAAACAGCATGACATCCATCAGAAATAGGGCAGGCGCCTATTCATTTTGGTTTGTTCTGTGCTTTCTAACAAGATACAGATTATATCAGTGTATTTTCATTACTTAATACCCTTTTCATTACACACACACACACCCCCAAGAGTCCCACACAGCTCTCACAGCACTTTTTCCAAATGCATACATTTTACACCTCTGTTGGAGCAGAGGTTATCTGTGGGAATTCATATCTCACTTGTGTTGTCTCAGCTGAAACCTGAGAATGTTCTTTGTCAAATTTCAGAGTGGGCTGGACGAATAGGGACAATTAAAAAGGAATCTTTGACTTAGCTGGAGAGACAGGAGAGAAAACAAAGGACCAGTAAAGACATCAGTAAACAAAAGCTAAGACTGAGGTGAGATTTAATGCCTGACTGCAAAGCATAGTAGGTGCCAAGTACCAATGGACACACGTTAATCATTGACAAAGTCGTTGAGAGTACACCATTAACAATCAAGTTGGTGAAAAAACTGTGCTTAAGGTAGACACATCTCATATTTCTGGAAGTGCTGTGTCAAATATCACAGAAAGATAATCTTTGCCAGCAGCTGTGTCACCTTTATGCAGGTATTATACCAGCTAATCCAACCGTAAACATTTAAGCTTTGGTTGAAGGCGAGGTTCATTCAAGACCCTGTCAGGTGCTCCCACTTGAAAACAAGATCAGAGTTCATGTATGAAGCCTCTCACCTAAAACTGGTTGGTCCAATAGCCAGTGTCAGATTAGGTTGTAGTGGATCAGACACACAAGGGGACTGTAGATCACCAAGCTCTGCTCGTGCATTTTGTAATGCTTTGGGATTATTTCTTCTGTCCATATTTACTCCAGCAGACTCAGACTCTCGTATTTGGATCATGTCATACCTCATGGTCTCACATAACTCTGCTCAGTAGATCCAGGGCTAATGACTAATGACATCTAGTGGACAGTTGGAGTTATACCTTTTTTTTTTCAGGTGCTGTCAGAAATGCAATTTTGACATGAATGTAATGTAATATTTACAAGAAAAAAGTCAATTATTAGTTACCTATAAGAATGATCCCTCTGCCATAACGCTTTTTGGTACAATCACTCACTTGATCAGAATAAAGTTTTATTGCCATATACGAGGAATTAGCATAGAAATGGTGCATAACAATAAACATTGTAAGAAATGTGTAGAAAGAGAAAATATAAAAAAGATAAAGTGCTGCAAGTCAAGAAAAATAGAAAATCGGCAGTATGAAAACAAAATATGCAGGAAAAACATGTATGCACAATATAACTGTTATTTAAATGAACGAGCTGTATAGTTGTGTGCAGGGATGTGCAAAATGTATCTATCTAATCAGCGACACGTAAGATGGCATTTCATTTTATTTAGAATAACAGCAAAACAATTATTAGGCAATAAAACATGTCTGCATTATTTCGCATTAAACTCAATTTCAATTTCAATTGCAAGATTTGTTTTTAAAAACAATTTCTCTCCCCTTTGCAAGTCAAACGCAATTTCATATCAGTTTGGACTAAAAGTATTAGACCATCGCTCTGAACAAACATTTATGTTGCGCAAAGCCGAGCTGGGAAGATTGACCCAACACGGATTCCGTAGTTAAGTTACATTGATCGGCTACGGGGCTACTGCGCTGACAGATATCAGCCGTTTGTCCGTGAACAATAAGATAAATCAGTATAATTAAGACAGCAATTAATGTTTTTTTGTTTTCAATGTGCTCTGGCTAAGGTCATATCGCACACGGACGGACGTTTCGTGTAATTAGCTCACCTAGCAGGCTAGTGTGCGGTAGGTAGCTAGTTCGATAGCTAGCGTTAACGACAACGTCAGAAGAAGGAAATCGCTAACAAACGCGCCGGTCGGTGGACAAAAAGGTGCCGCAGCTGTCTGGGAAATAAACCACCGCTAGTGCCACGATGAATGTCGCCAAAAGTGGCTATCGCGTCTTTTCCGCAAACTCGTCCGCAGCCTGCACAGAACTGGCCAAGAAGATAACAGAGTAAGCGCGGTGTTGCGTTTCTGACGTTGTCTGACGTGACTGCTAAGGCTAAGCTAATGTTAAAGAAAAGTGTTGTTCTCGTACAGGAGAGCAAACACCAAGACACGTAGTCACGCCTGTGAAAAGCACCCACTTGCAGGTGTCAAGGCCTAGTAGAGGACCAATGACTAGCAATTCTTTGAAATGTACCACCAGGGCACATGGTGTCAGGCACTTGGTTATTGTGTGACTGCTAACGCTGAGGACGGATGAATGAATGAATGGTGTGATCATTACATCTCTCAGTTGGTTGCTTCCTAGCAGGGATTTTGTGCTCTTGTTTTGCAGGCGGCTGGGCGTTGAACTGGGGAAGTCTGTTGTCTTTCAGGAGTCTAACAGAGGTGAGGAGTATGGTATGGATTAGTCAGCAATTTCTCTGGCCATAGTTTAATTTGGCTCACTTGTGTAATACTATAAGAGCCAAGGAATCAGTGATGGGTGTGGGTGGCATCAAGTTTTACAACATTGAATGGAAAGAGACCTTTGTGCGACACATGACGGTGTAACACAGTGAGATACCCCCCCTTGTTCATTTATACAAGGTACAGGGCCATATTATTTCGATGTGCACACTGCACTATACACAGCAGGTGTTGACTCATGCAAAATATGGTTATTTTACTTTAATTGTACTGTCAAAACACTCCACTGCATGCTTTTATACCCTAAATTACTGTGTGTACAGTGTAAAGGTGTGACAAGTCATCAGAATAAGAATATTCCGACTGTGATGCAGCTTTTGCTAAATTAACAGATTGCACTCTCATTTTCTCCCTCACAACAGAAACAAGAGTGGATGTGAAAGAGTCCGTTCGAGGACAAACTATCTTCATCATTCAGACCATACCACGGTGAGTGTAGAAAGTCACTTCATTTGCTTTGCATCAGGAACTTGAAACAATCCATCACCACCTGCAAATGAGATCTTGTTACACAGTTATTGAGATTATCAGTGTCTAAAGTTTACTTGTCCTTTTTCTTCTTTTTATGCAACCAGAGATGTGAACACAGCCATCATGGAGCTGCTGGTGATGGCCTACGCCCTTAAAACCTCTTGCGCAAAGAACATCATTGGAGTCATTCCTTACTTTCCCTACAGCAAACAGTGTAAGATGAGGAAGAGGGGCTCAATTGTGAGCAAGCTGTTAGCTTCAATGTTAGCCAAAGCAGGTAAACAAAACAAGAGCCTGTGATGTGTTGAGTCTCTTTATCCCCTCCCATCAGCCGTGTTGTGTTTTCTGGGATTTAGTTTCACACTCACTCATAAAAAATAATCTAATTGTTGGCTGTGAAATGTGGTAAATCCATGCTAATCATCTGGCTTTTACCCCCAAAGGATTAACACACATCATCACCATGGATTTGCATCAGAAGGAGATCCAGGGCTTTTTCAGCTTTCCTGTTGACAACTTGCGGGCCTCTCCTTTCTTGATCCAGTACATCCAAGAAGAGGTGATAAGCGCTGATAAGCACACCCAAAAACCTCATCAATCACCCCCTGTGGGGGAAACACTGACACCCGTTTTCCTTTGTCCCAACAGATTCCTGATTACAGAAATGCCATCATTGTGGCAAAGTCCCCATCAGCAGCTAAGAGGTAATTGATTAGACATCTCACCTCTGCTAGTTTTCTGCTTCTTTTGGCATTGTCATAATGAAATATATTTTAATGGTCTAAAACATTACATTTTGACAAAACTACTCAATCATACAATCTTGTTTTTCTTATACAGACGCACTAAGTCATTAGCACTATATGTAACTAAATGGGTCAAAGTAACTGATGAACAACATTCTCAGTTGTTTCTATGTTTTTATTCTTTCTTTTTTTTTCTCCCAAGGGCTCAGTCTTATGCTGAACGACTGCGTTTGGGTCTGGCTGTGATTCATGGCGAGGCTCAGTGCTCAGAGTCCGACATGGCTGATGGAAGACACTCCCCACCATGTGTACGCAACACCACAGGACACACAGGGCTGGAGCTTCCTTGTAAGAACACCCATCTTTGTAGAGCACTGTTGGTGTTTTCAGGCTTTCTTTGCAGATTTGTAGGTCCATTGCTTTATAGATTTTATCTCTACAGAAAACATCCCCGCTTATTGTTTCTCACAAGGAAATCTCTTTGTGTTTCTTACAGTTTCTGCTAGTTTAACTAGTTCACAGCATTCATAATATAAATCCTGCTGATAACCTAATACAGCTCCTATTAGTGCTAACCTGTTTCGAGCTGATGACTCTGCTGTTTCTCACTCATACCATCCACCATACTCCAAGAAACTGACTTTTGTGTTACTGCATGTTTTAATTCCACAGATACACTACTTCTACTCATGCTGCATCCTCCGCGAGCCGCAACTCCTAACTTACAAAGAGTGACGTGCTTAATAATCGTGTAGAATCGCGCTCCCTGCCTGTTTCTTGGCACATACTTTGATTTTAAGATATTTCTTTTTAGTGAGAAATACTAACGCAACTGTGGCAAATAGTGTTCAGCGTATTTACAGTGTTAATTCCTGATGAGGCCATTTAAATCGTTCAGTCTAAGAAAATAGCGAATGATTGTGTCATTGGCAAATGACTCCGAAGAATTTGCGTCCAGTATTCACTTTATTATTTAGTAAAAATATTTCTATTCTTACTTGTGTTTCTATTCTCACCCTTGACTTAAAAAATCCTCCTTTGGAACAATAAATCAAAAGCTTCATCTATAAAAAGACTTTTCTTTTGAATTTTGAACACAATAAGTCTGATTTGTTGATTTATATTTCTTTCAACCTAGCGAGAGGATTTTCCAAGTCTTGGCATCATGTGTTTGTCATGTCAAATATTTGTGCATTTGTGTTAACGTGGTGTTTATTTGTTGGTAATAGCAGGCAAACAACAAGCTCCGTTCCCTGGCATAGAGCTCCCAAGTACGACCGTAAAACATAACTTACATGACTACAAAATGACTCCTCTTCAAATGGCTCCTCAATTCGTGCATGTGTAGATGAAGGGTTTGTGTTGCATCTTGTGAAAATACAGTCTGGACTCAGCAGAGTTTGCGAAAAATGCACAAACTGTTTGTTAGCGCATAGAGAATTTGCACTTCCAAAAGTTTTTCAGGCCAATCAGCTACAGTGCGCTCTATATATTATTTGCATGGCATGTGTGACTTGAACTGAGCAGCTCTTATGTTTACTGCACCTTTCGAAGACTCCAGACAGCTACTTCTACAAGATGGCCAAACCCCTCTTTGTTTTGTTGTGTTCTCATTTTATTTTGAAATCCATCAATCAAACCAGAACCATGCCAAACATTTTTTGTTGTACAATTTTCTTTTAAATTTTTTTATTTCAATTACCTGGACTCATCTTGCCAATCAACACATGGTGCACCCATATTAAACCCGCTCTTAAAAACCTGATTAACACTTGGTCATAACTGCATGTGATGAGAACAATAACGCATGCTTTTGAAACCTAACAGCCAATGATGGGAAGAAGAAACATGACAAATGAAATGGTTGGTAAGGTTAAGCATTAAATTCAAAATGCCAAAATCAAAGTTGTAGTTTGCTGCTCTAGTTATTTTACCAACAATTACATTTAGTGCAGTATTACTCTTTTGTCTCTCTGGTAGAACTTTCTGGAACGCAGCGCCACCTGTTGTTGAAATTTCCTGTTGAAATCATTCAAATCTATCAGAGAATACTGTCGATTTACTGTGTTTTATTGTTAACTTTGAAGACATCTTAAAGGTATCTGACCAAACATTTCACAGGTAGCTTGTTGCAGTATCTCAGCAAGCTATAACACCCCCTCCCCCCCAGCCCCCCCCCTTTGAGAAGCGTGTGTACTGCAAACAACGTGGCTTTTGCTGTTTTTGGTCACTAGTGATAAAAGTCTGAATGTGTCACTGCCAGGTTTTCTGATGCCGTGGGATTCGCGGTATTCAGCAAAGTGTTCTGCCAGGCATGCTCCTCCTTTCTCTTCTTCATACTTTTCCTTCACAATCGGTTTGGCTGTCTGATTGTTTACCAGTTGATTGTTTCCTTATACCCTTCGAATGACTACATTTACATGCTCAACAATACTTTGAATGCAGCTGTTTTTTTTGGTTTTTTTTCAAATTCAGTCACGCATCAAGATGGTAACAGTCATTGAAATGTGTTAAATTAACATGTAGAGTAAGTTGTAGCTTATGCACATGTATTATTAAGTCTGCGACAAGGTAGGGCACTTTCCTGTTCTCTACATTATTATGTTATGCTGTTTCTATTTGACTTTTGTAGCAGATTGAAAAATTGTATCGTAGTGTTTTAGCAACTGAGATGACAAGAAAGCAGGTAGTTTTCAGTTTGTCAGGAACAAAGTATGTGGTTGCTGCTCGTATTGTATTGTGGTGATTGATCGCAGCCTGAAAGTGGCCTATAGATGAATAATTACACTGTATTTTGTCTGATGTGTGATATTAGTTCAAATGCAGCTGTTGCATCTCCTGCGATTGGCACGTGAGATGTGATCTGATTATTGTGGGCATGTAAAAGTAGTCGCTGGCAGCAGTGATGTTCGACTGAGGGCTGACCAAAGAGCATTGGCAAGTGTGTATAAAGAAACCCTCATCAGTGCTTGTCAGCCACTGCTGTCCTGTGTGATAAATAAGACTGTCTGGTGCATATCGGTTCATATGCAGACTGCTGCCACATGCCTGCCACGGCCTGGGCCTGAGGTTGTGTGCGTGTGTGTGTGTTTGTGTGTGTGTGTCCAGGCAATTGTACATTGCCTTCTGATTGGGTATCCTGGGCAGAAAACCCTGTCGTTTTGATTTTGCATGGCATGCGCTGTACTAAGTTTGGCATTTAAGTTAAATCTCCTAGGAGTAGGTGGGGTACAATGGGGGGAATTTTTTTTCAAACTTTTGTCATTTTGAATTTACTCTAACATCATTACATCTTTCAGTAATGGCCCCACAATTCGGGATGCAGATTTGCTAAAATAGCAAAACATTTTCTCAACCCATTTTACCCAATCTACTGAAATTTCTTTTTGATTAAGTGAAATACAGCACACATAATCTCCTCAAAGTGCTCCCACAGGTAACCACTTCTGCTTTCCTTCTCAGTAATGATGGCCAAGGAGAAACCTCCCATTACTGTAGTCGGAGACGTGGGAGGGAGAATTGCCATCATTGTGGTAAGATGCTGTCAGTGCGCTTTCTGTAGCCCACATGGTTGAGCTGTCACTGATGTTGTTTTTCTTTCATAGTTCTCTGTTTACAACATCTCAGAGCATTTCACGTGGTTTGAAGATATAAATTCAATCATTCACTAACACTGTAAATCAACCACAGTGTATCTTGGAATATATTAACTTTTTAAAGAAGTTAAACTTTGTTCCTCTTACATCTATAAAGTTCATTCAAAACATGCAGGTGCTCAATTCAGTGGTCACATAGTGTCGTTCATGTGTTCTTCCTTTACCCTAGGCCACTCTATACTGTGAGGGCAGAGAACTGATGAGAATGGGTGTAATTGTTAAGCTGTAGCTACAGGTTACATTTTTCTTTTGTTCTTTTATTCTTCCAGGACGACATTATAGATGATGTGGGAGACTTTGTTGCAGCTGCAGAGATCCTGAAAGAGAGAGGAGCCTATAAAATTTATATCATGGCCACACATGGCTTACTGTCTGCTGATGCTCCACGTCTCATAGAGGAGTCTGCCATTGATGAGGTGAGGACACCAAAACCTGTTGGTTTTTTGAGTTTGAATGAAAACCTTCTGTGTCATACCTGTCCAATATCAAAATGGGAGCTGAAGGGGAACTACTTATGATATCAGTATAAAATGTGCTCATTCAGTAGTTCTCTAATCTTTGAGCACAATGTAAAGGAACAAACTTCCTCTCAACGGAAGCATTTTCAGCTTAATTGTCATGGTGTGAAATTAGTTGTTACTAGAACAAGGAAAAGGATCGTTGTACACAGAAGCTGCATTTCTGCAATCTAATACATTCAATTTTCAATTCCTCCATAAACAATAGTTACAGTGTAATCTTGAAGATAATATTTATTTTATAAAGTGTATTTTAGTCCAATGTAATATATACAGTATGATTTTGTTTGTAACATGTCTTTCCCTGTCTGTTCCTCATAAGTACTGGACAGGCACTGTCCATCTTTTATGCTTTTATTTAGCTTCCATGTCAAATCTGGTGTGTTGGTGGATTAAAAGGGTTTCAGTTTTTAAGCCATCTCCGATTGACTTGTATTTCAAACATGTAAATGTTTATCTGTACAAAAAACTACACGTAATGTGGAATTTTTTTTTATATGTCTTACAAGCATTGGTAGCCCCAAAAAACCCCCTCTTGTCTCTGTGATTATTCGACCCTCAGGTGGTGGTGACCAACACAGTCCCCCATGAAGTGCAGAAGCTACAGTGTCCCAAAATCAAGACTGTGGATGTCAGCATGATATTGGCTGAGGCCATCCGCCGCATCCACAACGGGGAGTCCATGGCGTACTTGTTCCGCAACATCACCGTGGACGACTAGAGTGTTGGGGAGTGACGGCTGAGGTGGGTCTGATGGTGACTGAGGGCAGGTGCACTTCTTCCCAGTGCTGTAAAAACATGCTAGCGTCATGTTCCATGTATTGTGTATTACAGGATTTCATGTATCCTAATTCATTTACAGAAACTGAAATTCTAAAAACCTGAAGTTATTTATCTTGCATCTTTTTCTTGTTGCGAAAGGATGACAAAGTGGCAAACAGGTGACTTTGAGCTTTGATGCATTCAGCCGTTCTTTGAAGCCTTTCCTTGTCTTGCTGCCATTCATTTTCCAACTTGAACAAAAGATGCTTTGTCTTTAAAAAGTTATTTTGTCATACTGCGGTACCTCATATCTGATGACTGAGCTTTAACTGCAAAATCGAAGAGAAAAATGTCTCCAGTAACAGGGCTCTGTGCTTTACCTACCGTTGTCCAGACGTTCGTGATGCCCTTCATGATCAGTGCTGCTCAGCAGCGCTATGATTTCTTTGCATTTGATGGGATGTGTTGTTTCAACCACATGGACAAGATCTGACAAACTCCTGCTTATTGGTGCCCAAACTATTTTTTTTTATGGAGCTTTTTTGCACCATTTGTGGGAATGTTTAGATGTTTGGTGAAATGTCTAATGTGACACAAAAAGTTTCACAACATCTGCAGAAGTGAATGGAGCACTGCGTTATATTGTGTATATATTATGGGGTTAGTTCAACTTAATTATAACAAATTATGTTCACCTTTTTACCTTCAGTAGTATGAAGCCAAGATCATTCAACATCCCAGTACAGTGGAGGTTAATGTAAACAAATGATACTGGGTTTGAAAAACTGAAATGTGGGGCTCAAATAATTGAAAGATTTGAAAAACTCTCCATTCACTTCCACCGTATTGTGCCTGTAGCAGACACCTAACCATGTGATTACATACAGCAGTATCTGGGAAGTGTTTTATTATTAATGTTTGATTATTTATACCTATTGGATGAACTGACCCTTTAATATACTGTATCTCTCAAGCAGCAGGCCGAGCCTACTGGGTTGTGCTTATTTTAGCGGCTGATGATGACCGTTATCTGACAGTGACATCACCATGCATACTACATAACTAGCTAAAAGGACCATCTTTGTTTCAGCCAATTAACTACAAACCATGAATCCTGAACATTACTGCTGACTTTTGTTCAAAGCAGACTAGACATTTGTTCTGCTTGATTTTGGGTGTTTCACGAAGCAGTCTGTGGTTTTCATTAGTTTCACTTTTCTATGGAACAACTTTGAGGAACTTGCCTTACACACAATTACAGATCACGCTGAACATCCTGCTTGGTTTTTCTTTTTGTTATAGTATTTTCATCTGGTCCTATTACAGAAAGTTTTATTTTGTGGTGCCACTGTGTTGGAAAAATACCCACACTCTGGTCCACACTAATCAAACGTAACCTTTTTTAAATACAAGCAGCAGTCAAGTTCTCAATCTGTTTTAAAAGTTGCCCACAATTGCTATCTTTTTTTTTATGTATACCATGGCTTATGCATACTGGAACCACCTTTGAAAACTTGAGTGTTAAATCAGCACTTGAATGAAGCCGATAAGTGGACTTTGAATTGATTCATGCTTTATCGCTTTGCAGTGACAACTCTTGACAAAATTCAGTATGGTGAGATACTTGAGTTACTTCTGTTGGGTACTAAAGTGAATGGAAACCAATGGCTGCCTAGAAGATAACACTAAAATGTGTACTGCAAAATGGCCAACAGTAATGTAAAATATGTGCATTTTATTAGTTAATTGGCAAAAACTCTAGTATGGTCCTGATGTTTATGCATAAATCGCTCTTAAAAACTTGTCATTAAAACAAGCGCACCTTTTTGTGCTCTGAGTAAACTTTGAAGTGATGCTTTAGGGGAAGTTGGTGTATTTCTACGCTGATTGAGCCTTTTGCTCAGGGAAATGCGATATACTTTATAAGCAAATGCACAATTATTTGTTCTTTTTTTGATGCTCTGTTCCTGTTTCACGTGTTCAAAAGAAGTTTGTCTTCCATACAACTGTACTGTTTGTCCTTTCTTTTTACCATTTGGGTTTGTCATAGATACTGTACTTCTTCTGCTGTGCTAATGGATGAGTATTTGACAGCTAGTTGTATCAAACGCTGTTGCTGCGCCGGCTCAGATTTGATCTGTCGTTAGTGTCTTTCATGATGTCTTCTCTGTATTTCCCATTCTTCTGACATGTCTGTGATGTTGAGGATGTATAATTTAGAAACCAACACTCCGCTGTCTAACTCTATGGCGTTTGTCAGTGTATGAAAATAAAACCGTTGCTACTTGTTGTGCCTTGTCTCTACTAAGTAAGAATTGTGGATTATGGATATTATTGTGCTTTTTGTGAATGACCCTCTGCGTATAAAACAGTCCACAGTGTATGCACTAATCCTAAATCAAATTTTATGAGGTTTTAGTTTGAAGAACAGAACTTTGTCCTCTAATTGCTTCCTAAACTATTATCTATTAAGTCTACATGAAATTATAGATATGTGGCTGTTCTGTACATATAACTTTATGATCATGTTTCTTTATCTTGACACTTAACTAAATAATTAATTTAAAAAAAAAAGAAACCGAACAAAATAATAGCCCAGAAAAATATATTGATAAACAGATTAATTACTATAGTTATTATTACTATACTATTTTTTATCAGAATCTCTGAGATTTCAGAAATATGAATGGTTGAAATGTTGCGTTCCAGTGCAGAGCTGTTTGATTACATTATAGGTGTATGTGAAGATACTATAATGCTTGGAGTGCAGTTGTTTTTGGATTCTCTCCTGTCCATGCTGGCTGCTCTGCATTAAATTTCTCTTAGCTAAGCTTATTGTTTGAATACATTTTTATGTAGACTGGTAACTGCAGATGCGATGAATGTGGCTGAAATGTTGGTAATTAGCATATTAAAAGCTGATGAAAACCATAAAATACCGTATTGCTCCATGAGGATGCCTACCTTTAACTTTAACAGACAGCACTACAGTAAATCAGTGTAAAACGGCATCGCCTGATGTAGGGACAGTCAGAGATCCTATACTTGTTCAAAACTTCTCAGTAATCCATACAACACTGAGGAGCTTTGACCAAGTCTAGGAGCAGAGACAAACACAGAAACGCGCCGTCATTTATGGTAAAAATTTAAGCTCTACAACCTGAATGGAAAATTTCGTTCAGCTTTAAAAATGATGGTCTACCTCTGTGTCCACCCGTGTGCTGCAAAGACGAGTTTGTGCAATCGGCCGAGTACAGCTGTGAGATTTAACAGGACACAAAGAGGAACCAGAGATCTGATAATCATAGGTCACTTCCTTGTCTGATTCTGGAGAAACAAAGCACCTTGTCTGAACATTTTTGGAAAGAGGAATCATACCTTTGTCTCTCCCTCTCTGGGCCTTTGTGGCCTTTTAACAGGGAACTCAATATTACATATGAAGGGATGGAGAAATGTCAATAACGAATGAGCTGGGTCATCATTATGTTTCATGGTAGGCAGAGACTATGTGTTTTTCAGAGTACTAAACACTATTTCCATTGTGTATTTTAAAGCATCTGCTCACATAAACCTATCACAAAAACAGGATGCACAGTAGATATCTTATATTTTAATTTCATTCCAAGTGACTAGTTACTCTCATGTATTGTAGCGGGCACTGAGACAGAAGGTGATTAAGGCATTTACTGTTTACTATCTATTTATTTCCCTTATAATCTCATTTTTGTTGAAACCCCGTCATATTGACCTGCTTCCTCATGCTGGCCACCAGAGAGGATGCAGTGAATCGCTGCACTGTTGCTGAACAATGGCCACCAGATGGTACTACAACACAGAACAGAGACATTATAGAATATTATTGTGTGTGTGTGTGTGTGTGTGTGTGTGTGTGTTAGACCAGTAAAATCAGTCCATAATGAACTTAAATTCATCAGGATAATTCACTCAGTATCATTAGCTGCTTCCCAGGCAGCTTTTTGGTCCTTACATCAGAGTCAGTTGTAATCGCGTTAAATACATCCATGTTACTCCAACAGCTCTTGTTTTTCAGTCCTTTTAAAACCTACAGTTCTGGTTTGACTTCTCAAGAAAAGAAGTTGACAATTTGTCAACACAATACAACTTGGAGTGGAGTTACGGTCATATAATACTACATTTAAATAGAAAATGTCTCCATATGCAAGGACAAACTGCCTTTGTGTGAATGGTGAAAGGCTTTTGCACAGCTTATGTAAGTGATAACCTGATTTATCTTGCTCCTATAGTCATTTTAAATTGGCTGTATGCTTTTCACCAGACATGACTGTCTTTTTGTCTTTTTTGTCACATCAAGCAAAGTCATACCATTAAAAAAAAAAAAAAAAAAGCCAAAATAATCTGCAAAAATGTTTAACTGGTTTGTAAAGAATGAATGAAATAAGCAGTGTGACCGGATGTATGGGAAAACTTTTATTTGTCTTGAAATAAGCACTGAATAAGAACATCACATTGTTGTATATGGTAAAAAGAAAATACTATTGCAATTTTCAAAAACATGCTGCTTGCATGTACAGATTTGAAAAGGACGCCTTCTCTTTCTGACCAAATAGAAGCCTTCTGAGGACCTCCCATTAAAAAAAAAAAAATTTTTTAGTCAAACAAAGAGAAAGAAAAACACCAGCAAGTATGCATTTCAAAATAACAGCAAGTGCATAATGTGGTTTTGCAAAGCAGCGTTTCAAAGTTGCACAAAAATTCACAACATGATATACAGTAAGTTATGTTCTCCTCCTGTTGTTCACTTGATTCATAAAACTCATCTCATGTAAACAGACTTTTGAATAAAGACCCATCACTTCACACATATTGCACTTTTTTAAAACACCAACAACACAAAAACTCACGTGCATTTGAGTGAAAACTGAGCTTACGAGACACAATGCTGCTTCTACGCTGTCTCGACCTAGTTCGGCATCTTTTTTGACATTCACAGCAAGTTGTGTCTCGGCACTGTTCAGACAGTTGTTCAGCCACATTCTTTCATGTCTTAAAGGTGGTATCTGTTTTCATCATTACACGTCTACATATTCTGCTATGTCAATGCAGGGGTGGGGTTGGATGCAATGCTTGATGAGGAGACATCATTAACTGACTCAGTGTTTCATTAGAGTCTTAACAGATTTAACACTGTCTCTTGGTTTTCTTTCTGTCCACCACCCAGAGTCCTTTCACTCTCTTTTGGCTCTCCACGCAGCTCCACAGCATTATGAGATGAGGCAGCTGTTGGTCTTGTTCATAGGAGGTTGTTTATTGCTCTCCTTGGGGAAGGTCTCCCGTATCCGGCACAGCCCCGGACTGATCCAACTGGGCAGGTTGGCCCGCTGGAGCAGCTCCCTGAAAGCCTCCAGGACGTTGACGTTGTCTTTGGCGGAGGACTCCAGGAAGCTGTGGTTCCAGTCCAGTTCTACAGTGGACAGCACGTCCTCGCTGGACACCTGGCGCTCATTGTGACGGTCTATCTTGTTGCCTATCACCACAATAGGCGTGTACTTGTCCTCTTTGACCTCCAAGATCTCCTCTCGCAGGCTCTTGACCGCCTCCAGGGACTCGGGGTCATTCACGGCGTAGACCAGGGCAAAGGCATCGCTGTTCTGGATGGAGAGCTTACGCATGGCGGGGAAGGAGTAGCTGCCACTGGTGTCCATGATGTTGATGGTGACTTTGACACCCCCAACCTCGTACTCCTTCCTGTGGAGCTCCTCCACCGTGCGCCTGTGCTTGGGCTCAAACGTGTCTTTGAGGAAGCGTTGGATGAGGGCTGTCTTCCCCACTCCAGCTGCTCCCAAAAACACCAGACGCACCTCCATCTTCTCCTTCACTTCAAAAGACATGACGACTTTCTTTTGATCTCTTCTGTCCTTTTTCTTTATTCTCTTCTTCGCCTTGGCTCAAAACTGTTGCTTGATGTCAGTGATGGAGCTGGTGATGGTTGTGTTGAGGAGGATGATGATGGACTGGAGTGTGCCTGTCAGGCTGCTGCTCTGTATTTATGTTCACACACTGTACCAGCCCCCTTCTACTCCCAGCCAATCAGGGCAGGGCAGTATCTCCCTCTCCCTCTCTGAACCTTTGGCAGCGAATCATAGACACTCAAGTAGAGAGAGAGTAAAAAAAAAGGAAAAAAATGGGTGACAGACGTTCTTTGTGCGCAGTGTAGAAAAAAAATTACATCCAGGATTGTCTTATCAACAACTTTTGAAGAAGGCTGTGTTCATGGTGAGTCATGGTAAACACAGCAGAATTCACTTAGATAAAACAGACAGGTTATTATAAAAAGAGGATTAGAGACACAGTTCTAAAAAAAAATAAAAGATATTTATGATTAAAAGCATTTAAAGTCTTCAAACATTCTAATGTATAATCCTATTTGTTTTCATTATAAAGTACACAACTCAATAGTTTGCCGAAATTCCACTTTGACGAGGTAAATATCACCTTTATATGAGGGAAATGGAGTGAGTTGTTCTTGATCTCAGAGACAGCAGTCGATAACACTTTTCTGATGATCTATCTTCATGACATGATCAATATTGATCTGCTGATGAGGATCTAAAGATATGATCAAAAGCTCCAAAAGAGCTGCTAAAAAGACTCAGTGAGTTTGGTTTATTAAATGAAGGGACATCTGTTTGGTATATTTTCCAGTTAAAGGCACCTTTGCATTGTCGGGCTAAAATGTAGGAAAATTAGAAACAAACTAAATAAAACAACAATGTATAAAGACATTCTTATAGAATACTTGAACATTTTTCAATAACATATAGTTTCAATAACATCAAATCTCTTGCAGTCATTCAGGTAGTCATCTTTCAAAGGTCTTTTATTTAGAACAGTCCTCAGTGGACTGACCAGACAGGAACAACATGCCAATCATTTGCTGCAGATGTCCAATATAAAATGTAATTTGATCCCAGTGAGTCTGTTTAGTTGAATATAATCGATCTCACTCAGTGCTCAGTGTGATAAATGATCGTATATTACTACACTCTGCATGAAGGAATATGCATAAAATCCAGATGATGATGACAAATCGAAACCCTTCTTATTTGATACATTTGTCATTTTATTTCATGTACAAATATGTTTGGTGTAGCCTGCAGAATAGATGTGGTTTCAGTGGACATCCAGCACTTGCTGGTTTTATTTGCCTTCTTTTACAAATAGTCACAACAGGAGATGTGTCATTGTCTGAAACTCTGAGGCTGAGGATGCACGGACAAATGTTCTGTTTTTCTGCAGAACATATCAAAGCTTTGAACATGTATGAAGCAGTTACTTTCATCATAGCGGGTTAATTACAACCAATAACATGAAGCTAGTACACGTTTTAGCAAATTTACTGTTGCTAAAATTTTGCAACCTCTAAAAACAACAGTGTGTGTTCGTCATTGCGGTCACAGTCACATTCAAATGTCAACTGTGTGGGAAGATTTGTGGTCTGCATTCGAGTCAAAGTAGCAAAATGATCTAACATTACAGTTATCATTATCGTACTCAGATCTCTCACATGCTCTCTGCGCCCAGACGTTGTCACTTGTTGCTATGATACCACGAACCCATTACCTGAGCTGAGAGGGATTTATAGATAGAAATGTGCCCCTTATTAGTGCTGCCATTCACTTCTGCGTCCAACTGTTCACCCTGAAGAGTGGTAATGGCCAGTAATGGGGTATATTGGCGAATCAGGCAAATTAAAAGCACATTTCATGTTAGCATGTTTTTTTCCCCTCCATACCTGACTGAACTTCTCCATATAAACACACCCAGCCGGACTCTCAGATCATCATCCTCCATCAACCTCACTATCCCTCCTGCCCGTATGACCACCATGGGGTCCAGAGCCTTCAGCCGCTCTG
The DNA here is from genome assembly GCF_042242105.1 of Pempheris klunzingeri. Taxonomy (NCBI): domain Eukaryota; kingdom Metazoa; phylum Chordata; class Actinopteri; order Acropomatiformes; family Pempheridae; genus Pempheris; species Pempheris klunzingeri. Next base: position 13,350,900 of record NC_092028.1, read on the forward strand.
CCCCCTGCCTCTGGAACTCCCTCCCACCGGACATCTGGAACATCAAAACACTGACCATCTTTAAATCACACCTCAAAACCCACCTGTTTAAACAAGCCTACTCACTGTAACATCACTCTGCAGATCTCCCCCCTTTTTTAAACTATTTTGACTTTTAACTTGTTTTTTCACTGTTTGTTTTTATCTGTGTGTTGTACGGTGTCCTTGAGTGCCTTGAAAGGCGCCTATAAATAAAATGTATTATTATTATTATTATTTGGCTTAGCATCCTGAGTATGTCATTTAGCATAATGGCCACTTTTCATTACAGCCGTCTCAAAAGTTGTTCTTCTTAATTTGAAGACTGAAGTGCAGCCCGTGTCGATTTCTACACAATGGACAATAAACATATACAGTGGGGCAAAAAAGTATTTAGTCAGCCACCAATTGTGCAAGTTCTCCCACTTAAAAAGATGAGAGAGGCCTGTAATTTTCATCATAGGTATACCTCAACTATGAGAGACAAAATGAGAAAAAAAAATCCAGAAAATCAGGTATTTTAAAGAATACCTATGTTTATTTTAACCTATTTTAAAGTGTACCTATGATGAAAATTACAGGCCTCTCTCATCTTTTTAAGTGGGAGAACTTGCACAATTGGTGGCTGACTAAATACTTTTTTGCCCCAGCAAAAAAGCAATTTCTGAAGGGGAGGTATTTTACAGTTTCGAATCTTAAAAGCGCATTGTTTTGTGTGTATAATTAGTACAAGCACTTCTGCGCACATTATATTGTTTGAAATTAGAAATCTAAGTTTACAATTATATATAGAGGAGAACAACTCACCTTTGCTCTACACCCTCTTGGCTTGTGCAGTTCATATTGGACCATGTCTGTGCCAAGATTGTATATTTAAACGGATTACATGTGTATGTGCCTGTGCTTCTTATTCTATTACAGATGTGTGTAAATCTTATTTTCTGCTGAGAAAACAAACCTTGTTCTTTTGCACTAATGCAGTGTTTGTCTGCTTGGATCACAATTTAAGTACCTCTCCTGATGTTAGTGTTATGTGCTGTATTTCTCTCAGCGAGGGATATTAACTGTGGACTTCTCCACCTTTGCTTCCTCTCCTCTCTGGAGGCAAAACTGGTCTGAAACTAAAGCTCAAGGCCCCGAAGCAATTCAACTCAATCCTTCACTTCATTAAAGGAGAAGGACAGGTCCAGCAAGACAGTCTATATATTTCCTTTTTCTTAAACCTTCCATTGTTATCAGTATAGTTTCCGTGATGAGCTGAAAGACACTAAAACACTGATGGAAATTGCAGTCGGATGATCATCAGCTGTGGATCTTTGACTATGAGTGACCCCTTTTACCTTACACCATCATTTGATGCATTGTTAATATAGAAATATTGATGTGTGCAACTTTAAATTCTATAATAAACAAGATGTATTTGTAGGCACATTAAGCCTCCTCCCATTAATTTTCAGTCATTTTCTTAATGATTCCTTAACTTTTCATGCAGCGCCCCATCAGAAAAAAAATTCAATTTGCTTAATAATTTGGTTTATGACCAGATACCTGCAAAACTAATGACATTCCCACCAGCATAAGCTGTACTGTTGTGTGCTAATTAGCAAATGTTAGCATATAAATTCCCTAAACTATGATGCTGGCCATGATTATACATAACGTTATACCTGCTCATTGTGAGGATGTTAGCATGTAGCTCAAAGCAATTATAATAATAATTATAATTATATATATAATAATAATAATACAGTGTCACAGACCCCAAAGCATGGCTAGTTTTGTTCTTAAGTACTTAGTCTACACAACTGTGTGTATTATCATAGCCACTGAGTGTTTTTTTCCAACAGCAGGGTGTATCATGTGCTCCGTTGCAGTATTCAGGTGGTGGTCACCCTCACTGGCTCAGTGGTGTCAGTATTAGATGATGACTGGCTGTGGCAATGGCAGGAACAAGATGTTCTGAGAGACTGTGAAACTTTGATCACAGAGAAAAAAATAGACCCTCAGGACCTCTCAGATTATTCAGCATACTCTGTTCAGTTTCCTAAAAAAACACTACAACCCCAAAAGGATTCAGTTTCAGGAGATGGTGCACGATGACATTTACTTAAGTTACACCACAATGTTTGATAAGCCAATATAGGACTATTAATAGAGTTGGTGAAATGCTGATAGAAAAAACATGAAGTAGCTGGATAAGTTTGTTTGAGTGTTTTATGTAGGTGTGGTTTGTGTCTGTGTGTGTTTATTCAGCAGGGTGTATTGATTCGAGCGGCAGCCCGGCCCGTCAGTCAAATAGTCTTGTCATGCTTCATTATGTGTGAGGAGAACATTTAGCCCTGTCACACTTTAATGGTCCAGTGTTGCCAATAAGTACACAGGTGAAAAGGCCACAGGTCTATACTTGGAATTTGAAAGTTTGCACTGCATGCAGGGACTTAAGTGTTCAAAACAAACAGTTCCTATTAATTGGTAATATGGGAGTGTCCCACGAGTGCAAAATTCTCCGCTTCTTGTATGGCATAAATAAACACATGTGCTATCAGTTAGACGCTGACCCAGAAACACCGCACCGTGCTGTAAAGTCATTTGATCTTTACAGCTGAGCTAAGTGGGCAATTTAAGGCCTCTGTACTCTAGTAGAGGGTATAATGAAGTCTGAAGAGACACATGATCTATACGCTTTGTTTGCCTATGGAGTAAAGGCAAGGGCAATTGCTTTAGTAAGGCTATTAATCCCATTAACTTGGTAGTCATAGAGCATAATAGGAGTGTACAGTTTGTTCTTATGTATTTGCACAAAAATCAGTAAAATTTCATTGGCTTATTAGTACACCGTGTCTAACAGCTACATTTTAGAAGCCAGAACTGTTTCCCCCATGAACTACAGGAGGGTGTCAAGCAAAAGTGGCTCAACTTTGATGGACTGTCTCATTATTTTGGGAGGATGAACCGTTGCAGTAACATTATCTAACCTAGACATAACAGGGATCTGATTCTGAAGACTGCTCCATCATGTGTCTTGCACAAGGAACAGCGTGACACATTCGTAACGGCCTGGACGAGAGAGCTGTCTGATAACACATTTTTAGATGTTTGCTTCCCCTGTGGAGACAGTAGCCACGTGAATTATTTTAAAATGAAAGTCCAGAACTGCTTCGGCTACTTTTTTATGTCTCAACCCCTTCTCATATTTCTCTTCTTCTTACCATTATTTAAATCACCTCTTTGCATCTATGTCAACAAAAAACACTCGCAAAACCCACTAACATCAGCCTGCTAATTTCCCATCCTTTCTCTTAATCCATCCTTTTCATCCAGTGGCTTTGTGACTTTAGACAGAGCATGCAGGTTAATGAGTGTGTATTGAAACCTCCTCCCTCCTAAGTTTGGCTACAGGTGCACTGACTTTGTCCTTTGGCTTTGGAACATCATGTCCTGGATAATCAGAGGTGTGGTGGTGGTGGTGGTGGTGGGGGCAGGTACAACAGCAGCTATCCAGTGCCGAGTGGTGTCATTACACCTCACTGCAGTAGAAGGTGTTCCCTTTGTTTGAGGAAGTATTTGGTTGTTATGAGTTAAAGGGCTCTGCCTGTGTGTATGTGAATAGAAGTGTCAGTTTTTTTTTTGCCTGAAATGTTTCTTCTTTTTCCAAGACTTGAATTAGCAACAATCAATAGAGCCTACTCTCCTCTTTCATGTTTCTTTTTCAGGGTCAATAGATATATGGCAAAACAACACCAGCAAGCTTCTTTTCTGTGCCCTAGCAAATGGAGCTTGACGAGGAGTGTTTTGTATGCATCAGAAAATCTGCAGCACTTCTCTCACTTGCAATTAGAGAAGCCCAGCAAGGCGGGAGATGCACACAAAAACATCATTCAGAACATCCCATCATGAAGCTAAAAAACATTTTGGACTGGGTGTACGAATGCTTTGTTATGCAACCTGTGGCCTTAAAGGGGGGAGAGCATCTGGGTAAGAGGCACCAAAAAGCAGCTATTTATTTTAGATGTGAGTGAAATGACGGGTAGGTGTGATGTACAGTGTCCTTTTTCATACATTCGGTCAACTCACACAGGCACAGGATATATAAAATGTGTTTTTAAAGTGGAAAAAAAACATACATGCTTAAGCAAGTAGAGAAAGTGATGTAACTTCAGGGAAGTAAATCTGAAGAAGGGCAACAACACATCAGATACCTGCGGTCTGTTTTTCCTTTTTTTTTCTAACTCCTGTTATATGTAAGCCCTTTCCTTTCACATTTTAAAATCAGTTCTTTGAACCATCACACCTTTGATTGTTGCATCACTTTTTTGGTACCACTAGTATAGTTAAGAGTTGTGCTGAAAGCTTTATAGACCAGACTTTTAATTAGAGTTACAATGTTTGGGTTGCCAGACAGTGAATCACCCCTTTAGTTGGTGTTCATCCTCCTCCAAGCATGCCTTTTTAGCTCTGTAATTGATTAGGAAGGTCCCTTCAGTGGGCCTTCAGCAATTGACCACTCAGTTTCTGAAAAAGAGCTGCAATCCACATATTAACAACTTAACATTTATTATTGCAGATTACTTATTAATTTACACCAGCCTAAGGATTTTTTCCCTGCAACTTGGCAGCCCCAAAGTTTTTCTAATAATCTGTAAGGCTAAGGTAAATGAGTTACTACATATTAACTAGAGTCACAAATTATGGCCATCTCTGCTTCGGTACACTTTTAAATAGTTTATATATGTTTTCACCATAAATTCACCGTCCAGTGAAAACCATTTGTCTACAGGTGAGCCTGGCCACAGAATTTCCAAAAGTATGTACAACAGGGTGCTGTGCTGCTGAAAATAGAGCCCTGCGGGAGCCTCCCACATCGCCAAAGGCTATTTCAGACATTATGTGCTCCTCTGTGCTCATTACTGCAAGGTCAAGAGTTCCCCAGCCTGCTTTCACTTGTTGTCCAAAGCATCAGGGAGCAGTCTAACAGCAAACGTTTTTTAAATCTGAACAGCGATTTGCTGTTTTCTGTCTGGAGGCTTGGTGATTCAATGCTTGTTTTTTTTTTTTTTGTTTCCCTGGAGAAAGGTATTATGTAATGCGGAGTTATAAAACGCAACAAGAGTGGCCTCTCTGCACCTCACCGTCACCTACAGCATCATTATCGTTTTTACTAAATGCTATTACATCGCTATCTCTCCCCCAATGATTGGACATTATGGTGTTCTTGAGTGAAAGAGATGGTGACCTAGAGGGCAGCAAATATAACTGGATTTCTCAAAATTTTAGTTTTATTCTGAGAATATGTTAATGTGACTCCAAGGTGAAAATGTGACTGCACAGATTGTTTTCCTCTGGATACAATCCTTGGAGTGTGAAGTGAGAGTTGTTGACAATCATTTTCATCACTGTTTATTTCTATTTTTACATGACCCACTTTTACATTTCAAACTTTAACACATTTTCCATACAGAAGTTTGCCCTCCAGTTTTTCTTATTGCTTACCAGTTGTTGTGCTCATTACAGACTGTTGTGAAGTTGAGTCAAGTGAAGTGGTGGAGGTGTCACTGCCTTCCTGGTTTCTGAGGAAAAAAACAGACAAACTTCCTCATGAAAATGACTCCTCTTTACATTTAGTAATCATGGGATGATAAATTGACTGTGAAACCCTGTCCCCCTTAGCCTCTGTTGCTACATCTGCCATTCTTGCAACAACAGGTCTTTGATTTCATACAAAAACCAGGCTTCTCATTTCTAGATGGCAACTGTTGATTTTGTTGGCTGAAATGTTGACTGTTGCTCTTGCTAAAACTCTGTAAATTGGTTGAAAACTTTATCTCCAGTTGACTTGTTATGTTTCCACATTATTTGTTTTAAAACGAGAGGCCTGTAAAAAGAACTGGAAATATGCACATGATGGATCCATACATTGTAAACTAAAAGACTGAGGCTAAAGCCTCTGGAGCTGAAAAATGCCAACGCGGAAGTGCCAAAGACCGCAGTTCCTCAAATGGCCGCTTGAGCCTGGCTCACTATAGCCAAAATCCAAATCCAGCTAATCCAAAAATTGGAAAAGAGGTGGAAATGAGGCAGGCCGAATGAAGCCTGGTCGCTCAAACCGGCCCACCTATATCTATAGCCACTAGCCACTATAGCCACTTTGATACTGAACTAGTGTCTTGGCTCCATAACAGTGGATGTTTCCAATGTAACCTGTAGTCCCAAACTCTTAATATACTATATCTATATCTATATGTATATATATCTATATCTATATGTGTGTATATATATATATATATATATATATATATATATATATATATATATATATATATATATATTTATACACAGTACTACACACAAAGCTTGCTGTCCATAGTCACGGTTGCTTAGAGAGCTAAGTCTGGCTGGAGACATTGAATCAAAACTGCACCTTTACCACAAACCATCTCATCACAAGCACATAATAAATTTAAATAATGTTTATTGTGATAATATTATTTTCAATATTTGTATAGCATAATAGTGTGATAAGAAAGCACTAAGCTGCATGCTATACCTGGAAGTTCTTTCTCTGCGTTTTGATTACCGCCCCCACCAAACAATAATGTCCATTTTAATTATTATGATTAAGTTTAATAAAATTAGAAACTTAATTGTCGCTCTACAGCAGACAGAAATTAAATTGTGTCCACACGCCGGAAGCTAAATTAAGCAAAATTAACATTTAGCCTTAAAGGTTTTTAAAATAAGCCTGTTACATCAAATGCCGTCTTTCGCCTTTCTTATCAGTTTCATCTCTGCCAATGGATACATATGAAACAGCGTGAATAGTGCATGCAAATTAAATAAGCATTGAATTAGCATAAAATAGATTACTAAAAGGGAAGCAGGAGGTGGGGGAGATCAACTTCTGCTGCTGTGACATAGAGATGACCTACTCCTGCTGGTTTGTGTTAGAGGCTTATCAGGCCCTCACAGCTGATTTCACATCCACTGAGATGAAATGAGAGAGAGAGAGAGAGAGAGAGAGAGAGAGACAGCGAGAGAGAGAGTATTTGTGTTATATGTGTTGAAGAGATGTATTTAAAGGCAAAAAAACATAAGCTGCTGTTGTAACCAAACCATCAACATTAACATTTATATTCAAAATGTTGGCTGGACACTAAAATTATTGATTACAGGGCTTTGTTTAATATTCTATTCTGATTGGTCAATTACAGCTGCAGCCAGACTGTTGCTATGTACGTAGTTCTCATTGCAGAAGCAATAAAATAATTTCAAATCGATAAGATAGTCAGTATTTCAAATTGTTAGATATGAGAAGGTTTCAAGGAGAACCACAAAGAACCACCTGACCATCAACTCTTTCTGATGGTCAGGAATGCTGCAGGAATGAGTCCTAAAACCCCAAAATCCAGAGTTTGCTTTTCTGGTTCCCTTGTCTCAAAGTCATTGGGTTTTTGATTAGGTCTTTGGTTAGATACCTAAAATAAGGAGTGTGGTTACCACAAGCTTAATGAATAATGATGGTTTTATGTGTTTGAAAAAAGGCAGTTGTTAATAAATGGCTAAATGAGACTACAGAGGTTGTTGGAGACGTTACTCCAAACACTCACCTACTCACTAGTCCACCTTTACAGATCTTCACAGCCTCTAGTTGTGTTTAGACTCGTGCTATTAAATACTATACTAAGTCAAACTGATCAGCTTGTCACTTATCACGTCACTTAATAGTATTTTACAATCTTTGTTTTTTCAACAAGCAATAAAAATGTTAATTTGTGAAGATTATCTTGCTGAGCAAGATGCTTAGTATCATGAACTTTCGTTTGCCACAGAAAAATCATTGTCTTGTTGTTGAGGGAACTGGGGCAATGCAAATTTCTAAAGCTGCTGATTTCTGGAGCTAATTTCTGGTCGGTTGGTCGACTAGTTGATCCGTACGCTGTTGTCTGACCAAATTGTTGTTTGTGCCCTTCATATGCTTCTTCAGTAAATGAATTAGCATAGCAGTAGCTTGCTCTGTGGGCACCACAGATGCGAAAGATCCATAAAATGAAATACCTGGAAATCTAACTTTTCTTGCCTCATGAGCCCCTGAGCAGATTTTCATAGGAACGACTAGAGCCCCGCCTCCAACACTGTATCCAGTACATCCATGTTTCATAGTTCAAGGAGGTGGTTATGGCTAGAATAGGATTTTTTGTACATATGTATCTCATGATTACCTTGCAGCTGCTGGTCATTATCATGGAGACTAGTGTCTCTTAAAAGTGTGGTTTATGGTGACCTAAACATTGTGCTTATGAATTTTAATTGGCCCACTGACCAGTCATCCCGCATGTTACCCGAGGGAATGTTGAGTAATAAATCCCATGGAGACCTACAGAGAATTACAACATACTGATTTACTATTTTACATCCATAAGCATATGCAGGATAAACATATCCTCTATTATTATGAGGGCCTTGAATTTGTGTTGTCCTCAAGCGCTGTAGATAGCTTCAGGCATTCACCAACCTTGGTAAAATTTGCATCAGTGTGACTGAAATGGATGAAGACAGTGCAGATAGTGGCATTTTATAAATTCTTATTGTAATACATTTTTCATAAGGTCCTGTACATAAGGAAACTGAACAATGAGTAAACAGGTTACTGTTAAGCTTTGTTAACACTTGAACAGGTTCTGTTATATAGTTAGAACAATTAGTGGTTAGTGTGCTAGTGGAAAAAATAGCATACATCTTCAGGAGACATGTTTCAACACGTTCCTGTACAATACCATACATTACTTTAGAATACCGTACCATACCATTAAATTTAAAAGAATGCCATAGACTACATAAAATACCATAGATTGCCATAAATACCACAGTATACCATACAATAACACACAGTAATCTATGGAATTCTTTATTCTTTAGTATGATTTAATATAGTACTCCGGTAATCAGGTTAGAGCTCAACGTAGCAGAAGTGACTGGTGGGGAGGAATATGTCATCGCTGATCCGACAGGATGTAGCCCTGTACTGAAAGGAGAAACACACACACACTCACACACACTGCACTGTATCTTGGTGATCTGTGTTTGGGTTCCAAGGCACATGACCTGAGGTGTAGTTTGGCTGTGTAATACAGCAAGATAATGGATAGTAATGTGACCTGTGATATCTACCAATGGGCCAACTGTGGACTCCAGTGCACCTGGATTATATCTGACAGTGTTGCTCAGAGTGAAACAGCAGTAGATTAGTTTTAATCTATTGAAATAGTCTAAATAAATGTCTTGCAAGAGATGGTCATCTAAATACCTACCTGTCAATATCTTTTCATACACCAGTCCACTGCATCCAAATAGAGAATTGATCTCTATTATGTTGGCTATTTATTCATATTTACCTTCTTGTCTCCACTGAATATTAAATTTCACTAAGTAGATTTTAAGACGAAATATTAAAATGATTATATATTTGTTTATTTGGAAGCAGATCAGCTGTTGCAAAAGCTATGCTTCCTTGAGTCCAAACCAAAATACACACTACAGTCAACATATGTTTGCATTTATACAACACAGTTAAAACGCTGTACAGTTACAATCGCCATTGCACCCCAACCACCTAACCCATCATCTAAATTTAAAGGACATGAAGACAGTTAACATATAAATAATTCCTCTAATTTTGTTTTATACAGCTGTTGAGCTATAAGTGTAGTCGTGGATGTATGTTCTGTATGTGATGACGGTGCTCACTGTCCATAGATGAAAGAATGTCAGGGAATCAGAGCAGAGAGGAGGAGGCTGAACAACTACAGTTACATTAAATAATTGGAGGGTTATGTAACTGTTCAATGTTTGATGCTTGATTCTTTTTGGTCATGCTCCTGTGGCAGAGCTTCCCTTTTGCTGTCCATTAAAAGCATTTACGAATTACAGGTTATATTACTTGCTATTCATACCGAAACAGTCCCTGTGACTCATAGAAGAGCGTCTATATATGTATTAACAAACGTAGTTTACGAAGTGGATTTTGAGGTTTGAAAAATGTCAAATGTTCTGAAACATAGGTCTTTATTGCAGTAAACATTGTGAGCCATTCACAGTTGAGAGCAAATGAGGTAATATGGAAACACACATCACATCTGACCTTAAATTTGATAAATGTTGTTGAGTAATGATTTGAACCTTGAAGCCTCAAATACCTCAAATTGTGCAATACAAGGCAAAGGCATTAGATTAGATAAAATAAAACTAATACCTACATTTACAAAAGATTTATGAATTAAAATGTTTCAACTTGTGCTAAAAATGTGCATGGGTGTTTTGTGAATCTGTTTCATACATTTGTAAGGAAAACCAGGAAAAGAGCACCTCCTGTGTTTGTGCCAAGGCAGTGAGAACTATTCAGTATGTCCAATATTAGCAACAGATGTTTCTTCATTAAGCTTTGACAAAAACTGTCAAGTATTTAGTTACATATCTGCCTGTAAGGGTAAATGTCTGCCTTCTTCTCTCCCCTTCATGTTGTCAAGATAAGAAGAGGCATTTCAATTAAATGTATTCAAAATGTGTATTTAATTACAAAGCGCATAGTCTTGTATTTTGCTGGATAGAAAAAATATGATGTATTTTGTAACAAAATACTTGAAGAGCTTTGAAATACATTATTTTTTAATATGTTATTTCTTTCTCAAATAAGGAGAATTTTTATCCCCAGGTTGAAACTGTGGTAACTGTACCATTTTTAGCTTAATCAGAGCCTCCATGCTTCATGGTGGGAACCACATGGCAGATGGTACCAAAAGTATCAAATTTGGACTCCTTGTTCTTCCTCATTAGTGGCTTCTTTGCAGCAACTGGAACGTAAAGGCCTGATTCATCTCCTCTGAACAGTTGAATTGTGTCCACTACTTGACATCTGTGAAGCATGTGTGCGGGATCTAATCTGAGGTTCTGTTAGTTTGCTGATTCTGAGGCTGGTATCTCTAATGAACTTATCCTCTGTAGCAGAAGTAACTCTTCCTTTCCTGGGGAGGTCCTCATGAGAGCCAATTTCATCACAGAGTTTGATGGTTTTCGTGACTTCACTTGAGGATACATTCAGAGTTCTTGAAATTTTCCAGACTAACCTTCATGTCTTAAAGTAATGATGGACTGTTGTTTATCTTTACTTAGTTGAGTGGTTCTTGCCATAATATGAATTAGAACAGCGTTCACATAAGTCCATTCACTATATAGAACTGTGTACCAACCCTACCTCTGCAAAACACAACCGATGGTCTCAAACACATTAAAAAGGCAAGAAATTTCACAAAGTGTGTGTGTGTGTGTGTGTGTGTGTGTGTGTTTGGGGGGGGGGGATAAAGAACAAATCTCCACTGATGGATGTTCGATGAGGATAAAGGATAAAGAGTGTTATTCTGAAAATACACTTCCCATTCACAGGAGAATATGGGTAAGGAGGAGCTGTGAACTCATGTCTGGGTCCATCCAGTCTTGTGTTATTAAATCTTGCCAATCTTGTGCTGTGCACACAAGGACACGTGCACAGCTGTAAAGCATGTACTGTGCATGTGAATCAAAAGTTTCCAAAACTGGATAACAGTGCAAAGTGGGAAGTAATGACAGATAACTTTCAATAATTTGTACACATAAAAACAGTTGTAGTAGCGTAAATGTATTCTTCCTCATTTCCCTTATCCACTGTCTCCCAACCGTCTCTGCTGTGACACACATAAGAACTCAACTGTGCAACACAAAAACTGCACATGTCCTAGCTTGCCTGATTGTCTAGACTATTTACACCAGTTTTATTAGAATGTCTCATAGTAGAACTCATTTCTTCCCTGGACTCCAACTGGATGAGGGCACAAGTGAAGATGTTTTGCCATTCATGCATGAGGTAAAACTTCAGATCTTCTCAAACGAAGGGGTAATATCTGCTTCACATAAAGGGAAATTAAATAAGCTGACTGCAGTGCGCAGAAAGCACAACAGACCATCTGCTATCGTTTGCTTCTCACCACCCACCTGAGCAAAACCTGGATTTAATAACTTAACTTTAATTTGAAATTATCAGCAAACACTGAGGCTGAAGCTTGAAAACCTGTGGCCGCCTTGTATCAACAAAGAACACCAAACATAAAAGTACTCTGAAAGGTACAAGAGGATTTGTGCAAAGCACAACATTTCAGCATTTTTATTCTGACGTGCTGCATACCTAAGCATCTCTGAGGCAAGCATGTTTGCAGTGAAGTGCAGTGAGGAGAGTACAGATGTTTAAGACAGTAAAACCAAACAAACTTTCCACAGACACACAATCACACCATGGATGAGCAAACACATCAGGTCAAAACAGCACGTGTTCACACATTTACAGGAGAAGAAACCGCAGGAACAAAGTGTACGAGAAGAAACGTTTCACACTTCTTTGTATCATAATTACAAAGCAGACTTTAACTTTAAAAAAAAAAAAAGAAAGCATTACAAACAATACACACAATTGTGTCATTTAGTCAAGACAGAATTTGCATCTTCAGATCTTTGCATTTGCATTTTCACATCTCACTGCCCAACCTGACCAGTGATGACATGTACAGCCGCATGTCGTCATTTAACCGCTGGCTGTCGAGGTGGTGCCCAGCTAACAATGTGGGATACATAGACAATTGGAAGTCTTTCTGGGGAAAACCTGGTCTCATTAGAAGAGACGGCATCCATCCCACTTTGGAAGGAGCTGCGCTCTTACCTAGAAATATGGCGAAGTTTATTAGTCCTTACTAACTCTAGTCCCATGCTATTCTCAGCCCCTCCCAAATTGATTATCTGGTTGATAGTGCTGCAGGTTCACTGCGAATGACACTAGACTCTATTGCCCCTCTAAAAAAGAAGAGAATTAAAAAAAAGAGACAAGCTCCCTGGTATAACTCCCAGACACGCGAGCTTAAGCAACACTCACGAAAGCTAGAAAGGACATGGCGGGCCACCAAAGTGGAAGAATCCTGTTTAATCTGGCAACATAGTCATAAAACCTATAAAAAGGCCCTCTGTAATGCCAGAGCCGCCTACTACTCCTCATTAATAGAAGAAAATAAAAGCAACCCTAGATTCCCTTTTAGCACAATAGCTAGGCTGACAAGGAGCCAGACCTCTATTGATCCTTGCGTTCCCTTAGAGCTCAACAGTAATCACTTCATGAGCTTCTTTAATGATAAAATTCTAACTATTAGGGACAAAATTCAGCACCTTCTGCCCTCAACAGGGTCTGGTCCAACAGGGTCTGATTCAACAGGGTCTGATTCTACTTCAAACTTAGGAATCATGGAAACAGCTGTTAAACCTGATGTGTACTTGGACTGTTTTTCTCCAATTGATCTTGCTGAATTGACCTCAATAATCTCCTTATCTAGATCGTCAACATGTCTCCTAGACCCCATTCCTACTGGACTACTTGGTCAGGCTCCATCATATCTTAAAGAGCTCATAGTACCCTACTACCCCACTAGAGCACTGCGCTCCCAGAATGCAGGCCTACTGGTGGTTCCCAAAGTCTCTAAAAGTAGTGCAGGAGGCAGAGCTTTCAGCTATCAGGCTCCTCTCCTGTGGAACCTCCTTCCAGTTTGGGTTCGGGGGGCAGACACCCTCTCTACATTTAAGAGTAGACTAAAAACCTTCCTTTTTGACAAAGCATATATTTAAGGGCTGGCTCAGGCCTTAGACCAGCCCCTAGTTATGCTGCTATAGGCTCAGACTGCCGGGGGACTCCTATGGTGCTCTATTCTCTATCCTCCTCTTCCTCTTCATCGTTATGTCTCATGTCAGCCAAATGTCTGGCCCTGCTGATGTGGTTCTCTGGTTCCTGTGGGTCCTGGTCCTGGTCCCGCTGATGTGGTTATCTGGTTCCTGTGGATCCTGGTCCTGATTCTGCTGATGTGGTTCTTGGGTTCCTGTGGATCCTGGTCCTGGTCCTGCTGATGTGGTTCTCCATCAGCCAATGGATGTGCGTTTGTCTAAGGCTACAGCCTGTCCGTCCTTGGGAGCTGGATCTCTCCTTTACTGTGGTGCTCCCGGAGGTTTCTCTTTTCCCACTGGGTTTTTTTTTAGTTTTTCCTTCCCGAAGAAGGAGGGTCATAAAGGGCAGGTGATGCCTCCGACTGATCCATCGGACTGATCCATTGGCCTCATCGACTGCTGGACTCTTTGTTAGATTGTTTGTTCGCTTACACTTCTTGTTTATTTCAGTGAGCTTTGTAAAGCACTGTGAGACAACTCTGTTGTGATATTGGGCTATACAAAATAAATTGAATTCAGAATTTGCATCTTAAAACCATCTTTTCTTAGATAGAATAAAAGGAAATGGTAATGGACAAAATAGTTGTTAAATGAAGGTATTTCATAGCACCTTTTGCATTGTCTGTCCCTAATCTTTTCATTTTAATCCCTTAAATTTGTTTTTATTGCCCTATTGCCAAGCCATTCACATGAATCAAGTACTGATTGGCAAATTAACTTTCACTTACTATTTACTCTAATGTTCATGTATTTGCAATAAATTCAGATTACAGAAAAGAGATCTCCTTTGGAGCATTTTTAACATGCAAGAGGTGTGTAAAGGCAGTTAATCAGTTGCCCTTATTATTACTATGTGAGAAGACTGCCTCCTTCTGGCCATCAGGATGAAGTGAAGGCTTACAAATGAAATTCCAGGTTACAGTAAGCAAAAAAAAAATGCCAGTAAAACAAGACTGAATATGAAACTTGTAAACAAAAGAGAGAAGAAAAACTGTATCATGTAATCAGCAAAGTCCTCTGACACAGCCCTCTCTCCTCTAAAAGCTCCTAGTCATTGCTTATGAGTGATAACATCTGTGAGCTGCTGTAGACAGCTATGCTCTCTCTAATCAAACACACATCCTCCTTCACTGTATCATAACATATTATAAATGCCATCAAGAGGGGAAGTTTGTTTTCAGTTGTACCATGGTTACCAAAATACATTTTGACTTCCTCCCCTCTTGTTAAAGATTTACTGATCAGTGAAATATTTGAAATATTTTTTTGGAGCATGAAGAACTCATGCCTTTCAAGAAAAGAGAGATGCCCACAGGCTCTAAAATGGAAGAAATCATATTAGCATGTTAAAAACAAAACGTACCCACCCAAAAGCAGCTTTGTGCCCCAAGCATTTTCATGTTTTCCAAATGCGGTCTGGAAACCAACCATCCCTCAGTTTGTCTGGTTCCTTTATATGATCCATTTCACCATGATGATTTCCACCAGAACAAAGATCCTGTGCAGTTTGACCATGTTTCCTGATGAGCTATGACGTACGTTCATCTGAACAGGGTAGAGCTGTTGACTGAAGAGATTCTTACTGAGAGATGGTATCCACAGTGAGCACCTGTAAGGTACGCTCAGGTTTCCTTTCTGTACATCTATTGTACTAGAGACATTATACCGTCCATGTTGGTCCTTCTTTTCCGTTGTGCTGGCAGGCTCCGTTAAGTTAACGTGATCGTGGAACCAGTGGATGATGCCTTTGGGATAAACTCCATTGAACCAGCACGTAGCATGAGAGTTGTTGATGAAGGACTCAGAACTTCCAAGGCAGTCTGTAAAGATTAAGGACTTTTAGAGAGATGAAAGAAGACAGCAACAAAAACAAAATGTAAAAAACTATACAAAAGTTAACTCACCTTGTACTTTAACAACACTTGTGCTTGACTTTACGCCCTGAATGGCCCGTAGCTTGCAGAGATATTGTCCCTGTCTAACCGGCATAATGTTGAGTAGAGTCAGAGTGAGACTGTAGTGATGAGTCTTGGCAGCGCTTTCACACAGAAGCTCAGGGTCAGGTTGGTTGTTTTCATATTGACACAAAATGTTACTTCTATCCAGCCAGGAAAATGCTTTAACATCCATCTGGTGTGATGAAGTGGCCTCACATTTCAGTGTCACATTCTCTCCGCACCGTGCACTGTGCTCCTGGGGAGTGCTCTGTAGCTCCAAACCCTGACTGACTGAAATCATCAGACAGAGGGATGATATGAATAATTCCTGCAAATTACCTCTTCCACCTATTTTCACATTTTGTCATCATTTATCATTCCGATGTCATTATTCAGGCTTTTCTTTTTCTAAAATAGCTATACGGGGGTCATTGAAAGACCAGTTTCAAGTTATTATATTGTTCTGCAAAAGTGGTCTGATGATATTCCGTCTCTGGATTACAGATGATTTAGATTTGGTGCTGCTTGTAAAATTGGAAATTCTTAATATCTTATAAAGTTATCTTACAGGAATAGCTGACATTTTGGGAAATTTGGGGACTTTATCGCTGAAGATTAGATAAGAAGACCAGTATCCTGTCTGTGTGATAAATATGTAGCTCGCTTAGCAAAGCTTCACAAAAACTGTCTTAGCACATGATATCTTTTTGGTTTGAGTTGTGTAAAAAGAAGAAAATAGGTTATGTGAGTCTTATCAACAATATAACCATCCAGACGGTAATTTCTGCTTAGATAAGTACAGGTTTTGTAGCTGCAGCTATTTGACATACAGATGTGAAAATGGTATTGATCTTCTGATTTAGCTCTTAACAAAAAAGCAAATTATTGTGTTTCCCAAAATGTCTAATGATCATAATTAACAAAATATGATATTATGTCCCAAAATGGAGCTGAGACTGTACAACTGTAAGTTTATTTCTTTCCTTAAATCCTTGAATAGTGTACAGCCACTATGCAATGATGAGCCTAGATCCTTAAAATACCCTGCTTAAGCTGTCACCCTTTTTCTTCAGTTTAGAGAAATGTCAATGCACAAAACAAAGGCCCACCAGTGATGCTGACTGCTGAGGTGAACCAGATGACGGAAACCCAGCCAAAAACACGTTGTGTCCTCACACCAGAGGAGAAACTCATCACTTTGATCTGCATTAGAATCAATATTTATCTCATTAGATGAACCAGATACAAGCCAAACACAGAGAGGTAACACATACATACATTTGTGTATACTCACCATGGTGTTTTCCTGAACACACAGCTAAGAAATGTATTTTTAGTGTAGACTTCTGCTGGTGCTTAAGTTTGAGTCTTCTTCTTTTAACGTGTTGGAGCTTATGAAATCTTCACAGAGTCATCCTCAACGGTTTGAAGGAATCTTGAAATCATGTGGTTTCAGGCTTTTGTTCGAGCATGAACAGACATGTCCTGGAATTAGTGGCACAGGAGGGAGCGTTTTCAGTCGTCATCACACTCTCACTAACAGAAGACAGCTTAATGATCACACTACAACACATTGTGTTTTTTCTTGGTTACACTTTATATGTATGTACATGCATGTACATACATATAGTATATAATAATAATATAGTATATAATTATGAAGCATTTCTTAGTTTCATGTGTTTAATACTTCATCGGTAACTTGGATTTAACCAGTTTTGGTTGAGCAATCTTACTTACTCATACTTACTCTGTGTTCGTCTGTATTTAAAACTCAGAAGATACCTGGATCTATCTTAAAGGTTTTCTAGGTCAGTGCCGTTGTTTCTATCAGAATTTATTATCATTATTATTATCATTATTATTAGTAGTATTAGTATTAAATTAGTTCCTGTAACTCTCTCACTTACCTAGACTTACCTAGACTTGATTCTGATGCTTCAGGGTGAGTTACATTTCTCTTACTGTAAACAGCCTGTGTTACACCACTTAATGGTTTGGAGAAAGTTTATATAGCAGCTACTTGTTCTCACTTGAACGACTTATCTCTGAAAGGAGGGGCTTTCCTTGCAGGCACTCTTCGGATAATGAACAGCAGCAACATGTGAGGCAGCATGACAATTGAGTTTAGATTCATACCTCACAACATTAAATCTTCTCCAGTATCAAGCGATCAGCTACTGTTTGTTCTAGAATAAGTTTAAAAGTTTTCAGTCAGTACGTTTTCAGACTTTGAAACTGTGAGAGTTTTTGTCGAGCTGTCACAGCTCGGCCTTGAATGGGGCTGTAATACCAAAAAGAACAAAAGGTGTTGGCTGTAATTGGATTAATAGGAGACCGGATGATTTCCAGAGTCCCGCAACTACATTAGCTACAAGTTATTTTGTACATCGTACTGACCACAAATATGTTTTTTTCTCATAAATAATTTATACAAAACATTTTTTGTAGCTCTGTAAATCACAGCAGCAATTTCCAGATAAGATATACTGAATTTTATATTACCTTCACCATCTGCTTTCCCACCCACTTCCTCCAGTTTTACAGTACAGTGAACAGTGAAAAAGAGCTGGACTGTGCGTGAAGAAGACCGACCTGAATATAAAGCAAGAATATAAAAGCAAGTGATCTCCTTTTATCAGCTAGAATAGTATCCAAGGTATCTGTCCAGACATCTCCAAATACCACAGTGATCCTCTATGGAAGTATGGAAAGGCAGGCAAGCATGAAACAACGAGTTACACTTCCTCACAACAATGTGTGTGTGTGTGTGTGTGTGTGTGTGTGTATAGAATTAAGGCCCCATTTACACCTGGTGTTAGAATGTGATCTGTATCTGGATACATTATCTGGATAATCCAGTCTTTGCATTGACACCTGATATCAATAAGTTACCTTGTTATGCTTCACCTATACCTTGCTTTAATGTAATTTTTTCCCTTATCCAGATAACATATCCAGATACAGATATCAGTTTAATAATGCTGCATGTAAATGAGGTAATGTGGTCTGACAAATCTGGCTGCATTCTGATCACAATGCACTCACTCATGGCAGGTGTTTTTCCTTATCCAGTACAGGATAGGATATCACATATTAGTGTCACAAAGTCTGCCTCAGTCTTCAGTCCCTCCCTGTAGTCAGACACTCTCGCCCCCAGCTCTCTGCATCACTCTCTGTCCCGGTCTACAGCCTCTGCTCACTTCTCCCAGGCCATGAACTTTGTTCCACCTCCCCTCACCTGCCATCCTCGAGCTGTCCACCAGATGGCCTCAGACTTTCCCTCCTTTCCTCATCACCTGACACCTGACTGACATCTACATGCCTGTTCCCATCTGATCTTCAGATCCCCATCCCCATCTGATCTCATTCCCTCATCAGCCACTCACTACATATACATATACCAGTCCACTTCTGGTGTTCCCTTCCCAGATCATCTATGTCATCTTTGGATTCCTGCCTCTTGATTCTACATACATTTCCGAACCATAAACCCCGGGGTCTTGTTCATATAACAGTATGTGGGATCCATACTAAAAGTGTGCGTGCACAAAAGCTGAAAATGGCATGTGCCAAAAAAGATGTATAAAATTGTGCGTGCACATCTATAATCTATGTCCCCTTTATAAATCACAGCCCACTTGCAAATGCGGATCAACCACTTATGCCGTCCTCCATGCGCCCACATTCAACCAGAAATGGTCACTGCAAAGCATCTCATGAATGCTGATGCATATAACAGAACCTGCTGATCAATGGTACCCGTGGGTAGGTTTGTCTAATGCTGGACATAGACAAATAGATCCAAGAGGACGGCTCTAGGGAATCGAAATGTGCTTACTAGCCGGTCATCATCATGAGTCAGGAAATCTTAGTACTAGTAATCCCTGAACACAGAACACTCATTCCCTCCCAATTCTTCCATTCACACGGCGCTGTAGCAGTGCCAGTGTGTCCATCATGTAGAAGTTTACAGCAATCAGACTGATTGCTTCACACCTTGCCAAAATTATTCCAACAATCAATTTTGATAGGTGAAAAGAATTTATTTATTTATTTTTTTTAATTTGGCATGGTGAACTTGGCATGCATTATGATTAGGAGTCATAATGAGTGGAATGATTGTGCCAGAGCCATCACTGGCTTTATTTCCAGACTTTGCTTGACAATCCATATGAGTGGGTGGTGAAGATGCACTGTGTGAGTTGACTGGAGGAGGCAGAGTGTGTGTGGCAGCCACCGAGCTGTCACCAGTGTGCTCTGAGTGACCACACAGTCATGTTCACTGTGCAATTTTACACTCAAATCTAAAAAAATACTCGGTGATATATGCAAAGTATTAGAAGATATTATAAACTATCTGCACTCTGTTCTACAGTTCTGTAATGCTGCCTGGCTGAATTGAATTGAATTTCTATAACCAATGTTGATCATTTCATCGGGTAGGCCTTAGTAGATTCATGCCTAATATCAGGAAAAGGCAAGCCAGACTTGAATCCTGCCACTTGTCCAGCATTTCAACAGCTGCAGTGACATCACTGCTGAAATCTTAAGGAGAACTTGAGTTGGCTTATATCTTTGTGCTTATGGAATAGTTATGGCTCATCTTATGAGAATGATTCTTCTCACATTTAATTCCTACAATCTGGCCTCAATTCACCATCTCACCATCTGTATCAGAAACGTTCCCTGTCTCCAATATGTTCGTACGCATGGGTCTGAGTTTACATAATAGGGGTCCGTATATAAATATAGGGAGAAATATAAAATAAGTTAAATTTCATGCAGTATATCTCATTCATAGAGTAAAGTCCATCCATGTTTGTTCCCAGAAAAGTGATGTAACCTCAATTCTGAGTCTGCATGAACGTGCATGTGCACACTTGTTCACATAATGCGAGTATCTTTTCCCAGTTGCAGTTTCTAAACATAATTTCCTGTTGGCATTTACCAAACCTGATAAATCATTGTATTTCGCTTCCACTTTTCTCACTGAACACAGACCTGGAAGTAGCTGACGAGCAATCAAGAAAGACACAAGAAGGAGGCATGTCACATAATTAATACCCAGAGAGGAAAGTGTATTTTTGTTTAAAGAGAAATTGGCAAAAACAGTGAAGTGCCACCAGGTTGATGCAGGCAAGCATGTGGGAAGATGATATAGCCTTGAAACAACATCCAAAAAGTACTGGTCTTTGCGCGCAGACAGTGAACGGAGACGAGGAGCAGCTGGGAGATCAGGCAGCAGGTCGGGGCTGACTGGTGATGAGCTGCAGGTGTGGCAGACAGCGGAGCTCACTGAGGAGACCTGAGCACAGGTGACGTCCGGCTAAACAAGAGGAGGTGGAGGCATAACAAAGACAGGCGGTGATTAAAAAAAGGTATGATGAAAGTTTTTTTCATTTCTCAAGCAACCAAATTAAAGAAAAATTACTATTGCAGACTATTTTTCAGACCGCCAGAGAGCTGAAAGCAGTGCTGCATCACTGTCAATCTGCTCCTGTCAGGTGAAAGACAGACAAGAACACAAAGAGGGAAGATTGATCAGCTCTGAACTGCCACGAAAGGTTTTCTTTGATGCGTCAGGATCCTTTCTGTACAAAAGGATCAATGAGCTCCACTTCTTGTCTACAAAATGAATGAAAGTGATTTGTATTTCACACAGCACAGCACAGCATGGAGGCTGAACACAGTCTTGTAAAACCTGCCGCTCGTTTTATTTGAGTTCTTTATAAAAAGAGCTACCGTGTAGTTTTTAGTTCACAAGTCTTATAAACCTGAAGATATCAGTATCACATACATACGGAGTTTTCTGCCTTCCTACTTCAATATAGTGTAGAAATCATTAAGAGCGTAGAGGCATTGAATCCTTTTAATATTTCCTCAGCTTTTCATTGGCAGATAAACACAGTTTAAAGAGCCCAAGTGTGCAGAGTCTTTGAAGCTTTGAAGGTAGGGTGCCTTTACTTCTCCTCTAAATGCTTTAAACAGCTAATTTTCAGAATAAATAAGCAAGACTTAGAAATGTAAAATATTTGCTTTGACCTCATGAAGTTTGAAGGGGAAAGGTCCCTTAAAGGATTGTGTGTGTGTGTGTGTGTGTGGTGCAAAAGTGTCAGTGCTAATTCTGCTGTGTATTTAATCTCACGGCTAAAACTCCAGGTGTCGTTGTCATGAGAGAGAACATGAAAGAGGTGTTTCTCACAAAGATGGAGTAACAACCACTCAAAGCTGTTTCGTTCTTTAAAATCAGTGACGGTTATTTAGATTAGTGCAACTATAAGAAACTGAACAAAGCTTTGTGTACTTTACAAAGCACTCTCTGAATGTAATGAGTGAAAGTTTGAAAGGCTGTGACTCCTGGGTAGCAGTCAGCCTCAACTCCCCTGGAACTTTCCAAAAATCTCTCCAGTCTTCCAAAAAAAAAAAAAAAAAAAAAACACATCCAGCTTTTCTAAAAAAAAAAAGTTTGCCTTTTACACAAGTTTGATCCGTTCATATACACAAACCTCTGGGAGAAGAAAGTGAGCTCACATCTGGATCTTAAAGTCCCACATTTTGACAGTTGCACCTCCGTTTCACGCAGTGTGGTGTGACGGCGACAAAGAAAGTCTCTGAAACTCTGAGAACCACTGCTGCTCTGCAGGTACAGTCACTCACACATGAGGTGCACTTTCTGTCAAGCTGTGTTGATTGAAGAGAACATTTTAGATATCAATCAAGACTGGGAAAGTGTGTCAGTAAATGTTTCATTAAATTATGTAAGTGTGAATGTCTCTGCAGAGGGAGGTGAAATACTCTGGCGTAAAGTTTCATAGATCCTCTCTTCTGGACCCTGGGGTTTGTTGTTACACACATCTTTTAGTTGCTGTGTCACACACAGCCATTAAGACTTTAATGGATCTGAATTTCCATGGAGAATGTATAAGTGAACGTTACAGCCATTACTACATTTTCAGCACCAGTCTTGGAGCGTCACAAGTGCTCTGCCATTACTCTCGGTTACATTAATGGCCGTTAAGGACATTTATGGAAATGTAAAGCAGGTGATGTATCAGTGCGCAGTCAGATCTGTGCTGAAAGCTCCTCTGTGAGAAATAGCTTGTGTAGCTGGTGAGTGTGGCAGGAAAGAGGGAAATGAAGAATTTAAGTCAAATCTTAAAGTGTCCATGGTTGCTGTCATCCAGTGTCAAAAATCAGCACAGCTCAGCCATGATAACTGGTTGTTAACTGCAATTTTGAAATAATGGCACAAAGTGGTTTCTCTACCTGAAACATGTTGAATTATGTGGTTTGACAGCAGAGGTGCCTGTACGTGCAAGGAATAGAGTCAGAGTTTGTTCAATTCTTTTCAGTTCACTGTGTAAAAGTTTGAACGTGTGCTTACCTGGGGGGGAGGGGGGAGGGGGCAGCTTTTGAATTGTGATTGAGTCACCTTGCCCCCACATTTGTTTCAAGAGTTAAACCGTTTGAAACCAAATTATCTGAAATGAATTAAAATAACCTGATTTAACACAAATGTAACCTAGCTAAGCTATCACCACGTCAGCTGTTACACTTGAACACGGCACGTTGCAATCAAGACGGCTTAAAAATTAGCAAGCGGACAAAAAAGCACAGTGACTGAATCAGTTAGCATTAACTGTCAGCTGGAAGTAATGATACTAAACCATTCAGATGGCCTGAAATAGCCTGTTGAAAATAGCTAAGTGTAATGGGTATAACTGGTCAAAATGTATATGTTGTTAGCTACCTAAAAGTAACAGATGAAATGTTGAAATGTCCCCGTGTTTGAGGTGGTAGCAGTACAAATATAAATGTGACCAAACATCCAGTTCAATAAAATGAACTGGGTTAATTGGAAGATGAGTTAAGCTACTTGAGTTCATCTGTTCCTCTGCTGTTTGTTCTCCAGGAGTCTCTTATCAGCCAAACAATATTAATATTTTTATCTACTTTGTCTTTTAGTGCTTTTTCTCTGAAGCAAATTTTTTTTTATTGCATGAATCTCAGAACTCCTTAACTATCAACCTTGCACTAACTAGAGTCAGAAAAATAGTTTCATAACTACTTAGTTGAATTAGTTTTTGCCATCTCTTCTTTGTGTCATGGAAACGTATAAAACGTCATTCTGTTATCTTTCCAGTGAAAGGTTCTTACTCTGCTTATTCTCTCAGACATAATGTCTGAGAGAATAATGGTGCTGGAGTTCAGAGAAGGGCACTGGAGACACAAAGGTGTTTTACTTCATACAAGATACTTCAGTTATTTGTCTTTTAGTTTCTTTGAGTGAAGCTCTGGCGAGAAGTCAGTTATGTGGTCTGTGTGAACTTTCCTGCATAAGATTCAGTCCCTGATTTCCCACATTTCTGGCAGACAAACAATAGTAAAAAAAAAATAGAACCACGCAGGCTGCTAAAGATTCGGTATGCCTGGGTTTTATTTCTACTGTGATCAAAGATGTGATGCTCAGTGCATTTAATTTTCCTCCCATTTTGTAACACATAAGCCTACATTTTCCACTTTTCCCAGGTGCATATTACCCCGTTTAATACAAAAACATAGTGTTTTGTATAAAGGCGATACTTTTAAGAGGTCTTTGTCCTTGGGCGTCTGCTTCTGTAAATCCCTCAGTAAAGCACAGGGAGTGCAAACCAAACAGAGGGAGAGAGAGAGAGAGAGAGAAATTGCAGTGGAAGTAGATACGCAAGAGACGGAGAGAAAGATAAAGTCTAAGACAGTGAGGCGGTATATGTCGGGAACATCGCGGATGCAGTGGTGGAGAGGTCAATATGAGGCAGCAGAGGATGACTAAGAGCACGGAGGGTAATAACACATAGACAAGGAGAATCACTCAAGACAAACCGAGGAAAGAAGATGAAAAAGAGGGCATGAAAGAGAAAAGAAGGTAAAATATGAGAGAGATCCTGGGAGGCTGTCTTACCAGGCTATCCTTTGTTAAACTTTCTACGGATGACGCCATCGTCTCATCATAAGTGTG
The DNA here is from genome assembly GCF_042242105.1 of Pempheris klunzingeri. Lineage (NCBI taxonomy): Eukaryota > Metazoa > Chordata > Actinopteri > Acropomatiformes > Pempheridae > Pempheris > Pempheris klunzingeri. The sequence continues at coordinate 13,375,635 of NC_092028.1, forward strand.
TAAAAGTGTCTCGGATTCAAGAAATTCTTATCTCTGAGTGTTTTGCTAATTTGAATATTTTAATCAGCGGGTTGGTGTAGCACTCATCTGCTGTCTTTCACCGATACTCACACAGCAGGCTATGTGAGCGATCTGACCGATGGAGCATTTTTTAAATCCCAGCCCGAGCTTGTAATGTCACAAGAGCCTTTATAGCTGGGCTGCGGGCCAAGAGGCAATAGCTGGAGCAGGCAGAGTCGAGGCCCAACATGGTAAGAGCGGAAACGGTTGCCACGGCAACAGAGGATGCTGCTACTTGTGTCCATTAGGTAGACACTGGATGTGGCCCTGGATGACTTTTTTTTTTTTTTTTTCTTTTTCTTTTATCATTCAATGTTCATTATTTCTTTAATTCTATGATGGTACACAGGATATGCTGAGGTCATGTCATGTTTTGTCTGCTGTAATCTGCGTTTCTTACAAAGACATGAACAGATGACAAAAACGGCAACAACTGAAGTCACCGTGGTCGAGCCAGATTTCATTAAGCTGTTGCTGCATCATGTCTTAAATTTCATGATATACTAATTTTTCAATAATGTAATGATATACCCATTTAAATGTAGTTCAAACTGATAACACATTTTTAATGTAAAACATCTTGTGAGCCAAAGTATCACAGCAAGATTTACTCCATGGCAGAATTTTCCCTTGCATGACATATGTCAAATTTTAGTCAGTATTTCCTATCTCAGTTTTTCAATCCATTCTAAAAGATGAATAAAAAAAGATTAAAGAGAGACGTTGTCCTTAGGACACAAGGATACTTTTACCTTTGAACTAAGCACAGAGCCACACTGCTGTCTGTGTGTTCTGTCTTCAGTCCGCTGGGTGTCGCTGCTGACTCGCTGTCTGTCTGCAGCAGCTCAGTCCGAGCTGTCCAGGGTGCTGAAATGTGTTGCGAAACCTCAGGGGGGGACATTTACTGAACAATATCACGTTTAAAACTGGTGCCAAAAGTATTTTTTTGAAGACTACATCATGTGATTGACGAGATTATATGGTGACCTGCAGCATTAATCTGCCACTGGATCAGGTTTACGCATGATCATGGTAGTTACTCCCATTAATCCAGACCTCAGAAGGATTTATTGCCTATTAGGTGTATTAGCAGTAGGCGTCATCACACCCTGCTGATACTTCCAATCATTTGACTTGTATTTGAACATCTTAAATGTACTTACTATTCTAGACTGAGACGCTTTTATTATTATTAGTCTTCTTAGTTATTAGTTTCCTGATCCACGGTCCATTTTTCTTTTCAAATAAATAAATAATCCTGTTCCGTTTTCCTCTGTAAGTCATTGGATGGCGCTATCAGTAAACGAGCCACAGTTAAAGAGCTGCTCACACAATGAGAGGAGAGTCAGTCAGAGCTCCATCCACTCAGAGGATTTCGGGGAACTCAGCAGTCCTGTGTCACTGCGCTCTATGCCGCCACATCCCCACACTTTGAACACCGTCAGGGAAGCGATCGTATCCGATTCAGGGGCAGTCACCCAGCTTTTGCTCCTGTTTATTTCTCCGCAGGCTCCTGAGGAGCACCACGGAGCCACTGCTGCAGGACGCACCGGCGCGCTTCCCGTTGAACTTGTTCCCAGCTGGCCTCGGAAGTTGCCCGTTTCGTCCCGGACTTCCGTCAATCCTCGGGACTCTGGCTGAAAAGTTATGGTTTTGACGCCGGCTCTCCCTCTGACTCGCACCATGTTAAGGAGACCCGGCGCTTTCTACGTGTGTGGAAAATGACCGCAGCCAGCACCGACCTTTCCATTATGGTGAGGAGATGTCTTCTCACTTTCAAACCATTCAGGTAAGAGCATGCAACCTTTTCACTTTGTACTGACATGTCAAATGATGTCCGCAGACTTAATTTCCTTGGCTGATTTTAGACACTGTCATGCTGATTAATTTCATGAAGAATAGTAGGATGGAATTGAAAGAAAGATAGTAAAAAATATATATATATATATAAATGATAAGTCGCCATGTAATTATTTTATGTATAATATGATGTCACTGTGTAGGAATGCAGCAGTGGTTGTTTTCTGCAGAGTCTTCCAAATGAAGGCCATTGGCCTTAATTGGAACAACTGGATGCCTGCTGTGCCATAATTAACGTTTGCTTACACAGCTAAAAGTTTCACCAGCAGCAGCATGAGATGTTCGAAAGCAAGCCGAGCAGCTATAAACTCATTAAAACTTCCAAAAAGTTTGACCAGATACGTTGTACTCAAGCTTGAGGACCTATTAGCGTTAAATCAGAAATCACCATGGTAGTGATGGTGCCCGTGCCAGTGCAGCCAGCCACTCTTTGAGGCCTGAAGTTCCCTGATGTTTAGTCGCTTTCTGGGTGAATACAGTGGTGTTACACATAATGCTCTGCCAAGGCTCCAGACCTGGTTTAACATGCCAATGAGCCAAACACACGCTCACACTGTAGAAGTCAGTGGATGGTACAGGGAGATAAAGTGTCACTGCAGAATCATTGGTTCCCTGAACATCAAATCCCAGTCAATCACCATCGCCACACATATTGGATAGTAGCCCAATATGACACTATCACTCACTCAGGCTCTGGCTGCAGCCTCTCAGTTGTGAATTTCTGCCTTATAAAAATTCAAGACAGCATGCTGTGGTGCACAGAATGGAAGTGTGACAATCTGTTCCCCTTAATAAAAGGGGACTGTTTCCAAACATTGTTTCAGCACGACTCCTGGAACACGCAGGCGAGCCAGTTTTGAGCTAAACGGTCCGAAGCGTTTGTTTTCAGTGGTTGGGGACTTGAGAAATTTTTGCTTTGTGCTCACTAGTCCCTCTGAAAGGTAGCCGTTCGCCTGGAATTTAATGCTTTTATTTTGGATGCTGGCTCACTGAGCACAGTGTGATGCAGAAAACCCATCCTTGTAATGGTTCATTTGAGATGGCACAGTCAAGCGAGTACACAAGGCTTTTCTGTGGGTTCATTGGTACAATATGAACTTTGGAAAATATGTCCATGCTCCATAAAGTCTCACAAAGGACTCAGTCGTCTCCTTGAAGCGAACTCTTTTGCAAACATGCCCTGTTTCATAGTTTCTCCTCGTCTTTCCCATGTGCTGTCTGTCTCGTAATAATAACTTTATTTGTACATCATCTTTTAAAAACGGTTTGCAAAGTGCTTTGACAGACGAAGCAAAACGGGATACAAGAACATCAGAGAGCCACAGGATTACAATGAATTTAGAACAAGAGGAAAATAGGAAAAGACAAAAGCAGGAGAGAGAATACATTAGAGCTTTGAAAAGTGCAAATATAAATGCTTGATGCAATTATAAAAACAATAAAAAATAAAATGAGCTCTAATGTCACAATCCTGTATCACTTAGTCACCCCCTTTCTGTGTGTCTCACTCCTGCAGGATCTTTGTGGTGGGGATCGGCTTCTTCAGTCTGTGCTTTCTGATGACCTCTCTCGGGGGCCAGTTCTCGGCCAAGAGGCCCGGAGATTCCCCCTTCACCATGCGAGCCGAAGGTAAGCAAGTAAGGTGACATGTCAGTGCTGCTTGGTCGCCTCTGACTACAGTGGCTGGTAATGAACAGTGTGGCGACATGCTGGGACCTTCGTGGGGCCTCCTAGATTGCCGCCAGTGGGCTGACAGACCCGCGCGCTTTGCTAATCAGGAGTGCATCGGGGGGTACTGGCGCCCGGAGAGGCTCCTCTCTTCTCTCATCTGCACATCCATCTCCTTTTTACACCTGCTTCCATCTCTGCTCAGTGTCCACATGACCCTGTTCTGACCCACATGAACGTATTGGCAGCTTAAAATTTGTCTGAAATGCAATTTTGCATTACCCTGTATTTAATCTTTACATGTTGGTTATGTTGACTCTGTATACGTTCATATAGGCAAATAGAGCAGATACACAAAAGTTGTCATATACTTAAGCAATATGATTACAAACAGGAATTACCAGTACTGGAGATGTTGAACGCAATGTAATCACAAGCCTTTTTTGATAACCAGCTGATTGTCAGCTGTCTTTAGACGAGTCTAATCTCATCTTAAAAAGTCCCAAATCAAATGTATTATGATCTTGCCCTCGCAGGAAACAAAGCAAACACACGTCAGAGGAAAAAAATGCAAACTATTTCAGAGACCCCATCCCTGACAGAAACTTGTTATCATTCTCAGCACGTTCTCTGTGTTTGTGCTATGTGCCTCTGCATATAAACCACTACAGCTCTAGCCATTTGGGAGAGTCTGTGTTAACTTTCGGACTATTGTCTCTCACCTTTTTATCGCTGCCTGGCACAATGTTGACACTGCGTGTCATCCTCTGTGACGGATACCAGCTGGCACGGGGAGAAGCAATTCTGCTATCCATCACAACCCATCCAAGGACACCAGCTATTTACAGTTCGCATTTGTAAAATATTACACTGATCTCAATTTATTTCTATCAAATGAGGCAATGGTCATTCATGGTCAATCATTCCATCCCTCCTGAGTAATGCAGTCACTTTTTGGGCCAATTAATGATCACCATGTTGGCCTGTGGTTTCTTCATTATGTAAGATGTAAAGATAGCGTTGAAATATTGTTCACTGACTCACTTCAAAGAATGAACTTGGTTATTAAAAGCTCGAATATTGGCTCATTATTGGAGCACCTACGCTGCATTACTACACTCTATTACCTCTTGGGTAACACAGTGTAGTAATGCAGAGAATGCTGTTGCAAGGTGCATCGAGCGTCATCATGGGGAGCCATTTCAAGGATTTCACCCATTTATTTAACAGTATATGCAGAGCTGGTTCAGAGAGAGGAGTGATGGGCTTGGAAGACAGAAGAACTGTCTGATTAATTAACCACTCATAGGCTGCAGTCAAGAGGAGGCATCTGGCCTCTAGCTCATTAAACACTGCCTCGCCGCTAACCAGGGAGAGTCAGGCTATGTAAATCCTCATCCTCTGTGTGTACACGTGTTTACGTACGTGTGCATGCATGGAAGTGAAGATTAGCGGCATGGGGAGTTAACGTAATGAATGAGCTGGGCTGAATTGTTAAGTGGAGCAGAACCTTTACACACCTGTACACAACCATCCAGCATCTGCCAAAGTACCACACGTGCATCTGCAACCCCCGTTGCCCGTCTTAACGCCAACATGTGTGTGACATGCAATCACGCAGGAAATGTAAAAATCTCAGAAAGGCAGCAGAGCCACATTAACATCCATAGTATATTGAATCTGAAAGTGTATACAAATTGGCCAGGCTGTGCTGAGGGGAACCACTACCTCATTTATTTCTCGTCTTGCGAATGGCAACAACTGCCTGAAGAGCCAAAGGTGCAAAGAAAAATATGTAATTATTGTCTTTCTACCTTCTGTTTCCATCTGCCATCCTGTCTCCCTCTTTTTTTTTTCTTTCTATTGTTCTCTTAAGCTCAGTCTCTTTTACCTGTTTTCGTATTATGTTTTTTCAAAAATCATCTATGAAAAATGGATAAAAAAAAATGCATGGATTTCCTTCATTACTTCCCTTTGAGGGTGCAGGAAACTAATGATGTGGAAAAGTAAAGGGGGGTTGCAGGGGGAGACTATTTCCACCAGAGTTGGAAGCATGAAAGGCAGAGGCATTTGATCCTAGATATCTTAAAGGCTCCAGAAGTGCACTGTAGCTTCCTAATAAGCTCTTTGAAGACCACCTTCACAGTGTGTCCTTTTACCATAAAGGTCTTAATGCAGCTTTGCCACAACGGGGGAAACAGGCTTAGAATGCTTTCAGGTTTTACCCTGGTCAGACCAAGACTAAATGGTTCAGGTGTTAATGCGCTCTTCATCCCTATCTGCAAGCTCCATTACCTGAATCTTTTTTTTTTTTTCCATCCTGTAATGGAAAAATACATTTGGCTGCAGGCAAACAGAGAACTGTATCCCTCAAGGAAAGTGGATGTTTTCTTAAATCTGTATTTAAAACTACATATTTGCCTTTTTTTTTATATATTTATTGTGCTTGATTAATATTGCCACAAATAGAAGTTGAATAATAAAGCAACCATTCTCACTTTGGTGGCTGGACTGCTGAAACTCTGCAGGATTAAATGTGGGAGAAAACCCGGCTCTGCCACGAAGTTTTAATCCATCACCACCAAGTCGAGGAGCAGAGCATCAGGTGTGCCAGGAGCATCATGTTCGGTATCCTGTTCACTGTGCGATCCTTTCACAGACGCTGACCGGACTCTTTTATTTCATGGCTCAGCGGTCTTCGCTGCGTGATGCATGAAAATGAGTCTTACCTTGCATCGCTCCCGGTGAGGGTGTGGCATTTGCAGGTCTATCAAAGCTGTGAACTTCATTACCTCGTCGGAATGAAAAATGGGATAAATAACCGGCCCAAAACAGAATCGCTCTCCTCCAGTGTGTGCCGATGTTATGAATAGAATAACCTTTGCTACTAATGGAACTTCACTAGTAGTTGAGAATAACTGGATGTTAATGTGCAGCTGGCACTGTACCTGACAAGAAAGAGGTGGGAATAAAAGATGACTGCTCCTGTCAGCTGATGGCAAAACCAAGATTTTCTTCTGGATTGAGAGGCAGGTACGACAAATAGGGGGTTGGAGTGATTGATGTTTTCACCAAGATGGGCAGTGACACACAGTGTTTTCTGTGACTCAGATTGCTTTGTTGTTTACAGCTCTGTGGCGATCAGCATCTTTTATTTAAAGCATCATTTGATCAGAATTTAAGACTACAGAGGCAGATCTACAACATGGCACTTTTTTCGCTCTCTCTGTTGTTTGGCATTACAATTGACACATTTTTAGACAAAGACTTTTGTCACCGCTGTAGCTTATTAGTCTTTGGAGAATTGACTGCTGAGAAAAAGCATTTGGTCTTGGTGTAGACCTATCTGTTGATTAAATTGTCTCCTGGGGGTAGCAGTTGGAAATTAAGTGCCACATTTTTGATTGTGTTTCTGTAAATTAGCTGCTGCATCTTTATTACCTTCATCGGACTGTGGCAACGCAGTAGGTGTGTGCTCGGCACATGCAGTATACAGAGACACAATCGCTCTTAAAGTAATTAATACACAAGCAACATACTCATTTAAGAAGTGACAACAGGCTGTGCTTTGCCACTGCATAATATTGGCTGAAATCTAATTTGGCAGCAACATATGTATTGTTGATCAGGCATTGCCAGCAATATAGGATGAGCTGCAAACTGGGTCAGAAAGAAGTTCACTTCCAGACTTGATTTAGGTAGCATTTTCTATTCTTGTTGCTTCTTTCATATTTATGCAAGTATTGTGTGTGTCTGTGTGAAAACAAAGTATGTTTATGCAAATGCTCATCATATTTTTATGGTTCTGCACAATCTGAGTATTGAGCATAAAAGACAACTACTAAGTTTCAGTCCTGGAAAATGATTGTATGCTGTGTAGTAGTGTGTTTTTGAAAAGGGTACATTAGCAGACGCTGAGCTCTGCATCTGAATCAGCCATTTCTCACTCTTCTAACAAATCTTTATCATTCACTGTGCATTCATTATGTCTTATTCACACGCATACAGTTTTTACATGCATCTACCCTCCCTAATGGTACATTGTGCATGGTGGAATATCATAAATACTTAATGAAAATTAAAAAAACAGACAACAGTCTCCGGTTAGCATTCAGCTGTAATTTCTTAGTCTAGGAAGTTCCTGCTTTGCTGTATTTACTGAAGAGAACACCACCTACATATCAAACGCCTCAGTATAGTTTAAAGCTGTGAATCGATAAATGTATGTGTGTGCAGTATAAGAAAACATCACCATGCTTCTGACTAAACGGGTCAGTCTACGTCTGCAAACTGTGAGGAGGGTCAGGAGAGATGGTTAAGAAACAAGACAGTAATTGAAGTTACAGAGAGACACATTTATACGTATATATATAGATAGATATAATGCATGTAGTTTCCCCTTTTTCCAGGCTGTCGGGCAAAATAAGAACCTGGAGCTGTACAGAGGAGAAACGACAGAGGTTTTCGTTTGTAATTGCTTCGGGAGCTGGCAGCTCCTGCATACATGCCAAAAAGAAGAGACTCAATCAGCCTTTTTTGTAATGAATGTTTGAATTGAGAGTGAGAGGAGAAGGAAAGATCTGTGTGTGTGTGTGTGTGAGAGAGAGAGAGAGAGAGGTGGGGAGTGGGCGGGAATACATGCTTTTACGTGACAGGTGAGATGGAGACGTCTGACCCTCGCCTTCCTCACTAAGGAAACTAACCAGCACGCATACCAGAGATGACAGGATTGATTAATTTTGCTCAGTTGTGCAGGTTAGCACTGTTGCCTCACAGCAAGTTGGTTCCAGGTTTAAATCTGCTGGTCGGCAGGTTTGCACTCTGAACCTGGGGTCTTCCTGTGTGCAGTTTTCATTTTATCCCCGTGCTTGCGTGGATTTTTTTTTTCTCAGGGTGCTCTGGCTTCCTCCCACAGTCCAAAGACATGCAGGTTAAATTGATTGGTGACTCTAAGTTGCCCGTTGGTGTGAGTGTGAATGGTTGTCTCTCTCTGTGTCGGCCCTGTGATTTAGATGGTGACCAGTCCACCTCAATGTCCACCCAATGTCAGCTGGGATTGCCTCCAGCCCCCCGTGACCCTGAAGGATAAGCAGTATAGATAATGGATGAATTTGCTAATAGGAAGGAGAGGGATTTTTTTAAATATATATATATATATATATATATATATATATAAATCAAACATGACAAACTGCTGCAATAGGTTATTTTGTTTATGAATAGATGGCTACAGAGACACTACATTTATATAATTTTATTCATTTTAGAATAAAATTGAATATATGATGTTATAAAGCTTATCTTTTACTGAATTTTATTGTCACTGGATACAATTTTTCCATTACTCAATATTGACAAATCAGTCAGTTGTTGTGTGCTTAGCAGTTTTATATACGTGCATGTGTGCGCTCATGGGTATATGTGTTTGTGTGCGTGATTGTAGCTAATAGCTCATGAGCTTGTCTGGTAAGTGCTGCCCCAATGTTCTTATCCTTACTTACAGAAAGGGTTCATCAAAGCAGCGCGCTAATTCACCCAGTAGGTATTCTGGTATCATTTTATGCACCTTCCCTTTCAGTGATGAGACGTTCTCCGTGCAGAGAATACACATCATCTGAATATTGGAGCTGCTAGCGGTAAAATCAGCTCACAGTTGTGACACACAGTGTTCAGAGTCTCCCTCTGGGATAATGTCAAGCAGCATCTAAATCCACTCACAGCATGAGGGCCAAGGTGGCTCTGCCACTCTCTTGTAAATATGATTTTGTTTGCAAAGTGATTTCTCTATGGCTTTCCATAAATCGCTATTTAAACCTCTAGCATGACGAGATCTTTTAATGAAATGTACTGAGCCACTGAATCTGTTATATTCAGTCTGTAGTTGTCTTTGATAGTGATCTGTGAATTCAGTTTTGAGGGGCCATATCAAAAATGAACCAGACGGACGAATCTATAAAATGAACGGCACCTCTCACTGTTTGACTTAGTCCTGCAACACCATCATTTCCTGGACATATCAGCACTTAATTGGTTCAGATGAAGGGTCTCTAGAAAGATGGGCTTTACATCCAAGCAGACTCTCTCTGCAGAACGTTTGGAGCTCAACATTATACTAATCTGTTATGTAATGCTCGTGCTTTGCAATAGCACCAAAAAACAGGATGAGGTCCTAAAATTGTGATTCACAGACTGAAGGTGTAAAGTAAAAGCAAAGTTTTACTCGGGTTGTTGATTAGAGCAGCAGGATTACAACACAGGTACGGCAACTGCTGAATGTTGAGGGAATGCCACCGTCTGACATGACGTGAGAATTATTTGCTTTTAGGTAAATAAGCGTAGAAGGCTGTGGCTTTGATTTAGCAAGAATGCTGCATAAAGCTATAGGTAACATTACCGTCTTCATTCTTGTCAGTGACCTTCAGCTGACATTTTAGTAGTTAAAGAGCTTTTTTTCCCGCATGGCAATGTATGAGACTCTCTGAGGACAGTTGTTTACAGCTGGTCGGCTGGTGTTTCACAGTGCACACAGCAGGCTACAGTACAAATGGTGATTTAATTGGAATTTGTTCATAATATCGATTGTGCTGTGGCTCTTCCGAAATTGAGTCGTTAAAGGAGATTAGCTGCTGCTAAATCGGCCCTTTATTAACCAGCAGATGAGGAATGACACAGAGGGGGCTCTGCATTAGCGCGTAGATGCCATCAACTCCTGCTAAACCATTGTCAGCTCGCCGGACTGTGCATTGGGGGGAAAAAAAACACATTTAGCCAGGAAGCAAAAGTAGCAAAAGGCAGCCTGATGAACAGTTGATTGCAAACATATATAAGGCTCGGTTCTAAAAATGTACTGTGTGGGAAGGGTGTTCGGTCTCAGTAATGGTGATTTATGAGCTCAATGTGTGCACGGAGCATTACTGTGAAGAAATGTGAGTTCTTCCCACACTTTAGCCCAGAGGCTTTGTTTAGATTTAGTGCAGCAAGTGCAGCTGGTAGAGGAACTTCTAACCTTTGCAAATATTTTGGGTCCACAAAAATCCTCACAAGCAAATAAACACATAAAAAGGGTAAAATAATTAAGAATTTTTAGTCACAGACTTGCAGTTGCATGGAACAGAATTCTGACAGTTGGCAGTACGCACAGAGTGTTTACTTGGACCATGTGATAGAGCATAGCTTTACTGCATTTCTAAATCTCCTCTCCTTGCCTATTATATATCATTCTTCTCGTAAAATGTGTTGATAAACTGCTGCTATAAAGCCTGAATGAGAATTTGTTTAGTATCCCTCCTAATGTCTGTGGAAGGAAAAAGTGTTTTCTAACTGCTGGATCATTCAGAGCAAGATAACTTTAGGACAGTTCGACTAAGTATATTCTAGAGATGACTGAAACTGTGCTAAGCCAAAGCAGAAAATATGTACAGCCAATAGAGATTTCGGAGCATATCTGAGCTCTGCCTAATACATTTCACTTTTGAGATGATGTATGCCACTGCAACATTTTCTCTAATACTTGTTTGTGATGCCAAGTGCTTCTCGTCCCTTTTTAAACCTCAACAACACATGCGCACATAGCAAGAAAAGTGGGAGATTTCTCTCTTGGTTCTTATTTTATTTACCAGTGATGTAATAGAGTTTCTTTTAAGAGAGAGGTGACTTTTACCCAGGCAGTGATAAATGAACTCTGACAAGAGAAGTGAGTCTGCACACGCTGCACTTTTTCTAAAGCCTAATGCAATTGATGAGGAAATGCTGAGAGGTGAAGCTTTGTTTTCACTCACAGTCCCCGGGAACAATAAAAGGCTGTTGTTGGTTTTTCCTGTTTTTTCTCAAGGGTTCGAACCACAAATTCACTCCCAAGTCCCGAGAGTGGCATTATTTATCTTGATTCTTTGAACTTTCCTCATCAAAAACGAGTTTTTGCTGCTAGTAATTGCATTTTCCTCACAGCTAAGGCGTACATGAACCCTTTGGTGATTTTGAACTGTGATGCAATTAAGTGTTAATTATGTTCAGCATTGAGTGTAGAGCTTAGCTTGATCAAAGAAAACAGTGCAGGGTCAGGACCTTGGCTCACTAGCAATGCAGTCTGAGACCTGCTTTGACCTTATTGTCTGTAGCTGCAGGCTCATTAACTGACTAGGTGTTTGCTAACAGCGTCATTCCGGTTTACCACTAGTCACATTGTTGATCATTTGAGCCAAGCAGGAAGAAAAAACCAATACTGTCGGAATAATTTGCCTGTCGCTGTATTTTGCTGGAGGCCCCCCTGGTAAGCTGCTTGTTTTGAAGAAAAAAAGAAAATAGGAGCTACTCTGAATGTTTCAAAATAAACCAAAAGTAAAAAGAAATGGACTTAAAATGTGACCTTGAGCGAGTCTACATTGGTATCTTTAAACTGTTGGTACAGTAAATATCAGAGCAAAAAAACACTATTTGATGTATTAGATGATTTATTTTGATAATACTTGTCTCACCATGTTTCTGTCTGTTTTTCAGTGCTTGGTGGCCAAGAGTCTCGTGGGGTGCTAAGGAAAATCAGTGACATGCTGGAGGTCATTATGAAGCGGATGGACGCTCTGTCTAAACTGGGCAACACCACTGACGCCCACAGGCTGGATGAGCTCAGCTCGGCCCTGGACAGGTACAGCATTTTAGTTTCTAATGCCTGTTTAATGTCTTACAGCTAAGATAAATGGCAAGCTGTTGTCATGTAAAGCTGGTTGGTCTGATGAAAGCGGCAAATTTACCTGTGCATACATTAGAAAATTGTAGTAGACTGGTGGAGAAGGTACTATACTCTTCTCATAATGGCTCACTCACTGTGTCATCTCTGCTTAAGAGGCAGATCAGGTATGGGTATTTTCCTTGCTATATTGCACATAAAATCTAAAAAAACATCACATTTTTTTCTAAATGTGTTTTCTAAATGTCTTTAAGTCACTGAAGATTTTGGCTGGTGATGATGGCAATACTAAATCAGTTTTAGAGGAGCCAGTGTGCAGTACAAGCACAATAGTATGCATGCATTCAATGAATGTTCAGGTGCGGTCGCTTGTAAAGATGTGATCCAATTATTATGACGGGCCTCCTTCTGGTGAGAGCCGGACTGCCAAAAAAAAAAAAAGGGACTCTTTATCAAGTGATGTAGGACATTTCATAGTTTTGGACGTGGTGATGGAATGAAGCTGAAATAGGAAAGAACAAGAGCTCGAAGCTGTTAAAGTTTGAACTTGGTGGTTTGCAGAATATTCTGTTTAGCTGTCCAGCTCACCCTGTGTGCCAAAGATTAATACCACTGGCATAGTAATGGTGAGATAAAACCATGGAGGCTGAAGCGGACCTGAGAGACACAGTGTGAAGAAAGGACGAAGGCCATGTATGGAGCCCTGGGGGATCCCAGAGTAGCAGGTGTGCGCTGTGAAGAGCCTCGTGCAGTGGAAACTTGGTGTCAGAAAAGATGATATGTGTTAGTAGAAACCTCAGCCCGCTCCCTGGGCAGCTGGAGAAATGAAAGACTGTCATATATGTATTAAAAAGAAAAGGAAGAACAGGGGTCTTGCTGGACGAGTTGAAGCTGCAAGCCCTGAGTTGTGTGTGTGTGTGTGGAGGGGGGCTCTTTGGTTGCCATGGTAACAGACCTTTTCTCATACTTGCACCTGCTCAGAGTTTGAGGAGAGGATGTTCCCCCCTGTTTAGGCCTTTTGCTTTGTGTTTCCCTCCTGGACATCAGCTCCCTTCGTTTTCTCCAGCTGGGAAAAATCTTTCCTTCTGAATTTCACTTCAATAGAGGCTGCGCTGCCACACACAGTAACATAACCACGTCTGATAATATATTAAAAGGCACTGTATTATCATTTGCAGTTTACAGTATGTCTGGTCATTGTGTAGCTGATGCTGACTGCAACTAATGAACAATGGCAGAAGAGGTGCAACGCCTCACCAGGCCTGGCTCTCATTTTTCAAAAGCATGGCAGAAAGCATCTATTGTACTCTGGCCGAAACTCTGCATATTATTATTTTTATCAGCAGATTGGTATTACACTTGCAGAATTCAATTTTCCCTACAAAGTGCCTTGTGGATATACTTTCAGACATATATATAATCATTTAATTGGCCTCTTGGGAACTAAACTGGAAATGTTACCATTACAAAGGCCAAATAGTTTTAAAACCAACTTGGTGGTAAAAATGTATCTCATGCTGGTACTTCTTGGCTTCATTTACCTCACCCAGGTGATTAAAAAACTCTGCATGGCTCAGGGTCAGGGTTGACCCTAGAGATTAGTGTGAGATCTTCAGGCAGGAAAAATTCTCCCCACCTGGTATACTGCTTAAAAGCAATTAGGTTGTCCTCTTGCTCCTCAACAGCTGATGGGCTCTCCTGGGTCAGAATCCCTGCAGTGTAAATATGGAATAGCTCTGTGTGAGGCCACAAATGTCTGTCTTCACAAGTAAAAGCTTCTGTGCCACTGCATAATAATCATTGCTCTGTCTATCTGCGTGAGTGTGTGTGTATGTGTGTGTACTTTACACTGTCCATGTAATTGGCAATTAATTTGTGCTGACCTGCTAGGCTTAGGGATAGAAGAGGAGGTTTGGCTACCCCTTGCCTCCTGGGCACTACATGGAAAAATGAAATTGGGGTTTAGGATTATGTTAAGTTATGCATAAAAGCACAGTTAGATTACTTTCTCCTGCCACACACACAGAAATACATGCTGCCTCAATGAAATCAGAGTTTTACTGCTTGATCTGCTCAGAAAACACTGTTCTATTCGTTTGGGTGAGTTTTCTGCATTTACATATTCGAGGCTGTTTAATGAGCAATGTAAATTCCTGAAATACTAGAGAGGCTCATTAAAATGATTCATTTAGATGTTTGTTTTCATGTAAAACAGGGCGATGAAACAGTGGTTCAGTGAATAAATGTTGATTCTAACACAGGCAGTACTCGTCATTTAAATGTTGATGCGCGTGAGTTTGAGCACAAGGTTTACCTTTCTCCTCAGCTGCTGCATGTCAAATGTTATCCAGGCTGAATGTGTGTTCAGTTGTGTAGAGGCAAGGATCACACTGCAATTCATGTAATATAATGTAAGTAGTACCATGTCTACCAGCAAAATACATGAACATAAAGTTTGGAGTTAGGAGGTTTTCTCTGGCAAAATACTCTCTGCAAAGTTCAGCTAGCAGGTTTGAAAATAAAATGATCATTGAACATTGGAATAGAAAGTACCCAAGCTCAACATGACAATAGAACACGCATTATAAAACAAATAAATTGGATTAAACATTAAATTGAATTGGTAACAAAGTAAAAGTCTCACCCAGTTAAAACCATTAATTTAAACAATTAGTCAGTCAACACAGAATGAATCACCAAGCATTCCAATAATTGATGAATTATTTATCAAGCAAAGATCTTTTTATTTCTATTTGCTGGTTTCCTTTGTGAATTTAATGCCTTTGGACTGCTGGTCTGACAAAAAAAAGCATGCAAGACCAAACAAGTAATGGAGTGATGAAGAAAATGGTGTGCAGATTAATCAAAAATGAAAATAAGTGTTAGTTGCAGCCCTAGTTCCAGAAAGAGTTGCCCTAACTTCAACCTCAGCACTCAGTTTTTTTTTTCTTTTGGACACAAGAAGAATATTTTATAATTCATTGCATGAATCCATTAAGCATTAATGAAGGTTGCTGCAGTGCATTCCTTAGGTGTTGCGGCAAAACAGTTGCCCTCTTTCCTTTTGAAGGTTCATTGGTACACAGAAAGATAGATGATTTATTTTTTTATTTTCCTTTTGGTGTTTGCACCCGGTAAAACAGTTAATGTGTCACAGGCTTCTTTCTGGTAAGACCGCACATAAAGTACGGTAGCAGGTCTTGGAATATATTTTGATAAATGTAGACTTTTTAATAAGATTGGGGTCCTGGACCGAACAAAGTGTAGAATAGTCTGGCCAAAAAGGTCAAGGAAGGTGGTAGGCAGGCAGACTCAGCAGACTTCTTGTATGCAAAAGTGGTGATTTTATTTTACAGTGCGTCTCCATTAAGTGCAACTTAAATTACAAAACAATACAAAAATTATTTCCAAAGAAACATAATTTCAAAACTAAATTGTAGCTACTCAAACAAAAAATGTCACACCGTGGCAGCACAGCCCTCACCTCTCTGTGGAGGCAGCCAAATCTCTACTCATTATATAGGGCGTTCAATTCACACCTTGCTCACTTCAGATCTACCATTCTGCAGCATGGTGACCTATTCTGTACCCTGAATGCAAACAAATCTGCAAATATCTTCCTTGTACACACTACAAACTTCTAGGCATTTCTAAATATTTCCCTGCGAGCTAAACAAGTGAAATCAATACTAGATGATGCGTTTTAATACCAAAAGAAACATTTATCCAAAGGAAAAAACCCTCCACTTGGTCCGACCCAATGATGTCACTCTGACATCACCAACACCATAAATTTGGGAAGTGCTGGGCCGGCCTCCTCTCTAACTACTCCCCCCATGGTGAGCCAGAACAAACAAAGAAAGGTAAGTATGAACAAAGGAACAAACAACATTTTACCTGGAACTTAATAACGGATAACTGAACTAATTAATGACTGTGTGTTTTACTTTAATCCTTCCTGTGATAGATGTACACTGTAACATAATACCAACACAAACAAACCCGGATAGAATGTGATTCAATGTTACGCTATGGCCTGGTTAGATTAAAGCAAAATACACATAGGGAAAACAGTATGTAGCATGAAAGTGTCCAAGTGGTGAGGAGAAATGAGCGTTCTCAAGTCTCAGATAATTTTGTTACAAATTTCCAAAAAAATCTTCCAATTGCAACACTACATTATGATATAGTCAAGCACAATGCAAACTCCACACATAAAGGTTCAAACACAAACCTGCCGGCCAGCAGATTTGTACCTGGAACCTTCTTGCTGGGGCAACAGTGCTAACCACCGCACCACCTTGCTGTCCCACTGCATTATAATGTGCATTATAAACCTTCATTTTGTCATTGTTCTCCCCTCTTTCTTCCCCATTATCACGTCCTTCTTTCTAAATATTTGCTCCTGGTTGCTTCGCCAACAGCTTTTAGGTCACAGAGGTCAAGTGCAGCAGAACACATTTGCTAACAACCTAATTGTCTTCAATTTTGCATTTCCAACAGGGACCCAGTTTAATATGCTGCGTTACTTTTTTTATCTCAACAAATAAATTATCTGTCAGTGTTTAAAGGCTTTTTTCGATTTCACGCCTGAAGTTCTAGGCAATTAGCATTTCTTCCACTACTTCACGCACCCTGTGAAGGGTGGAAAAACAACAACTACTGCTGGATGTAAGGAAGCTATTAAAGAAATATAGCGTCCTCTTTCTTTTGAATACGCCTGACTACAGTTTGAAGAGAATTCAGGACAAGATGGTTGTTGCTGGAATAGTTTTAGATATTCACTTCCCGTGTATGTATGTGTGTGTGTGTGTGTCTGTGTCTGCCATGCATGATCAGGATTCAGCCTATAGGCCTGGTGGAGCGGATTCAAGCCATAGCCCAGAACATGTCTGACATGGCAGTAAGGGTGGAGCAGATCCTCCAGCGCAGCATGGCCAACAACAGAGGTACAATTTAAAACAAACACACACACACACACTCGGAGAATGCCAAATATAACTGTGGCGCTTCAGATGAATCCCCCTTGTCCATTTCAAATCCATCCAATCTGAAGACACTTTTCCTCTCAGCCCACTTAAGCCCGACTGTCAAGCCTGAATCCAGTCTAACCCCTGAATGCACAATTTATGTCTGAGGAACGCTTGCTGGTTGATCATACAGAACATGACAGACATTATTCACAGCACATTACCCGCTCAAATAGCATGCCACTGTTTGTGTCAGGGTGTGAGAGCTCCTGTGCGGCATGGCACAGCGTTCCATTGTTGCTGCCATATCATAACCACATGACTGCAGGATGTTTAAATCATGAATGATGAATTACAGTCTAGTTAATGGGAATCGGGGGCCTGTCAACTTTCTTTATTAGACTTCATTCTCACTCTTTATTGGGGGGGAGAATAGAAATCGGACAGCACAATTTAATTCACAACTCAATTCCTTTCTACATTTCACTATATAATTGAAAATGATTTAACTCACTGTCTCATTAAAATAAGTTAGATAATTTGTCTGTTGTCATAATGTCTGATATCACTTAAATGAGGCTGATCTGAACCTGGCTAAGTTTTGACAGGGGCAGGCAGCAGCGCTTTTCATCGTGAGAGGTCCGCCGTTATCATGCTAATCAGACAGAATGGCTGGCAATTATTTGTCTGTGATTGTGCTCTTCGACGCTTGGCAGGATGCTGGCGGAGGAGCTGCAACTGCTCCTTTAATCAGACTCACTAGTGCCGGGCTTCAAGGAGAAGAAAGGAGGGAAACGGAGGGGAGAGTCAGCGCAGCAGAAGCAGACAGGAAAGACGGGAAGAGAAGGAAATGGGAACAAGAAAGATGATGATTTTTATGAGTCGCACTACTGAGGTCTATCTATAGTAAATCCAGTGAGTGAGACTTGGTCATTCAGCAGGGGAGGCCAAGCTTTTACAAGAGCTTGTTAGCTAGCGCTCCCCTTTAAATTATCTCAGTTCATCCCAAAGACGGGAGGATATATACTGTGATGCATAAGACAAGCAGACACGATGCCCAGGGAAAACATTGTCGAGGTCTAAAGACATATCAAATATATAGAGCTATTATATATGTTGCCGAATAAAGCCATATATAAAATCAGATACACAGACAGAATTTCTAGATAATAGAATGAAGGTCAAAGTAAAAACACTGCAGTTATTTGGGCTGCATCTAGCCAGCATGGTTTTTTCACCTTCCTCCATGTGTTTGACTTTTGTGTGCCTGAAAGAAATCCAAACGATGCAGCTTTTTCTTGCTGATTCGTGCCAATGTGTGATGAGTGTGTTTTTTTTTTTTTGTTGGGTTGTGTGTTTAGGCTTTGATAAATACCCTGCATTTTTCTTTTCTCAGTTAGGGACGGCGCATTAGGACAATGTGAGATTCCTAAAGATCCCCGTTATCCGGACTGTCCGAGCAAGATGGATGTAAGTCTTCATATCTCACTTAAGTCCAAACAATTTCACACGGAGAGCAAATATCCTGTTGTCCTTTATGGTGACTCTCCTTGGTGCAACATAAATTTTGTATAAAAAGATAACAAGATGTATAAAGGCTCCTTGTGAAGAGCTGGGTTGTGTAACAAATTGTACTGGGTGATGGCAAAGGAAAAAGAGAACAGAGACAAAATAAGAATAATGGGTTTTATAAGTGGACTGTGTGTGTGTATGTGTGTGTGTATATATATATGTGTGTATATAGATATAGATATAAATATATAAATTGCATCCTATAGCGGCAATAACCACAGCAGAAAATCACAGCATGGACAATACAAACATTAAAAATACAGAAAATACAATTCTTTCTATTAACATGTAATGCAATGAAAGCTCATGATTTGAAGCACCTTCTGTCCAATATAAAGCAGTAGCTGAGAATTGCTGTGCATCAACTACCAAGGTAGCACATATATAACAAAGCATGTGCACAGTGCACTGTTGTTAATACTTAGTATCATAGTCATGTTAATGGATGATGTAGGCCTCATACATATGCTATTCAGTCCCACACCGTATGAGTGCACCATGCTCATGTAAAATGTACAAATTGGAGACGGTTGTAGCTTTCACAGGCGTTACCCTGCTTAGTATAACCTCACAGTTTCAGCTCATTTTTTTGTTTTTTTTAACAGAAAATAGTTTTGTCAGCAAAAAACAGAAGACACTCTATGATGGGGAAATAAGATGGATGTTCCCTTAGCTCAGAAGAAGACAGGGTGGGACACAGGGTGGAGTTCAGGGATGTCCTCGCCCTCTCCCCATGCAACCTCATGAAAGCCATCTAGCCAAATGTTAGTTCAGCCTGATAACGAAACCAGATTATGAAATATGAGAGAGAATAAGAATGACAGCAAAGTTCCCATGGGCCGTTCCACAGGATCTCCTTTTGTCTGTTTAGAAATGATGAGCTAAGGGATTTTAAGCCGGCCTGACACCTGTTTACATCTTGTGAGAGTTTGCCGATAACTTTGCTGTGTCACAAAGGAAGATCCCTCACATTTTTGAGAGACAATCATTTGGGTCTTTTGCGTTCCAGTGGATGCGCGCTCGTTGGACCTCGGACCCTTGCTATGCCTTTTATGGTGTGGACGGCTCTGATTGCTCCTTCCTCATCTACCTGAGCGAGGTGGAGTGGTTCTGCCCCCCTCTGGCCTGGAGGAACCAGACGACCACACCCACTTTGAAGCCTCCGCCCAAGAGATGGGTAACCCATTTCCACATTATTTGTTTCAACGCAACCGCACAGCTGCCGGGGAAAATAGGACCAGAGCGCAGGACAATAGTTTGCCTTAGAGGTAAACGATTACCCAAGACTGCAGAGACTTCAGTCTGATTCCTCGAAAGCACAAGCAGCCATGAGCACAGTAGCCTTCAGTGGTTTCTCAAAGGGGAGGCTTACAAGGGAGTGTGTCCTTGTTGCTGCACTAGAGACAAGTAGTTGGTTTCACACCTGTTCAGTGTGAAAAGATCCTGGGAGAAAAAGTATGAATTTATTGCTGGGAGTGAATAGAGAATGCTGACAGCTCAGCATTGTTGTCTTCACTATTCACATACCAACAAAGGTGTCAAGCATTTAGCAGTCTGTGAGAACGAAAGAAAAATAGGTAAGAATGCTAAACTTTAAGGTGCTGTTGAAATACTGCTACTGTAGATTTGGTAGCTTGACAGAGAAGCGACAGAGTGGTTTTCTGGAAGTGTCTGAATACCCAACGATACAGCACATTGTCCCTCACTGAGTGCTGGCTGTCATTCCCAATTTCTATTGCTGTTTGCCTTCCTGCATCATTTGATTTTTATTTTCAGCACCAACAAATGATCCATTGTGCTTACCTCGAGCTGTATCACACGGTTTGCCTCTGTCCCCTCCTCCTTCTCTCCCCTCCGAGTAATGTACAGCCGCCATGGTGCACCCCGATGTGAATTTACTCTGCAGCTCTACCTGCTGCTCTTACTGCCAGCCTGTATTCACAGAGACTAATCCCAAGGTCTCCCATGGGTACTCTGCATTTTGCTGCGCCTTACACAAGTTGCTCTTGAGAGCAATAATTCAAGTGCATTGCGAGAGTACATTTACAGTCTGCATATTGATTTTATCTTTGATACAATCTCGGTTTGTAGTGTAGGTCCATTTACAAGAGACAGAGTTTGTCTTTGCATCAGTTTCTCTTCTGTATTTTCCTCTGTGCTCCGTGCAGTTACTCCATTGATTAATACTCACACGCCGGTATTACAGTGTGATGCAGTGATTATAGTCAGCAGAGGAGGAAATGTAAAATGAGAGCAGACTATTTATGAGGATAATCCAAGAATCCCTCCGGCAACCTGTCTGAGAGGCCTAGCCTAAAGCTCTAACAGATAACAGGATATAATAGGATCTCTGCACAATATATAGTCTTAACCATCTCCAGTGAAAACACCTGCACAAAACAGTTGTACAAAGCAGCTTTATAATGTCCATTTTGTAGTATTTTTTTAGGAGCCCACGCCTTCCACTTCAGGCAAAGTTATAAATCTGAATACCAGCTTGATATGTAATATATTCAGATGTAAAACAAGTTCATACATAAAGAAATGAATTACTGACTTTTGAAAAGGCCACATCAGAAGTTGTCTACATGTATTATCCTTTCTAGTTATTTTTTATTGTTCCCATCATCCAGGCTGTTTTCCAGTCTGACGTCGGGACTCTGCTGGAGCAGGTGGGCACCGGGAAAGAATCTCTGAGCTTCATGAAGAGACGCATCCGCAGGCTGGCAGCACAGTGGGCCTCCGCTGCTCGGCGGCTGGATGACAAGCTCCGCAGCCACTGGAGAGAGCAGAAAAGGGTGAATATGAGGCATTCTCACACACAAATACGCTTCTGTGCACACTGGAGAATGGAAGTGCAGGATAAGAGAACAAGTCTGCGTCATGGTTTCATCTTTTCAAAGCGTTGCGGTGGTAAGAGTCCGCAGACGATGAGCCAGTAAAAAGTGCTTTTCTGATTTTCTTTCTCGTTTTTTTTTTTTTCTGTAACTTTGGAAACATATTCTTCAGCTCCTAATTTGATGTAAACCCATCTGTTTAGGCATTAAAGGAGAAAAGAAAGTCTGAGCACAGGGTGTTTTGAATTCCAAAAGTACTGACAAAGACAGACAGTCCTTTTAATGCCCACATGCAATGCTGCTTAGTTACCACAACAGCTGTGACATTTTGTTGGATTGGTAATATTTACCTCTTTCATCTTCGGCTATTCTGTGTGAATAGCAGAAGCTGAGTTACAGACACAAGGAGATAATGATGCAGAGTGACTCCTACTGTAGCAGGCATTGATTGGCTTCGGTGCACTTTCACCACTGACATTTCCAACAGGGACATTTCCTCACAGTGTCAAAGAACGCTGCCCGCTGGAACAGACGTCCGATTAATAGGCACCGACAGTGAATCCCTTATGGTGCTCATATTAAAACTTTTACTAGATAAGAGACTTTTTACTCACTATTAATCAGAGCATCCTGCACTCAGGATAGAGCAGAGTCACTGTTCCAAACTGCTACACTCTCATCCTTTTGATTGTGGAGTTATTTTTGCCTTTTTGAGGCTGTTTTATGTGTTGATGATACACTGATTTGTTTGGTGTTGAAACGTTCTTCTGTTGTTGCCTGTGGGGTGCCAGCAGTAGTCTTTTGACTAGCGCTGCTCTGCTTTCTGGTCCAGAACATAATGGTAAAAATAACCCGACTTTATACTCTACAAGTGACACAGTCAGTAATCAGTTAATTCACTTTGTGTCAGAACAAAACTTGTAAGAAAATGAAACGAGTAATTGAAAACATTAGACCCATCCTCATCCATATGGTATGTCAGCATCACTGTCGCATTCTCAAGAATGACAAATAACCTCCACCACAATCAACGTGTGCAGCTTTACTGTGGTTATCCACTGAACACATACATTTTATATACAGCACAAGGTTTCTTATCACCGCTAAACATGTGGTGTCCTATAAAATATTGATACACACAATAATATCCTTTAAGTGACTCAGAACCCTGCTATTTACTCTATAGGCGAGACACAGGAGAACACTGTAATTTGAGAAAAATAGAGACGCATGAAATGTTCACCGCTAATACGAGGTTCAGTTTGCAGGGGAAAACTCCCTGCAAACTGAACCTCGTATTAGCGGTGAAGTTCAGGAGTACTAAGCAGCCAATGACAACAGTTGTATGTCTCTCGTGTGGCTCTGGAGTAACGCTGTGATGTTTGATTAAAAATAAACCCAATGATATCACAGTGATGTAACAGACAGATGCTTCACTAACTTCAGTTGAGCTTTTTGAAAGAAGTGGGCGTTTATGAGTCAGAGAAAGCCGAATGAAAAACGCATCCAGTTGCATTGTGGGAAGCATAGGATCCAGTGTTTTGAGAGCACAACACAAGGGACTCAAATCAGGATGTTTAGTCCTTTGTGAGACTGCCAACATTATAATACTAAATCTCTGGAGTTAATCATAATGTGATGTGAGATGTGAAGAGGGAGACAGTTCAATTTAAACATTCTGAGGTTATAAGTTTCTCATAAGCCCACCAATGATTAAGTCTTTTTTTTTTTTTACATTAAATCGTTTTACTCAGAATATGCAGACAGCTCTCCACAAATCCCTCTGAGGATTGTTACTTCAAACACTTAAATGATACACGAGGAATAAAAGAAATTAATTTGTAGTGTTTTGCTCTTTTGTGAGTGAGGTGACAGCATCCCGGCATTATGTGTGATCGGCGATTTGATCGGTTTCTTTCATCGGCCAGTTTTTGGCTCGACAAATCAAAGCCCCTTCTGTAAATAGCATTACAGACGTCTTCCCCACTGGGGAGAGAGCTTTGTTTATTGCAATGCTGTGTTCGGCGTTAATGGTTACTGTCCATTAACGAGACCCTGCGGGCTTGGCTTCCATCGCTTCTACACTGAGCGCTGCTGAGAAGGCAGAAATAATATGGAACGTCTCACGCCAACCTGTGTTTTCTGCTTCCTGTTCTTATTGTGCTTTCACATTTCTGTCCTTGGCATCCATGTGATGTTTGAGTCATGAATCATTAGTGATGTGTATTGCTGGAAACACAATGACTTGAACATGGTGACTCATTTGTGTCCAAAACATAATGTGGAGGGTAAGATGATGCATGCACTTCCAACTCAGTCCAACTAATATTGCATGGTTCTTTCCCCTTAGACCAAAAAGGGGAATTTTTGTATTTTTTTAGTTTTATAGCACCCCCTATACTAATCAAGTCTTTAAAAGGATGCAGCTTCCAGTTACCAGGTACCAACACTGAATATCCAAGGGTAACAGGTTGCACAAACCCAAATCTTCAGCACCAAGTTGACTAATCTCAATTTCACCAATTTATCCTGGCCGTGTCCGCCAACATGTCAACACCTGTTGATTTGTTTCTCCTGCCACCCACACCTGAACTTAACCTTACCCTAAACCCAACTAGTCATCCCTACTATACCGAACTGAAGACTCAACCCCAACCGCAGAGTGGGGCGCTACATACGTGGGAGAAACATAATTTCAACGGGAGGGAAAGACTTCAATAGAAAACTTGTTCTCAGCCCTCCAGTTGCTGTCAATCAGACACAGACACCCATACGCCACTGAGAGCAAGGAGCATTTCGATTATTTATCCAAAGACTTTTTAGATCTGACATGTGTTGACAGAGCTGTGGGCGAAACAGGTTTGTGGGCCCCAAACACGTGGAAAATCCATTTTGCCAGCAGTGTGGGTGATTAAATTTTTTTGTTAGATCGCTATCACAAAAAAACCTCTGAAAAACTCATATTGAGGCATTTTTACTTATATCTAAGTCTGAAAAGCACCCATTTGAAAACCAATTTAGCTCAGTCAGATACATACCAGTGAAGCCTAGATTCTAATATAACTTGACGCTTCTCAAAGCCTCATTAACATCTTTGTAAACTGGGCCTAGTTGATATAAAAATGAAACATGAATCTGCAGCGGTGTGGTCTATTAGTTTCCTCCAAGTTATTCTGAAATTGATTTCAGGGGAAATCGTAAAACATTTCTGTCTTTTCTATTTGCCAGTTGGAAGGACAGCCTGGCGACGGGGGTGTCCAAACAGGTGTCGAAAGAGCTCATGCTGATACTGTAAGAGGTGGAAAGAGCTGTCAGTCATCACTCACCGACACACCGCTGTACGAGTAGATGAATACATCTGTGGTCCAATATGTGAATAAAATTGTCTACTTAAGTTTTTCTTTCAATACAAAAGCAACTGAGGGAAAAAATAAATCAATTAGAAATTAAATCTGTTGAAAAATCTAATTTCATTTCATATTTAACAGCCTGGAAATTCCATCCTTCCCCATCAGTAATTAAACTGCTTATATATCGTTCTGCATATCAATCAGCCCTCAGCAGGTCAATTTTCATTTCAACTCCGTGCACAGCTGATTGTGTTTCTTAAGAATTCCACTGGTGTGAACATGCTGTTACTTTGCTCTCTCACTTTCATTAGATACTCGGTTACATTTAAAATTTGAGATCACCGATGCCTGACAAAAGTCTGAAGTCATTCATATGAGTCCTTTGAAGCATTGGTGAAAATTACACTTGCAAAATCTCAATTACGCACCAGGCAGGACTGATAGATTCTCTGAATAAAGAAATCTAAAATTGCTTAAAATAATGGCTTGATCTCTGCAATAACATTAGGGAAGCGGTTATAACAAAAATCTGTACTTTACATTAAAAACTCCATGCTCTAGTGCACTCCACTCTTTTCTTGTCTTGACTTGACTCTTCTTTTCCTTCTGCATTCAGATTCTAGTTCATGTCGGCTTTCTCACTGAGGAGTCTGGGGATGTCTTCAGTCCCAAAGTGCTGAAGGGGGGTCCTCTGGGGGAGATGGTGCAATGGGCCGACATCCTCACAGCCCTCCATGTGCTGGGACACAACCTCAAGATCTCGGTTTCTCTCAAGGAGCTGCACGGGTATGTTTTGACATGACTTCTTCCTCTGTGATCCTCTTATGTTCTGGCTGTAGGCAGAACTGCTGCAGTCAATGTACACTAGACAGCTTTGCATAGTGATTTTTCTGCAATCTATTTCATGTGGGACTCTTTGCGGCACCTTTTGCAGGAATTATCTGTTGTTTCATGAAAGTGCAAACCATTACCATTTGATCACCTTTGCCCAAACACAGATAAGCTATCTCTCCTTCCTGCAGAGTGTCGCTTCAGCCTGAGGGCTTGACAGCATCTCTGCTCTTTGTGCACCTCCTTCCTGCCACAGCTCACTGAGTCCAGAGTGATAACGGGCTCGTCACTTGTCGTCACAAACATAAATGCTTATGACAGCGAACCCACACACACACACACACACACATGCGTGCAAACACACACATATACGTACGTAGACAGTGCAGTCAGACAGACAAGATGGTTCCATCTTAAAAATATAAGACTACCGGTTGTCACACTGGTGAGAAGTTCAGAGAGCAAACGGTTCCAGTTCTGCTTTGGACAGTCACAGCTATTCTGCCTTCATCCTGGCCGGTCAGGAAAATGGCCGTGTACAGGACAAAATTGCTGTAGATTCTTTTCTGCCAGTGGGTGGTGTGAAGCTGATGATAATGCATGCTTGTTATTGAGCACTTTGGTTATTGAAGACCGTGTCCATTGCTGTATGGAGAGAGGTAAGAGGTGAGCTGCCCTTTGATCTTCAAATTCGGGCTTTAAAGAAAAGCTGCTTTGACAGGAGTAGACTAGGGAGATCAGTGAGGTGGGGAAGACGCCGCGGTGGGAATGCCTCTGCTGGCCGTGCTATTATTTATCCCACTAATTGGTGTCACAGTGTATTGGACCACTGTCAGAAATTGAAAGAAAATTGCAGAAATTCTGACAGAGACTTGCAAAGAAACATCTGCTAAGGTTAAGGCTAATACTTTCCAACAGCTGAATACAGCATATGTGTTTGTGTGTGTGTGTGTGTGTGTGTGTGCACACGCACAAACATTTGAGTGTTTACGCCACTGTGGAGAGAGATGGTTGAGATTTTATTGGTGTATGTACATTCATGAGTGAGCAGTGGTGTTCCAATAAGGCTGATATTGGTCTCTATTCATCAGGAAATGAAATGCGCAGCCTTACAGAATAAATTATTGAGGGCTAAAATTGAAGCTAAGTGGCTGTGTCAGGCTCCAACCATATCCCTTCTTTGTTTGCAGCCCTGCAAAACACAACCTGGAGTACATATCCCATTTTTTTTTATGGCCGTCGTAAATGGGTCTGTTAAAGGAAGATGCCAAACATTCATAAATCCCATTTCTGTGACTATTAATAAATGGAAAAAGGGAACATTTCTCTCCATCCCTTACTCTTACTCTCCCACGCACTATTAAATTGACAGATCGTTATGTGGGTTGTGCTCCCACAGATTCCCCCAGGCTTGTATCTATTTACATTTCCTGCTCTTCACTTTCCCACCCAGGCTTTGGAAAAGAGCTTAAAATCACTGGATTGCCCGCTGTGGTTCTTATGTGGACTGGATTGTTGATATGTTTAGCTTTTTCTCTGGGAGACAAATTAGCCACACTGGGAGCTTAGTTACAGTGGGAGTCAAGTTGCTGGTTTGCATCACATAATTGCCTGTAATTGGCAACATTCATGCTCTCTGGTGGCTTCACCGAGTAGTCACTTTGGCTGCCGTCTTTCCTTTGCTGTCCTGCTCAGACAAATCAGTTGTTTTCACACATCCCTCCCTTAGTCTTTTCTCTACAGCAGCAATTTCAAGCTTGTTTTTCTTGCAGATGCTCCACTGAGACCCAGTCACTGAACAAAGATTTTCTCTTTCCACACACTGCAAAATGCTCTCAAGGGATGCCATGATCACACCTTTTTGGGAGTAATGTAGGTGTAATTGTTCAATTAATGTAATTGTTGTCATTGCACACATGGCAAGTATTCAATTTTTTACAACAATCTATTTCTACAATCTATTATTAGGTTTATCTAAGTCTTTATAAAGAAGTAAGGTAAGTTCAGACACGGCACTGTGCACAGCAGATGGAATAGCTGTTTGTGGAAATTATTCCGATTTTTATCAGGAAATCATGCTACTTGTCCTCTTGATGAATAACGTCCAGACTCACCTGTCGCTGCTGGTCGTGCAAATGTTGGTAATGAAATGTGTTTCACTGAGGCAGCATTAGCTCTGCCATTCGGGCTAATATTGCATGTTGATAGACGTGTCGGCCAGTTGGTCGATCCACGCTGAAATATGCCAACAACTTCTGGATAGATGGCCGTAAAAATTTGGTACAAACATTCATTGGCCCCAGAGAATGAAGCTTGCTAACTTTGGTGGTCTCCTGACTTCTTCCTCTTACGCCACCAGCAGGACAAAATTCCTAAATCCTTTGAAATATCTCAACTATTATCTACTGGATAGATTTGTACAACATTGTCTACAGATGTTCATGTTCTCCAAACGATGCATCCTCATGACTTTGATGATCCCATGACTTTTGTTTTCTCACCATAAGGTTCATATTTGTGGTTTTGAGTGAAATATCTCAACAGCACTTTGGTGGGTAATCATGATATTTGGTGCACACACACATGCCCCCCTCAGGATATATTTCAACAACTTGGGTGAACCCCTAACTTTTTATTTAATACTTTGATGTCATTGGTACTTAATGCTAATCAATGTTTAATGTTAATCAGCAAATGTTACCATGCTAAACTAAAAGAAGGAATATAATAAACATTACACCTACTTAGCGTCACCATGCTAGCCTTGTCATCGTGACCATGTTAGCAAATACATCCTCACAGAGCTGCTGTTAACCTATGATCTGTGCAGTCTTAAATCAAATGCCGTATCCATCAACCTCCTTCCCTTAACAACTCATTGTAGCGTTTAAAAAAAGAAAAGAAATGGCAGCAGTGCAGATGATATTGAAATACGAATTTGAGACTCAAATCCTGTTGACAGGATGTTCAGTCATGAACAGAAGAGCCTCCGACAGATCCATGCAAAGGGAGAGCAGCAGTAATAGAAGAACAAGAGAAGTACAGTCTCAGTCTCTCGTCTTTCCTGGGTTTGCTGTAATTGAAGTGGAGACTTTACTGTTGTGACATCATTTCTGTCAGCAGCACCGGCACTTGTCGCACACTGAGGGGAGGGGGGGTTTGCTACGGCAGTTTGCAGAACAGCAAACACAGCTGTCACTTCCGCTTGGGGATCTCCCCTCATCTCCTCCCAGAGCGACACGGGTAATTAGCCAGCGACAGAGCACGGCATCTCAGCAGCGGAGGAGCAGTGGATGGAGGAGGACGGAGCGAGAAAAACAGAGGCAGAGGCAGATAATAGGGAAGGTGGAGGTAGCTGCAGCCTTTCAGGTTTAGCTGGTTCTGTCAGCAGTGTGGAGAAATGATGTACACACACGTACACACACTGCCACCCAGTAGTGTTGTGATCCAGAGATAATCCGAAGAAACCAACATTTTAGTGTTCAAACCCCACAGGATGGTTCCACCCTCCACTCACACATTCTCTGTCTTGCTCCGACTCTCCCATACTGATATAATTTCACTGTTTTTACACACCATTGTATCTCAGACTCTCGCACCTTTCTGTTCTGTGGTTAGTCATGCAGGACATGAGCGCTGCTGTGCGTAGACATTTTGCCGATGGCCGTTCTATATCAATTATGCCTAGTGGGCTTGTGTGGGGCGCTTGACAGAGCACATTAACAGTCACCAGGTAAATTCACCCCGTTTCTGTCTGCAAACATTCAGATGTACCTGTACTGTGTCATCTGTAACCCTGAAAAATGATTTAACAAAGGTCAAATCGGGGATCAATCATGTCTGTGATCCACCAGTCTGAACGGTGGAAATAATGACAGGCATGAATTCAGGGAACTTGACATCAAAGCTCCAACAAAGGGCCTTATTATGCTGCCAGTCTCAGTTTGTGCTGATGCGTTCTCACCCCGCAGCCCTCTGACTGATGTGCCTTTGTTTCTATGCTTTGACATGAAAAGCAAAACAGCAGCGTTGTTCAAAATAGCCAGTGGAGGCCAACGGTGAGATAACAATATATATCTCAATATGACAGTGTATTATAGTGATTAATTGAAGTTAATAGTGAAGTGCTTGTCTGCTGCATTCAACCTTGTGTGTATGTTGTTGGTTTTTTTATTATTACTATAGAGAATTTAGTTGCATAAAATACAACTGTAGGCAGTGTTTCTAAATCTGTGTTGGACTGAAGTCTCAGTATTACAATTTCATAGAAAACTAGTGGAAGGACCAGAGAGATTTTAGCCAATTTTCATATGAACTTCACGTCCCTACACACAAAATTGTTATATTTTCTGCCGAATAAGGGCACTGTTTACTGCAGTTTAAGAAGATTGGGTCCTCTTGTGATGTTGAAAGCTCAGAAAGTGCTTCCAGAATAGAAAATGAAGAGAAAAATGGAAAGAAAACACAAATGAGGCGCTGATTTTTGCACTTCAGTCCCCATCGAAATTTACCCCAGATATTTGTATTATTGATGTTTTCCCACATAAACGCAGATATATTTTCGGTCTTTTTTTAAAATAAAAAGCTGAAAATAATGAGCCCTAGTTACTCTTTATACATGTTTACAGCTGTTCAACACAAAGTAAGAGTGTGACTCGTGTGTTTCGATAGTGACCATTTTCAGGAGGTGTTTTTAACAAGAAATTTGAGCCAGATGCTTCACATCAAAGTGGTGCATCAGCTGTGTCTGATCATTACAGCCTCAACATCTGAGTTTTTGTCTCCTCCTGCTCTCCTGCTGTCTCGAGTGGTCGATTAGCATGCCAGATCCTGTTCCCTCCACTTTACACACCGTGGCACATCAACTCTCCTCTCTGCCCATGTCATTCCCCTCACACTGCGAGCCCTCGCTCCTGCCGCCCTGCAGCCCTCAGTAAACTGCTTGCCCCCAGCCTCAGCCCCCTCATATGTGCCTGGAAATCTCCCTCAGCCAATTCCCCTCACTGCTGGACACGTGCTTCTTCCCTTAAGAAGTAATGCAGTGTGACTATGGAGTCTCTTACACTCGTTTGTTTCTCTGGCTTCTTCCCTCTCCCCAAACTGGCGAGCTGCTGTGGTGCCAGTGGCCGGCTGTGAAACAGAAATTGCGCCTGATGGTGGTTGTCCAGTGGCATCATGAAATTTACGCAACCCCCCCTTTTTTTTTTTTTTTGCAGTCCATCTCTCAATACATATTTCGCCGCACTGAAGTCTGAGCAGGTCATTAAAACGCAGATGTTTTTACCAGAGAGCTCGCTTTCATATTGTTTGCAAATGTGTCTTCAATGATAACTCAGAGTTTTTAAAAATCTTTTTATTGAATAAATGATGAATTTATCCTACTTAGTTGTTTGTGCAGCCCGAGCCTGATGCACCTTGGCCTCCATTCTAACCTTTTTAAAAACACATCTAGAAAAAGCTGCATAGACACATTTCCTTCATTATGACGAACACAGCTAATGTCATTTTATTCTAAAACAACTCAACATTTTCAATATTTGAGTAGTTCTGTGCCTTGTTAGACGTCACTGAACATGCTCATGGATGTGGATGCCCATTTATGCTGCTGAGAGGATTAAACTGCAGCTACCATTTTTATCACAACAAAGCAAAATGGTACCATTACAGTATGGCTCTTATGTGTTTTTAATAGGTTTCGGATAACTGTGGGGTGGTACCAGGTTTTGACTACGAAGATGATTGTTAATGGGATAAATTCATTGTTGGCTTTGGTCTTTTGTTGATTATGACAAAAAGATGAAATAATGCTATCCTTTAATCTTGCACGGGTGAGCCTCTCTGAAGCAGAGGAAGATAGAGTTGCTCATGGCTGTTTATGTATGCATACTGTATGCGTATGTGTGCTACAGTATGCGTGTGCTCCCATTTCCACACTGCTGGCTCCTTAATGCACTTTAATCCCTTTACTCTTCCCTTAAAGTTTGCCCAGATTTGCATATATCCAATTAAACCTCCGAACAGCAGCAGCTTCAGTGGCTCTTAGAGCTGAACTGTACGTGACTCAGCTCCTCACAGTCACTGTAATACATCTGCTCTCGCACTAATGCTCGTCAGCATTACACCATGAGGGTCCACACAGGCCATAATTCAAACTTGGATGAGATCAGATGACACCACACACGCGGACACTAGTGAAGGCATCATTTGTGCTACACACACTCTACTGGTGAATGAAACCACACATCATTAAGTGAATACACACACAAAGAAAATACATGGACATCAATGTATCACAAAATGCATCTTGTGTGAGTGAGTTTCACCTGTTTGAGTTATTTCGTGTGATGTCTAAGTTAATTGCAGGGGTTTTAGCCACACTGTAGCAGCCTGGTTCTGTGGATGGCAATCTGGGTCGGTCGGTCGGTCAACTACATCTGACATATCTTAATAGTGTTTAAGTTCTAAAGTTTAAATTTACCATTAGATTTCATACAGATATCCTTTATCCTTTGAGAATTAAATTGCAAAAGCTTTAGGGATCCTGTAAGTTTTGGCCTGGTGCCATCGTCAGGTCAAATTTTCACTTTGCTTACTACTGACATTCCCATGAGCCTTTGTGTTTAGTGCTAATTAGCAATTATTAGCATACCAGCATACTAAAGTAAGATAGTGAACGTAGTAACCATTATACCTGCTAAATGGTAAGAACCAGTTATCATTGTCATTGTGATATCATATTTTGAGAAAATGTCAAGAGTGTGAAATATGAAATGTCTGCAAAATATTTTCATCTCGGTTTTTCTTTATCCTGATTTTAGAACTTGAAATATCTCATTGTGTCCGTGTACATCATCTTGTCTGCCCTTTTTAAACGTCCCATATGAATAGCACTTTTTAATCTTTGTAAATGAAGCCCATTTTCTTGTAAACGTCCTTGCCAGTTTTAGGGCCTTATTATGGTAAGAGCCTGCCTGTATTATATCCACCTGGCTGAATACTGCACACCATACAGACAACATAAATACAGCTTAAATGAAGAGCAATTTTGTTTGTGTAAGCTCTGAATTGGCTGGGCGTGTACCTTTTTCAGTGGCCGCAGCTTAAAACACCGTTGGCTAACACGCTCTTGCTCATTATCCCAGTTGCTGTAGGGGAACCAGCCGTCATGCCTGTTTCCACAAGGCTGCAGCGCTGACTAAACATGTTCACTGTCCAATCGATAGGCTCTTGTTTTGCAGGTATTTGTGTGTGTATGTGTGTGTGTGTGGACGCTGGGTCACGCAGGGTGTGTTTCTGAACCAGGTTGCGAGAAAGAGCAGCGGTCTGTGACTGCAGCGGCAGACACTTTCTCCAGCTTGACAACACTACAAACTTTCATATTTTCAAATGAGCAGTGACTGAACACTATTTTCTTCGATGATACTTTCATTGCTATTAGTCCCTTTTCTTTTGAAATATGAGATCCGATATGAGAACAGAAGCCTTGACCGTAAGGTCTTTTTGATATAAACACCTTTGATCACGGAGAGTTTACATTTTGAAAGTCTTAAATATTTAAAATAGTCCTTTTTCTATTGCAAGTAATTTGGTTTCAGTATCTGTTGTTCCTTTCTAATGTTTTAGTTACACATTTCATGGGAACACTACAGTTCCAGTACAGTAGATGTAGCTGGAATTTTAGCTTGAAACTGAAATTTTGTCACATCTTTATAACATTTTCTGTTAAAGATGCTGGAAACTCGGTCTTAAAATTACAAGTAGGTTAGAGGTTTTAGTCGGCATTAGCTTTGTTAATAGCCCCTCCATTAAATTGTACAAATGACTCCTCTGTGCTGAATATAATTTTCTCACAGTTTCTCCAGTAGTACAAATGTGTTACCAGATCCTACGGAATTGCATTATTGTATTCATAAAAATATTCTATATTAGAGGTTGTATAAACGGCCTTGAAATGTTTGGTATACTATCTTAACATACAGTAAAGTGCATTTCGTATGCAGGCTTTAGTACAAACTATTTCACAGACCTGCACACTTACACTCTGCTGTTTTTTGACTGTAGCACGGCTCTTAAGAAGTGCTGAAATTTGACAAAGTAATACTTTCTCTCGAAATGAAAACAGACACACTTGATTGCAGCTTTCTCAAACAAAGTGCTACCTTGATCCCATCTGAAAGCAGAGTGCTCTGAAGCTGCTGTGTACTTTGTCATAGCAGACAACAAATTTATATCTCCTGCCTTTTCTTCTTATTTTGCAACATACGGTTCTTTGGTAACTGCTCTTGTCTGGCTTTATTTATGCTGTATTTTTTCAGGCAGCAGATTCTTGATATTGGAACTGTTCAAGCCTGGTCCACTGCACAGAACACATTATCTCAATGTATCACTGGTGTAATCTCACTAATTTTAATTCTGTAATAAATATGCATGAATATTACTGTCATTCACATGACATGCCTTGTGGGGAAAACAATATCAAAATGATTCTAAAACTAGATGACTACCTGAAGCAGCCATGTTGCAATAAGTCTGTCCAAAATGACTCCCTGTTTAGTATATATCCGCTAGATATATATAAACTAAATGCTAACATCAGCATGCTAACATGCTAACAATGATAATTCTAGCATGTTGATGTTAAGCACATCTAATGTTTGCCATGTTCACAGGCAGGTTAACGTGCTAACATTTGGCTCTAATGAGCACTAAACACTAACGGAGTAGTAGGCTGGACAAACTGAACGACCTAATAGCGATACTAGATTAAAGCTCTGAGCGTAAAACTTATTACAATTCATCCACTGGGGACGATGAGTGTGTGCACCAAATTTTACAGCCATCGACTGAATAGTTGATATATTTGTTGAAAATAAAAATGTCGACTTCATTGTGGCACTCGAGCGAAAGTCAGAATCGGTAAGATTCATCCTCTGGGGACTATAAATGTACTGAATTTTAATGGCAGCCACATAGTATTTCCTTCTGGATCAAAGAGGTGGACAGAGAGACTGATGCTGTCATCCCAAGAGCCATGCTGCTAGCAGGACTAAAAAGCCTGGTAAGAGAGCGGCGAGGGAAAAGCAAAGCAAATGCAAAAGACACTACTGTGGCCTTCTTGCATACAACACTTATGTAGTAAAAGCTTGCATGGCATCATGACAAAGGCAGATTCAGCACAAACAATGTTTGCCTCTGCATTTGTCAAAGACGTGTAGTTAAATGAACGTGCTGCGTGTCTTGTGTGAGTTGGAACAAGTTGTGCAGACAAATTGGGTGGCTCCCCGTCGGGAGGCATCGCTGCCTTGTAGCGTTGAATTCTGTATTGTTTGGTTGAGTGGCTCAGAACACCGACATGCTTCACAACCCAATTGGGCTCTTTCACTCTGTCTGTCTTCAGCTCTCTCTCCCTCTTTCTCTCCCGCCAACTACACTCAACTCGTACACGCACACATATGTACTTAGAGGAATGGGAGAAATGGCACCAAACGGCTGTGAAAAGTAGGGCAGTCCCATCAAAATCAGTTAGCCAGCTGACTGGTCAGAGAGGATTAGATTCTAGCTTTTCTGTAAGATGATCACATCTCTGTCATTACAAATATCCCTAAGTGTCTTTTAGGTGCTACACTAGAAGATTCCTCTTTGAGAATTGATTCACCTGCATAAGAGCAACACTTGATGCTGTAGCAGCAATACTGGCATATTTCTAAATTATATGAAGCGATCAGTAGAAGAAACATCAGTGATTTGCATCGAAGCCTGTGCAGCTAACGACTTCAAGAATGCTTTTCTAGCTCTGGTGGACCTGTACGCTTGCATAGACATCAAGTAGAAACAATATTCTCTTTGTAAAAACACTTCTAGACACACAAACTGCAGCATCATTGTCATACAGCGTTAACTGCCTCCATCAGACGTGTCATGCCACATCTTGTTTCACACTGGCGGAATTTCATTGGACTGAAGTTTTGTAGACGTGCAGAACTGGGATGCTGTTCAAGCACCCAGAACATCAGTTTGACCCGAATGTCCCTGCAGCGTTTCACTTTTGCTCAAACTTTTTTTCATTAAAAGAAAATGAAGTAATTTGTTTCTTTCTGTTTGGCCTGATTTGATGCTAAAAGGCACATCTGATCTCACTGCAGGTTTTTGGGAGTCCCTCCAGGAAGAGGAAGCTGCCCTCTGACTGGACCTCTACCCTTTGATCTCATCTACACCGACTACCACGGCTTGCAGCAAATGAAGCAGCACATGGGCCTATCACTGAGGAAGCACAAGTCAGTCTCTGTCTTTCTCTATGCCTGTCCTGTCTTTATCAAGCTCTAAGTGCAGTGTATGTTTGTTGCATCCATTTTTGTTACCCAGTGTTTGTCCTGATAAAATACTCCGCTATTGGCTTATTGACTGGCTGGCGTTACAGACTGCTAACTTCACTGTGCATCAGCAAAATTCTCCCTTTGGGGGGATCCAACTTGGCCTCTTTACACAGTGATCAATCCACCAGATATATGCTTCTGAGCTGAGGTCGCTACCATTTTCACAGCATCACAAACACTGCTCTATGTATCCATCACATAGGAAAGAAGGCACAGCTTACCTGCTTTAAATGAATCAGTTAGTCTGGACACAAGTGCATAGTTATGTCCTATGATAAAATGCAGCTCATGTATTTGTAAATGCTCAAACAAATTAATATGATCACAGTTGTGAGCGGTTCCCAGCGTTGTTCTCTCTGTAAATTCAGTTGGAAAAGTTGGAAAATTCAGTTTTTGTCCTTTTGTTGCAGCTGGGCAGCACTGGAGCGGTCACAGTACTTTGTTTTTTTTATTATTTATTTTATTCAAACAAGGAAAAACTATTTTGATTTCTCTTAAACATTGCCTTGGCAGTGTAAATCTCTGCTGACTCCAATCAGCATCAGTCTAAGGTCGGGTGATCGACCAGCACCACTTCACTGTCACAAAGTGACAGACCAATAATTTCCTCTCCACCCCTGAAACTGATTAGAGATGCGGGGCATTGATAAACCGTCTCAAATTGGATTACATCAATTGATTTTTGACTTCCCAGTGTGAATATTCGCTGCTGATAAAGTGCTGATGTAATTTTCTTTACGTCTTCTCTCAGGCCGCTCATTGTAACCTTAGAGCATAAAATCTGTTCCAACCCGGTTTTTCGATTGGGGTCTGATCAGAGAGGCGATAAGTGCAGCATATTTTATGATGTTTTAGTGTTGATGCAGTTAAAGTAGTCTAATCTATTGATTTTGTAGCCTTCAAATTATCAGAGAGAATTTTAAGCATTTTATGGTCTATCCAAAGAGACTCACTCATGCCAAGAGAGTCTCTCCTTAACATGTACAGTGTCCATGTGTTTCAGACCTGTCCAGGCTGTCTTGATCAGTCCCAGCAGAGGGCCCAGAGACGGCTATGAAACGAGGCTGTGATTTACGCCTCTGACGTCTCACCTTAATGCCCTTGTTAGCTCTGCTCAGTGAGCAGGCACTGACAGCTTTACAAACCCAGACAAAAACTTATAGCGTTTGTAACTCAAAATGAGATTAATATTCTCTCTTTTTAGGTAGCTGTCATGTTGTTATGGTCTAATTGTCTGAGCGTGTCATGACGCGGATAGATTCTTCTTGTGCATTTGGTGAAATAGGCCTCGCTAATAGAATTATTTTTGCTGCGTTTTTTTCTGTTTGTCTCACTTTTTCAGGGAGACCGCTTCTTTCTAATTTCAGCTCAGCCTATTTCTTATTTTGTCCCAGGTGCCACATCCGAGTGATTGACACCTTCGGCACTGAGCCTGCTTACAACCACGAGGAGTATGCCACCCTGCATGGCTACAGGACCAACTGGGGCTACTGGAACCTTCACGGCCAGCAGTACATGACCATGTTCCGTATGTGGGCTCTTGTCTCTCTAGCACAGATTTTGTCTTTGAGGACGTCCTCCTGCTTAAGAGAACCTGAAGTGTTTTGATGCATGTGGGCATGACAGTGTTTGCGAGCAGATTGTGTGGGCTTATAAAATCCTCAGGCCGTAACAGGCAAGGCTTTTGGGGCACAAACTTGGGAACAGAGAACAGCTGTGCCTGCACAGATGCCTAATGCCACTTACTGTGAGCAAGCACAGCCCGCCACACACATTCACG
The DNA here is from genome assembly GCF_042242105.1 of Pempheris klunzingeri. NCBI lineage: Eukaryota > Metazoa > Chordata > Actinopteri > Acropomatiformes > Pempheridae > Pempheris > Pempheris klunzingeri. The sequence continues at coordinate 13,413,619 of NC_092028.1, forward strand.
CCATATTTGGCGAAATTTGTGGCAAAACAAACTTCAGCTCCTCGTGTATTCTCCAATTAATTCAGCCACAATGGGCAGCCCTGCTGTTTTCAAAATACTTACTGTTATCACAAAGCCCAACACTCTGATAGATGTCAGCTTTCATCTCTGGTTTGAAAATTGCATGAAAATACTGTTTCTTTCTCCTTTCTACTTGACATCTCCCTGCTGTTGTAGATATCTTGAGCGCGCTGCAATCAAACACTCTCTGTACATTAAAACTACAGCAAAGATGATGAAGAAGAAAGTCTTGCTTTGTCAAGTTATTTGACCTTTTCACACTGTGCAAATGAATAAAATAATAATTTATGATAAAACATCATGAACGACAGAGTTTCCACAGTGCTCGTTTTCCTCTCTATTCTCTGCATGCACAGCCGTCTGGATCTCCACAGTTTAATCACCTTTTTTTTGAGACATGAAATTGGACTTGTAGCGTTGTATTGCCAATTGCTGTGTTTGTCCTTGGCAGCCCACACTCCAGATAACTCTTTTATGGGTTTTGTGGCGGAGGAGCTGAATGAGACGGAGAGATTGAACATTCAGCGGAACAAGGTTAACAATATGGCTGTTGTGTACGGCAAAGAAGCAAGCATGTGGAAGGTCTGTATCACAGAACAAACCCTGCGAACATGCCAGTGAATTTGGTCTTTTTTTTTTTGTTTCTGATCTGGGAAATGAGGAATTAGTGTGAGTGAGAGTGGTCTCATCACCATCATCATGTTAGAACCATGTACTTAGTACCTGCATTCGATCCTTTTTGTACACAAGGCTAGAAAAAAAGAAAAAAAGCGTTCTTGGATTTAATACAGCGTGTGATTGGCCCATTACACGTAGCATCTACAACCCATAGAGTCTATGGTGGTGAAGACGAGCGCAGTGTATGTGAGGCAGTTGGCGGTTGCCTTTATGCCGAGATGTCGTCATAACATTCAAATGTATGGCTATACCGCACACGAGTCACATGATAAAGCACCGCATCACAAGCATGGAGAAAAGGGATCAAATGAAGAACTTTGTTAGTGTCTGTCACTTTAATGATGTTTGTATTGGTACTTAACCATATTGTAATTTTTTAAAGGACACTCAGCCTTAGGACTCAAGTGGTAGCTCACAGCTAACTGACTCCATGGCAACATTGATTCAGCGTCCTGCCGCTGTACGTCTCCTAAAGCTCCGCAGTCTGTGTCAGTGTATGGCAGCACATGACAGACGACTGTAGCATAGAGAGATTTAATGCATATGTTATAATGTGCTTTTTGCATCAATGAGGCTCTATGAATGTCTTTTGATAAAAACAAAGTTTACAGAATATCTTGAATATCACTTTCCCTAGCAAACCTTCACAGCATACACTGTCCCATACCCACTAGATGTTACATTTCCTGCAAACAAGTTACTCCTCCAGGAATTTGGCCTGAAGTGTGGTGGTAGAGGAACAATTGTTTTTGTTTCAAGTAAATTTTCCGTTCGAGCTACTGGCAAGGTTTCTTGCTTTTACTGTAACTTTGAAGTGTGCTGCAGCCTCCCCCAAGGTTTGGTACAATTGGATCTGACTGCAGCTTTGTTCCTACACTACCATAACATTCCTTGTTTCTCAGAACGACTTCAGCTGCAATGTAACATTTGTGAGTCTGAGATATTGCAGTGTAACCGGCAGTAGTGTTGGGGTCTCTCCAGACAATGAATATCCCCCTGTTGAAAGCAGCCTCTTCCTTCACCTCAGTTTTGAGGTTTACATGTGAGATTTTAAGTCTGTAAACATCCTATGAGAGGGAAAATGACTAATTCTTCATGTCATATTCTCTTTTCCTCTACATCTGCCTCTCTCTACTGACTTCCCTCTTCCTTCTACTTCTGTTCTCACACTGTACTGTCCTATATTCATCATCCCATGATGCATCATTGATGGATCCGCACAGCTTCAAGTAAGCACACCTGCTTATTGATTCTCCAAATACCAACCAAGACTTTTCTAAAACTTGCCTAGAAATAGTTTTGTTGGCATGAACTTACATGTAAAAAGATAAACACTTGTTTACAGTGACTTGAAATATGTCAAATATCTCCCAACATCTAAATCTATAACTTCTGCTGTAATGTAGCATAGAGGAACATCATATAAAATATTTACATTTAAAGAAGACTTCAATAAATTATTGAAATTACGATTGAATTACTTTTTGCTTCAAAAACTGCACATAATTGTAATTAATTTTGACTTACTTAAATCCAATAATGTTTGATTCTCAAAAGTGATATTGGGTGGAGTAATAGTTTCAATAAGTGTGATTTTCATCTCCATATTGCTTCAAGACATTAAAATGGCTCAGGATGAAAAATGAGGAATAACACTCAGATGGCATTTATAAATGATTTATGCCTTTAAGACAAAGCATTGGTGAATAATTCATAACATTCCCCCAGAAACACTTTTGGAGATAAACTAATTCAGTTTTACGCCAGTAGAATGATTCAAGAAAATTTTGTCCACAGGGTAACACAGAAGATATACATTGATTTAAGTCTATCACAACTTCACAGGTACTGGACAGGTGCCAGCTATCAAAATGATGATGTTAGTGCTAACATGAGCAGAATCGGCTCATTAGATCAGCTGGCCTCGTTCCCAGTAACCAATACTTAAGCTCGGCTATGGTGATACCCGTGCCCTCCCAAACACCTTTGGGCTTTTCTCTCCTTCAGAAGAGGTTGTGTGTAATGCTAATTAATCTGCAGTTCATGTAACCAGTTGTAGCTGTCGGTGCTGCAGGAGAGTAAACATGGGACAACCGAAAACTAGAAAAGTCAAATAAAGCCATGGACGGCGTCCTCGGATATTCTATATATATATCTGTGCAGTCGAATTAGATCATTAACTTAATGTTAATGCAATCATTTCATAAAGAGTTTAAAGATTAAATTACTATGAAATTCTCATCATATTTGGTTGAATTAGTATTGGCAGTATTTGTCATCTATTATAGAGGTCTGCACTTTGATGTGTGAGTTTTTAAAGCGAGACAACTAAAAGCTCTTTAAGGACATTAAATTATCTGCCTAAACTGTAGATCATAAACCGTCTTGGAAAGCAGTCAGAGGCTAAAACTAAAACTGAAACTAATGGATATAGTGGACTGACAAAATAGTCATTTGAATACAAATGAAGCTGGCTCACCTTGGTCGCAGTGTTTTCAATGAAAAATTACTTTTTACTTTACATTGCTCATTTTCAAGCTTTTAACTCATTTTGCCACCCGCTGTATGTTCCAAAGGGAAAGGAAAAGTTCCTAGCCATTTTGCATCGCTACATGGAGATCCATGGGACGGTGTACTATGAGACACAGCGTCCCCCAGAGGTGCCTTCCTTTGTCAAGAACCACGGCCTGCTGCCTCAGCAGGAGCTGCAGCAGCTCCTCAGAAAGGCCAAGGTGGAAACATTACAGAGGCTTTTAGAGAATGCACAGATATTTTGCATGAAATGCTTTGCTATTTTATTGTTTTTAAGTCTTATACTTCAAATGTTGACTCGTGTGTGCAGACTCATGATCACTGCCTCTTTTTAATTTTTCTGTCTAGTTGTTCATTGGATTTGGCTTCCCCTACGAAGGTCCTGCCCCTCTGGAGGCCATAGCCAATGGCTGCATCTTCCTGCAACCCAAGTTTAATCCCCCACACAGCTCTCTCAATCATGAGTTCTTCAGAGGGAAGCCCACCTCCAGGAAGGTAGATGCACCTGTCTTTATCATAGCTATGAGAATGATTAGCACTTTCAATAGTATGACGTGATGGTGAACAACATTGTTACAGTCAAATAATCAGTCAGGCCACGTATCCATAGACTTGCACAATCCAGCCATTTTAGTGTTTGTTTTTCACACATATGCATTAAATATGCATCATGTGTGGCGTTGCTTTATTGTGACAGTGAATATATCCCATTTATTCCCTCCTCAGGTGTCCTCTCAGCATCCATATGCCGAGCAGTATATTGGCCGGCCACATGTCATCACTATCGACTTCAATAACTCTGAAGAGTTTGATGCAGCCATCCGTGAGATCATGAGGATCAATGTATGTTAAGTCTTGAGCGTTTGCCATCCAAACTCGGCACAACTCATTCAAAGTTCTGGCTCTTGTAATATAGTCTACCACAGTTCATTTTACACTGCTGCATAGCGATCATAATCATAATTTGCTCTTGCACAGTTCATAGTCTGGTTTGACCCACTTTTGACGCTCCCTGCCTCCTAATAGAGCTCTTAATCATGGCATCCAACATTACAGCAAAATGCTTAGCTGGCTGCCTCTCAGCTCACCGCACTGCTAATTGCCTGAGATATTGAGCGGCTCAGTAGGTAAACTGTGCCCGCACCTGGGTTTACATGGCAGCTTTCCAGAGGCCAGCCCCACAGGCAGCAAGCATTATCCACAGCAGATCATATTAATCAATCACGCTGTGCTCAATCTGTCACCAGAACAACACCGAGCCACAGCCAAGCATCTTGCAGTGCCAAGATGCATGTGTGCCTCTACCTGCCAGGTGTGTTAAATAGACCTTGTGTTTCGTGCTGATAGAGGCAAAATGAAGTACCAGTTGTGGAAATGGCAAATGCTTAAAAAGGGGATCCTGGGAGAAGAAAATACACAACTAATCAGACAGGCTGACCGCACCATACGTTCAAAAGCAAGCAACAAAGAGCAACTTTTATTTCCCTGATCTTCTTGTGTATCTAAGTTGGACATGGTTGAAAAAAGTGCCATTTGTTATTTACAATTATGGCTGAACTTCAGAAATTGTGAGATGTGAGAAATTTATACTCATCCAGGCAAATTCTTCAAAGTATAACACTTACACACTAACCAACTAGGCAGACCATGCTCTGGAATGGCAAATACTGTATCTTTGTTTTTAAAACGATGAGTGTGAGATATGCTTATGTGATTTTTTTTTTTTTACCACGTTAGTAGCTATTTCCCACCATTTCCAGTCTTTATGTTATGCTAAGCTAACTAGCTGCTGGCATTAGTCTCATATTTACCTCATGGAAATAAAAAATTCAATTTCACATCTAACTCTTGGTAAGTATCAGCAAATAAGTGCATTTCCCAAAATGTCTAACTATTCCTCTAAGTTATTTGGTGCATTTATAATAGTAGGTCAGTGTATGTGATGCAGGGTTTAAAGGGCCCATATTATGCAAAATGCACTTTTTAATGTCTTTTCAACATAAATGTGTGTCCCCAGTGTGTCTAGAGACCAGCAAACTCTGTCCACTCAGACTGTCCTCTTACTATTTCTCCTTCTTCATATTTCAGTAAATGAGTGTAAAAACACTCCGTTTATTCCTCTTATGATGTCATAAGGGGATCTGTTGATCATGTGACCTCCTCCAGCCTTTCAGCATGCCAGTTGTCCCCGCCCTCTGAATACCTCCTGAGTCCACCATGCTGTCTGCCATTTTTTTCCCCACTAACGCCAGCTCCCGGTAACACGAAGATGTCGAATGTGAGAGCAAAGCAGCTGATTGTTTGTGTTCTTCCAAAGCCGAGCGATCAGACAGAGGCTGAAAACAGCTGCAGCAACCGTGTCTTGTACAACAAAAGTAATGCCTTTTTTGAACATTAACACACCATGCAAACCTGTTCTAGTAGGACTTTAAAAACACAAGTATGAGCTTTAAAATGAGCAGAATATGGGACCTTTAAGTTGAAACAAATCTACTGTAACATTATGCACATGTGTAGATGTGCACAGCACAGTTGGTAGTCTGGTTAACTTGAATGTGTTTGAGGCCAGCTCAGCACGTAAAATTCTTTACTAAACACATTTTGGGATGCGATTTGTTCATAGTGCTGCTGATCATGTTGTTGATGTTAGATTGCTGCTTCTGTCAGTGAGCTCAAGAGCTGCCTGTCTGAAACACTGTAGCCTCAGATTTTAATGGCACCATGGCAACAGTGCATGATGGAATTGGGGGAACAGGCAGCTGATAAAGGAGCACTAAAATGTCTGTGACACTTGCCCAATCGTACTCGCTAGCTGGGTTTGTATGCTTTTTTTTTTTTTCTGCGTATGGCTGCTCGCAGCATAACTCACCTCAGGAACACGGACGAAGCTTCCTCTCATATCATCGATGATGGCATGAAATAATGAAAGCTGCTCACCTAATTTTTCAGCCGAGCAATGCAATCAGTTTAGATATATAAAATTGCACAGTCATTTTAAAAATGTTTTCCACTGTGAATTCAAATCGCCCTCGATGAAGCATTTTTTTTTTTCTCTCTCTCTCTGGTTCCATTATATAAAGATGCCCAAAAGGCAAATTGCATTGCAGAATAGCTGATGAAGTGCCAGATACATTTCATTAAACTCAGATGAAATAAAGTAATAAGAGAGTGCTAAAAGGAACACAACACTAAAAGGAGCCATTTATCAATTTAAAAGCCTGAGCGCTTTAGTGGCCTGATGGTAAACAATGAGATCTCACTCTAGCTACCATGGGAGAGATTCAGAGGGGATTCTGCATTGTTAATCCTGACAGACTGTATCCCATCCTGATATATTACATACTTATTAACATAATCAAAGCACAATAGTTTTCAAATTGCAGTAATTAATATAAACCTATCTCCAAAGACATCAACTTGCAGCCATTTTTCAGCACCACCAGCATGAGTCTGTCTTGCTGTCACTGCTGTGTTCTCACATTTGATTTGTTCTCTGTGAGGCTGTTGGCATAAAATGCTGTAAAAGAAGAGGATCTATTGATCTGAATGCTCTCGGTGAATCTAAATCCATTGCCTGCCATCAAAAGTCAGACAATAAGCGACAGGCCTGTAAAAGCGACGCTGATAACTGCACCCAAAGGAGCCAGAATGCACAAAAACATCAGCCTCCTCAGTAATGGATGACCAGTGGTCCTCTGTCAGTTTAATCTATTGTTTGACATATTGATGTAGTCATCACTAAAAATAATGAAATCAGTTTTCAAAGCTGTCACCTGTGATGCATTTGGTCATTGATTTTAATGTATGGCTCATAGCATGATATAAGCCTTTCACAATTACGCTAATGAATATGTCAGCTTTGATTAACTATCAGATGCTTAGTTCTTATAATTACAATGGCTTAGTGCTATGGACACTCACACACACACACACACACACACACACACACACACACACACACACACACCCTACTGTTTCTTCATCTGTGTGCACATCTGTGTTTGTAGGTGGAGCCATTCCTGCCTTATGAGTACACCTGTGAGGGGATGCTTGAAAGAGTTCATGCATACATTCAGAACCAGGTGAGTCTCAAAGCTCAGTGGTGTTTATGTCGCCTCCCAACAGATGAGGTTGGTCACAGTTCGGCGCCGTGAATAACATAAAACAGATGTGAAGAGTGAACCACAAGATTAATTGTTCAGCTGGTAAGGCCCTCAAGAGACCTGTGTTCATAACAGATTAATGCCGTATTTTCTGACTGCAACTATTACAGCTTGGTAAATCAATAATATTACCAAATTACCATTGTAATAATTGGTAGAAAGAGTTAACAGGTTAAATTCCAGTAGGCATGTTTCTGCGCTTAATGAGAGAACATCACCTCTTGTTCCAAAAAAGCTAAAGATGCGACAGCCATGAAACCAAGAAACCAAACCTGTAAATCGACACTCCAGACTTTATAATGGTGGTCCACAGACCACTGTGGCTCCGTCTACTTCTAACGTCATTAGTCCCAACAGCTGGAGAACCTTGCCCTCCTACACCAGAAGGATTTAACAGCCCACGCTGGTGATATGGGATTCCATAACATATAATATTTTTAGCCGTCACACTACAAACTGCAAGCCAGTCTTTAAGCTTCGCTGTGTTAATCAGAATCAGAATTCCTTTAATAATCCCCAGGGGGAAATTGCTTTTTGTTACACCCAGCTCCAAAAGAATAAGAATAAACTTCAAACACAAAAGTAATAATAATAATAATAATAATGATACAAATAATACCACTACTACTAATAATAATGTATAACAACATGTACACTCAGAATGAGGAGCTGTGTTACATAATAATAATAACAATAATAATAATCAGGTGAGTCCAGAGTCCAGGGTCCTCTCCTCTCTGTTGAAACAGTTCACGTACTGGGTGAAGTTGGGCAGTGCCTTTGCCATGGTGACATGGTTGAAGACACCCGAGATAGCAGTGAGTGCACTCGGGTGTAGAGTCTGTACCCAGGCGATGGCAGAGTGGATGATGTCACACGCCGAAGTTGGGTTGACAGAAGGAGGAATGTAAACAGTCACCACAACAACATGTGAAAACTCCCTTGGCAGGCAACGTGGACGAAGACCAACAGCAAACAGTTCAACAATGTGACAACAACAGCCTTCGCAATGTGGCTAAAGCTATCGAGCGTGCCCATGATATCTATCTGTGTGATATTTTATACAGTGCTGAGGGAGAAGTCATGCTAAGGACGCTTCAGTACGTCACCATTTCAGCCCTGCCAAAAAGATCCGAAACTCAAAAGTTTCAAGGTGGACTACATTTCTCAGTCTTTCCACGCGTTTTCAGCGGTCATTTTATGAGATGCCAAGATACATTGTGTGTGTCCTCAAGGTCTGACAAATATGCTAAATGCATTTTCATCTTCACAGAATATTGATTTTTCTTGAAGTAAGAAACCTGCATTGTTTAAATCCATGTTTACTGGCAAGAAGCTGTCCTCTTTACTGCCTTTGCCGACACAGTGGTGTGCTTCTTGATGCATAACCTCGACCTGTGGATCACTGGAACGGCTGAAATGTCATGTAGCACCCACACATAAAACAAATGCATCGTACTGTAGCCACAATAATAGTCAGAATCTCTACAGAGACTCCACACCAGCAGAAAATGGAAGCAGCGTATTCAGCCATGTCTGTTTGGTACGCACTCTACTGAAGTATATGGAGACAGATTACTATATTTTCTATATCATAAGAGAAGAATGAAGAGATTCTTTGGCTTGAATACTCTTCTTCTACCTTTTCTCATAGTAATATAAGCTGACCAAAAGTGTGGTCCTGAAATATACTTTTATGTATGAGGAAGCCAGCTGATTTAACCGCAGGCCAATTAATGTATGAAGAAACCGAATTATCATTCTTTATGTCATTAGTTCACACATAATAAATCATTAGTTACAGTCACAGTGACTTGATCATTTGTTGTTTGAGAGCTACAGGAATTCATGATACATTGTGCATTAATTCATGCACTGAATCATCACGAGTTGTGCATTAGTTAAGCAGTACTTGCATATATCATTTGTACCATCAATATAAATTGTTACAAAATAATTTGTGACTGCTGCATCAGCAGTTTTCGTAGCACAGATAAATTTCCAACCACCTATAATTTTCATTCTTCTCAAGAATGTGTCGTGATGGTTGCAAGCACAACTCTAGGACAGAATATGAATGGGGCTAGAAAGCATCACATCGAAACACTCGAATGGAAGACAAAAGGATATGTGTGTATTCACCTCTGCTCATTAGCTCACTCTTCATTTTGAGGCTTCTCAGCTTCTTTGTTGACAGGAAGTTGGGGGATTAATTGGCTCTTCTCTGAAGCCGAACTCATTCGCAGCCGCTTTCTGTTGCATGTTGGATCCTTGTTCCTGAGCCAATACATTTTATTTTCTCAAGTGTTTCTGAAGCATTTTCAGTGGTTTATTATTTGTCCACCTCTTGGAACAGATGCACACCATTTTGCATTAGTCGGCTCAGGCAGCCCCTAAATTTGTCTAAATGTTTCATTCCCATGTTGATGGCTACACTTCTTGGTTAAATGTGCTGTGATGTGCTAATTTCTGCCTACATTAGGAGGAATTTAAACAAAGATGTTCAGAAGACTCCCATCTGAGCTTCACTCTTGTTTCACTTCAGTTTTTATCACTCTCCCTAGGGCTGTGCAATATGAGGATATATATATCATGTGATGACAGAAAAGCCTCTATCATTTCCTATCATCCTCTGTTGGCTGGCTGTTAGCTTGCCAACTCATAGAAACGAGCCAAAAAGTCCACTGTTTGCACTTTTACCCTCCTTTTGTGGACTACACTCCTATAAAAGTACTATATAATTTTATGCACTTTCTTGTATATATTAGTGTTCATTTCAGACGCTGTCTGTCTGTGGTTATAAGGGATAGTCATTGGGAATAGCTATGTTGATGCAACCAGCCTGCAAATTTTCCATAGCTGAAGCTGTGCAAGTTAGCTTTAGCTAGCTCTATATAACTAGCTAGCCTCCTGTTGCACAGCTCTGGTATTGGGAAACCAGACTTATCACATGCAATGTAATACATCATTAGCACCTCCATCGTGTCCTACAAATTCTGTGTGTCTTCAAACCCCAACCGCCATGACTGCAACCTATTCCCCTCTGCCACAGAAATGACTGGAGACTGCAAGTTACCACTCAGTGGTGTGAAAGCCACTTTACAGGGAACTAATCTAAACACAGATGGTGCCATTATTCTGCAGCCATTACACTGTGCAATCAACGTTTACTTCATAAAGTTAAGTTAAAGAAAAAAAAGTTGTCTATTTCCACTTTAGGAGCTATAACAGCAATTGGATTTTTTACAACCGCGTGCGGTCTCTTCTCCTCAATATAATATCTGGGATTTCTCAGTTGCTTGACCACAATATTTATCCCTCGGCTGCACTGCCTGGATCAGCTATTAAATTCTTTGCAGGCACCAGCTGCAAGCGTAATAGAGTAGCACAGTGACTAATTTTTCCCAGTGATGGAGAAAAATAATACTGGTATATAAAAATGGATTCGTTATCCAACCTTTTACACAAACCAAATTGGTAATCAATCAATAGTCACGTTTATATCAAGAGTATCTACCTACATTGTCGTCCTCTGGTACATCTATAATGGTGTGATGGTTGGTATAGTGTCTGACAGTGAAAGGGTAAGGGAATGTGTTAGTCTCTGCTCTGACACCATCTCTTCCCCCGCTGTCATGCACACACACACACACACTCAGCGTGCCGTGACTGACTGTGACTGCCGCCTGGCGAGTACAAGGTCAGACTCCCAATCAGACTCTCCTTCCCTTTCCTTTCTTCCACTTTTTTTAACCTCCTCTTTCCCCATTTCAGACACTTTCAATTTAACATCCATCCAACTTCTCAAGTCGTCCACAACTCCTGCCCTCGTTTTTCTACTTTCTGACTGAATCTCTTATCCTCGTTATCGCCCACGCAGACTTCCTCTAAACTCACTCCACCTCCCGTCCCACTGTGACCCTCATGCGATATTCTCTTTTGGTATCTCTGTTTCTTTCCCTGTAAACGTCTGTATGATTATATGCCAGAGATGTCACACTTTTACCTGTCCTAGTTTTATTTATCCCTTTAATTTGTGGAGGAAGCGTTCAACTGAAAATCACTTGAATGACATTTTGCTAATTTTTATATATCAGGATAAACCCCCTGAGATTTATCATCTTGTTTTTTGACCCAAGAAATGCACAGGTGGAGAGTGGCAGATATGTTTAATTTGTGGTTGCTAACCATATGGAGCAGTGTAGTTAGTTTAATTGTTAAAAAAACAATTGGTGAGAGCAGTTTGGCGTTTTGGGGTCGTCCACTGGCCTATAGTGTTTTATTGTGATGGTAAAAATAATAATTTTTCAGTGCTTGGAAGTAAAGATTAGACCAGCTTTTCGTCACAGCTGGAGACTGACGATCCATCTGAGACACCAGATTCCTTTAGTGACATGGGATAAAGAGCTATTGTGAAGGGATGTGTTTGATTCCATAGGCCTTTTTCATAGCACATATTTTGACATTTCAGTAAGAAAATAATAATAATAATAATAGTGAATAATGAAATAAATAAATAAATGATGGCTGAATTTGACCGTCCTCCTTCAGTTTCAAGGTATGGCGGTATGGCATTGTGAAGGCTGGCTCACTGTCATGACTTACTGGGACAGAACCACTATTAATGTCATTAGTAACAACTGTGCATTTCCTATCTTGCCTGCTGGGAAAAGGACATGTTGTGTTTAGCCAATTTGATGAGATTTTTTTTTTTTCTGTACGTTTGTATGATTGATTTAACATTGCTCAGTCTGTTGGAACAGGCACCGATGTTAAATTACTCATCTCCGAGTGGATCAATGCCAAACAAGCAGTGAAGACACTCACAGTGTCCATTAAAGTCGCGCATGGCATTGGAGGAAGTAACAAGGTCTCAGTTATGATTAAAACAGACAGTTCAGTTAATGAGTTTTGCCTGCACATTCTCTTCTAATCAAGCCCATATTTTATGCAGTACATGACATTACACCAAGTTAATTCTTTCTCACCTGTGTGTTCATCTGACTGCACATTTTGCTTGTCCAGAACTCAGCAGCTAAACTGTCGAGTAAAATATTTCCATCAAAAATAAGCTCCAACTTTTCATTTATGCCCTCTTTGTGAAGGAATGGAGATTTCGTGGCATAGTGGTAGTAACGTGTGTGTGTGTGTGACAGATGTTTGTCTGTGAGCAGAAGTGCAGCAGAGATGCAGAGATTGGAAGCCTAGTTATTGCCTGCGGGCACAAGGAGCCTGTTTAATAAACAGGTCTGGAGGCCAGTGGGACATGTCAGAGAAATGTTATTACCTGGGTCTTATGAATAGCCTCAGCTGGAGGGTGAATCTAATCAGGGCTCTCACCAGAGCCTAATTCTGCCTCCAGACCTCATTTGTTGTTAGGTGGCATAACTGTGTTCATATAATTTCCTGGTAGATTGACGGAGGCTTGTCAGTTCTGATGAGCACCTTCTTGTATAGTAATGGGTCTTTTATTATTTCCTGTATCAGCTGTCCAGAAACTGTATATTCTGCGTTATGCTGAAGGCATGAACTATCACTGCACTGCAGTAGGCTATAGTGTCTATTTTAGCTGACAGGTCAAAGTGTTTGCGATATAATACTGAAAATATTACTGACCTCGGTTATTTTCTCTTTGCACTTGCAGGACTTTTGTTCCCCTGAAGCTCCCTTTCCTCCAGTGAACTCGTCTGGCGCTTGGCTGGGCAGCCCTCCCAGTCCTTTCATGCTCCTGCCTAACTCCAGCATCCTAACCTGGGCCTTCAACGCCAGTTACTACACATCCTGGCCACCCCTCAGTGCACTGCGGCTTTTGGCTTCGCTGGAGGGCCAGTCGTGTGTGAAGGCTTGCCAGACCGCAGGACTAATCTGTGAACCTGCCTTGTATCGTTTCATCAACATTAAAGAGGCCTTCAGCGCGTAAGATGTTTTCCTCATTGGGATAATTGGTGAAATGACTGCACATAATTTGGCCCAAAACATTTTTTGTCTTGTCATTGGGTCCAATTGAAACATGGCTACGGAAAAATAAAGTTGCATTATAACAAAATAGTCCTGTGTAGTATTAATGACAAAAACTCTAGATATATGTTTAGATCATGCCGATGTTTATTGTAATTACAAAGTCCAGGTACTGTAGATTCAATTTGAAATTGTAATTTTATACCCTTGATTGTGATATATAGGCAATTATCCCTCTTTAAATACAAAATAATACTTAAACTGTGTTCTGCAGAATTATTTTGTGAAATGTTTTGTCAGGACCTTCTTGAAAATTATATTTCAATGACATCTCGAGGAGCTCTTCCTCAACAACAATTAATTAGACTAATTTTTCCTCATGCTTCATTTGCTCTTTTAGTTTCAAAATTATGTAGCCGCACATAGTACAGGAAAAGACACCAGCTCACCCTTTCCATGCAATATTTCTCTTCATTCCTGGAGGCCCTACAGGCAGCATTGTACCATTAATATTAAATGTATTAGTGGAATAATCATTGGTACCCTCTGGCACTCCAGCTAACATTCATATTAAATATGTTAGTGAGTTGCATTAGTGGAAAAATGATTAAAACCCTTGAAACTTGAGTGATGTCTTTAAACTGTGTCATCCTCCTCCTCTGTTTTTGTCTCCAGGCTGGACTTCCAGTGTGAAGGGTTGGAGTCTGAGATGAACCACCTCTTCCCTGCCTTCTCAGCAGAGCATGCTGAATGTGGCCTGCAGCAGGATCCGTTGCTGTTCAGCTGCGCCGGCTCCAGCGCCAAATACCAGCGGCTTTGCCCCTGCAGGGACTATCGTAATGGTCAGGTGGCACTGTGCAGAGACTGTCTATGACCAGAGGAGGCCGTGCGGATGGAGACGCTTTTCTAATACTTGGCAAGATCCCAGCTGTCCACCCCCCCCCCCCCCCCCCCGAGACTCTCTTTGAAAAGACGAGTCTGTGGTGAAATGCTGTAACACACAAACAGTGACTCTGCTCCCTTACCTCGGACCAAGGACTGGCTGCCAAAGTAGGTAAGATGGTTATCACCTCTCAGGGAACTGCATGATTGTACTTTGACTCGTTTGGGTGTCTCAGCTGAAAGGTTTACATGGCTGCATCAGGCCTTTACGAAAGTCACGGTGAAATGTTTCATTTGATGGATCAGTTAGATTAGTAAAGATATCACGAGCAATCAGAAGGAAAACTTTGTTCAAAAAAAAATGTTGCAAATGCTTGAATTTCACAAGTGTGTTTACTCAGTGTTGTGTGAATACCTACAGTACCATAGTGGAGTTTGGTTATTTGTACTAGATGCACCCAAAGCTATTCACACCATGTTGAGATGTACTATTTTCCATGTCCTGTAATGAATATATTTGTACATAAGTGTTGTTTAATAAAATATAGGAGGAAGAAAGATGTTGCCATTATTTACAAGAGAAAATGAGTGAATGCTATCAAAATGAATTCTCTCTAAAGAAAAAAAAATCAGTTAGAGCAATAGACTAGAGTAAAAAAAATGTATCATAAATAAATAAGATGTCATCAATCTTTTATGGTCAGTTTCTCAAAGCCAACTGTGGGAAGTATCCTAATTACTTCTGTTATTGTGTGAACAGTGCTCGCTCACACTCATTAGTTTATAAAGCAGTCTTTGGATACAAGATTACCACAGTGTTGTATTCAGCAGTGTGTTTTTTGCTTTAATCCTTACAGGTCTCCACATTGTGTTGTCCTTTTTTAGATAAAAGCATGCTTGCTTTAATAGCAGAACCAATTATCAAAGTTGCAGAGGTCAATGTCAGAGTTTGTACATACATCAGCTGCAGCAGTGACTGATGGAGCGACTCAACACGCCAAAGCCCAGCATTATTTCAGCATATCTGTCATCATTGAGGTAGCACATAATTGTTGGCAGAGTTTAAAGTATACTTTGACATTTAAAAAAGATATATATATACCCTTATTTACATTGAGATGATTCCTCTTGCTCTAACACAATTTTAATTAAGCAGTGAGGGACTAAATCCACAGTCATCTTCTTTTAGCAGAAGCTAATAAGAAGCTTTAGCAGTCTTAAGGTAAACAAATTGAGAGGGACATCTTCAAAATGTTGTCTTTTCATTACAAAATTCCCCCCTAAATATTTCCTTAGAAAGTGTTTTCTGACTTTGAGATGTCACAGCAGGACAGTTGCACAAAGAGGGGGGAAAAAGTACTGTAGTCAAAAGACAGTCCCTTTTGAAGATACCTACATGATTTGAAGCCTCAAAGCCTTCGCTGAACGTCAGTCGAATTGTGTTAGAAGAAAACGGCCAGTATGAAGAGAAGGAATGATCCTAGCGACCCATAACTGTGACAATGTCAGTGGTGGAATGTAATAAATTTACTCAAGTACCGTATTTAAGTATACATTTTCATCTGTGCTTTACTTGAATGTTTCCATTTCATGAGGACTTATACTTCTACTCTGCTACATTTCAGCAGGAGATATTCAACTATTCAGCAGAAGTTACTTTACAGTAAACACAATAGTTTTGTACTGCCCTTTGTTTTGGTCCTCGGCACAGCCACGCTTGCATGTTAGCACACATTGTTCAGTGAGCGAAGCTGAGCCGAAAAACAGTCAGAGGCGCTGCCCAGCGACAGACTCGGCTAAGCTACTGAGCAAACACATTGGCACAAAAGCCAAGAGAGACTGTCACTTGATAGCGGGGGGAGGGTGGAGGTTCACATTTGCCTTGGTCTGACATACAGAGATATTGTATTGGATCTGAATACTTCCACTACTGGTCAATGTACAAATTGGCATTTAACACTCAAAAAAATATGAACCTGTCCTTTAACAAATAGTGACGGCAAATAGATGAATATCGTCCAAGGAAAACTGCCACAGGGTTTAACACTGAAATAGGCAATGTTGATAAAATTTTCTCTTAAAGTTTCTGAGGTATTTAAAGCAAAATACGTATTGTGAGGCAATATAAACATTTTTGCAAAAAGTTAGTTTTTTCTTTCCTAATTTTAATTTTGCCGCATGTATTTATTTCTTGGCACAGTATGAAATGTGGTCAACATAAGCAAACAGGATAATGTTGCCAAATAATTAATTCTCAAAAGATAAACAAAACAGGAAACATGTTCCAGACTTGTCATAATGCCAAAACACATCTAACAGAAAAAACTCATCTGCATGCCAGTGGTATCAGTCGGGAGCAAATAGATTAAATGTGCAATGTGACTGTATTTGACGATGCTGAACAATTTCCTCAAATTTGGTCACAACAGTCATGTTTTATATTAATTTACCCAATCAGGAAATGCTCTCGGTATGCTTGTCTCTGTCTCAACTTTAAATACTGAACACTCTTCAACAAAAAGCACTGCACTCACACACATGTATATATGAACATACACATATACTTATGCTGGATGGAGTGTGCCATCCTGTGTGCTGGGCTGCTCTCAATTTACTGATGGGTGTTATGGTTAATACTTTCCAGGTACATTTCCACTGTGATCCGTTCATCTCCCCACCAGTTTTGTTTGTGTGGGCTTCATGAATGAAACCATTATGTGAAGCAGTAAGTTCAGAGCTATTTTAAATCACCTTTACAGATGGACATTATAATATGCACAGAAACGCTGCAATGTCGCTGAAGTCATTATCGTGTGAGCTGCTGCTCCACTGAAGCCAAAACCCCTCCACTAAGATAAGCGGATTTTAATGAGACATCCTCAAAAGACAGAGTTTTTGCCAGTTTTCATTTAATGATGGTGCCAGTGTCTCTTTGACTGATAGTAAGGACCATTTCACAATATGCCCATTTCTTCTCTCCGATTTATAATCTCTGAACTAATATTGAACTTTCTTTTGATCCTCAGAAACTGAAGGAAAAAGAATATATGTGTGTGGTAGCAGTAGTCAGAAAGGCTTTAAATCTTTTTGGGCTTTTATGGTGAGGTTCCAGGTGTTGAGCAATAACCCTAGAGATTTAAGACTATATATAAAAAAATTTAAATAAACTTCTGAGTTTTCAGAAATGGTGTTTTTAAACCTACAGCACTGTGACCACAATTACCTGAAGTGCTTTCTTATTCAGCTGGCAGGAAAAAAGTTCCCCTCTATTTCCGTCTTTCACCACTTAAAAAGTTTCATTAATTTTCTTAGAAGAAAGAAGGGCCATAGTCAGAAACCAGTATTTACTGCAGAAACCACACAATGATGGGTTTTCATCCTGCACATACGAGTGGTCCTTTGGCAGGTGTCTCGTCCAGATGACCTGTTGACTTCGTCTTCAGATAGATACTCCACACCCTGCTGTGGGTGGATCAGTCTGGGACTCTGTGTACCAGAAAGAACCCTTGGAGCTTGGCGAAGACCATTTCAGGTAACAAAGTGAACTGAGGTGTAAGAGAAGTTTATTATGAAAACCCTTTTATCTCTCTAGCTCTGAAAATCTTTGCTGGTCGAAAGATGAAGGTAATATACAGTACTGTGCAAAAGTCTTCGGCAGGTGTGAAGAAATGCTGTGAAGTAAGAATGCTTTCAAAAAGATGAACTTTAATTGTGTATTTTTAGCAATTTACAAAATGCAAAGTGAGCGAAAAGAAGAAAAATCTAAATCAAATCAATATTTGGTGTGACCACCCTTTGCCTTCAAAACTGCATCAATTCTTCAAGTTACACTTGCACAAAGTCATGGACTTTATAGGATCATAGTCAGGTGTATGATTAACCAATTATAACAACCAAGTGCTAATTATCATCAAGTTCATATGTAGTTTGAAACAGTCATTGACTGAAACAGAAACTGTGTACGAGGCTTAAAACTGGGTGGGGAACAGCCAAACTCTGCTGCCAAGGTGAAGTTGTGGAAGACAGTTTCATGTCATAGGTCATTGTGGCCAGACTGAGCACAGCAACAAAGCACAAGGTAGTTATACTGCATCAGCAAGGTCTCTCCCAAGCAAACATTTCAAAGCAGACTGGGGTTTCAAGATGTGCTGTTCAAGCTCTTTTGAAGAAGCACAAAGAAATGTGCAATGTTGAGGACCATCGACTCAGTGGTCGGCCAAGGAAACTTAGTGCAGCAGATCAAAGACACATAATGCTTACTTCCCTTCGAAATCGGAAGATGTCCAGCAGTGCCATCAGCTCAAAACTAGCAGAAACCAGGTACACCCATCTACTGTCTGGAGAAGTCTTACCAGAAGTGGTCTTCTTGGAAGAATTGAGGCAAAAAGCCAAACCTCCGACGTGAAAACACGGCCAAGCGACTCAACTATGCAAGAAAATACAGGAACTGGGGTGCAGAAAAATGGCAGCAGGTGCTCTGGACTGATGAGTCAAAATTGAATTTTTTTGGCTGTAGCAGAAGGCAGTTTGTAATGAGACAGTAATGAGTGTCTGGCAACAGTGAAGCATGGTGGAGGTTCCTTGTAAGTTTGGGGCTGCATTTATGCAAATGGGGTTAGGTATTTGGTCAGGATTAATGGTGTCCTCAAAGCTGAGAAATACAGGCAGATACTCATCCATCATGCAATACCATCAGGGAGGCGTCTGATTGGCCCCAAATGTATTCTGCAGCAGGACAACGACCCCAAACATACAGCCAATGTCATCGGGACCTATCGTCAGCGTAAAGAAGAACATGGAGTCCTGGAAGTGATAGAAGTGAAGAGTCTGCCTGGGATCACATGAAGAGACAGAAGGATCTGAGGCAGCCTTCATCCACAGGAGATCTGTGGTTAGTTCTCCAAGATGTTTGGAACAACCTACCTGCCGAGTTCCTTCAAAAACTGTGTGCAAGTGTAAGTAGAAGAATTGATGCTGTTTTGAAGGCAAAGGATGGTCACAGCAAATATTAATTTGATTTATTGATTTTTCTTCTGTTCCCTCACTTTGCATTTTGTAAATTGATAAATATATGGTTGATAAATATCTCATCATGTTTGGGAGGGGCTGGGGAGCCGTGCAACGAGCTACAGCCAACAATAGCAGACACGGGCTGGTGGAAGGGAGGAGGAGAGACTGAAGAGCACCAGAGCAGCAGCTTGAAAACATATGCAACATGGCTACATGAAAGGTTTTGCAGATCTCTTGGACTTCTTCCATGTCACATGTTGCATGTGTTTTAGAGACCAGACAGACTCCCCTGTCGCGGTCATGTAGTGTGACCAAGCCTGAGAACTCAGCAGTCTGTAGCTGAACCTTCGCACTATTAAAATCAAACCGTCCTGTGGAGTAGCATCTACACCTGCATTAATACATTCAATAGCGTCCACCTTAAACTAACGATACCAGATTAAAAATGCTACCATATACCTACATAAATAAATGTAAAGAAAACTGAAAACTAAGTTTCTAGTGCAGGAGGCCATTGGTCTTTGTGTTTGTGTTATATCAAAGGATGATTCTTAAATCTGACATGTAAAATGAAGGCTGACAACCACTTAGCCAAACTTCAAGTATTTGGCAGGGAAAGTAAAAAGCAATCTATAAAATTATTACTTAAATAGTTTGCTGTTAATATCCATCACAGATTATCATTACTGAAAGTGTTTCTCCTCACTAATGAAGAAGACAGTGGCCACAACATAGTTATTCATGGTATGGCAGGCAACCTTTTCTAAAGAGTAGTCATGCAGAGTAGGATGAATCACTTTTCTCCACACACAGCAAACATCTTCACTCCTCCTGACTCGCACTCACGTCCTCTCCAACGTCCCCTTGTGCTCCTTTGACCCCTCAATTAATCCTCTTTCTTTTTCTCAACCTCAACTCATCCATTCAAGATTTATTATTTTTAGACACTGAACACTTCTCTGTGACCAATTACCCGTCCTTTGCATTAATGCTGGATATTTGCTACTCCTTTCTAATAATTTTTCTCTTTTGCCAACAGGTGCCTCTCTGGCTCTTTGGTATGTGTAACGGAGTGGAGACTAGCTGCCCCGTCGCTGCCTCCCGCAAAGATAAATGCATCAGACGTAATGACTTTGTGTCCCGCTGTTTGCGTGTGTGTGCATACTGTACGCACATGCCTTTCTCCATAATAATAGATGTCTGACAAACTGACTCATAGACTTTACTTAATGGAGAACTAAATAACAGCAGAGAGGAAGACATACTGGTCAATTTGAGAGATCTTTTTATTATTAACTATGATGCACCATGTTAGCAGTGTGTATTCTGGACAAATTTTACAAATGTATCCTGTGGTTTTATTAGTTATAATGATAAAGGTATAGCAGCTTACCTATAGTGCTATGAGGTCATTTATAAATCTTTAAAGAATCATGGGACGAAAATGATCGCCTGTCTCTCTTTTTTCCTCCTCTTCCAGCTATGCATGAGCGTCCTCACCACATATAAATCAAAATCTACAAACCTCATTGGCTGTGAAAGATAACCTATTACTCTTATTTTCATATCTCTTTATTCTGTGAAAACACTTTCTCATAATTGCATTCTTGCTCATTATGCAGACTAATTAGCTGCTTTGAAAAAGTTTAGCTTGTTTCACTCTCGGTGCTTTTTGCTTTCCCCACATCACTTGAAACCCACAACAACCACTGTTGCTGTGTTTCCAATATTTCCACAGCACTTAACAAAGTGAATAAGGGCAATGGAAACTTGCTCAAGGTCTATGTGCCTGTTTTTGCAGGATGGATATGTCTCTAGCACCCGAGGTAACAGATTGCTCACACTAACAGAGAGCTCTGCTGCTGTATGATAAGGCTCCCCTGTCTACCGCGGTGAAGTCGGCTTCATTTCAACTGAACCAGAGGAATCACAGGTAGGAGTGAGGGGGCACTGCGCACAGAGCAAATATTGAATTGCAAAGGTCCATGTTGATTTTTCAGCCTCACACTCTCAGAGAAGAACCTATATCCACACACCCATGGATGTTTTATAGAGATTCTGTGTTTGGCATGATCATCTTAACATTATGGAGGCTATTGATGCTTTAGCACCATCTGCGCTAATCTCCATACGAGCCGCTATTGTTGTTTTTGAATGATCAGTTGCTTGTTGATGTTATCACACCTAAACCCCACCAGGGATTCATTCTCAAATAATTCACAAATGTACTGGAAAAACAACAACATGGTCATGTGTAGCGTGCACAACAATGTCAGCTTGTACAATCACTGACAAATGATTGTTATTGGTTTGGGATTCAATTTTGGTTTTTAGATTCCTTAATACTTTTTACTCTCATTCACAGCATATCAAGAACTCCATAGAATTGCTTGAACTACAAGGTCGTACGCATTTTTTGTCAAATATGTTTCAGTCATTTTTAATGTGCAAATAAAAAGAGCAAAAATACAATTTGAATCACTTTGCTACAAAGATAAAAAAATTCAAACTGTGCCAAAAAAAGAACACATTTGGCAAGAAAGATATCAAGTCACTTTGTGAGAACTCAAGTCTTGCGACTGCATTAGTGGCCGGTGCAGGTTTGATGCTGTCGCTCTGAAGTCATGTTCAGTGCTGAGCTTAGATCTGTACTTCATTTTCAGTGAGGCAACAGCAAAAAATCCCATCTTACAGAGACAGGACATGGCAAAGGGAAGCAGAATACCCACAGCCCTCCGCCCCCTGAGCGAATGCACCCCCTCCACACATAGCCAGAACTGACTCGCTGTGTGAGTTGTAAACCTCAGCCTCAGGGTGGGGACAGATGAGCTGTTCCTCTTCAGTAGAGCCGAAATCAGCAGGTGCTGCTCCATTGAACAGATCTCTGAACTCAGTCATACTGAGCACTGTTGTTTGGAAAGTGTTATTGAAAGAATCCTCTGAGTGAGGTTATGTGCTCCTTAAGACACAGAATCACTGTGGTGGCTCCAGAATCACTGGTTTCACCAAACTGACACAAATTGTCAGAGGAATCAGTATTTCCTGGATAAAGTTGCCCGCCACACATCTCAATCTTTCCAGTGAATGCACTGAATTTGTCAGCCAGGTGAGGAAGCTTCGCGCCTCTGGCTTGAAACTGAAGATTTAATTCACTGGGCTTTCCAAACGTATCGCTGAAGTTTTATCAGAAATTGTTCATCACCAAACTTGCTTGCACCTTCATGCATATGCTTCTCCAAATTTCCTCTCTGAGCTCAAAGACACACGACACCATTTTACCTCACGAGAGCCACCTAGCGTCA
The DNA here is from genome assembly GCF_042242105.1 of Pempheris klunzingeri. Taxonomy (NCBI): domain Eukaryota; kingdom Metazoa; phylum Chordata; class Actinopteri; order Acropomatiformes; family Pempheridae; genus Pempheris; species Pempheris klunzingeri. Next base: position 13,436,204 of record NC_092028.1, read on the forward strand.
CTGTGAACCAACACAGCTGGAAGTTTAGCTCCACCATCCAGGCACACAGGTCTCCCATTTCAGTCCGTGTTCTGTCCGGTAACAGTAAAGAAGCTGTAAGAGCTCATCAGCTGTACACACTTGCAAAACAGCAAATCCTCACACAGTGACTCTGATGCGACTAAGTGAATAGCGGTAATAAACAGGCAGCCTTTGTTGCGGTCGGTTGCCTTATCTATCCGCTTATAATGTGAAATGTTTATCCTCTGGTTTTTCACTGTTGATCTTTCATTTACATCTCATCTCATATATGTCTTTCATTGGACAGCGGGACAGACCTCAATTCTGCAGCACTTGTCTGATCAAGCACAGCTATGATAGTTATGTAAAGCTGCACATAGTAGTAGGAGTATGAGCTCTTCTGCCATCCTGTGTAGTGTTTTTCTGCATTGGGCAATTCTGCTTGTGGCTTTGTATGATGCCAGAGGTGCATTGCTGTTCAATTCATTCATGATGCAAAATCTGTCCATCCTTTAAACCTACAGACTCTCTGTCTATATGAACTTGCTTGAAAAAGATTCTGACATCAAAACATTCAAATGTGTTTTTGTAGAAAATTTAAGAAAAAAAAATGCATGTGTGCAGCAGAAAAATTAACTTGTGAACCTGTTTTTTTTAAACATGGATATACAGTGGGGCAAAAAAGTATTTAGTCAGCCACCAATTGTGCAAGTTCTCCCACTTAAAAAGATGAGATGGGCCTGTAATTTTCATCATAGGTACACTTCAACTATGAGAGACAGAATGGGGGGAAAGAATCCAGGAAATCACATTGTAGGATTTTTAATGAATTAATTGGTAAATTCCTCGGTAAAATAAGTATTTGGTCACCTACAAACAAGCAAGATTTCTGGTTCTCACAGACCTGTAACTTCTTCTTTAAGAGGCTCTTCTGTCCTCCACTCATTACCTGTATTAATGGCACCTGTTTGAACTGGTTATCAGTATAAAAGACACCTGTCCACAACCTCAAACAGTCACACTCCAAACTCCACTATGGCCAAGACCAAAGAGCTGTCAAAGGACACCAGAAACAAAATTGTAGACCTGCACCAGGCTGGGAAGACTGAATCTGCAATAGGTAAGCAGCTTGGTGTGAAGAAATCAACTGTGGGAGCAATTATTAGAAAATGGAAGACATACAAGACCACTGATAATCTCCCTCGATCTGGGGCTCCACGCAAGATCTCACCCCGTGGGTCAAAATGATCACAAGAACGGTGAGCGAAAATCCTAGAACCACACGGGGGGACCTAGTGAATGACCTGCAGAGAGCTGGGACCAAAGTAACAAAGGCTACCATCAGTAACACACTACGCCGCCAGGGACTCAAATCCTGCAGTGCCAGATGTGTCCCCCTGCTTAAGCCAGTACATGTCCAGGCCCGTCCGAAGTTTGCTAGAGAGCATTTGGATGATCCAGAAGAGGATTGGGAGAATGTGATCTGGTCAGATGAAACCAAAATAGAACTTTTTGGTAAAAACTCAACTCAACTCACTGATCCGTGTAAAGGAAAGAATGAATGGGGCCATGTATCATGAGATTTTGAGTGAAAACCTCCTTCCATCAGCAAGGGCATTGAAGATGTGATTTTCTGGATTTTTTTTTTTTCTCATTTTGTCTCTCATAGTTGAGGTATACCTATGATGGAAATTACAGGCCTCTCATCTTTTTAAGTGGGAGAACTTGCACAATTGGTGGCTAACTAAATACTTTTTTGCCCCACTGTATATACAAGGGTCACTATTTTCATGTGCATTGAAAACACTGCTGTGGAGAGAGTCATATTTATATATGAATCGAAACAGGAATAAATTTGTGAATCTCTGTGTGCATTCAGTGATACTACTCTTACTCTTATCGTTTATTGCCTTCTTACGAATGATTCCATTCTCTTATCTATTTGTGAAATACAGTCTCATGATACCACCAGCAGCCAGTGGGGTGGTTGTGGGCAGGTTATTTTTTGGCTGGGTGCAGCGAGTCTGTTTTTTTTTATTTTTTTTATTGGGGTTTAAACAAGACATGCGAAATAGTGCGTTAGAGGCAGTTCTGTAACCTTCAGACAGAGCCAGGATACTGCTTATCCCTGTTTTCAGTTTTTTATGCTAGATAAACTCAGCTAACCGAGTGCTGGCTGTAGATATGAGAGCGGTATCAATCATCTTATCCGACTCTTGGCAAGACAGTCAGTAAGTCTCCCAAAATGTTGAATTATTCCTTTAAGTTGCACCAGCTGGAAAACAGGCAAGAGTGTCTTTTTGTGTGAATATATTCTATGACGGCTCCACTCCAGTTCAATTTTTTTCCTTCAGTCACAGGAGACTCAAAGTTATGAGTCCTTGGAAATCTTTTTTCACGTGTGTTCAGATTTCTTTTCTACCCTCCTGCTGACAGAGCTGTGGCCTCCAGGCAGCACCTCCTTCTGCAGGATGTTACAGCCTCTTCTAGTAAATGGCCATATTTTACATTAAAACTATCTATATGTATTTCATCTGTAATGCATGTCCTGAGTGGCAGCGTAGAGCACAATGAGAAGTCAATGGCTACTCTGCAGTCATTTTCAGTTACTGAGTCATCCTCATCCATGGCTCCTGCTGCCAGCTGGCAACTTCTGCACCAGACATTCAGTCTGCATCTGTCACGGCTGTCTCACTGTCACCCCCTGTACAATTGCAAAGGCCACTCCATTACTGAATTTATAGAGCTGAGTGTGTAGCACACTAGACACATACAAACCGATCCTCCACAGTCTTGTGTTGAAAGCAAGTGGCAGCTTTTGACTGAGGAGAGGGTTTGGCCGTCTGAGGCAGAGCTTTTAGGTAGATCTGAGAGACAGAGTGACTGCACACCTTCAATCCTGCCAAATAAGGTAGGCCGAGAGAGTGAAAGGAGGGGGATCAGAGAAAGAGAGATGCTTTTCCCTTGCAGACAATCCACCCGCCCTGGTGACCCTGTTGTCTGAGTGGACTGTCAAGCTGTAATAGAAGTGATTGAGAAGGTGCAAGAGGAATGGTGCATGTAGGAGAAAAAGTGGAAAAACACTGACCACCCTGTAGAGAAAATGAATCCAAGAGGTTGAAGATGGAGACGAATGAGTGAAAAGTTAGAAAAGGAATCATGGCAAATGGATCAGAAGCTTGGAGCTGTTTTTTTGGGGGGGAAAGCGTGAGCTGGGAGAGAGATGACAGGAAAGGAAAAGGCATCTTGCGTATATGATAGATTTTATTTCTGCCGGGCTTCTCAGGGCAACTTCAAAGTGATCTTCAACAGCCGCCATACCAAGGATATACAGTAAAAGGCCCAAGTTCTCAATCGGGAATCTCAGAAAAACATGTTTTCTTGGATCAGTGTTGTCGGGACCTTGATGTAGACAGGTTTTTTGTGAGAGAGATCAAAGGTGTAGTGCAGTTTTGTAGCCAGCATGCTGCATGTTCTTATGAGTTATATAATGAACTATGTATTGATGCGAGAGGTGAGAGGGCTGCAGAAGATATAGACTGACTGTGAGAGTGCATGTTCTGTACAGTACGTTCCTAGTAATCAACTGTAGAGAGAGATAGAGTTAGAAAACTGCTGTATCAGCAGTAAAAGTTTGTCCCTGAAGCCGGGAAAGTGAGCAAATAGTCTATGAAAGCTTGTACTTAAAAAGGGTCACATTGGTCAAAAACACCCATGTGCAAACAAATAAACTGCGACTTCTTACACACAAGGCAGATGGTGAAAATGGTGAGACAGAGGATTTTGGCATTTCCGGTGTGCAGTACAGTAGTTGTCTATATTCAGCTTTTTTAAGTGGTTTCTGAGGAGGCAGTGAGAAAGTTAATGATGTCACAATATAATTAAAAGCTGACGCAACATGTCAGACAGTTTTATTACATACCTCAAATAGAGATGGTTTGATTTCTCCAAAATCCACTTTCTGAGGTTGATTTATGCTGTGGACTTCCAAATCAGCTGTTCTACACAAACAGATTGTTAAATCACAGCCTTGGCGCATAAATTTGGCACAGCAGGCCTGTCAAGCTTTGGTTTTCTCTACATGTTGACCTGACTCAAATGATAACAATGCTCTCCATATAAAAGAGTTTGCAGGGCCGTGTCTCATTCATTTAGCATTTACAAAGTCAAAAACAAAAGAGCAAAAGTGTAAGAATTTTAGAAAATTAAATTGCATATTTATCTCTAAAATAAGCTGCAAATGTTAGCCGTCCTGCTGCCAAGTTTACTACCATCACAAGTCACCAAGCATTATTTCTGCAGGAAAGGCGACCCAACCCCACCCGTGATCTCATAAAATCTGAATCAAAACAGAAACGACTAGATTATGTTCGGTATATTATGTTCGGTTTCATAACAGAGAATCAACAGCAGATGTAATTCAGCTAATTTATCATTCATTAAAAAAGATTAAACGTGAAAACAAAGCGCTGCATTTGAATTCTGTGAGCACAACCGGCTGCACAGCATTCTGACAGTCACTTGATGATAAAGTAGAAGAAGGTCGCACAGTGTAATGCTATATTTGTTTAAATGTTAGACAACAGAAACACAACATCTCCACCACAAATCCTGGTGGTGGCAGTTTCACGATGTATGAATACTTTGGTGTAGCTGGCTCTGTGATATTATACAGAAATCCTTCAAATCACAGTTAAACTGAAGGCTGTTTGGCAGAACAGGCCGACTGTTGTTACTCACTATTGTGACATTTAAATCCTCTGAAGTTTGCTGTGCATGAAAAGAATATTGTCTACAGTCTTCGGTTTAAGCTGCGTGGCCTCTCTGTTCTGGACAAGTCCAGCCAAGAAAAGGTCTCTCTCATTAATCGTGCTCGATGTCGGGATGGCGAGCACATTCTGCACAATCAGTTGGAAACATGTTTAAATTGCCCTTTCACCAATACAAAATCTCAGAAGGATCTTCCTTGCATGTCTTTTTCCTAATATTTTCCTAATTCTCCCAAACAACTTGGCCTTCAGTGATGTATTGTCCACAATATGGTATTCACCACTGGCTATTTTTACCCTTATGCCATCCTCAGCTAACAACTAGCCAACATCACTGTCAGATGATCAGCAATGTCCATTATTTGGTGGATGTGTGAGGATCATGGTTGTGTTGTAGGCTTTTACAATAAAACAAATATTTGTGGCTGATCAGGGTTGATGATATTTGCTGATTTAGATGTCAAAATATGACACGGTCATTGTCATTTCTGATTCTCCAAAAGGAAAAACAAAACAACCTTTTTGTTCTCCCCTACTTCCAGCCCTCATTTAGTCCATTTTTAGCAGTGCTGTTAGCTGTAAATTTATACAAACATATTTTTTACCTTTTCATCTGGAGCTTTTGCGATGTTGTAATTGGAAAAGTTTCTCTGTAAGTTTTGCCTGGCTTCCTCTGCTCACGTCCTGCCACTGATGATGCCCCTTCAACAGCAAATGGCCTTGTGCCAAACCGCACATCCTGTGTGGTAAATCATTAAAATGTTTACTCATGATTAAAGATGTTCTTTCTCCCTGAAACGCTTCAGATGAGTACCTCAGCGCACAGTTAGCAGGCAAAGATGTTTGATAAATGATTCAGTGCTTGGCTAACCAATTCCCCTGACTTCCTGTTAGTTGCTGAGGATTTACCCATGACTCCGTTAAGGGTCGTTAAACGGAAAGTGCTGTGTTTGTCGGTGTGTGTCTCTGTGGGACACTTGAACTGACCTCTCTGTGCGTGATGGTCTTGGTTACAGGAAATTTTGTCTCTCTCATAGCTTCTCCAGACAGTTATTCTACATATTTTCTGCCATTATTACCAATTATATCTTTATGCTAGAAATAACTGACTTGCTGGTGTTCTCAGATTTGCTGAAATGATCTGCGTGGTATCGGCTATTTTGAGAAATCTAATAAAGTAGCTGCAGGAGTTAGTTATTCTAATCACTTAAGCCACATGCACAAGCAAGCCATTTCATACAGGTTGACAATGTAATTACAGAGAATTGTTTCCTGAGCCGCTAGATCTTCTTAATGCCCTGATAATTATTCTTCATGCGACACAGAGTGGCACTGAAATGGATGGAGAGCAGGGGCATGCATCATGAGTGTGTGTGCGTGTGTGCGTGCATGTGTGTGTGTGTGTGTGTGCGTGTGTATAACAAGCAGTGCTACCAGAGCTTGGTGCTTGGATGGCATCGGGGTGAACAAATAAATCAGAGCAGCATGTCAGTGTCACGTCTCCCTGCTATAATCTCTCACTTTGATCGGCCATAATTGATCTCATTTGAGCTGGTTAATGCGTCCCCCTGGACTGACGGACACAGCTGTTGCCTGGCTTGTCAGCGCCTACTAATTACATGTCACAACTATCATGTAACGCCAGGCTACCTCTGACATCATAGTATGGCCGCACGACGAAACAAAAAAACTCTGCACACCAGAGGATTTCTGCTTTCTCTCTCTAACATCACCTGTGAGGCTTGATGTATGCTGAGAAAGCAGAACACCGCACTAGATCTTCTTCTGTTCATACAGAAGAATAAAGGTTGATACACTACATATGTGGATGTCTTACACAATATTACTCATGGTGATATCTTTAGTGAAAATGCCAGAGTATGAAGTGAGAATAAGGCTGTTAACCAGCTGTTGGCATCTGTGGGAGAGGCCAAGCCCTTTATCTGCCATACAGTGAACAAAACACACTTCTACCCAGAGGTGTGTGTCAGTAAGCAGAATAACTATCATTCACAGACAATGCAGAGAACCCATATTTATATGCCCTTCAAGCTTATACAAATCAATTCCGTTTCTCAAAAAGCCATTTTATGTGATGCCTTACAAGTTTATTGTTTATGCTCAATTATACAAGAAGCCTGCTTTTGAAATTAAACCATTGAATATGTAATTTTATCATAAAGGAATAGTTTGACATTTCTTAATCGCTCTCATTGCACAGAGCCAGATGAAAACATTCATAGCACTCTCACATCTGTACAGCAGACATGAAGCTATGAGGTATAAATTAGCAGGTTTAAGTTTTTACATGCGGCGTATGTGGTAAACTGTTTCTTCACCTGACACAGTGACTCTCTTGGGTCTCTGCTGGTTGCTTGGCAACCTTAAGGTCACAACAAGACTTAGTTAGTTTGGTCAGCAAAGACATAGTGAACCTCATAATCCCTCGTAAATCCCAACAATTTTTTGTTTTACACTTTTACAGATCCAACAAAAGAGTTTTGAAGGTTCCGTATTCTGCTCGTTCTGCTTTATGTTCATGCTGGTATTTGGAGGTCATACCAGAGCAGGGTTACAGCTCCTTACTGGGAGCTAATGCTTGTGAGGAAATAACAATGGCGAACATTAACGTGGATTTGAGAGGTTTTCATTGGCGGGGATAGTCTGCCTGCTGAAGGGCTTGAGGAGGTCACATGATCAATAGATCCCCTTCTGACATCATAAGGAGAGGAAAATCTAAACAAGAGGTTACAACAAGGTTACTGAAAGACGGAGCAGGAGAAAAAGAGAGAGGATGGTCTTTTCTCATTCTTTGATGATCTCTAGGAACACAAAAGACTTGAAAAGACATTAAATGGTGCATTTAGCAAAATATGGGACCTTTAACAGGGGAGTTACTGAGCTTACTAACTCTCAGTAACAAAGTGCTTTTCCCAAATTGTTCTTGTGACAAAAGTGGCTACAGCTGGATCACTGACTCTCAGTTTGTACTCTGTTGTCTAGCATCTATGCCTTGTCCCAGTTCAACCCTGTTTTCTAGAAATTATGTTTATGTTATCTTAATTGTTTGGTTGACAAACATAACTGGTCACTGACAATGGTTCTTTGAGTGAATGAAACAGGAGTCACAGCAAGGAGGTGTGTATGGACGGCACAAAAGGTCCTGGACTGAGTCCAGAGATCCCATCCACACTTCAGTCTGGTACAGAAAACAAATGAGATGCATTGCAAGTGAATATTTTACTGATACGTTCAGTATCAACATTTTTCTAATTTGCCAGGCACATTAATTAACAACAAATTAACAGAAAACTTAATTTTGTCAGCATAACCTTTCCTTTATAATGTATTTCTTTTGTAAATTAGATGCATATAAATGTTATTTGTAGGAGGCAGGGTTGCCCAGTTTAGGGGCTCCAGCATTTGAAGGATGCGGCCAAGGAGCGTCCTGAAGACCAGACTGAACTTGTACTTCCATGATGGTACATAGAATTTGGACAGAGCCAATCCAGCTGTTTCTAGCTGTTGCTGTTGCTGTTGTCTTTACTCTGAGCTAAACTAGCCGCCTCCTGACTGCAGCTTCATATTTAGCCTACAGACAAAAAGTCAAACTTTTTCTTTACGATTGCTCCAGGGTTAATGGTCATTTCTTTGGTTATTTGCACCCAATTGAATGTATATATAATGCCATGTGATTAATAAAACATCCAGGCTGTTAACAAGGCAAGATGTATGCCTGGCTTCAATTATTTATACTTTGCAGTAGCTCCTGTGATACTTACAAGTAACAGAAACCACCTGAACATGAACACCTGGTAAATCTGGCACGTTATTTCTCATCCCATGGTATTTCCCATCTTAATGAGTTGAAAATCTCCATTAAACAACTGACGGACACTGAATAATATAGTTCCTGAATTGGGATGTAGCACCAGAGCCAAGACAAGATGACTAATATGAGATGATGATCCCTCCTTTAAATCTCCTGAATGGGTTCTTCTTTCCACAGCTGCCCGGACTCTGTGCGCTCCAGCGTCTTCCTCATTTCAATATGAAAGGGCACTGGAAGCATACATCATGATGATTGATTCTGAGCAGATTGTGGGAAGAGTCATTTGTCGTGTTGTGCCTCAGAGTCCAGAGCGCTGCAATCTGTCTTAATATCAGAAGACCAACACATTATAGATTTACTAATTAGCAATTCTGAGCTCATCATTACACTTAAATAAGAGGTGGCTGCAGCTGCCGACTCTATAGCTGGCTGCACACCACCAACACCTGGACCCCACCTATTAGTGTTGCTCTACTAGCCGTGTGCCTATTGTAGCATGCCTACCTTTCTGTGGACAAACTGGGGAGGATTTTTTTTTAACCATGACAATTTTGATATGCTCTGAAGTCTGCAGCCCTTCTCCAAAGACATCACAGGTGTTGTTTCAAAGTATGCTAGCAGGGATCATGTGCATGCTTGAATGTGGAGTCTGATGCAGTTGGGTGTTTTTTTCAGGACAGTTTTGCATTTGTGGGACAGCTGCTTGCCTCTCTAATTTTGTCTGCCAGGTCTTTTTCCTGTTCTCCATGTCCCCTTCAACCCAGTGTTAGAATGTATTGCTCTCACCCAGATGAAAGGAAAATTATATCTCTTACTTGCTCAGTGTATTTCTCCCTAGATGTAACTGAGCTCAATTTAACATCAATAAGAGGTCCGGACCATTTTCTTACACTTCTTGAATTAAGCTCCTGAGAAATAGCCTTCCTCTCGCCTCCGCCCAATCCTTATTTAAGATCTTAAAATTGTCTTTGCTTCTCTCACTGCCATGATCTTTATTTGTCTGAAATAATCAGCTTTTGACACAACACTAAGACTTAATTGGTTTATAAATGAGCCTACACAATATCAGAAATTTGTCTCAGTGATAAAAGTCTTAACGGTGTGTTTTTCATCTGCTCTCAGAATTGTCTCACTTCCATCAAAAGAGATCTTTGCAATAACTGTCTTGTTTACATGTTTTATTCATATTTCTTTTAATCTTCTAATAAATAATTTGTGTATTGTGAGAGCTTGTACTCCATGTTCTATTTATATCTCCATACATTTTCTCATGTGTTAAATCATTGTTTCTTGAACCATTCATCAGAAATCCATAAAACACACTTGATACTGTAAGTTAGACTGTAATTAAATTTGAATCATGCAAGTTGTTTTTTCCTATTGGCCCATTTATTGCTTTATAAGGTTGTCAAGGAGAAAACTTTGAGAAGCACAGCAAAGGAAGTGCTGCCTTTCTTGCATTTCTACTGTTCTGATCTCAAACAGGGCAGGATAATTAAATTTTTTCTTAGACGTTTTTATTCTTTTGCTCGTTATTTCTCCTAAAGGCGGGGTTAGGAGAAACAGGTAAGAATTCAGTATTCCAAGTAAAAAAGATGATGTATTTCTGATGAGACTAGTGTGAGCAGCAAAGATTTTCCTCTGGCCAGATGTAATTATTTTACCCCGCTCACAGGCAATAATGCAATTTTCCTGTCTTGCAGTGATTTTCTAAGCCTAATTTTAAGTTTCCCTGTTCTGCTTGATGTTTCTTTGAACGAGCATGCACTACAAGAATCTCTTTTTCTTCTTAGATGAGAGGCATGGGATTTCATAAATCACACCTCATTTCTCCTCTCTGTTTCAAATTGTATCCTTAGGGGTGCACCAGAAGCCGGCACGGTTTGATGTTGGGTTTTACAGAGGATGGATGGGATGTAGTTCATTACCCCTTGCATGTGCGCCGTAGTGCCACTGTTATTGGAAAGTGTGACCATGCTGATGTTTGGAGGGCAGGACGTCTGACACACTGCGCTGAAAAAAAAAGCTTCAAGGTGACAACAAGAGGTGGCAGTCCAGAACAGGTTTATAATCTCTGACAGAATACATCATCACAGTGCCTTTGGTATTTCTGAAAAATATTGAGATAAAAATAGCCCTTTCTTTGTATTAATGGTTATGAATGGATTAGAAAATTCAGCCCTTCTTCTTTAGATGAATCTACAGCAAGTCCAATTTCCACGAGGAGAGGACAATAATCTGTTTTTAGCAGAGTTGTTTTTTCTTTTCATGGTTTGTTTTCCCCACCAGCATGCTTCAAGATTAGATTCATGAGTGTACTGAGTAAAAACACTGTGTGTGTGTGTGTATGTGTGTGTGTGTGTGTGTGTGTGTGTGTGTGTGTAAAATCATTTCGCAGTTAAGAAACACAAATAGAATATCTCAGACACTGCATTTATATTGCACCAGTTGAATGAGTTCTTCCCACTTTAATAAGAGCAGTTTCTGCATTCTTAAGTCTGCGGTTATAAATCTGTCAAGCAGGACATTCAAACACACGGTACGCACGCAATTATTTTTTAAGTGCTCTGTTTTGACCTTTAGACTGTGACAGGCCTTTGCACAAGCTGGGATCCTGCATCATAATAGAACCTTTGGTATTAACCACACAGGATCTTATGCTACATGCCACTTCAGTGACACTCTGGAGATGCTCTGAATATTAATATCAGTCTGACATTGGACACAGCGGCAGGTGGTGCTTGTGGAGGAAGCCTGAGAGTTGATGTTCCAGTCTTGTGTGGCAGCTTGATTCCAGTCCTACAGCACAGACTCCCACCTGCAGGGAGCCACCAAGAGACATGAGAGTGTCCTGATGGTGTGTCTGTGTTTTCATCATTTTGTGAAATCACTTCTCCCTTACCTGCTTCATCCCCATTGTACATTATTTTCACATATAAAACATTGCTTTCAATGCCCTGTTGATGTTTTTTTTTATTTTCCAGTTATTGGTAATAGACTGAGGACCTCAAGTGGACAGTTAATGAACAACACCCCCCCTTTGCAAGGAGAAAATCAAACAGATCAGTCACTACATACCATGTTAATGGTGTTTACCTAACTTGGCGATGCTGCCACTGTCATCCTATCTATTCTACAACCCTCCCACTCAAATAAGAAAAAAAAAAAACTCCCTCTCAGAAGCTGGCAGGGGTTGACTCACTAATAAGCTTCCCACGCTCACTCCTTGTAGTTTGACCTTTAGTGTGTTGGCGTCTCATCTGACCAGCTGGCAAATCTTCAGATCAAGTGTTCATTACAGCTAATGGAAGAGTTTTCATTGGGGAAATGCATGTTTGTCTCTTTGCACCTTGAAGATTTATGAATATTGTGCTCCTCTTTTTTTCCCAGTAAATAATACAGTCTAATGAAAATACAATAAGTGATCGAAGTAGAAAACAAAGAAATTCCTTAGAGTGTTGCTGAAAGCTAATCAAGCAGCCGACCCTGTCAACACCACCCATCATCTTCCAAACACGTTGTACGACCGTAGAGAAAAGTTTATCTAATATTTAACATGAAAATGGACATTGTCACAATCATTTTTCCATACATTTGAGTTGATAATGTTTAGGTTGCTTTGCCATTATCATTTAGAAGCAGAGGCTGGACGTCTCAACCATTGCTCCATTACTTTTACTACATCAGGGGGTGATAACAACAACAACAACAACAACAACATTCACTTCAGATCAGCATCACAACAACCGTTTATTTTCCTCCATAACACCAACATGTGGATATATTTCTTTAATCAAGTCACAATTTCTATTTTTGAGTTGAGTTTAGTTGAGTTCATTTGATTGAACTGCAGGAGCACTATGTGTACCCCAGGCTGGGATCTGTCCTAGAATACCCTCAGCAATCTTCTCAGAATAAATGAGCAAACACACACACACACACACACACACACACACACACACACACACACACACTTTTCAGATTTTTTCAGACTGTTGAAAGTTGGTTAGGTTTGGGTCAGGGGCTACTTTAATTGAATTTTAAATGGTCGAATTCAAAGTGCTAAACGTTGCAGATTTCAAATAATTATGTAAGTCTGAAAATCATTTTGAATTCCTCAAACCTCAGTCTATTGGATTTTTTTTCCCCTTTTTTTCCTGAGATGGCCTCCATTTTAATTCAAAGTCCTCCCTGAGGTGCACTTCCCGGGAAAAGAGGAAGAAAACAGCAAAAGTTTCTGGACCCAAATGTGATCATTGGAGCTGAACAGTCACAAGAAAACTAATCTTTATTACTACCTCGGTTTATACTCATTTATTTCAGAACACTTTCATTTACATGCAAAGAGGAAAGAACCAACTACATTATGTCTTGATTTTTGGTTAATACATGTGGGTATCTGCTTCATTGATCATACAGTCCTTTTATGTACGAGACATTGCTTGTCATGTTTGTCACGTACAATTTCATTTAACAGATCCCACTTTACGTGCACATCATTCTTTTATTTTTTAACAGCTGATGAAAAGTAGTATATTTAAGCTCCAGATAACCAATACATAAGTAAAAGGCTCAATAGCTGCACATTTTATATCAAATATATTTCTGGATGTCTCAGATCAACATTACCTGCAGTGAGTGGAGTCATTGTGAAGTCTGGGCAGCGTTCAGGAGAGAAAATACACCCAATATACTTCAGTCATTATTAGAGTTAATTAGACAGGGGAGCTAAGAGGATTCTGAAAAGGATGATGAGCTCAGAGAGGCGGTGAGCCTGGCTGAAAGGAGACAACCAGTAAACTTCAGTGTTGACATTACTACAATTATCACTAACAACAGAGAGTGTAGGTGGTGGTTTCAATCAAAAAAGAATAGATGAGCCCTATTGTGTGACATTGTTAGACTACGAGGTGGGATGTGAATTTCAAAGTAATCGCTTGTGTCATAATGGAGTCAAGGAGACTTTTTATGGCCCTTGATCATAATGAGAGCATCGAATGGAAATGACACCCAAACTTTAATACCCTCAGTGAAAACAACCAAAATAAGGCAACGCAAAGCCTGACTGAGAAATAAGGCCAAATCTCATCTGAGACTGTACACCTGCACTAAGGTGGCAACAGTTTTTTTTATCCAAAAGTGTTGCTGAGAGCAGCTTGTGTCATAGCAACATACATTTTTGTGCCTGGGGCTGATTAGGAAAAAGGCCTCATCTAAACTCAACTTCCCCCTCTCAGGATGTCCCCTGCTGTACTCCAGTACCTTTTGTAGGCTGCCAGATCCAGAAGCTTTGAATTCCCCCCCCGCCACCTCTCAGCTCCCTCCCAGATGCTGCTTCAGGAGTCTCAGTGTGGGACCAGCTGCATCTCCATGGAACAGCTAATGTGACGCAGTAAAGAGACAGAAAATACCTAAAATAATGTTCCTGGATAACTATCACTGTGCTGTCGTGACCATTGTGTGCATGTTTCCTGGTTAAATCCTTTTTATATAATACTAAACACACACTTCTATGACAGAGAGTCAAATAATAATATAATCTGACCAAGTTATGAAAGAAAATGTTAAATTAATATGTGTATTTTGTGAAAAATAAGCAGAAATAAGTAAGCCATTACACTGCAGCTGTAACACCTGAAAGATGAAGAACAGATGTGAGGTGCAAGCTGCTGGATAATGTAACGCTCACTTGGCTGTAATAAGTCAAGAATAAACTCCTTAAGTCTGTCACTAATTTCTTGTTAATGCATTCTCCAAATCACAGAGGTGTCACCAATTCAAATCTTAATTTCCATTTCAAGAGGACAGTTCTCCTAAAGACTCTGACTCCATTACTGAAACACTTGGCCTCTTTGTGCAAACATGTAAAAGCGTTGCTACTTTATGTCTTTTACAGCAACATCTTGCTGGTTGACCATAACTGAAAAGTGCTGCTGTCGGTTAGAAAATGTGAAATTGAATAATTGAAACATACCTGCTTTGATACTATTTAAAGTGATAGATTAATAAAACGCTCCGGATTAAGAAAGCTCTGACCCTTTGGGGCCTGGGAGGCTTGATCCACTCATGATTGACTCTGCAGGCAAAATCATTGGATTAACAGTTAATGTGTCAAATTTAAATGCATAAACCGTTCTGCTGCAAACTGTATCTGAATTAAAATATGTGTACTGTATGAGCTAAAAACTGTTACTCATTTACAAAGCTCTTCTGTTGAAGCTTCCAGACTACCTCACATCTCTTATCTCATTTAAATCCACTAACTTCAGTGGTCGATCCAGTGCCTGCCTAACATTAGAGATCCCTTACGTCTGCAGTGTGTTGTTGGCACAAATGGTTTCATGTATCATGTAACTGCCTCTTTGTCTTGTTATTGTCTAGTTGTGCATTGTGTCAATTTCTTGTTTAGTGTGTTTTTTTCTCAGGTCTCTCCTGTAAAAGAGATCTTCAATAGCAAAGACCATGCCACAACATGAGGTCATTTGAATTTAACGAAGTTTGAAATATTCAAAATATTGTATGTTCAGGACAGATGAATGGATATGGATGAAAGGGGTGAATGTGGAAGGGAGATGTCGTCTGGTAGGTGGTCCGGGATGCATAGGATGGGAGAAGTATGCGCTAGGCTGAATAGGAAAGGATGAGGGAAGGAGGGAGGAGAGGATAAAGGGATGTAGGTATGGATGAGTAGGATGAGGTAGAGAGGAGAAAGGATGAACAGAAGGGAGAGAGAGGGTGGGCTGAGAAATTTGAGACAAACAGCACTCAATGTGCTAACTGGATATTAGAAACTTGACAGGTGATTAGAGGTGTGGTTTGATGCATGGCCCTGCTCCTGAACCTAAATTCAATCATTAACCATTTAATCTCAATGAGACTGCCTGACTGAATAAAAATTAAAAATATAAAAAATACCAGTATGTTGTAAATAGACTTTCTTTGAATTAATGGTGTTGAATAAACGTGGTCAATACAGACTATTAGTAAGAATAGAAGCGAAGTAGTGAGTGGCTCTTTCACAATAAAGTGTCTGACAGCAGGAGTGTTTTGACTCTGACTTCCTGTTTGTCTGAAAGGGGGCGGAGTTAACAGCTGCTGCTGCAGACGGACGACGGGTACGACTGTAGTTTTACTTTCCTAATTTAGCAGTTTACAATGCAGGAAACTCAACTTTCCCCTCTCAGCTGACAGTATGGACATCAACCAGCTAGTCTGACGTTTCTTAAATTCACCAGGCCGGATTGAAAACCCGCTGTGAGTCAAGTTCGTCCTTTCTTCGATGTTCGGGCTGTTTGTCACTAAATAACAGGCCCTGTAGTGGAACCGTGGGCCTTATTTATCCCACCTCACATTACGTTATGCATGCTAAAAAAACTTATCTTACAGACCGAATAATGCAGGTTAACTCCTTTATATATGGACCCTTTACTCAGCTGTTATGAACTTTTTACAGCAGGCACACGGCTCAATAACTCGTGGAAACTGCTGTCATGCTTCTTAAATGTGTACATCATGTCTCTGCCTTTGTGTTTAGTGAGTTTCAGCCATGGTGCAGGAGTACCAGTCCCCGGTCCGGGTCTACAAGCACCCGTTTGAGCTAATAATGGCGGTGAGTAATGTCTTTATATTCACTGGCTCCCCTTCACTCAAATGGCAGCAGCTTATGTGAGCTTCATTACTTTACAACATCTTACACAAAGTGCCCTGATGTGTCTTCTCTCACAAGTGTGGCTTGTACTTTTTTTTTTAAACCTACTCTACATTTTTGCTTCTGATGGAAAAATTCAATATTAGACATAAAAATTTTAGGATTCACTGGATTCCAGGTCTCTGTTGAGGCTGTCAACAGGAGCGCAGACACATTCAGACACCTACAAAGCGTCTGTAGCCTTGTCTGCCTCCCAGGGTCGTCAGTCTCATTCTTCATATGCACCTACCTGTAATGAATGCCGTCTGTTGAGTTATTGGACGAAATCCACTACATATATACCCTCTCGTCTTCTCTGCTGATGCTGTGATGAATCCACAGGGTGCATGCTGTGAGAAAGCTGCTCAAAAACGTTGATTTTTGCCTCTTCACCTCGTCGACATGTTTGATATTTATGCAAAAAGTATTGTTAAAGATGCACATATTACTGAACCATCTGCAGCTCCTTAAAGCTCGTCCTGTGCATTGTCCTGTTGTTGTTGATGCCTATAAGAGGTCCTTGAGCTGTTTTTAAGAATCACTGCAGCTAAAAAAAAGTGATTGACAATAAATTATACATTTTAATTTCTAGTTACTAGTTATATTAATGTCGCTGTTAAAAGATTAGTTTAGTGCAGCAGCATTCTGCAACAGTCACATCCGAGAAATGTGCTGAAATAGCAAACAGAGAACTCAATTTCCAAACATTTATTCACCATATGATTAACCTGCTCTCCCTTGAGTGGATAAACTCTCTGTTATGATAGTGATGATTTGCTCTTTTCACCTATAACCCAGATCTGAATACTTTAAATTCATGTAAGAGCAGAAACTCTGCGCAAAGCAGAAGTAGGACAAAAGTAAAATAAGCGTGCATTAGCATGAGAAGCAGTCTGTTTTCACCCACTTTTACAGTCTTGTTCTCTGCGGTTATATATTAAGCCAAAGACTTATGCAACATCCTCAGCACGGGGTAAAGACCGCGATGCCGCAGTGACACTTCGCTCTGCAGACTATAACTCCTTCAGCCAGCCGTCCAAGTTAACACCTACACAAGCTTCATTTCCCATGAAACGTCTCTCTTGAACATTCCTCTGGCATCACCGCATGTTATTGAAGAGGATTTCAAAAATAGGTCTTTTGTGGAAAGTAAATAACAGCCCTTATGAAAAGATCTAGGCCTCTGCTGCATAAAGGAGTGAATAGTCTACCACCTCCTCCGCTCCCATTTATCTCTGGGCTCTCTCATTAGTCCCCTGGCTGATTCTGCCACTGACTTACTCCACGTTATTACTCCAGCTACCAGTCCTATTCGCCGTCCTGGATATTACTGAATGTTAAACCTGTCAGTCCTTTTCATGGCACGTCTCTAGACACTAGATTTGTTTAGCTGTAGATGCATCAAGCTACCTTTACAGGCTCGACGCCAGTAGACTTGCATTCAACTAATATCGCCTTAGGAAATGAAGGAATTTTTTTGGCTAGACTAGTATTGGCTTGTGAAATGTGAAATATGAGGGTGGCAAATGTTTTCTGAAGTTAGATAACGTCTTCAGAGGCAGCTGACACTTCTACTCAAACACATTCTGCTCATCTTTTATATTCCCGATGTCCCCTTATGCTTTTATGTTTATGACTCTGAGGGGAACAGTTAGGAAAAAAGACTTCAATTTGCCTGCAATCAGTGAAACATATTGTTTTTGTTGCACAATGTCTCTGTTACACAACACCAGTCAATGCTGCTTATTTACCAGGGAAAGCTTTCTCATTAATTTGCTGAGTGAGTAATGTCATCTCATTGATTAGATTGCTCATATGCTGCGCTGTATCAATACAATCAGACTGTCTGTGTGTGTGTGTGTGTGTGTGTGTGTTGCTGAAAGGCCAGCACCTGATTGTGAATTTGGACAGAAAACTTTAAAAAAAAAAAAAAGTTGTTCCTTTTTACTGCAGTTCCTGTGCTCTGTTTTTATAGGATGACCAGTTTAGCTCCTCAAACCTTTAAAATCAGCTGCTGGGCTGAATTACTGCACATATGTGACCAGCTCAGGTTGTCAGTAGTTGCTACGTCTAGAACTAATAACAATAGTTTTCCAGCACACAGTGAGCCGGTGATTACTTTAAAACATTATACAGGCAGCTGCCTGTGCCGTTAGTTCCTTCCCTGCCCCTGGTTACTTGTCAATAGTTTATCAGCATGAACCACACTGCTACTAGTTACATAGACTGAGGGCTGTTTTTGCATATCCTTAACTGCCGCTCAGCGACTCAATCAATATTGACAGGCGAACCCCAGAGAAACTGGCTCAGACAGATGGTCATACAGTGTGCTGTGGGCAGTAAAGCACAAAGCAGCCTCTGCTTGTAAAAGTTGCCATAGCTGCAGGCTTCTGCTGTGCATAACATTAGATTTTGGTATGTATTACTATTTATATTAAGTGTCAATGCAACTACCTATTGTATATATGTTAACCTGGCACAGAGAGCATGTGCTGTAAATCACATGCTGCACTAGTTAGTGGGCAACAGTCTCGTTGCAGCACAGTTTAGCCTTGTGGTAAATACAAGGGACCTTCTTGTAATGGGTGAATTCAAAGCAGCTTTCCCTGCCTCATAGTTGGCAGGACAAAAGCAAAAACAAGATGAACAGAGCCAGGCATACCAGTGTTGTGTAAAAAGATAAAGATAATCGGAAAAGGACAGCAATAACACAATAACATCAATCTAGAATTTTCTTTAAATAATTTTCTTTCGTAAATGCCTTTCACGTGTCATTTATTTCCCCCTCTCAGGCTTATGTACGGAGGTTCCCAAAGTGCCCCTTGATCCCAGTGTTCGTAGACAGCGAGATCATCAGCGAGAGCCAAAGCAAAGACGGATCAACGGTGGTAACTGAGAGGCGCTGTGTGATCGACATTGACGCCCCACGGCTTCTTAAACGGGTACTTTTCCTTTGACTTTTTACAAAGCGAAGACTCTGATTTTGAAGAACAAGAATGATAATAGTTTTGTGTCTGTTTTTTTCTGCATGCAGATTGCCGGTGTAGACTACCTGTACTTTATCCAAAGGAACACACTTAATCGCAGAGACAGGACGCTTCGCATTGAGGTCCACAACGAGACCTTTTCCAGCAGAGTCATCGTCCGCGAGTGCTGCAACTACACGGTCAGCCTCAGAGGCAAACAGGAGAGCCTCTATGAGTTTTATGTCTTTGTTGTTCTACTTGTTTTATTATTTCTGTATAATGCTTTTACAATGCCTCGTTCAATAAAAGATGTCACAGTCATAGTTGATCTGGTGTTCCGATTCAGAGCATGAATTATGAATTCTTGATGTGAGTCACTTCACTGATACCTACGTAACCCTCACCAGCAGTATTGTTTCTGCTGAATGTGATACACCACCCACTTCCCAACTACTACCCAACTCCCTTCAGTATGCAGCCACTGTACACCTGTGACTAAGTCAGATCAATTTTGTGTCCTACTCACTTTGTACTTAAAATACATCTAATGAACTTTGTGATACCCTTAAAATGAACTCACGTAAAAATAGTTAATATTGAGATACGTTTTTAACACGATATATTTTTTGATTTTTCTTCCATAGGTTCATCCAGAGAATGAGGACTGGACGTGCTTCGAACAGACAGCTAGTCTGGATATTAAGTCATTTTTTGGCTTTGAGAGCACAGCAGAGAAGATAGCTATGAAACAGTATGCTGGAAGCATTAAAAAGGTTTGCATTTTTGTGTAACTTTTACTTGTGCATCTGTAGAAATCAACCTAAAGTTAAGGGAAAGTTGCATTTGAATACAACATTTGTGGTTTGTTGAGCAGGTCTGTTCTTGCTCTACATGTATTTGCCACAGTGTCACCTGGACAGTCACGCTAACTTCTTCTGATGTTGCAGGGTAAAGAAATGATTGAGTACTACCTCAGAGAGCTAGAGGAAGAAGGAATAACTTACCTACCTCGTTGGACCCCCCCTGTTGCCTCTGGCTCTGCCGGGCTCCAGCTGCTGCCCCCCCCAGCTGCCAGAGCCATCCCGGTGAATGGTGCTAAGAGCGGGCTGGACTGTAAAGACCCGGCCTGTCCCACAGAGCTCGTGGTCGGCTCTCCAGACGGTCAGTGTTTACTCACTCTTCACAGTTAAGCATGTAACACTCAACACAGAAGTGCAGTGATAAAGTTTAAAGATGTGTATCATTCATACTGTTCCTTCATATTGAGTGGTTCACAGTACATTCGCTGAAAGGAAACAAAACAGAAAGAAAACAGATTTTGTAGTTATGTGCTTGAGTTGTGTTTTAAAGTAAGTTAATCAGTGAATTAATAACAGACATTTTTTTTTTAATACGTAATGTTACCATATGTAGAATTTAAAAGCTGAATAAATCATCACCCCTGTGAATTAAAAAAGCTTCTTCTTTTTTTTTGCTCATCTTGGAAACACACGTTTGGCTCTGTTTGATGCATGTGATATGTGGTAAATTTACACTGTACATGTGCTTTTGCCCGTAGACAAATTGGATGCTGACTACATCAGACGTTACCTAGGTGATTTAACGCCTCTGCAGGAGAGCTGTCTTATTCGACTGCGCCAGTGGCTCCAAGAAAACCACAAGGGCAAGGTCACGTATACTTGCATATATTCAAACATGGGAGCTGTTACACATTTAGAAGTAACATTCCTCTTTCTTCTACACTTGACAGTCACATGCACTGTCACTTACTAATGGAAAATAACAAGCACCCATATGCTATAAGGTTAAAAAAAATTATATTTAACCTAGAGCTTTGCATTGGAGTTTCAACTCCTGCTTGTTGTTGTACAGATTCCAAAGGACCAGCATGTGCTACGCTTCCTGAGGGCCAGAGATTTCAACCTCGACAAGGCCAGGGAGCTCCTGTGCCAGTCGCTTACCTGGAGAAAGCAGCATCAGGTAGATTTCCTGTTGGACACGTGGGAGTGCCCACAACTGCTTCAGGACTATTACACTGGAGGCTGGCACCACCACGACAGAGGTACTGTGTAAAAATAATACTGGCTACCTGCCTATTTTATCTTTGAGCTCATCTCCTTTTTATGTCACTGTTTGCTGTAATCGTGTTGTGGTTTGTTAAAAGTGAAACTTATCAGTGAACATAAAGATAAAGAAGCAGGAGGATTTAGTCCTCTGTATTTATAAAGCCAATATGGTTTGAAATGGCCTGTTAATTATTGACTGTAAAGGCTCAGCACCATCTGTTGTGTCTCCCATGTCAGAAAATGAGTCATTGCTTTTAACAGCTTAGCTGATCCAGCAGGTCAGGGTTTGAACTTGAAATGAATACCTGTTAGAAACCGAAAATACCAGCTGTGTATAGTTGACCATGTGGTTCCTAAGTATTGGAAAAGTCATCGCTACAACAGGATCTGACTTATTCTGTCTATTGATTTTACAATCTGAATTTCTGTGTGTGTGTGTCTGTGTGTGACGTGTGGTTTAGATGGGCGTCCTCTGTATATCTTGCGTCTGGGACAAATGGACACTAAGGGGTTGGTACGAGCCCTGGGAGAGGAGGTGCTACTGAGACAGGTGACGCGAATACATGTGCAAGATTTATGCCTCAACTGTCACATAAGCACAGTGATTTTCATTTAAAATATCCTCCGCTACGTTAATGCTGCAACTCGATGAATGTGATCCAGGTCCTGTCCATCAACGAGGAGGGACTGAGGCGTTGTGAAGAAAACACCAGAGTCTTCGGCCGACCCATTAGGTGCCCTAAATATTAATTCATCCATCTCCTGTCAGTGCCTTGATTAACAGCTGATCAGGAATACACGTGCTTGTATATGTAATGTCTGTGCTAATGTGTCGCCAGCTGCTGGACTTGCCTGGTGGATCTGGAGGGTCTTAACATGCGTCACCTGTGGAGACCAGGGGTTAAGGCTCTGCTGAGAATCATCGAGGTGGCAGAGGCCAACTACCCCGAGACTCTGGGTCGTCTTCTCATACTTAGGGCGCCAAGGGTTTTTCCAGTGCTCTGGACCCTGGTGAGAATAAATGCCGGCACTTACATTTTATGTGCAGCCGTTAATGTGGCTTCAGCTTGTCATTAGATTGTGGAAGAGAACATGAAGTTGTACAGTCCAGACTCGGGGATTGCATCTAGCAAATATTCCCTCTGATTGGAATTCTTAATGGTGGGGTGCAACATTGTGAATATAAGCAAATAATGAGGAAGAGCATTATAGTCATGCAATATTCAGACTGTCATGGGGGAAATGTGATTATTGCTACAGCAATATGCTATAGTATAGTTTGTAGGAGAGTAATAGCATAGTACAAGTATAATACAAGATATATGAAAATAAATCAAAACACCAATAAAAGTAATAAAAGCAGTACACAGTTGAGACATTACAAGAACTGATTTATGGGTTGTAAAAGTTAGTATCTGACGTGAAAGATATTAACTTTCAAACATAATATTCAGTGTTATCAACCAAAGGAATATTAATGTCTGTGTCTTGTTTCCAGATCAGCCCCCTGATTGATGAGAATACCCGGAAGAAGTTCCTTGTTTATGCAGGAAACGACTACCAGGGTCCAGGAGGATTGTTGGACTACATTAACAAAGAAATCATCCCTGACTTCTTGGCAGGGGACTGCATGGTGAGGTCCTCCACATCCTCCGCATACTGAACATTTTATTTT
Organism: Pempheris klunzingeri; assembly: GCF_042242105.1. Classification (NCBI taxonomy): domain Eukaryota; kingdom Metazoa; phylum Chordata; class Actinopteri; order Acropomatiformes; family Pempheridae; genus Pempheris; species Pempheris klunzingeri. The sequence goes on from NC_092028.1 coordinate 13,459,199, forward strand.
TTTCTCAACAGATGGTGAAATAATGTATGATAGGCCTTTTGCTTTTGGTTTGATATTTCGTGAATGGCAAGGGAAATCTGACACTGTATGAACCCTATTCCCTTCACACAGTTCTTATTTACAAACAAGACGACGCATAGAAACCTATATCGATGTGAGTCATCTCTTGCTGTCGTTGCCTGAGCTTGATGATTTGTTCTTCTGCCCTCTTCAGTGTGACATCCCGGATGGAGGCATGGTCCCCAAATGTCTGTACAGAACAGCAGAGGAGCTGGAGAGTGAGGAAAACCGCCTGTTGACAGACTCCATCTACAAGAGCGCCAGCATTTTCAAGGGAGCTCCATATGAGGTAGAGTTTCAGCTTTCATATCAGCCAGATCCAGATGTATCAAAGAGTCAGGCTACATTAATTGCACTAGTGCTAGAGGATATTCCTTAACGTTTGTAATTAATATGCACTCTGGATTATATACAGCAGACTAGGGTGCCACCAGCTGGAAGAAACCGACATTGCAGGCTTGCAGCAAAAGAAAAGCGTGTGATTAATGGCCTGCTGTCTGCTGTTCTGTGTTTCCAATCTCCTTACATCCTCCCACAGATGCTGATAGAGATCGCAGAGTCCTCCTCCGTCATCACCTGGGATTTTGACGTGTCTAAAGGAGATGTAATTTTCAACATCTACCATTCCAAGAGGGCCCCACAGCTTCCTAAGAAAGACTCTCTCGGAGCCCATGGCATCACGTCTCTAGGCGCCGTTAACGCCCAGCTGATCGACCGGAGCTGGGTGCTGGGCCAGGACTACAGCATGGTGGAGAAAGCCCTCACCTGCAGGGAGGGAGAGAGTGTGCAGGTCAGAGAGAAAATGGTTGAGATTATTCATTTAGCAGTTTTAACTGAGTCTTTTGCATCAGTGTCAAAATGATGCTGCAGCTTTCCTCTGTTCAAACAGGGCTCCCACGTAACACGCTGGCCCGGCTTCTATATCCTCCAGTGGCGCTTCCACAGCTCTCCAGCCTGCTCTGCCTCCAGCCTGCCTCGTGTGGATGATGTGCTGGCCTCGCTGCAGGTCTCCTCCCACAAGTGTAAGATCATGTACTACACCGAGGTGCTGGCCTCCCATGACTTCAGGTCAGTTTATTTATTCCACTCAGCTTTTTTTTATTCTGTGGCCGTGCTCTATTACAATAAAGCTGCCCTCACACAGGCTGCACTGCTCTTGTGTGGGTTTATTAAAAATAAATGTGATAATTTCTGGAAGTGATCTCTCCTCGTTTTTTCACAGACTGGTTTGTCAGATATTTGCTTTTTCTAGATGTTTATACTATGCACATGTATGTTATCTCTGAGAAGTAATATTTCTTTTCTGTCTTTTTCTGTTATTTCCAGGGGATCCATGACTAGTCTGGAGTCTAGTCATAGCGGTTTCTCCCAGCTCAGTGCTGCCACTACTTCCTCTAGCCAATCACACACCAGCTCCACCATCTCGAGGTAGCATCTGCCCTGCAGGTGTCAAAGGCAGCCGCGACTTACTGGCGTCTTTCTCGGTCTGTGCCTTGTTCCTCCAGAAACGAGGATTTTTTTAAAAAAGTCCTACGCTTAAAGTAGAACTTGATCTGGCAATTGAAGGTGTCATGAGAATGGTTTTTATATTATTATTGTTATTTTAGTGGATCAGTTAAGTTTCACTGATATCTCTTTTTAGCCAATGATGTTCTTGAAGTATTAGTTTCCTGTACATATGATGACTTCTCATTTTTTGTTTTTGAATAATAGTTTACATAACAAATTCAATACACAGCACAAATGTCGAATATCTGATTTGTAGCTGCAGTAGATGTGTGTCCACTTGTGCCATTACAGAGGAACATCTGCCTTATAAAATTTTAACGACACTGAGGTGATGTGTACAACGTAGGTGTACAATGCAGCTTCTGTCCACAAAGTTACTTTCTGTGTCCACAAGATGTCAGTGTACTCTGACATTGGAACTGCTCTCAAATCTGCAGTGCACTTAGCACATGCGGTTTCACTCTCACATTTCTTCTAAGAAATCGAAAGGAGAATTGTCTGAGTAAAAAATTAATCACAAGAATGAATATTGATAAGTGACTCTTTATACTGAATTTTGAGAAAACAGTGACAGCAGGTGTAAAGCTACAGGGGGTAGTAACTTTGAATAATTACAGTGATGAGTTATTAATCATTTACAGCAATTGGCGAGATGTTAAGAGTGAGCAGACAATATTAAATCTCTTTTGAAATATGCAGTGTACTGTCTAGATTTCATGTAATGTTGAGTTTTTTGGCCTTGTTAGGCAAAGCTGCTGAGTTTTCTCAGGCAGCTAATTTGAATGCAACATAGTGCAGCCCCTTGTGATCTGGCACCGGGCCAGGCAGACAACTGATTTACATAAAACTTTAATTTCCATAAACTTATCAGATGCTTCCAGCTAAAGCTTAATTGAATTTCCCTGTGTTGTTTTTTTTTTTTTTCTTGGTTTGCAAACTTGTGTCATGTTGCTGCTTATCCCAACACAACACAAAGTCAGGTGGATTGAGTTTTCTGAGGGATTGATTGAATGGGAGCCTGACTTCCTGCTGGCATGTCAGGGTTGTTAGAAAGAGGAAGTGTACTGGCTTTGCCAGAAGCTTGTTTACTGAATTACTCAGCTTGCTCTAATGACCTCCCAAGACACACATTGTACACATAAATAGCAGCACTTCTTTCTCCTGATTTGCTTAATTTGCTATTAAAACTTCTTCCTCTTCAGCAGATACGCGATTTAAGGCTGAATTATTTTACTTCATTCATAGACTTGAAAAACAAGGTCAGTTATGCAGCTATAAATAAGTTGTTTTTTTTAAGCAAATCCAATAGTACTAAATTATAATGGATCCGCCTGTTTGGTTTGCCGATACAACCTTGTGATGCAGCGACAGTGGCGATGCTAACCTGCTAATGTTTAGCAGGTATAATGTTCACCATGGTCACCATTTGAGTTAAGCGTGTTAGCATGCCAGCATTTACTAATTGGCACTAAACATAAAGTACAGCTCACATAGTTGGGAATGCCATGTTTTGCAGGTATTAAGTCACTAAGCTTTGGGCACATTGGTGCGCAAGAACTTTTGTTGATGGACCTTGATGATGGAAAAGTGAAGAGATACCAAGCTGATACATTTGGACAAAACCAAACCTGTCCCTCCACAGTGGATATGCACTGGTACAATAAACCATCTCATGAGAGTCGTCGTTAATTGTCATACATGACAAATGCATATTCTGTGGAGACACTGGACCTGCTTTTATGGGACGTATTTTGCCTCACATTTCTTTGACAAATAAAACAGAAACTTGGAACTTTACACTTGGAATATGGTGCAGAACTCTGTCAGTCTAATGAGAGTTATTTCGATTGGATTTTAGGATTTCATTTTGGTGTAAATCAATGTGATGTGGATAATATTTCTAAAAGTTTTGCCGTTCACCACTTGCAACGAAAGAGGAATTTGCACTGCAGTCCAAACCACTCATTCATGAAAAAAATCTCTCAGTGATATCAATTTCTCCTCCTGCGTTTGCAACATTTTGACATCTCATCACTGGTTCCGCTGAGCAGAAACAGGCCTTAAAGATTCAATCCCAGTAAGAAACTGCTCTCTCACTCTTTAACCTGCCTCATAAGCTGCTGGCTGACTGGTGAGAAGCAGTCAAATTAAAATCCCATTTTCAATAATACTGCAACCAGGAAGACTAGATCTCTTAATTCTTTGGAGAGTGCGCAGGCAAAGAGGCAAAAGAGGAGGACTGCAATGATAATATGCTGCTGAAATAGTCTCACACTTCTTGTTACAGATATAAAAATCCCAGCCTTCAGTGGGAATATGTACATAATGAATTACCTTCTCTCAGAAATACCAGAGGCAGACATGGGGATAGCCGACATGGGTGTGTTTCTGTCTTTGTTTCATTGGGTTTGTTTCTTTTTTGGATTTACATCTCATAAACGGCAAGGTTGTACTTCTCAAAATAATGATTCACGCACCACTTCCACGAGTCAACATATTCCTTTGAATCAACTTGAAAGAGAAGAGGAGGGAGACAATTTCCCAGATGCCAAGGCTGAATGATAATAGCACCTAAAATACAAAGGGACAAAACCAAACCATATCTTCTCTAATGCTCACTCGCCCTATCAAATCCTGCATGGAAACGGCTTTTTTTCCACCTTGATTTGATCACAGTAAGAAAATCCTATCCGACATAAGGCTGTAGAGTCTCAGTGAAGTGGAGATCCTCATTAAAGCCTAAGCTTGTGTTTCATTTGCTTCCCTCTGACAATCTGACCTTCCCACTAATTGAAAAGGAGAGCTCTGGATTAGTGTGCACTAAATTATTTTTAGGAGGCTTGACACACTGGAGGAGAAACTTTGTCCGGGATTGTTTGTGTGTACAAATGTGCAGCTTGAATCAAGGCCTTGTTTTAGCCCGATGTGTGCAACCTGAAAACCAGTAAATGTTTAATGCCTCCTCCAGCTGAGTTGTGGGCCTGTCTATTTAACTAATCTCATATCGGCTGGGTTGAAATTCATTTTCTGACTTGATGTACTGCTGGGCCTGATTAATATGTCCACAAACAAATGGATACAGTCACGTCTATTTATCTCTGATGCTTCACACTAGCGCTCATATCTTCTAACATTGATTTTTCCTCTGCATCAAGAGAGACCATCAATCTAGCTTCAATTTAGGCCAATTTCTGAGCACTGCCCTCATTTGCAATACTGTCAAGGGTCTGCTTAAGTCATATGTTGTTTTCCAAACATCAGACATGGTTTTATTTCTCTGGTGTTTTCTTGCCTCACTGACTTCTGTAGTTGACATTTTCCATTCCCTTCACTCTAAATGAGCAGTGAACTGTGGCGGTCAGTGTGGGCCTGCCCTCCTTAAATGTTACAGTGGAAACACGCATTTATCCTTTTGGACAAAATACCAAACTTGAACCACATTGAAGTGTATCTTTGATAATCTCACAACATGAATTATTTGAGGAGAGGTTTCACCGATTAATCGAAAATGTCTTAATTCAATACACTGAATGAATGTCAACAGACAAAAAAAAAATTATATATAATTAGATTAATGAATTATTATGACAAATAATTCCCATGTATGTAGTGTAAATGTAAATAAATAATAGTAATATGAGCAAAAACATGATCATTTTTGTCATAATTGCGTTGAAGTAGGTGAAAAAGTGTTTCCCTGGAAACGGTTTAGTTTAGTGCCTCCTGCCAAGAGGAAGAGGAAGCAAAAGAAGAGGAAGAGGAAGAAAAGGAGGAGCGTGAGAAGGAAGGAGAAGAAAAAAAGCCTCCCAAACAGCGGTAAGTTCTGCCATGTGTAAAACAGACTGTGACGTTGACTAAGAAGAACTTATCCATTTAAATAATCATATTTGAAAAACGTATATTTGGTACAAATTTGGGCTCACAACTAGGTGTTTTATCACTCTACTGAGATTTTTTTTTAATTTATATAATTTCCCCAACGAGGCAATGCTTCTTACTATGCACAATTAGCCATTATCTGGTGGTTGCAATTTTGCAAGATCGTAACTGACGTTAGCCAGATTAGCTAATGCTAGCTACGCAACAATGGCGACATTTTGTTTTCACAACAACGTGAAAACTAAGAAACAACGCAGCTGAGTGAGGCTCCATAAGTCTGTCAGTCAGTGGTGGTGTTTTTGTTTTTCTGTAGAGAACCAGGGCAGCTTCAGGAGTTATTTCTTGGTTTTGTAAGCTTGCTCAAATTTTTTTGTTGGCTGTGGTGTGAGACTCCCAGAGTCTAATGGGCCTTCTTTATGGCAGACATTTTGACATGTTGTAGTCGGGCAACCACAGGTGTGATTACTAACCAGTGAGGGCTGCACTCCATTTAGCTTCACCAGGTTTTGCAGGTCTTTGCCAGTTCACTAACTGACTGACAAATGAAACCGAGTCTTGGTTATTTGGTATTAATTGCACCTGTGCTTTTCCTGCTATGACGATTCAAAATGTCTGCAGTGCAAAAAGCAATGCTATAAGTTCTTAACTGCCACAACTACACTGACAAACAGGAGTTAACATGTGCTACATTACTTAAATAATGATAGCATCAGTTTCCCCCTGGCTGCTAATCCATGCCCCTCAGTGTTTGTTCAGGTGAGACGTTAACATGGGTTGTGTGAAGTAGGAAGTCTGTAGTGCTGACTGGACGGCTGTTTCTGACAGCATAGAGTAAAGGGCGGCGTTTAAGGCATCCATCTTTGCTCCTCTTACCTGCCAAACCTCACCACCCCTCAGTGAACACGGGTTTGCCTTATTGACAGGCAGAGGGGCTGGCAGGAATCCCCTATACACTTGAATGATGTGGGTGTCTGGTGAAAGGATAGAGTGAGCGTAAGAGAGCAAAGGCAGAGATAGATAGGTAGAGAGACCGAGATAAAGGCATGACGGTAGGATTAGGGACAGGAGGGGGGCATCAAGCTGCGATCAAGGCAAATGTAGATTTTGAAGAACTCCTGGGTTTCTCTTGAGACTGGCTGCCATGTTGCCTGCTACTCCCCTTTCATTCAGTCAAACTTTGGAGAAGAGCAAGTATGCTCAAGTGAGAAAGGGCTGTCTGGTTGGAGCCTGATTTGCACTGTTACCTGGGTGGAAGTCACTGACTCCATAGCTTCACCCCTCCATGTACGCACACACTCGACTAGAGCTGCGACAAATAGTCAGTTAATGGATTCAGTCATTTTTCAAACGAACATGCCAAACAACCTCTGGTCCCAGCATTTCAGGTGAAGATTTGCAGTTTTCTTTGTCCTATATCATTTTAAATTGAATATAGAGTGTATTAAGGTTTCGATTTATGGGTCAGACAACACAGGTAAATTAAAGCCATCACACATCATGAAAACAATTGTTAGATGCCGCCCTATTGTCGTCTTTTGTTTCTTTTACTAAGGGCTTCTGTTATGATGTGAATGAGCCAAATCAGTTTTCAATATTGTTTTTACACCTTGTGATGGGCTGAAATATTATGTAATCATAATATCATATTTTATTTATTCTATTGTCATGTTACGATCCGTGTTTTCTTATTTAAATGGAACAATTCAAAATTCACCAGACTATATACAACACACATTATCCAGAACAAGTCTGGTCTGCGCCTCCTTGTTGTTTTAGATGATCCTTTACAGATGCAGTGAAGCAGAGAACAAGAGCAGATGAAACGCAGCCAAACTGTTGTGTGTGGAAAATTTTTCTGGCACCAGTATCCGCTGCTCTCTCTTTCTGTCCCTGTCTAAGATTATGAGGTAGTTACTGTAAGCCAGTTCCATAATCGGTTCCTAGATGCATGCTGGCACTACACCACTCGGTCCGCTTGCAGGCCCGGAGTCTTCCCGCTATTTGAACTACCTGCTTCAATGCGCTGTGTATATCAAAATAACTATTCCCAACATAAAGAGGTACCTCTATTCTCTGGCAACAGTAAGCGCATTATCATTTTGAGTCTGATTGCAGTACATTGAAGCTGCTGGAGGAGACCACTGACGGCCAGTTTGTCCAAACAAATCGGCTGTAAGGATGCTGTGTGGTTAAACACCATGTAATAACTCCGTGAGCTATTTTCACACACGATTGGGTGTATTGCTGAATAAGATGCGCTCCAGCTTGTTATTGAAATTTAAATGTTGTGTTAAAACAGCAGCTGGATATTTTTGGCAATACGCTTGTTAGCTTTCTTTCCAAATGTTGGCTAAGAAGATTGATACAAAGTCATATCTGCTAGTTTAATGTAAGGATACAGTTAGCAGCCGGTTGGCTCAGCTCAGCACACAGAGTGGACTTGACTAATAAGCATGTAATCATGTTTGTTCAATCTTAACAAAAATTAAAGTGTGAAAATGATATTTGCCATTTTTAGGTTGTGCACCAAACTTTCTAGGCTGGGAGCATTGACTTCATGGATGCTCTGCCAACCGCTCTTTACAAAGAAATAGTCTTAATGCTAAGCTAACTGTGTGCTGACTCCAGCTGCATATTTACACTAAAGAAACTAGCTTGGTATCAATCTAGAAGCGAATTTCCCAAAATGTTGAGCTATTCCTTTAAGTGACGTGTTAAACCCTTAATGTCCCGGCTTTCATTCGCTGTCTGCCAGCATACTGTGCTAGGGCAAGTTTAAGTGTCAGTTTTACATTGATAAACTACAGGGACAGGTTTGTGCTAGATGCAGATGTAGAAGACGTTTTTGAATGTCCTGCTGGGCAGTTGGGGAAATGGCTTTGACAGGCAGCAGAGATGAGATATGGACCTTGACAGGTCTTCCTATTGTATGTGCCTGAGGAAAACTCATCACCTGTCAGGGCCAAAATGACTATAGGCTGGTGTGTTAGCCGTGTTTGTTGCCTTTCTATTCCCTGTTTGGATATTGAAATGAACAGTCTCCCCTCACTGCAGTCACATGAGACTGACAGTCACAGAGAGTCACAGGGAATGTGTGACAGCAATGACGGCTTTTACCATCACTCCCCCCTGCTCATCTCTCTCTCTCTGTCCTCCTGCCGCACGGTGCGAAGGCATTGTGGTTATAATTGCCTTCAAGTCTGGCTTAGGCTCTGGACCAAGGATCTTTCAGCTGTGATCTGTTAAGCCTATTACATACTTGTTGCGTGAAAACACATATTCCTATGTGTGTGAAAGCCTGAGTTTGAAAGCCAATTTGCTTTGGCATCACCACATCCCGTCTGTGCTGAAATACAGTGAAAGTCCTTTTGTTCTGCGGATCATTAGCACTTCAATACAGAATAGACAATTCAGTGAATTCAGAGGTCTCTGATTGGTTGTTGGCAATGGTCTTACTGGGCAGGAGAAGGCAAACCGCTAAAACCAATAACATGGAAATATGACTGTGTCAGAAGATGCATCTTGATTTTTACTGGCAGCAGTCATTTTGATTTCATATGCAGGCCTACATGCAACTCTTCAGATTTAACTGCAGATTTGTGAGTGGTGTATTAATTATGTTGGCATAAACTCTCAAGCCAACAGATAACAACAGCAACAGTAGGTTAGGTGACTCAGGAAATAGACAGAACAGGCCTGATACAGATCCATTGTGATAAATTCTGGTGCTAAATATGCTTGAACAGTTTCAAATAGTAGCCTGATGGCAGAATTCTTGCAGGAATGCCACCCTAGACAGCTTCTCTGAAGACTGTTATGCTTGTGGAAGATACCCGGGCGGCTGTGGCTCAGAGGTAGAGTGGGTCGTCCATCAATCGGAAAGGTCGGTGGCTTGATCCCCGGCTCCTCTAAGTCAGCATGTTGAAGTGTCCTTGGGCAAGACACTGAACCTCAGTATAGCTTCAGTGTGTGAATGTGTGTGAAATAGTCTCCTCCAACTTAGATTCCTCCTGTATGAATGATGTGTGAATGAGGATGTAATGTAAAAGCGCTTTTAGTAGTCGAAATGACTCGAAAGGCGCTGCACAAATACGGACCATTTACCATTTAGTAACTTATAAATATCTTTCTTGAGATACAAAGAGCCTGATACCATTAAAAAATGCCCTACCTGTTACTAAAATGAAAAATCCTAAAGCAGATATTCATTAAACCCATCAGTACCGTGTACACCCACAGACTTTATGGCCTCTTCATGTAGCCTAAGGCAATTCCCAGTTAAATGTGCAACATCCAGAGCCTGATAAAGAAGCTGTGAGTATGCCAATTGAACTTTTCCCATTGACGTAATGTTAGAGAGAGCTAGCGGGGTTACAAGTATATTAAGGTGCATTAAACCTAGTGAGCTGGCTTGTAAAAATCCCACATTTCAAAGAACAGTGAGGGGTGACCTTGTAAATAAAATACAAGTAAGTAAAGTTGTGACTTGGTGTATTTTGGTAAAATGGCACACTCATCCTACATCTTTCAACAATCCGGTCCTGTTTTTCTCCACTATAACAGGCTACCTGAAGGGTCTGCAGATATTTATACTCCAGTGACATCTCGCAAACGTCACAACCTTGGATTGGCATGCAGGAGAGATGCCCCCTATCTTACAGCCCGGTGAGTTGGTTTGGAGATTTCATGGCCGTATCCACTTTGGATGCCTGGAAGTTGTGCATACAGTGTTTTTTGTGCTCCTCCCGCCACAACACGGATATGAACAAGCAGCAAGAAAATGAATGACCAGATTATTTAATACAATGACAACACACTGTATATTCTGTAGGCCCCACAGTAAATAAAGCCTGCTGGCGAGTAAGGAGTGGGCAGCAAGTGTTTACTTGCCAGCACTGTGTGTACAATCTACCTTGACTCCAGTCTTAACTCCTATCAGACACATTTTTGCATGTGGGTGTATGTGGCAGCCACCATATGTGGAGGCGGCGCCTTTGTTTGTATAGTTGGATCCATGTCATATGATTAAATAAGGATCCCTGCAGGGTTTTGCATCTGTTGTTGTTTATGTCTTATTCAGTATGTGCCATCTGAACAGCAGTGTAACAGTGAAAGTATTATGTTGGAGGGGGAAATGGCTTTTGGTGCAATTCAGAGGAATGCAGCTAATTATGTGTTATGACTTTTGCCTCACAAATTTGTTATTGTTATAGAATTAGAGAAGAAAAATGTGGCTTTCCAACATTTTTTTGGAACCAAACATTTATAACTGTAGAACAATGTATTTTCTTTGCCATTTTTTATTTTTGGACAATTTTGTAGAAAAACTAATGGTACTAAAACAAATTTTTTTTTGCTAGTTTTTGAATCTACATTTTTCTTAAGTTGCCACTCTTGAATTACTAAAATGATGGTGATGTGCTTGTTAGGCATCTCACCCTGTGGTTGTTGTCATTGGTATCCAGATACAGTAGAATCTTAGACATAGTTTCATACATAGAAACTTGGCAAATGTACTATTTGCCTGACTGCCGTTGTCAGCCAAGACAGCTTTGATCTGACAGCCTGAATGGCACCATATACTGTCACCATACCAGTATTTTAATCTGGTAGTGTCTCTTACATGAATCATGTTTTAGATAAAGCGGAGTGCAGGACTTTTACCTATAAATAAATGTCCATGACATTCAGGCCCTCACCAAACGAGCTGATGAAGTCTGTCACCATCAGGAGAATTCTCTGTATTTTGCAGAGTCTGTGCTGACTTACCTGCACTGGAGCACCAGTGATGCTTTTTACATTGACCAGCAATGACTGCTTTGCCAGACTGGAAGGGGAGCTACCATGGCGACTGAGTAGGCTACAGTAACAAGGAGTTTGGCGTATGGGGAAGATATAATATACGATGTGTCTAAAAGTTTCTGATGCTCCAGATAAAAAATAACCTCATAAAAAATCAGTAAGTAAAACTCGCCATGCGTCATAAACACACGGTGACAATGTTTGTGTAATTAACCTCTCACTGCCAAAAGGGGGAGACAAAGGTTTAACAGGGCAGAAAATACTTTGCATTTTTAAAAATGCCTGATCAAGAGTAGACTAAGAGGATATTCTTAATTTGAATTTATAAATTATGTCATGATGTATTATTTAAGGTACATGCAAGAGAGAGAAAGAGGCTTAGACAGGGTGAGAGCATGATGAGAGGATGACCTTAAGCCTGTCTGTTCACTCTGTAGAGCTGACTGAGTAATTCACCACCTCTGTAAACTCTGACGACATGCCATTAAAACGCTAATTGTATTTTGGGTTCAAGCTCTCAGGCCTTTGTAACACTGCTGGGTAGCACATAACTTGTACGATGTCTTGTAAAGTGACTGTTATCATACAGTGTCACAAGTTGATGGTCCTTTGTTCCACCTTTTGCTTCTATGTGATCAGATAGATCATTGTGTCAGCTACAATCAAGGAGTCACCGTGTCCGGATCAAACACTTTCTTACATCTGAATTTACATTCCCTTTCTGCCTGTGGATCAAAGGTTCCAGGCTGAGATGGGATTATTCAGCAGGGAAAGGTGGAACTGAAGAATCAAGAGGCCTTGAACCTAAGCCAAGAAAGGGATTTTCTATCTCAGACTGATTAGAGTCACAGAGGAGGACTTTATGATGTTAAAATGCAACCTCTCATTCAGCTAATATCTGTAACGCCTCATACCAGACGTCTGCTCATCATTGATATGTTTGTAAAATTACATCACTTGACGAGGCAGCCCAATTGTTACCTGTGATTTGATGGCTGTGATCCTTTCATGATCCCTCCATCCTGTGATCATTTAAGCTGGACTCCTGCCGCTTTCACCTTTCCCACTTCTATGACACAATTGGAAATGATCCATTAGGTTTTTAACTGCTCGTATCTTCTCTCAGTTCAGTACTCATTGCCTGCACAGCAATAAAAATTCATTACAGCGTTTCGCCTCAGGTGAGCACTGGATATGTGGAGAATTTCATTCTCACACTCCCGGGGGCTGCACCGCTAAAACGTAATTTCAGTTTGAATAGTTTTCCAGAGGCCTGTGAGGTCTTGCCTTATGCTGAAAGATGCAACTCTACTGTAACATGTGAGGTGTTTCTCAATTATCTCTAGGTTGTGCTGTGTTGCACCGCAGCGTTTTGTTTACTGGCCATGTTTGATCACCGCAAGCCACATATTGCTGTGACACTGAACCTGCTCAGATCACTGCAGTCAGATATAAAAATATCACTTTCATATAACTGTTGTTTGTTGTTAACAGGAACAGAGGATTTCTGCAGTTCACGTGTTCTCCTTACTGAATCAATTACTGTACATGCTGCCGCTGTCATGTTTTGTTGTGAAGAGGACCTCATCAAAAGATTCTCAGGCCGTATGATTCAAACACATCTGGGCACATTGCAGCAAAACAGCAATGCAAGCATTTCTTTATGTAAGATGTTGCTTCATCAAGTGATTACAACAGCAGATTTGCCATTTGCTACAACAAGGTCGACAAAATGTTGCTTTTGATTTGACTTTCATGGGTAATTTGGCCTCCAGTCCTGCCCATTTCCGATTCAAAGTGAAAGCTAATTTTGTGTTGTATAATGTAAATTGCTTGTCCAAAGACTATTTGTCTCCTTTGTTTTTTCCCATCCCATTTCATGTACCTCATAAAACAGTGAATAAGGAAAATTACATGTGTTGTGATTGCCTGGGCAGGTGTGCCGTGATGAGTTAACGTTAACAGTCTTTGGGATTAAGATATTTAATCACTGTGAAGACTGGCAACACCTAGACCATTTAAAACCACTATAGAATATTTAGTGTAACAACTGAACAAACAACAAAATAATAACATTATATGAATCAGGTGCCAACAAAGTACATTTCCTACTGGTGCATAAATGACTGTGGTGAACAATGGAGGCATTTCAGAAGAAAGGAGAAATAAATACATTGAAAGAATTTTTGGAAATACTAGAAAACAAAACTGAAGTTTGGAAAAATTGAGTTTTCATAGATTTGGTCCGCTACCAAAACTGTGGAGGAACAGTAACATAATGAAAAGAGCTTTGTTCGAAAGAATGGAGAAATTATATTGGTCATGTTCTTAAAATGACAAGTTTTCAGAGATTTTGTCAAAGCCCCTTCTCTGTATACTGTGAAGTCCATTATACCATCATAACTTTATAGGCTCCTCAGAATATCAGGCTTGTTTCCTCAAACCCATTTCCCAGTACTGTGCCCTGTAGGTCTCCAGTATTTGAAAAAAAAACTTTCCACTAATATGCCCAGTTGTTACTCCATTGTTCCCTTTTGCCTTGTTTTCTTCCACGGTATTCGCATTTAAATATCAGTAAGAACTGCTAAGTATCTGATCTGATACTGATTCAAGAAAAGATTGCACTGTAAATAGAAGGAATGAATGAATTTAACTATTAACCTCTTTTTTCATGCTTCTCTAACTTCCCCTGAGGTCTGAAGACTGAATTGTGCCGCTGAGCCAGTGAGTTGAACTTTCAGAGATAAAGAGCAGAGCAAAGGTGATTTATAGGTTTTTACTCCTGCGGCACAAATTAGCAGGACCAGGGTTCAGTTGCGCTCAGTGGTGGTCGCGGGCACTGTTATAATGAGGGTCAGTAGGGCAAGGCTGGGACAGCAGGGAAACGCTGCTCTGTGAATGGCTGGCACTGCAGTGAAGCTGAACACGAGAGGAAAAGAAACGCAGTCGGTTTAACATTGATCGACCGCCTAGACTCCAACACTCACCTGTTACGTGTCCTGTGGATTGGTTTTGCCATAATACACCTGCCTGTCAGACCTGTCTTGATGTTGTTTTTCATTTCCATGTCATTACTGGGTTCCCAGGTGCCTTTGCTCTGTCTTATTATTTGTTTGGTTACTTAATTGCTCCGTCCAGTTTCAGCTCCCCATTTTCATTACTCTACCGATTTCCAATACTCTTGATAATCACAATATGAGCTGCTATTACCTCAATTAAGATCAAACAGGCTGCTGGTGACCCCCTTGCCAAAAATGTTCAATACCATCGTGCTGTAAACATTTAGTGTGAAGCCAATTGGTTTTTATTGACATGCTAGCCCCCCTCTCTCTACCAGTGTGCTCTTCCACTAATCAATGGCATTGCTAACTATGCGGGAAAAATAGCTCTAACCAGCCTCTTACTTGGAAAACCCATTCCTAAACACCTACCAATTCAGATAATTGGTCCAGATACAATAGGCTACACACATGGTACATCTCTATACATTGCAGGTATCATTAGAGGTGAGCCATGTGTGCAGCATGGAGGCAGCGGGGAAAAACATGAGACAGAGATAAAGAGGATGGTTATTAAAAGAAGCTCCGGTGCAGGAATGCAGTAGAGGATGACAGGTTTTGAGAAATGGATAAAGATTTAAAGCCGAGCGAAGCAGGGAAGAGAGTTTCTGTTGAATCCCGGATTCTGACTGAGCCACTGATCCTGCGTCTCCTGTGGCATCTGCTTTGTCTGCTTGATCTCAGACGTGCCAATGGCGTTAAGGCTGCATGTTCTGATTGCCAATTTAATAGGTGATTTTAGAGTTTGTGTTTGTAGCTGGACAACAGGAACAGATGGTGACCTAGCGATAAAGTGTGAAGCGTCTTTTTTATAGAGCATATTCTTCCAGTGTTTTAAGATTTCTTTATAAAAGTCGATTGACTAAAATCTCATGTAGTACAAGCGATTCTTCAGGATAATTTGTTGGATGATATGTTTTTTGAGTAAACCTGTAGAAAAGGTGATGTTATTGTTTAGTACTTGTATAAAAATTCAACAAAATTCTCCACCTCCACGAAGACTTGAGGTTGATTCCCAGCCGTGTCTGCTTGACACAATCTTGTCACTGCTTGTTTTGGATTTGTTTGATACCAAAGTGATTCATAAATTGCAGCCAATTTTCTGTGACTAGACAAGACCAGTAATTAAAAATCTAATATAACAGAGGGATACAAGGACGTCTCTTCAAAAATTTGACATACGCATTATCCAGTGAATAGATTCATGTTCTTAATTTGATGAAGAAACTGAATACGGTGATGGCTGTGGTGGAATTATCATGTGCAAACTTCATTTCCTGATTGATACATGTTTGTGCCTGTGTGTGTCTAGCATTAGCAAGAGAGTGAAGCGAAGCCGATGTTTGCTCCTGATCAGAGCATAAATAAGACGGGGGTGGTGTCAGTAAGGTTTTTTTTTTTCTTCTTTTTTCCCATTTGTGCATATTTGATGTTTCCCACCACAAACCAGAGAGTGAAGCACTGATGTCTTCAGCTCTTGTACGTAAGAAGAACTGAGCCTCCAAGTGATTTACAGATAAAAGCTGTCAGCTCCACCCTCTCCATTCAGGGAGCCTTGAGAATAATATTGCATCAGAGTCTTTTGTGACAAAAGAACAATGGCTAAGAGTCTGAATAGTCTTTAGTTGAAGTGACAACTGAAACAAGGAAAGGAGGTGAATTTCAGCTCTACTGTACCTCAATAATAATCTTAAAAATTCAAGTTTATGTAAGATAATGACTCATCTCAGGGTTTATTTACCATAATAGTGGATGATCAGTGTAGGTGGAGCGTGTTAACACAGTCATATCATTTTAAAATTTTTGTAGAGGCACTAGGATTTATATATTTTTATAGGATGTGTTTATGTCATTTAGAGCTAAAACAATCAACCCACAACTTTTTTGATAAATAATTGGTTATTTTCATGTGAAAATGTTAAAAATTCATTGGCTCCATGTTCTAAAAAGCAAAAACTTGATTTTCTTGTCATAAATTATAGTTAACTAAATGTGTATTTTGGACTATTGGTTGGAAAAAAGAAAACTGAAATGTTATGTTGTCTGTATGTTGGAAGATGTGGATTTACTGTATTTAAGGCAAACGATGTTTAGAGGAGAACCCTCAGGTGAAATTTGGGCACTGCTCAGCTCCATCACAGCCCTTCAGACAGACCATTGGTCTGTAGCCAAATATAAAAACATAATTAAAATCATCTCTAAACAAGAACAACATCCAGATTACAGAGGTAATGCTCATGATTGCACATCTGACAGTAGTACAGTAAAAGGAAATCGTCTCTTTATTTTTGTTGGAGAAACCCGTGATTAGTGGCAGCAGAAAACAATTTGAGACAAAAGTATGCATTCTAGGCAAATTGTTAAGTTATCAGAACAAGGTAGCTTTCTTGTAGACCATTAGTGTGCTTACAGACTTTGACTTTGACTGTTTCAGTATCCTTTTTGATACAAAATGGGCTCGGATGTTCTCACCATACGGGGTTTGACAACATGCAAGATTTACCTTATTTTCACACTGCAGCACTTGTTATACATAAACATCCTTGTAATGTGAGATCAGTTTACCTCATACATTTCTAAGTGCCTGCTGATTTAAGCATATTGCCTCTCTGAAAGCTTTATGGTGGATAATAACAAGATTGATTTCTTCAGTTCAGCATATTGAGATCACAATGCTGCTGCTCACACTAATTCTTCCCATGAACCACACACACATACATGCACAGTCTCACTCACTTTGCTTGGACGCATCGTTGGGATGAATTGCCATCTCACTCTTTCAGTCGGTGATGCACTCCTGACAAGTATGAGCATGACAGCTTTTGTCATCAGGTCTGTGACTCAAAAGACTAAAGGACCATGTTTGAGCGTAGAAAGCATCAGGACTGTGGATGAACATCAATGAACCCTCACTTACATGTATAAAAATTAATGTTTCTAAAGTTTGAATATATTCTTAATTATCTGTAACCTCAACAAAACCCAGTGCAGACCAAAGCTGTCTATCCTAACCGAACCACATTGGATATATTCATACAACAACAATGAACCATGTTATTTGAAGGTAAAATAACACAGGTAAAATAAGATAAATTGACACGTTTTCATGAGGACTGAGTCATCTATTGAATGAGAGCTACAACAGCAATGTTGGCCCTCTCACCAAGGACACCCCATTGCTCTTTTTGTGTGTGTCTTCTAAAATCGCCTGTGCCTGTGTGCACATGTTTGTGTGAGTCTGCTTTGTGGGTGGCAGTGTGATTCATTATTTACCAACTCCCTCTCATCTGCAGACTAGATTAATTTGTTAAAGCTCAGCGCCCATTTGTTATTTGGGGAGCAAGTGCAGCATAAAGTAACACAACTTTAGATGGTCTGAATTGATGAATTGTTTATTAACACAGTTGTTTAATATGTGTGTAGCTAATACCTGTGCTACTATTCGCTGGACTGTTTCATAGAATTGTGAGGCTTACATTACGCAACATCACATTTTATTTGTGAGGGCTAAGAGATGGGACCCTGAGTGCACTGACCATACAATCCATATTTGTGAAGGCTTATTATGCGGCTCTGGATTGAGTCAGATGTGCTGAAACCATTTTGTGAAGAAATCGTGCAAACATATTTTTTCAAGAGCTAACCTTCATGGCTGGATTTCAGAACTTAAATAGCATATGGCCTGCTTACTTTAGCTTGTACACACTACTGCTGACAGTACAGTCAAAAGAGTTTCAAAAATTAAAATCTTATGAACTCTCTATAAGCTTAACTATATATATCAGAGGTATAGTATGAGCCAAGCATGCAGGTTAAGGAGATTTAGGGCTTGTGGCACAAGCTCATCAGCTGCCCGACCAATTGCTAAGAAAACAAATTTGCATCTCATAAATGATGCAGGGAAAAAATCCAGTATGTGCTGCTTTGATTTTTGTTTTAGTAAATGCTAATGACATTGCTAGGCGCTGTCCATTTACATCCTATGGCTGACACGTTTGTTCATGAATATGTGATTGAAAGATTGAATGAGCCACAAAGCAATTTAGTTCTGAATGAGATGAGAGGGTCAGCGGGGCACAATCTTGTTAGCATTTTGTATTCTACACTTTAAAGCTTAGCAATGGCATGCTGTCATTGACAGCAGGCTGCAGGTGAAATATGCTGCTGTTTGAGGAAAGAAAAAGAAGGTTTACACTTCATGCATCCTGTGGATCTCTTACTGATTGAACAGACACTTTGGGAAATAAGACATTTTAGAAAACTGTCATTGTTATTTGTAATTTGAAAAAGGTAACATACTGTATAGACAGTATAGAAGTTTTTTTTTAGTTGTACTTAATGAAGTTGAAGTTGCAGAGTTTAGTGATGAATGGATGCACTTTATGTGTGTAAGTTGGACAAAGCATTGTTATATGGAATGGGCTATCATACTCATATAATCCTCTATATGCACTTCCTATAGGGATAGTGTGGATTTTACAGGTACTTCTTACATATACTGTGATGTTTTTATGATTGCATTGTCTATTTCCTTTGCCTATTTTTGGAGACTCAGTCTTTTGATCTGCGTTCATGCTCTCCTTTGTGGTTTGACTCAGACAGAAAATCTCTAAGAAGATTTGTCTCTATTTTTTATTCATCAGCTTTGCAATATGTGGGTTTAGCTTCTCCGCACACCATTTCTGTTGGTCATATAATAATGCTTAAAAACATAAAGTGACCAATGAAACGCTGCAGCACCATTCCAGCTGTTTTAATCACTTATGACTCCAAAAGTCACATTATGTAACATAATGATGAGCTTGGACGAATGTGGTTGATAAAGTGACCTTGGATTAGAACCTGGCCCCTCCACACTGGCCTGGGGGCAGAGTTAATGTCCTGGGATTATGGTAAACCAGTGCTGTGCCAATATCACACAGGATTATTTGCCACCACATTTTTGGGTCTGACAAGCAAACCACTGCAGGATTTAAACACATTTGGGATTCAAACTCAAGGACTGTAAAAGATTTGCACTGTAACAGTCAGATTATGTTGGATGGAATTACCACGTACAGTTAGTCAAAGTTACTTCAGTTCAGACTTTACCTTTACATACCACTACTGTGTGTTGTGACTGCTGCAAGTTTTCACTACCAATATGTCACTCAGTCCATCATTTTTAACATTACAAGCATACCTAAGTGCCGTATTGTTTAGTATTTATAATCCCAATATCCTCAGCAGCTGCCATATCAGATGCTCCAAAATTTAAATCCCCAACACTGGCTCATTTTAGCATGAGGCAGCCACATTGTCATCTGTGTAGGTGCATGAGTCACAGTGAAATCTCATTCACGATGATGACTTATTTGATATCCATTTGTCACATTTTATCAGAAAAACAAATGGAGCCAGGTCTGTGTAAAGATGTGGGCACAAATATTGTCATTGTTTGGGTAGCCTGAGCCCCATTTCATCCAGTTGATATTCCCGCAACAGGACATTAGCCAGAAGCAGCCTTAAGCTGCGTTAGCTCAACTCTGATCCCGGCTCGCTCTCCTCTTCTCCCGGAGAGCTCGGCCCTGAGGCAGCAGCGTTTGGTCAGGGTGGACGGAGGATGTTGAGGGCAGTGATCCTCAACATATTCGAATAATCTTCGAATAGATCACCGTGACTATCAAATAGTATTTTTGCTTGAAATGCACATCCCTAAAAGATATGACACACAGTCTATGGCCTAACACAAAAGTCAAAGCAGCCAAATCAGTTAATTAAATTGTGTTTTGAGTTGAATCATGAAAACTCCAATGAAGGGAAAAGGTCAAATGGTGGAGGAAAGGAATGTCTCATGTGGCCTCATGTGTTTTTCTCAAGCTTTTGTAGTCTGATGACAAGATTGTCTGTAGTTCTATAGTTCTCATATAGGTTTTTTTTTTTTTTAAATTAACACAGGCTTCTTAAGAGATTTTCACATTTTGTTCTATGATTTAGAATATGTCATGAAATACCCCACTTATAAAGTTTGAAGCTTTTGTGTGTACTAAAAAAGGCAGTTGCTAACAGAGACTACATAGATTGTAGGGGATAGTCCACCTTTAAAGCTGCTAGTTCTTTTCTTTCCAACTTTCCAACTTGTATTATAATAGAAATTGATAAATCTACAATAGTATTTTTTTCAGATTTGTAGCGCAGCTTGGTGGTGGTGTTTAAGTCATGCGACCATAGTGTAGTTAATTTATAGCCTAACGTTAGCTTTGTACTTCTATCATATGCATTTATGCCTCAAAAAATATGGTTCATTCAAGAGGAGTATCTCTTTAATACTGAAACACTCCTGTATTTTTTTTATATTCCACTTGTATTCCCATTTACATGAAGCCATGAATAATATTTTTTTTTTTTTAATATTTCTGCTGACAAAGGGGTCTGTGTCCTAACAGTCGAATCTTCATACTGAACAATTCGACTGACAAAATTCTAAAATGCATGCAGCCCTACTATATTACATGTAAGACTGGGCGTTAATCTCCAAAGCGTCACTGTAAAGTAGCCTATAATGAATTAACTATTACCTCCTGCATGTCTGATCTGTCCTGTAGCTTGACAGTTGCAATCAGTTCTTTTTTTTTATAAAGATCCAGCAGACGAGGTAAAGATATAAAAAGGTTCATTCTCAGGACATAATTCGCAGTTTGGAAAAGTTTTTAGGATCCTCCAATTGGCAGCATTAATCTTGCAAATGGCCATGTTCATCAGCCAATGGGCGTGCCAGCACTTCACCTCATTATGTCACTGTGCTGCTTGCTTGTGTTGCTTTGAGCTCCAGTGCTTGTCTAGTCACAGTGGCTCTGTGGGACTTCCTTGAACCATGAACTAGTGAACTCATTAACGTGTACATTGTGCATGCTTTGGAGTATAATATTCTGTCTACGTCAAATATCCTTTTTGTTTTTTGTTCAGGTTCATCTGGTTCTTTGCCAATTGAATCCATTTGTTTGTGATGTTGGTGGGTTAGTCGAACTTTTCACCCCACACTCAACTAAAAATAACTTCATTTGTCTCTAAAATGTCTCTCTTTCTATTGTCTCTAAAACACATGTCTGTGTGTATGCGAGTAAACGAACATGCAACGTCTGTTTCTGGTTCCAACTATAACAGCAATACTTTTTATTTTACTTTTATCACACGCAAGATATATTGAAGTGGATTTATTTTAGAGTGCATTTTGCTGTTCCTATTTACGCTTAAAAACCGGTTGCCACTAATGGGAACCAAAACGCTATTTAAATGCAGGCAGTGTGAGCCAGAACTGTACAGCTGCTGGCGTTTTGATGTGACTGGTTGGATTTGTCCTAAGGCCCTAAACAGTGCCAGAAGACAGATTTGGATAATTCTACTTTACAATTTCACCAAACTCTGATGTGAAGGCTTCACAGAGGACCACAGATTGCACCAATTAAAAACAAAAAGCTAATATCCAGCTTTGTGGCTCTTGCATTTGAGTGTAGATTTGTAAGTTTCCCTGCACTACGACTGTTTATTGATCAATTATTGGTTGATCAGTTAATTGATTAATGGACTAATAGTTTCAGGTCTAATTGTCATCATTTGATTTTTAAAATTTTTTTTTCCATGTTGCACTATGAGCTTGTTGGGTGACTTACTGTACCTCTTGCAAGTAGTTAGGTGCTTGCCATAGATTAACAGGGTAACTTAAACATCTTAGTGGTGACGACCATCACTGGACTGCAGCTACCGATGATTGACGTGTGGCTGCTGCCTCCTGAGGAGCAGAGGCTCCTCCTGAGAGATCTGATGCAATTTAATCTTTGCAGGGTGCTGCTGTCGATGCAGTTAGTTGGCGGTAGAGGTCACTTTGTGCAGAGGGAGACCATAACACTCCCACACGCCTACCCATTAAACATACCTGTGTGGTATGCATGATCTAATGCGACATTACTACTTGTGTCCAAATGAACACAAATTGACACACACGCACACCCACGTACATCCTCACAAAAGGCCCTTTTCTGGATCATTAGTCCACTGTGTGCTTCCCCCTCTCTACTCCTGTCACAGAGGGAACCTAATTGCACTGAAACATGTATCATCCAAAAGTCACATCCTATATTCACGCAACACAGGAACACACAGGGGAATCCAAGGCCAGACTCTAAACCGAAACCCAACTTTATTAACATTTCCTTGACAAAGCCACTTGCCCTGAATGGAAGACCCAGACAGAGGTTACAGCAGGAAAGGGCAAAAATGAGTGTGTGAGTTTTACTAAAGGATATGGCAGACTTTTAATGTGCTTAAAGGTTAGACAAAGTAAATGGCGGTGGGCTACTGTTATCCTGTAGTCACAAAGCACCATTTTATGCCAGCCGCTATTCTACAGAGAGCTTTTGTCACATGTCCCTGAGGGTCCCTTACTGTATAGTGGCAAACACATAGACTCTGTTTATTTTCCTACACTTGCAGGCTAGATGGTCTGACAAGAAAATCGATTTCTTTTATGCTGTACTGAACATATTGTGTGCTTTGCTGTAGCAGTTGGTTAATGATCTACTTGAGTTGCATCTTTTTTTCTTTTTTCCAATTTATGCTACATTCACTGAGCAAAAAAACCTTTAAGAAACATCTCCTACATTAGCCCAGCAAAGCTCACAGAGAGAGCTGACACCGGGTCACTTAAGAGATTCCTGCGCTCCATGGTAAAAGCAATTAATTGAAGACAGATTATATCTCTGACACTATAATGGCTGTTGTCCATTAGCGTAATGGCGATCCTCCATGCAGTCTCCAGTGTCAATTAACATGACATGATCTACTTGGTCTATTAGCACATAAATTGATAATTTCATCTCAACACCCAGCACTAATTAATAGGAAGTTATGTGTTTTTACAGGAAGAGCAGTCAGTCACAACATCCTCAACCTTTGAACAAATTAGAAAAGAGTCCTTGTGCACTTTGAGTCTAGATATATGGAAATTACTTACTCTGTGGAATAGTTGCCACAGAATATACTGCTTATGATGTTTTAATGCTTTTTCTTTAGTTCTTTATTCAAGTAAAAAAGTGCACAGACACATTTCTTTTTATTACTTTTCCAGTTTGTTTTTAGGCACAAGAGCATTACATGAAGGCAATGAAGGCAACTTCTTAATTGTTAAGCCAATACTTCTCTTGTCTGTAGGCTAAATATGAATCTACAGCCAGCTGTTAGCTTAGCTTAGCATAAAGACTGAAAACATCCAGCTAGCCTACTGTCCTAAGGTAAGAAAACCACCAGCATTTCCAGGGCTCTTTCCATTAATGTTTGTCGTGTTTCTATAGTCTGTACAAAAACTAAAGTATATAAACTTTTTATGGCAGGTTGTGAGCCAGGAGCAGCAGCAGTTGCCAGGCAACCAGCAGAGGTATAGGCTAATACATTATATATAATACATATATAAAACAATTTTTACACTTTGGTTTTTGCAAGGATTAAACAAAAGATATAATGTGGAAGCTTTAGAGGCACTGCTAGGTGGATTTTGTTACCTCTGACCAGAGGCAGGCTAGCTGTTTGCCCCTGTTTCTGGACTAAATGTTTGCCAGCTCCAGCTACATATTTACTGTAGAGGTATGGCAGTGGCATCAATCTCTTCCAAGTATGAAAATGAATAAGCAGAGTTCCTATAATGTTGAACTACTTCTTAGATAATTCAGTAGTAAGTTATGGTTTTTTTTACACACACCACACTACACACTTATTAATTCTAAATGAGGCTGTCCCTGTCATGGATACACCCAAACATAATGAGTGTTTCAACACACAGGATGACAATGTGAGTGTGGGCAAGCAGCCAGGAAATAAGCAGCCCTGAAAGGTTGGAGGAGGAGGCGAGCTGTAAAAAGTTGACACACACACACACACACATACATACACACTCTGCAGGTTGCTCATTAAGTGTTCTATAGGGAGTTGGTATGTGAACCTGCCTAGCGCTGCAGTGCTGTGCTGCAGAATGTGGAGGGAAGATGGGACAGTCACTGCCAGAGGAATGTTCTGCACCAGGTAAAGCAGATGACTGCGCTACTACAGTCTCCCTGTCAGAAAACACTATATTAGGGAAGGCACATAACTTTTTAGTTTTATTCTCCAGAGTCTGTGGCAACTGTTGTATAAGTAGGTACTCCACAGCATGGTTGGTATCCTGTAGGTGGCGCAATGTATCAGTTGTTATCATCTCATGGCAAGAGCGAAGTAGGTTTGATTTATGTCCATGGACCTGTGCATGCTTGCATGATCGTCTCATGTCTCTGTGGGCTTTCTCCCACGTTCAGGACATGTCAGGTAACAATATGTCATAGCCTGAAGGTCACAGGTTTGAGTAGGACATCAGTATCATCAGAGTTAGGTGCACAAAGTATACTGTAGACTGTAACTAATCACCATTATATGAATATTTGATACCATTTCTCGCAAACATATCTTGGTCCCAGCTTCTCAAATGTGAGGATTCATGGTATGAATGAAGTATGTTCATAGAATGTTCCTTTGGACGTCATGTTTCATTATGTCTAAGAATAATGACTCACTTTTCATGGTCCTTTGTACCATTTCACATAATGTGCCATAATGTGTTTGCAGTACACTTTTCTGTACAAAATACCTGTCTGTTGCCACTGAAGTCCATTTGGCAAAGCGCAATGCTGAAATGTGCATTTCATGTTACAATTATTATAAAAGTAATTAGGTAATTAGTTATTAGGTCATTTCATCATTCCAAATCATTTTGCAGAATTTCTTAGCAGGAAAGTTATTTCATAATCTTGTGCCATGAAATGAAACATGGCTTTATGTTTGTCCCTCTTAAATGTCCTTGAACAACACTGACTCATTGGTTTGCATTAAGAAAGCAGCTTACATTAGAAAAAATTGATTAAAGGCAGGGTATGTAATGTTTTTTAGGAGCATTTTTTGTTACATGTGGAAATTATTTTAACAGACAACCGACAACAATCAATAAATTGAATGGTTTGACAAAAACAAGAAAAAAATCCAGTGTCTATAGCTGTCACAGGCTGGTAATCACACCATCCAGTCCAAATGATTTGATTGGACGGCCCACCTGCCTACATACCTGACTACTTGTGTGCAAACTGTCCCTGTAGCCATTGCGCATGACACAAAATGTTAGGCAGGCTCATTGCTTGCACGCTCGTGTGTTTTGGGATAGTAACTTTGAAGTGCAGCCTGAAGGGGAGGGGGTGGGATTTTCTTGGTTCCATACTTTCAAAATCTAGCTTTTCTTGCTAGTTTTTCCCACAGACCTTTCCTTAAATAAAACTCCTGACGAAAACAACCAAGGGTGTTGCTGTTGTGCAACTTTTCTCACCTTCTGTCGAGTGCATGTAAACACTTGCGTCTTGTTTTGACAGTTTGTTTTAGCGAAAGCCTCTCACAGAGTACCCAGAGCTGCTGCTGGTGCCTCTGAGGTCATGGATTATTCATGGGATATGGAGGGAGATGACGCAGTCCCATTGTTTGGCTCATATCCCAGTGAGCGTGACAGGGCCGGTTGCATCAGGTCAGAAAAAGCTATCACGCATGTGAAGTTCATAATCATGAATGGCCACTGGTGATGGATGTTAGTAAATACTAATAACGCAGTGAAATGATCTGTAAACCTCTTGTTTTATTTATTCATGTTTTCACTGGAGAGAGAACACGTGTCCTTCACAGGAATTTAGTCTTTTTTATTTTTCCCTCAGTGATAAGCCAACCATCTCTGCGTCTCTGCCCTGCCCCTGACAGACTGTCTACTCTTCTTTTAACTTATTTGACTCTATCTTACTGTTATAGCCGTTCCTGGCAGCCGGGATTGTGAGTTGCTTTGCAGTAACAAAAGGTGGTTTATTTTTCTGTGGGTTTTCCATGGGCTGATATGATGAAATTATCCGGTAATGTCTGTACTGCAGTTTGTGAAAAAGGAGATTGAGCCGTTTCAGTTTTGAATCAACCAACAATTACCACAAACACAGTCATTGTTCACAAAGAGTCATAATAGCTGACAACCCCCTCATCAGGTCTGATAAGTGAATGGATAGAGCAGATGAATGTAGGTGCTTACATGCTTTATATTTTTCCCACAATACCTTACAGCTAGTTAGTTACATGTGCTGTTCACATACTGTACTGATGTGCTTACTTAACATATGTTTATCCTCACAAAATCAGGCAGAAACACTCAATTTCACCAGGAGATTTATTGTTGTCGGTTTTGGAGCATGAGAAGTGTATCGGGGAAGCAAAAAACAGCCTATTTTATATTCTTTGAGATTTTGGTTGTTTTTTAAAAATAAAAATAAGTAGGAGTGCTGCCTGGAAGTGAACAAAAAGAGGATGGAGAAACTGGTGCCCTTTGGTGACTAAGTATTACAAGCACAGGCATCACTGGAGATGCAGGTAAAAAAAAAAAAAAAAAATTACTGTTCAGATCTGTCTGCCAGTGTAAAAACTAAAAAGCCACTATTGTGGCTGCTACATTGAGACCATCTGACCATCCAGACTTTTGAATACATTTTGTCAGTTCCAGACTGAAACCACATTACAATGAAACACTCCATAAATAGCTAAACCAAGCCAATCACTTTTTAAAAGGAGAAAATGATTTGATAATCATCCTTTAAATTGTCTGGGTGTTTAAGTCAAGCAAAGAATGAAGAAGTATTTTAGGGTAAGAGTCTGAATGGAAACAACTGAAATGAAAGTCCATTTTTGCAGTCAAAATTAGTTCCTTTTCCTGTTTTGACCTCATGACCTACATCTATTTTCCAGTGTTCTTGAAATTGTATGTGGTTGCACTCAGCCACATACAATTTGGCCAGTTACCCAGTTGTGGTTTTTTAATGAGGAAGAGGGTCCTGTGACCGCTGACCACACCACTACAGTACATGTCTGGTTGAGCGATGGCACAGTGATCCTCTGGGAAACTGGAAGCTGCCTGCCAAGGTCAGCTTTAATATTCTGTCCTTTTGCCAGGTCAGAAGAGACTCAGTGGACTCCATCAGGTGTTTCCGGTGCTTCCTCCTATTCTGAAGGGTAGACAAGGCATTTTGCTTACAGCCACCCAGGTTCTTTAAAACCAGAGCATGTCACCCTCTTTAATACCCTTGAGACAATGCAGTTTTATATTGAGACAGGATGAGCTGGGGGCTTTCTGTCCATTTCAGCTCTTCGTCCTCTACAGTGAGTCTGCAGAGGTGCCGTTTGTCATGGTGTTGGTCCTGCTAATGCTTGCTAATGCTGCTTGGCGGCACAGTCTGGCTTGAGCTCTTTTAGGTTTTTTCAGAGTCAGGTCTCAATCTGTCATTTGCTTCATTCCTGGCCATTTTCTTTTTTTCTGAGTAAAGGCATAAAGGGTATGAAGTGTTTTCTATCTCCTTGTTTTCTATTTAAACACATTTCAAAGCAGCTTTTAACTTGTTGTCTTTCCATTTTTGTGAACATGCGGTGTTCCTCTTTCTGTTTAGTCAAGTCTTGGTAGCATCGTTTGTTCTCTAAGGCTTTCTCAGTCTCCCCGGTATGTTGTTTTCATTGACCAGCTTCCTCTTCCCTGCTGAGCCCCTTTTTTGGTAAAGCCACAGGTTGTCTGCTTCAGGTGGATCAAAGGTTCTCCTGAGCAGTGCATCCAAGCTGGAAGGCACTTGTCCAGGCTTCAGTAGTAGTAATAACACACGTACATGTAAGACCAGGTCCAGGTTTACCCCACCTCCTGGTGGTCAGTTGGGATTGGCTCCAGCCCCCCGCAACCCTGAAGGATAAGCGGTGTAGACGAAGAATGGATGGATAATGGAAGGGGACAATGGCCACACAGCAGTCTGAAAATTTTCACTCTAATTCTCTAAAAATTAGATCCTTTTATTATCAAGTGGTCCTTATCATTTTGTACTGAACATTTAATTCTTTGAAACCGCTTTTTAAGTGAAAAGTTTGGAATAGAATATCTAACCTTTCTCGACAGAATCTCTCCTTTGTACACTTACATGGCCATCATCCTGCTTTTAAAAATACAGAAGGGATGCATTTGCTTTGACTGCATATACCAAATATATGACCTTCAGTGATTTTGCAAGCATGACTGACATTTTATTTCTTGAATACTGAAACTATTGAGCGTAAACTCGTCAGTTTACCTTGACAAAAATTTCATCTGTTCATTTGTGCTGCTGCCTTTTCATTCATTTAGTTGCGCCCACACGCGGCCCAGTACACACCTCTGGGATGTTTGGATTTCTGTCAAGCAGCTCAGTCATTTGCAGGCTTTGGAGCACCGTCCTTCCCTCGCATTATACTGATCCGCAGCCGACTTTTATCATACTTCCAAATATAGTGTTCTGTATACTCCAACACAACTTGCATTCATTTAAAGTTGTGCTCCTGTGGAGAAATACCCCACTTGTTCTGAAACAAATTTCTTTCAATATTTTCTTTCATTTTGTTGCTACTTTGAAAGTATAACAGTGTTGCCAGTTTATTTTTCATCAAATCGTTTTCTGGTGTCTGTGCTCATTTTAGTGCTATGTACTTTTGAATATGATCTTTTATTCAAAATCAACAGTAGAGTTTGAATTTGCTGCCTCATGGTGCACCTGCTGTTTCAGGTTAGGTGAGGACACCTGCACTTCCCCTGTCACTGCTTGCCTCAGCGATGCTGACACGCTCTTAGTGATAACTCACACGCACAGAGCAGACCGCCGCGCTCTGCCCCACCTGGTGTGTGTAGGGTGGATGTAAGGCATGGAGGGTTCTGTGGTGGCTGTTTGTGATTGACCTGATTATGGAAAACAGCCCCTGGCGCTGCTCCCAGAGGGTGCAGGGATTGTGGCATCTTCATGAAAAATATTCCTGTTGTGCCGGCTTCTGTCACAAGACGCCTGTGGATAAAGCCCAACTATGGCAGACTGCCAAGATGGAGAGTGTGAGAGGGAGAGAGAGGGACTTTTCAGAGAAGGAAAGAAAGAGATGCGGAGATTGATGATGAAAAGTAGAGAGAATTATGCAGCATTCATATCGTGTCAGATTTATGCTGCATCTTATTGATAGTAGCATTCTAGTCGTAATTGCAGTCAGGCTATCTGGGCTGTTTTTAAGCAGGCTCCAATATTTCCTACTTTGCATCTCACTCTGCGGAATTGAATCAACAAAGGGGGCAAAAAAAGACAGATTTCACAAAAGCTGGCAATTGGCACAGCAGTAAAAACCCAACAATTAAGTACTTTTCATACCAAACCATTCAAATGAGTGTAATTTACTATATGGAAGAGTGGTAGTTTCCTAGTGATAAAACAATGCCGTGTCTCTGTCATTGTATTGTTCCGTTTTTGCAGGAGCAGCAAACTGAATCTGTAAATAGGATATAATCCATTCTAACATAAAGATTACTTGTAACCAAAAACATATACAATACAATCATTTTCTATGTATTGTTATCTGTGCTAGATGCAGCAATCACTGCTGCTACACTCTAAAGAATAATCTCTTGTACCCATAATCTTAATTTCAATCTGATCACTGGGGAGGAAAAATCCAAACCTTACCCGTCAGTGTTCAAAGGCAAACAAATAACATGCTGGAGAGAAGGGGCAGAGAGCCAAAGGAAGGAGGGCCGCCAAGAAGTGGTGGAATGCACCATTAATCTGCTCTGCCATCCCTCCGACAAGAGAAACTACGCTCCAAGGAGGTGTACTGACCACACAAGTTTAGACTCCCAGAGTCATACTTTTGAATAATAATAATAATAATAATGCGCTGTTGCAGTGTTTTGCTTTTAGTTTTTTTGTAAGTGCGAAGATCTAGGACAGGCACATAGAGGTGGTGGTTTTAATTAGTGAACCGGGTGGTTTGCTCTTATTAGCAGGGTATGACATGGCTCAGAGTGGTAAAGCTCATGGCAGGGGACTGATTGCACTTTTCATGTTATTCTGGGAACAGTGGACACATTCCTCATTTGTGCAAAGATACTAAAGGATTCATGAAAGTTTCCCAGTCTCTTTCTACATGTACCTTTTTCAAACTTGGGGAAGCTTAATAACTCCTGAACTCCTCCATGGCTGTGCGATATCACTGATTGTATTTGTGAATATCTCTTTTTGCTGATAACGTTTCTCTGTTGGCTTCGAGTCCAACACAAAAAAGTTCTTCTCCATACAGTACTTAGGTAAACATGTTAAGATCAGTTTGAACAGAACGGTAAGGATGTTGCTTTTATGCTGCTTGTCATAGTTTTCTACATTGTACGGGTTCATGTAAGACCTGGATCTCTCGATGATTTCAAAACCAAAGTATGCTGAGGTTATTAAACTGAATCAAGAGCCTAGTGTGCCATTTCAGTTTAAACATTTACATTTATTCTTCAACTTGGGTTCAATATGTGTAATGAAAAATGTAGTAAATGGACCTTGACATGAGATTATTTTGTCATACACTTTGTTAGCTGGCTGATGGGAAGACCCAAAATCCAGTTCAAGAATTTATCACGTCATCAGCAGTATAGCGTAAAGAGCCTGTTAAACCAGCCGGGATAATAAACAATAACTAGAACTGTTATTGGATTGATTATATGGCTCACAAAACACTTCTCTGTGGTTGTGTGGGCTTGTCATGAGACATCCCGCATTAAGTGTCAGAATAGCACCTGTGGAATTGTTAATCACATCTCCAGCATACACAACACTGTCTGTGCCTCTGCCAACGTGGCTCAGTACATATCCCAAGTGTACACTGTAGAGATCATAATATGTGTGTTAAGTACAAACAAAATTAACCAACTATAGTTCCTACACAAATAATCCAAAATGATCCCTCCCCCTGAGAAGTAATTAGATACCTACTCATCTGGCAAGCACTCTGAGCAAGTATTAAAATAGTGTGGTTTTGTGTTTGCGTTTCCCAGGAGGAAGGACATTTTTTGCATATATTTGGACTGACACGCGTTGGGTGATACTCTGGAATGGGAATTTCCCACGTTGGGAGGAAATCAATTATTCATTCAGTGGCATGGAGGGTTGAGCACCACTCCGACAGCTGCAGAAGTAGCTCTGAGATTAAGGACAAGTATGGATGGATGTGTGTCTCATGTATATTCTGTTTCACCATGTAAGACCAGCTCTCTTTGTCTCTCTGCCAAACAACCACTGGCCCTCTGTTGGCAGCATTCAAAGCACACTAAAAACAGACGATTACTCTGCTGTATTTTGCCAATTATAATTGTTTAAATAATTAAAAATGAATAGAGTTCATCAGCAGTACTGCTGGCCAAAACTTTGGTATAATGAGAGTTAAGTAGAGCATTACGATATTAATGCACTATAAAATATAAGCACCTACAAGATGAGAACTGCATCAGAATTAGGTAGAAAAGAACACTATGTAAATGCAAAATAATGAAACCTAAGACATCCTGGTGTTTTGTGAGAGACAATGCAATGTTGCGCTGAAGCACTTTATGAATCTCATTCCCCTGACTCTCCACACTGAACCATCCAATGCTAAAGATACTGAAAAATAAGTGTCTCAGCATTTTTGCTGTTAGCTTCATATGATCCAGTAAAAGGATATTGATGGTTGGCATGATTGATACACTCAAACTCTTGAATATCACAGTTTTCCTATTTGTGCAGATAATCTCTTTGCCAATGAAAGCATTTCTCTGAGCAACATTTATCAACAGATTGCCCGTGTCACCAATATTATAGTTTTTCTGCATAAGCATCTCTTATTCAGCATCAGCGGGACAGTTAAATTTCTCTCACACCCACAAAAACTTTGTTTGTTTTCCTATTCTCTTGTCATGAATTTTTCATCAGCTACTTCATGAGACTCCTTATGTGTTGGCCCTACAAAGCACAGTAAGCGGTTTTTGGATAGGGGATGTTTTCTGCTGTCCCTCTGTTACAGTAGCTTTTAATACAAGAGGCAGAGCGTCTTAGAAACGTATGCTGCGTTCACTCCTGCTATGTCTGAATCAGCCTGTTATGGAACCTAAAACTAGACACTTTTCAAAGTAAACAATACCACCGATTTCACTCCTATTCCATTGTCAGAAGAAGTATCACAATTGATGCAGCAGAACCAGAGATTTCATCTTTTTTTATTCAGACATCCATGGTTCCTAGAGGATAGATCTTAATGACTTTGTTCATTCCCTGACTTTTTCTGTAGCGCCACATTGAGGTTCACATTGGTTCAGTTTTTAATCAAAGATCTTGATAACTATTGGATGGATTACAGTGAAATTTGCTACACAAATGCATCATCCCCAAAAAAGTATTGAGGTACATTATAAAGTGTGGTGGCTTGTATTTGGTGCTAATTACAAAATATTAGCATGCTAACACGCTGAACTAAGAATCTCACACTGAGCTTCTTAAATTGAATTCAATTTTTGTGTGAACAGAAAAGGTTGTTAATGTGTGTACATGGACACAAAATGTGAGGAAAAAAGTAGAAAAATCTTTACTGTGTTGTAAGCAGCAATTAACCAGAACTGGTGAATGCAGCTCCAAAATCATTAAATTGGACTCTGGTAGTGCGTCATGATTTGACATACAGCAAATACATGGTCTCCTGGATAAGCAGAGGCTTGTTATCTAAATTGTCACATTGTTAAAATAGCTCAGCTTCCATGTCATTTCAAGGACAACGTAGTAATTCTCTATGGAAAAACTTTTATAAAAAAACCTGTCAGATGTGATGAATGAGACAAAGAATGAAATAAGAGGAGCCAGATTCGGTGGGCAAAAATCACCTCTGACCTGTCCTCTAAGATCATTTGAATCAAAGTGCATGCAGGTACAAACCAATTAGGGCTGTGGAAGCCTAGGTAGAGGTCAGCAGGCTGACTGTTATCTGACTGAGCCAAAAATATACCTGATAAGATCTGAGGCGAGATTTAGGTCAGGAGAAAAAAAAGACCTGTTTCAGACAAATGAGCCTCGTAGGTCAATAAGACCAGGTGGATGTGATGGGGGAAGTCAATTTCTTCCAATGCCTCCAGTGGCCACTCGGAGAATCATTCTGCAGGGAATCATTCTGCAATCACACTATGTACGTGTGTGTCTGTCAGTGCTTGCCTGTGCTAGGATAAGTCAGTGTGTTCCTGGGTTTGTGTGTGACTTTTTGGTTCTCGATCGAAATAATTTGGTCTGAAATCCAACCCCAGATATGTCACACAAGCTGTCTGTAATGGCTGTGCGATAGGTAAGAGCTGAAGATTGTCTGGTGTCTAGGGAAAACCCTATTGATGTAAAGTAATCCGCCTACCTCAGAGGTAGAGAATGGAAACCAATTTGTGGGACACATGACCCGACTGTGGTGGACCCAGACGACCTCGCTCACAATAAAGAGGGACCTTCAGACCCCACATCCTCTAATGCGAGCGATGTCAGCTATGATTCATTTGCAGAGAAGCTGCACAGATTGAGATGTATGACCTTAACACCAACCTTTTGTTGACAGAAATAACCATGTTTACCGCATAGCGCGTGTGCTTACAGTCTGTGTACGTTTATTGGAGATTCTGTACTCTCATGCAGAAGTGATTTATGTTTAGTTACCTCTAGAAGTTCTCTTCAGCTTCACCACCTGGTGATTGACTCTTCAGTATAGAAAGAGGCTGTTTTCACTTTCTTCATCCTCTATGGACAAAGGATGAGAAGTTCAAGTCCCACATGCACATATGTGTCTGCTACAATGACATTTTAGAGGGTATTTGTACTCATGATAAACGTTTGTAAGCTCTCCAAAGAAATTCTCCGTATCACACTATACTATGGGCACTACTATACTCAGTTTCACCCCAGTCATGTGGTCTATTGTGTAAGAAATATGTGGTGAGGACCATCTAAGAATAAACCAATAGCATATTTTGCTATGTAGCGCAATTTTTGTATAGACCTGGACCATGTTATACTGAATTTCATGAAAATCTGTGAGAAGAAATATATTTGAATTGATAGTAAATTGCTGTAGACAAATTTTGAGAGAATTGAATTCGATGAAAAATGGTTAAAGCCATTTCAGTGATAGTTCAAGTCCAGTCTTTAATTCATTGGCTTAAAGCTTAGTGTTACAGGTCATTCTAGATGTTTTATACTAACCAAGTATTGTTAAGAATACTGATGTTACCAAGAGAGGAGCTAATTGTTCTGCAAACATTTATTTATGTCATTTGTCTAATTTCTTGGTATTATGAGATTTGGCTTCTCTGATGCCTCTTGATGGCTGACTTGAAGATGTGACTACACTGTTGCACACATTCATGGTCTCCAGAAAAAGTTACCATTGTATGTGTTGCGATGATTTGACTGTAGATCAGTTTGTTGGCCAGCTTTTTGTAATGCCATGCCTACTTCTATCAGCTTCATGGTGGCTGTCATTCTTCTGGATTTGCATAGACAGTATTCACCAAGTTTATCCTAAACACCATTCATTCAGTCATTTTTGGCCACCTGGGGGCAGCGCAAACAAGCTGATATCATTCTTTAAGTTGCAATGAACTTGTTAACAAACACATCCAGCAGAAAAATAACATTCAAATTAGACCACTTTTCGCTCTCATTTTAGCTCAGTTTTTGGGCTCCATGAACTCCTGAGAATAATACCTCTCTTTAGCTGCTAAATACTCCATTATGTTAACCAGCCAGGTGCTAACATTGTCTCAGCTGTTTAGTGCAGGCAGCCTGCAGTG
The DNA here is from genome assembly GCF_042242105.1 of Pempheris klunzingeri. NCBI lineage: Eukaryota > Metazoa > Chordata > Actinopteri > Acropomatiformes > Pempheridae > Pempheris > Pempheris klunzingeri. The sequence goes on from NC_092028.1 coordinate 13,494,236, forward strand.
TGTATTTTTTTTTCTTTTCTGAAATCTGCTGCTTTCTGCTGCTGAGATGGTGCTGATGAGAGCAGTGAGAACCGAAACGGTAAAATTGCTGGCGATAAAATCACAACGTGTTAAACAACTGAAACACTCCACAGACCAGAGTGGAATTTGAATCTTTTCAAACATTTTTTTATGTGGAAGTAGCCATGTAATCCACTGTTAATGTAAAAATACTCATCAGAGCAGCCAAATTTGATGGTGCAATTCATCAAACTCTCAATCCAGAATCTAGAGAACAGGTTCAGGTTCAACTGTTACACAGGTGAAGGTTAGACCTGTAATTGTAGCGCCCCATTGGCCCCAGTGTCCCATTGACATTATATTTCATTAGTTCTGTATGTCATGAAGAGTGTGCAAAGTTTCAGATTTCCCAAATAAATATGTTTACACCTGTGTATGATTCAAGTATCACAATTTATTACAAAAACTAGAATTTTTTTTTTCATCTGTCAGTGTTGCCATGCTTTAAGCATATAACAATACAGTATAAAATCTCAACCCAAAAGTAGGATAGATCATAGATGCTGACGCAGCATTTACATAAGTTAAGACATGCTGTTACTGTACAGAGAACATTCCCATTAAAGTACAAACGTCTGCAAAATGCGTCATTGTCATCAATGAATTGCAATCTGCTCCAACCTCATTCAGGGTGTCACGAGAAACACCTCCTCTGAAATCAGTTCACAAGAAAATAAACACAAATACTCTGCAAATCATAATGAATGTGCTGAGATTTTTTTTTTCAACAGCCCAAGGCACTCAGGCTCGAATGTTGGCAATAAATACGTCATTCTTTACACAAAATCACGTCAAGCAGGTGATGGTAGAGAAAGAATAGTGAGAGAGAAACAATGTTGTCTATTTCATGACCTCCCGAAAGAGCACATTCCTTTTAAAGAAGTTCACCTTGTCCTTTTTCACAGTGAAAATCCCTGGCAGTCGAGACAGAAAAGACGTTTGAAGAAGTCAGTCATCTGTTCGCTAAAAACTACATGACCTCCTACTGTACTTTTGATGCTGGCCTGTCATTTTGGTCTCCGAGAGCGTCCTCTGCTCTCAGGAGCCACATCAGCTGCTTTTTCAAATGAAACCACAAGTAGGCCTGATGTGAGTTCAAGCACCACATGATGCCAAAGCGTCCATTTCCAGTGACCTGTCCTCATGAGAATCTGGCTGAAATCTATCAAGCGTCCACAAATTACGTTTTCAAATATCTATAACAAATCCAGATGCTATTCATTGAAACAATCGCCGCCTGATCTTTCAAATTAGTTTACCGATGCTGTGACAACAAAGTGGCTTTAACAAATGCATTGATCTCCTTCTTCCCTGCAGTTCAGTTGAGCTGGCGACAAGCTTCAAATGTCCACTTCGAGGCACCTCCGTAAATATCAAGGCTCGTCTCCATCCATGCAAAAACGTTGCCCACTTGCGCTTTGCTGCTGCAAGTCGCTAGATTGTATATCTCTCCGACAGATAGTTTCCTATCCCAGATGTGAAAATTGGCCAGATCTCCAACAAAAGCTTGTGTGGCGTCAAATCCTCCTCCAAGTGTGTCCTGTGTCGAAGACAAATTGGTTTAATCAAGGATGATATGATTTTTCTCCTCAGACTACTTCATAGAATGAACAAAATTGCCTCTCTGGATTATAATGGATTATTTTGACCGGTTAAATTGAATGAGGCACAGGCATCTTCAATCCACTGGGATTCTTGATGACTTCCAGTTAAAAATGTAATCGCCCCATTAAGCCTTTCCTGTAAATTACAGCAAGGATGAATTTGAAAATTGAAATCTGATTGTTTTTTAATGTCACACTGAAATGGAAAAATGACTTTCCCACCCTTTCAGCTAATGTTTCATACGATGACATGCACCTAACCAAGTGATACCTTTTAATGATCCTGTTATAGTGAATAAAGAGGCAAAGGTGCTCTCCCAAATGTGCAGTATGCGTGGTGTGAAGGGGAACGTGTTGTTGCCTTGAAGCAGATGTGTGTCGCGTGTACCTGCTCTTGGCCGAGGATCAGCAGGCCCTGTGGTTTGATGGGGTGATATGGAGCCAGATTCTCTCCACTCCCCCTCTTGACACCATCTTGGAAAGCCTCCCACACGCCATCGCGAGTGGTCCAGGTCACGCAGATGTGGTGCCATTTGCCATCGTTGATGAGGAAAGGCAGCTTTGCAACCTAGAAGACAGAAGACATGAGCGTTTGCTGCAGGAAATACAATCAAAGAAACCCAATCCGTCCCTGCCGTGTTTTTACACATGCCTTGTCGTTTATCAGTATCTCCATTGGGTTGTTTCCCCACTCTATGAGGACAAGCTCGTTGGCTTGACCAGGAACTGCGTAGGAGAAAGGTGTGCCCACTCCAGGGGACGCGTTGGACTTGAGCCACATGCACACAGTGAGGGCGTACATCTCCGGCAAGCTCTTCTTCACTTTGGCGTACATGTAGTTGGTTCTCAGTGGGAACGTGAGCTGGAATTTATCCAGAGGCCTGTTTTCTCTTTGACCTGTGTAGAAGAAATAGAAAACAGTTGATTCCAGACAATTTGAAGACGGCGAGTATCAGTGTGCTTTTTGTTAAACGTGTCGTTCCCAACGCACACATCCTGGGGATTTCCATCGGAATTAATGCGTTACACAACAAATCCACAATCGTGACGCACCAGATTTTCTTTAATCTCTCATGATAAATCTATCACAGGCCTACTGACGTTTATAACCTTCCTCCATCACATCACTCTATTTCACTGCCATACAAGTTTTTTGGCTGCGTGGCGTCAGATGCGTCCTAAAACCAAGAAGAGCGCACGCTGGTGTTAAGTTCCCAAATGGCTCTGGGAGCAAATGGAGGGACGGCTCGTTCACTGCGCGTTTGAGATGATTTAATCTGCATGAATTAGAACAGGAAACAGCCGAATTCACCGAGCTGCTCCAGCTTTGTGCGGATGAGTAAAACATTAATTCGACTGCCGAGGTCATTAAAGCTTATAATGCCAAACAGGAAACGCAAAGGAGAGATTCTTTTTTTTTTCTTTCTCCATTTTCCCCTCACACTGCTGATAGTAATCGTTCCTCGATCCTTCCACCCTCCCACCCCTCCCTCCCTGCACAAACCCTCCCAGATCTCCTCCACTTTTTGCGCGCACGCCTACAATCTCTCCCTCAGACTACCTTTCTCCAGGTCGGTGATCCTCTGGTGTAGAGACGTGAGGGTGGACTCCACTCTCCCACGCTGCTCCGTCTCATTCCGGAGCCCGGGCTTCCCCTCCTCGATGCTGTTCACTCGGGACAGCACCTGCTTCTCCAAGTCGTCGATTTTACTTTGGAGCAGGTCTTTGAGGCTGTTCGCCTGCACCGAGTTGTTACTTCTGCTGAATTGCTGTTAAGGGGGAAAGAAGCAATTTAGCTCAGAGCAAAGAAGGAATTTGAGTGGAGATAATTACAGATAGACTTTGTTTTTCTTGTGTGCTCACAAAATAGCAAATGTTGATTTAATATTGGCAAAATGTAGACTCTAACCACCTATCACCATTATTATTATTATTATTAGGATTATTATTATAATTGGTGAAGAAAAGTGGCTGGAATTTGGTCGCCGGAGCTTTGCGCAGAGTCAGTCAAAGTGTTGGAAATGTCCCCTGAAGCAGCAGCCTACCTCCAGGTTTTCTAGTCTCTGCTTCAGCGACTGTAAAGTCTGTGACAGTTGCGTCAAAGTGTCAGCGGGGCCCCTCGATACATCCCCCATTGTGTTTTTGGTCCCAGCTTCTTTCCTCCTGCCCCCTGGCCGCGCGTCCCCGGGCTCTGCGCCGCTCTGGCTCTCACACCGAGCCAACTTTGAGGTCAGTTCCCGAATAGTCTCTTTTTGGTTCATGATCGTCTCTTTCTGCTGCAAAACCGTCTCCCGCAGCTGCATAACAGTGGTCTTCAAGTCCTCCCCCGGCACGCTGTTCTGCAAGGTGGCTGCGCATATGTCCATATCCTTGGGTACGGACGTGCAAATGAACTGCGTCTGTCCGCCAAAGTCTTGACATGAACTTTCCAAAAACAGGCATGAGAATAGAAAAAGTCTCCAACAGATTACGCTCTTCGTGGCCTGCATGGCGACGTCTGTGCTGTGATCTGTTCGTGTTGGTGAGCCGCAGTGACTTCGCGCTCTTGTCCCCTTGTTGCTGTAATCCGTCTGTGGAAGTGCAGCCGTTTTTATACAGCGAGCCTGGTTCTGCGCAGAGCAGGTTCACTGCATCACGACCGGAGGGGAGGGAATCGCGCCGTCCCTGTTTAATCGGCTCCAGAAAGCAGCGTCACATTCAAGAGATGAAACCCATTTTGCTTTCAGGCTCCCACATGTTAAATCTTTCATCACTTCGACTATTTGTCATTTCTCGCTGTGTATTATTCATCTGGAAAACGCGCATTTGTTGGCGGCGAAGAGGGGTTGCTTGAGTGGCGGGGTGCCAAGAGAGTCAGCTGTGTTTGTTTTGTTTTGCGCACACAGAAAACTCTCTTACACACACACACACACACACACACACGTTGTACCTGGATGCAGATCGGAAGTTGCAGCAAATTGTGGTCGTCAGATTCAGCACCAAGGACAGATCCGACCACATCACATTATCACGCCATGTCTGAGGATGCTGCTTAGTTTCCAGTTGTTGGTGCCTGTTCCTCTCTGTCCAACACTGGTGTGCAGATTCACTTTGTTTGAACATGAAGACCACTGTCCACATTTTCATCCAGCCTTTATTTCACTCTGTTTGGCGCAGTTTGTTTATTTGATAGTGAACTCTAAATTCAAACTCATGGGCTAGCTAAGCACACACACACCTTATTCCCAAAGACCCTCTCTTGCAGTGGCGATCTGCTCCCCACATCACTGCTATAATCATCTTAGTAATTCAGTTTCTAAAATGATAATCTGTCTCCAAGCAATTTACCCCATCTATTATTCAGTAAGGACAATTTGATTATTTTTCGTCGCCCACTCAGATGTTATTTATTCAGTCAATGTTGAGAATAAAATGAAAACGTTTTGAATAAGTAATGAAAATATATCGACCCTCTGATAAAAATTGATTTCTGTGAAAGAGGAACACAGGGAGGCGTACGCGGCATGAGAGACAGAAGTGTGACAAAAGGATATTAGATGGGGGAGGTTAGATAGGTCGTGGCATAATGACCATCATCTATACCACGTCTCTGAAGCGAAATGGTTCGTAGCTGCAGGTGCCTTTTTACAGGCTAGATGTTAACACTGAATGACCAATTCAATTGTTGTCAGGAGGAAGGACTTTGTTTCAATGCCACAAAACCTAGCAAGAGCATAAAAAGAGCTGGTTCAATAAACTGCATTACTGTACCGGTTTTATTAGTAGGTGGGACGATGAAGCAGCCAAATGGTGCATGTTTAGAGATTTAAACTAAGTCACACTCTTAAACATTTCCTGTTACAACACATATTTCCATTGACATCATCTTAAAGTTGTTGTCGCTCTTGCGTTTTATCGTTACGTGATGCAGTAATCTTAAAGTGTGTTACGCAAAGTAAAGAGTCCTATAACACGTGACATAACTCTTGTTGTCACCATTTACATATTGTTTATTTGTTGTTTTTAAAGTCTCCCGTGGATTATGGCCCCCGTTTAATGATGCAACAACGTCTAAAAGGAATGAAAAGGGAGAGGGGTTTAGTGACTTTACCCTCTGTCGTAATCCAAAGTTGATGGACTGTTTTTGATATTATGAAAAACAAAAAGGAAGCTTACAGGTATGGGCGGAAATCATTTCCCTTGAGCCTTTTAGTGTTGGCATGAAATTCACAAGAAATCGTGGATTGAAGATGATGTAACTGCTCAGGATTTGTGTAACAGTAGCTAATGGTGGCACGCTTATCTCAAGGTTTTCAGGAAAGGGATGAAAGCAGCAATACAGGTCAAAGGTCAACAGGAGCTGCATACATTGTCTGAGCATAACCAAGCAGACCTTATTATTATTTTTTTTTTTGGTGGAAATCCAACAGAAGCGTTCACAGAAAAGCAAACAGTGAATGTGCTTTGCGGTAACACCAGCACACAGTCAGAGTGATGCTTTTAGCTGCATTGCCTTTGGGTAAAATATAAACACACAAAACTTTATTAGACGTTATGCAACATGAAGCCGTGCACTCTGGCCCAGTCAGAGCACCCTAATCTGCAGAGCAAGACACGCCAGTAAACAACTTTTTCTCTCCACCACATCAACCATCAGGTAAATTTGTGCTGGTTATATAAATACACATAACACACAACAGTTCCTTTCCAATGCAAAGGATTAGAAATATATTGATATATACTGTATACATAAAATTGTAACAGTTGCTCAAATGTTGTAATTATTAATGAGCAGCACAGACGAACATCTGAACAGTAGTTTCAATGTTTTGAATTTTTGTTTGGATTGAGTTTATCCCACTGTATCTACTGTATAATCAGGCGGGAAAGACTAGACATCTTCCCCCCCATGGGACCAAGGTAGCAGTGCAAAATGTCCAACGTCTAGCTCTCATTATGAATTCATTATTCAGTGCTTCCCACACAAACAAGTCTCACAGCCATATGCTTAAAGAAGAAAAACCTTCACTCCCCTGCGCTCTTCAGAAACGTACTGTACCTCTTCTCATCACCTCTACTGCTCCCAGCGCTCCTCCCCTTCCTCTCTTCTCCTCTCCCACCTACAGACATACAAAACCCTGCTCCAGTACCCCTTAAAGCACACACTTGTTTTGCAGCCTTTCCAGTCTGTGAAATTAACATTTTCCTCTGGATGCCACAAGTTCACCCTGTAAGCATATTGAGTTATGCTGTGATTTGAAAAAAAAAAACCAAAAAAAAAACATTGTAACAGCTGTTGAATTTATAATGTTGTTTGCCGTAGTGTGCATGAAATAATAATAGGGTTTGGATGAAATAGTTATTTGTTGTTGAAGTCATTGTGCTAGACATGACTGCACAGCATTCTGTGACACTGGAGATACTAATCTCATACAAACAGCTGCCAGTAGCTCTTGTCACAACCCTACACACCCAACCGCCTCAGTTCTGGAGGAACCGCAGCCAGGCCGCTGTCCACCTGTTGTGGCGAACAGTATCTCCTTAATAATGCATTCAAACACAGTGGAAATGCTTTCTCCAGCACTAGAGATCAATAGTTGTAATTTCACATGTTGGCATCCTGCCTTGAGTTGCTTTTTCTTTCCCACCCTCTGATGTAGTGTGCCGAAGGCCTCAAGGGGGGTCCATCCAGTGCTTTTTAGTTTTTGTTTGAACACCAAAAAGTATTCTGGAAATGTTCCTGGTGTTTTGGTATAGTACGTCTCTGTGTTTTGGGTCACGACCGAAATGTTTGGGTCACGACAGCATTTAATATCAGAAACTGTCAAGCACTTATAGTTGGTGTGAATGTTTGATTCTTTGTCTGTGTTCAAAGGTCACTCCCTTGTTCATTCATTCACTCCAATATATAATAAACTCACTGTCGTTTGTTCTGTAATAAGCCATACATTTAGATTTCAGAAAAATGTAGAAATCATTGTCAATGTGTGTCACGGCTCACAGGTGTAGTGTTGCATGAAATGTAACCAATACTCAACTTCATCTCTCTTAGACAATCCCCGTATATTTTCTGTTCTTCAGATCAATTTCACACGCTGCCTGCGTCAGTTTTTTTTTCATATACACAGCTGAACAGAGAATTGGCTGCTCACTTACAGTGCAAAAACATTTACAGTGTGCCTGAGGAAGCTAAAGGTCAGCAGCAAATTATCGTTTCCCTCTCAGTGTAAGCATGGTGTAGAACTGCCTCTGATAAATACTGGAAGGTGTTTGCATCACTTCAGCATTCCTGTGAACAAAAGCTTAATTAAGCCACCTCTTTGTGTAGCAGGCCACAGCCATCCTCGTCATACCACAGGAGGAAAACAGCTGCCATTTTGGGGTCACTGGAACTTTAGTATGCAGCGGCTGGTTAGAGCGAGGAAAATGTCATGCAGCTACCAGCGCAGTGTAAAAATAATAGCCCAGAGAGGGTAATTAAGACAAAGACAATCTTACTCATAACTTCCCATACTTTTCTTTTTTTTTTTTTTGTGTCATTTCCCTAAAACTCATGATGGACTTTTCCATTCTGTACGATTGCTGTTCTTATGTTTTATTAAGGGCTGGGGTTTAATTATTTTTTACTTCTGCATGAGCTGAGCGCCTGTCTGAAATTGATACAATGCATCATCTGACATTGGGATCATTTTCTATGCTGATATGACAGTGTTCTCCCTCTGCCGAAGATGATGAGGAAATATCCAACAATGTGCACATGGAGGTCTTTTTTTTTTAAATCCCCACTGCACAGACTATGTGACAACTGAATACACAATCTCTGAATTTACTGTAGTGCACGGGCAATGGGATTCTTTTACAGCTGATCATTTATTTTTTTCTGATCTAATCTGCAGACAGATGCATGCGAGGCACTCATATATATTTTATTCATCGCAAGCTTTATGATCTACTACTTGTGTGTGAATAAGCAAATTGGCTTCTCGCAGCGCTCTCATACCACCACTGATTGTCTTTGATTTCTTGTGCACGTTTGGATTTTATAGATTATCAGTTTTTATGACTTTAATACTTTTCTTTGTCTGGTTAAGCTGGCCGTGTTTGCTTCTCTGTGAATGTTTTAGTTTATTCTCTTCTACCCGACCCACAGCGGATCACTTATGGGAAACTTTGAGTTGGCTTTTTTAACTATTAATGTTATAAAAAATGTTTAGGAGCTTATGTATGCTTGGCTTTCTTCATATGACATCCTGTTGGTCATCATCTCTTTCTCTTAATCTCACAGAAGGTAGAAGACAGGGGATTGGTAAAAAGAACATTATCATTGACCAAATTTGCACATTAAAGGATAACTTTGTTATTTTTTTTTACATGTTTTGGGTTCGAAATGACTGCTAGGTACAAAAACCTTTGTTTTTGCTTCAATAGATCGCTTGAGAAGATGAACAGGCTGCGAACAATGGCTACAATACAGGCTAATCCTCTGGGGCAACCATGCCAAAAGTAAAAGTGCATCCACTAAAAGTGCTTGTTTTTGCCACTGACAGCCTTAGGTTGTTATTCAAAGTGTCTTATAATATTACAGAACGGATCCCTACAGATATAGATGAAAAGGATGCTTTTTGTTCAACCTTCTTTAAAGTCACTAGACTGCATTGACAAAACAGTAATTTTACTGTTTGATCAGAACACAGGAGTTTGTGGTCTACTGCTTCCTCCATCGGATAGTTTGTGTTTTTTATTATGTGGTACACAGATACTTTGATGGGCGTGGTAGCCCCAAAGGAAAGGTAAGATAGGATAAGATGTTCCTTTATCAGTCCCACCACGGGGAAATTTACATTTACATTGCATCACAGCCATTACAGCCCGTTCGTGGCTGCTGGCTGAGGCAATCTACTGGACCAATTTCAAAAGTTTTTGTACCTATCAGTCATTTCAAACCAAAAATATGCAAAAAAAAAAAATAGGGTTCAAGTTTAAAAATTGCATAGTTATGCTTTAATCTTGAGAGGGAGCGCTGCTTAGCCTGTGAAAACAGCTGTGTAATGTCTTCTGTGGCTCTAAGGGAGCGTCGTCACGTCTGAAACAATAACCCTGATGATGTCCTAGTGATGTCATGAGGGTTTCCTCAGCTTGGACTTGGAGACTTCAGCTTTCTAACAGAAAACATGCATTAATTGGGGTGTAGTTATCGAAAGATGTGGGTGTTTAACCAGGCATGCAAGTGAGTTGCATGATAGGGAATGAAATGCAGTATCTTTGGAGCTTAGTTCCCACAAGGGACTAAAACTCTTGATCTTGATCTCTGCTGCTTCAATTTTGTCTGGCCTGTTTTTTTCAATCCGTCTCTCCTAAGTCTCGAAATACTAAATTACTACTTTAACATGGACTCATAATTTTAAGACAATGGGTCCACAATGGGTCAGGTTAAATGCCTTTACTGTACATGTTTCCTCTTTGCAGATGCATTTCAGGATGTGACTTTTGGTATATTGGACCTTTTTTGTAGTGTTTGTGACTGAAGTGTTTGGGATGTAGGAGCAGACGATTTTGCGTTTGCGGCCTCTGTTAGAGGTCACAAGTTACTCTGATTATCAGAGCTTATTCAAAGCTGGCAACTGATGCTAGTTGGCTTTCCACCTAATGTCACCGAGCTTTTGTCACTCCGTCTGTAAGTGTCATGAGATTGCTTCAGCTCTAAGGTGTTTTCCAGAAGGCAGTTTTCATTATTTTGCCCACCCACTTTGGATGTCTACTAAAAGAACTTAGAAAGAAATGAGGTCCAGATTCCTGTTATCCATCAGTTACGAGAAGAGCTCGGCTCATACAACACATTGATTTCTTTTTGTCTTCTCATTGCCATTTGACTGTACGGGGTGAATGCAAGAACCACACTGATCTTTCAGTACCTGAAGGGATGTTACATTATGAATCTGCATCAGAAATTCTCAGTATCACATCACAAACGGCCTTGTGGATTTGATTTCAATTTCAACTCAGTTTCCTTCAGCACTGTTGAATGCCGGCTGCAGATTCTACAAACGCTATGTTGCTCACATTTATTGCTTTAAATCAGAAAGTTCTTGCCGCTGTCCTACCGAATAAGACAAATGAGGCCTGCTAAACCGTAACTGTGAATTATTATTAAACACAGCCTAAATCCGAGTGAGGCAGCCTCTAAAAAAAACACCACGCTGCATGCACATGATTTATAGATTTTTCCTTAAGGTCCTGATAATCCACAATTGGTTTTCTGTCTTGCATACAAAGTAACAGATGTAAGTGAAATTTCGGCATAATGTACAAATTGTATGTAAATGTAATGAGATACCATAGAAATCTAGACCACATACTGTCAGCCCTTCGTAATCTGCTTCTCTGCTCACTCTTTGACAGGTTTTTCTTAATATTTTGACATTGTTTTGTGAAAGCAGTATTACATATCAGCCTCATGTGTTACCAAGCTATATAGATTTATACTATATGTTGGTGGCACGTGTCCATGGTGCTGAGCGGCTAGCCAGGCATGAGCAGTGTGTAGGTGGGAGCCTCATGCTTGTGCACCACTCAGCTGTCAAAGAAGCTGTGGAAGCATGAAGTGCTGTCAGCAGATGCAGTCTAATGAAGGGATGTACTCTGAGCAACACAAAAGGAAAGTGACTGACTCGCTCAAGGCCTCTGTCTGGCACGTTCTCTCTGCAGGAGAGACTAAACATGCTGGATCACACCTAGCAAGATAGGGGAAGAAGTAAAGGTTGTAGAAGAAAAAAGTTATGCCTTACTAACTTATTAAGATTCAAACCCACCCACACTGTGCTAGAAGAGGGAAGATTCCTGCCTGATCAACAGCAATTACAGATCTTATGAAGATCACTTAAAGATTCAGTTAAGAGCTGCTGCTGCTGCTGCTGCTGCTGCCTGTTTCAAATGATTGTCTTCGAGTTAGCTGGAGTTGTTTAAAGTGTTGCAGCTCTCTGTGAACAGATTTGGCAGAATGTGTAACCTAACATGCACAGTCTAAATTAAAGGTACCCTGTGTAGTTAATGGCACAACGGAGCAGTGGTTTTACAGGTGGGTCTGCCTTTGGTTTGTTTTGTGTATGAACATGCCGGTGCCACGTCACACATTTCAGCTGCAGATTTCATACTGTGCCACATTGTTGGCAGTGGTCATTCGCCTGCAAATGCAGTGGATTTGCAGATGGGGAAGACGATAAAGAAAATGCATTCAACATGTTCAGCTTGTCACAATGCATTTTTCTGAGTAACACTGAATGTAAACATAATTTTTGTAGTTTACAGGAAAACTCCTTTTTTTTTTTACCACTAGTAGTGCGAGGACACACATGCATGTGGGTGCTACAATTCACATCTAGCTGTTGGTTTCATGCTGTTCTGTAGTTGATAGCATGGTTGTAACAGGAAATTTAGCACCTTGCCAAGAAAGACAGGCAAGAGGATGCTTGCTGGCAAGAAGATGTAGATGGGATGTAAATGTTTTATTTATAATATTTTTAAAAAATCACCTCTAAAAATATTCAATAAGGAAGGAAATGCAATCGTAGACTTAAAGGCCATGCAATTCTGGGAGAAAGACTCCACAAAAAACTCCACAGGATGTCTTTAAATATCATGGAGATGGAGAGAAACGGGAGATGGGGAAGTCCTATCTTTCATACAGAAACTTCCCCACAGTATAATGTCTACGGCTAACAGGTAACAGGAGCCGGCACAAAAATAGCCCACATATATCTCATCCATCCATGTTAAAAGGCTGTCTGCAAGAAGCCTGCACGCTATGAAGGAACAGTCACATGCACACATGTCACGTACTGAAACGTCTGAGAGAAACCTCCATTTTTTTTCTTGCATTAACTCAAATTTGAGAGATCACTAACACGACCGTTTGTAGACAGTATAGTTGAAATATGCAGTTTATCCAAAGCCATCAGATCCTCTTTATGTCGTCTAACAGGTCAACTGATACACAGCTGCATTTGATTACTCCTCATGAATCCATATCCATAAATATTGTGAGCATTAAAGACTTCCAGCTGCATGTGATGTCCAGCAGGCACGCCACGGACTAGAGCGTTTGGCCTCGAATGGCATTATAGTATAAGCACAGGGATATTATATCTGATGTAATGTGGGAGAGGATAATCTGAGGCCGTGGAAGTAAAGATGTATTATTGATCCTTCAGTGCATCAAGGTCGCTTCCTCTCTCCATGTCTTTCTCTCTCTCTCTCTCTGAGTGTGTGGAGGGCGTGGGGCACCGATGCAGCCGTGTGGAACAAGATATCATGCAGAACACACACACCAGAGATGAAGTGTCTTTGTTGACGCTGGAAAAGCCGAGCTGAGGATATCACAACTTCAAATTACATTCACACGTGTACTTGTGATGCTCTGTACAGTCATAGTGAGACACATACTATACTTTTTTTGAGAAAGAAGAAGACGGGCACAGTGCTGTCCCTGTAAAAGAAGAAGATTATGTATGCAAGAGGAGCAGAGTAGTTGTTGGGATAAAAATTTAAGACTTTAAAGGTCAGAAATTAAATGAATCACACATTAATGTTTGTAGATGATGCATAAATCAGTGCAGCCTTTCCCTTCCTACATCTTTGCTCTATGAGCCCTGTAAGCCTGTGCAGATGTGCATGTGTGTGTGTGTGTGAGAAAGAGAGAGAGACTCCAGTGTGTAGAAAAAAGAGAAGGATCAGTGCTTCCACCTGAGCCTCTGCCAGAGAGGAGCCAGCCTTGCATTTGTATATGGAATAATAAAATTGTGTCAAAAAGTGCAGGCAAATATTTCTGTACACCGGCACTTTCTGTGGGGAACGGAGCTCAGACAACTGCAGCAATCGCTCTCTCTTTTTTTTCTCCTCCTTCATGCTTCCACTGTTTTGTGGTCTCACTGCCCAGACTTAAATGTGATATTGTACTATTTTCCCTCTAAGAACGGTCTCATTCTCTTTTATTGCTCCATTTTGTCTTGTTAATGCAATGACCGCTCCCCACAGAGAACTACTATCACTACACACACACACACACACACACACACACACACAGACACACACACACACACACACACCTCTGTCGGGCTTCTCTCAGGCGAGAACCAGAGAGCCCCCACTTGCACAGCAACATCAATAATACAACAGAAGTACCCCACCCCACCACCACTTGCTTCCAAAAATAGACCTCCTTTTTTGTTTAATATTTCATTTGCTCCTTCTATCTATCTCTTTTCCCCCTTTTCTCTATTCATTGTCTTTAAATACGTGATGAGGAAATATGTCAACAGATGACTCCACGCTCCCACCTTCCCACTTACATCCCATCAAGAATTCTGTCTTCCCCCAAACCCACAAACCCCATTTCTTCCAAACACCATCTACCCTGCCAAGTGGTACCTCTCCTGGCACCTTACAGTATTTCTCCATGGGCTATCTTTCTCCTATATGAATACAGGCCTTAACTAAAGAGTTTACTGATTACTGATTGATAACTCAGTTCTGTATTTTATAATCCTTGTGTTCAACCAAGGCAGTCCCTGTGAGGTTTAGCGCCTTCTTTAGCCACGCATGGCTTGGCTTTAGGGACAGTCGTTTGTTCGGCCCACCTCTTTGGTCCAGACTGAACTATTAGATGGATTGACATTTATGGTGCTGAGCGATGAATCCTAATGAATCTGGTGATGCACTGACTTTTCATTTAGTGCTACCAGCAGATCAATTTTGACACATCCAGTGAAATATCTCAATATCAGCTAGATCAGTTAGCAGACAGACTCCCAATAGAGGCATATGTTACTAACTAACTAACTAACACGGTGAACATTATGCATGATAAACATCAGCCAGTTAGCACTGTCAATGTGAGCATGTTAGCAAGTTGACATTTAGCTCAAAGCACCACAGTTCCTATGTGGAGCCTCACAGAGCTGCTTGCATGTCTGTAAAGTCTTATTCTTGTTTCCATATGAGATCAAAAACTAGTAAACAGTGTTTTGTTACTGACGATTATCAGCTATGTCATTTCAGAGTTAGAAATAAGTTGACTAAGACACAGTGAGACAGCAGTAGGAGTAAGAAAGGAATAATAGCTGAGAAATTATTGGATTTAGTCCCTTTAGGTAAAACCCAGTGTTATCTGTCAATCAGGCCTGTTGCATTCACATAGTTGCCTTTATACACTTTATGTACTCTGGTTGTCTATCAAAAAAGTACAAAAAAGCTTTCTCTGCCTTCGCTACTATTACACAATACTTTCTGAAATGAGATGACAGCATTTGTGTGTAGGAGCTCTAATCCGTCATCAGCGAGGCAGATTCAAGCAGAAGGGAAATGCTCACTGAGACGAGTGTTCAAACCACAGTCAATCGTGCATCACACATTCTCACAGTCTTCACATTTCTCATAAACAATTCTCTTCCCACTGGAAGTGATTTCAGAGGTGGTTGAGTGCGCCTTACCCGCTGCTTTGTGTGTTTTCAGTTTTCGCTCTGTGGCTGATGTTGTGGTTCAGGCTGCTGACGTCCTCTGACCCAGCCTGGCTGAGAGGAGGCAGGAGAGGAGCGCTCTGCTGAGAGTTGACTTACAGTTTCTTATATAATGCATCCTAATGGAGCACATACAGTAGGTAGCTGAAGATGGGCAGATAGTGCTGATGCTGGACTTTGCCCTGCTTACCTATCACTGCCTTCATTTGAAATTCTCTTCATCTCTGCAACTTCCTATCTAATGAGCAGCTTTTGTACTGATAAGAATAATTAGAAGACCTGGAAACAAAAATATTTCAGGAGAGTATGGCAGTGAATTATTTTACCCTCTGCTTGTTGACTGTTTTTGTAACATTACAGTTTGGCTCCCCCTTCGCCCATTATTCATGTCTTTTTAGCTCTCTGCTCCGATACATTAACTTCAAACAGTAGTAAACAATGGATTAATTCTCACTGTTTTAGCCTCGTAAATCATTCTAGGTTATTGTCTTAAGATGTTTGCAAACATATTTTCAGTAGCGCAACGTAATGAGGTGTGCAAATTGGTTTTGGCAGGCAGAGTTATAGAGGTATTGTAGAGGGGCACTGTATCAGCATAGAGTTTACCTGGGCAACATCTTAATGTGATGGGGATGGAGCTGGTTTTAAATATCAAACATGGTTTGGGCAAAGTTTTACACTGAAATGCTTGATTGAATCCTAAATTAGAGTGTAGCAGAAAGTGTGTAGTAAAATTAATATAATGCCAATTGTGCACACAAAAAGCTCAGTGTTGCAGCGTTATATGACTTGAATTCAAGCACCGCATCCTTTTATGAGAAATATCCAACTTTGTTTGGTTGTTCTATAAAGTGGTCTTTGATAACTAATACTTAAAATATCACTCACGCAACCACAGTCTTGATGCCAGTGGGGACTTTTCAGAAGCACTGTATCCAGTAACCATCTGCCTACTTTAAAATCAATCACAGCATAAAGCCTTCTTCTCTCAGAGGGCTGAACTTCTCACTCAGGATCTCTGTTTTTATTCGCTCACTAACCTCAGAGAGATCTGTCTGGCTGTCTGTCTTTCAGCAAGTGAGAAGTTTGAACACTGGTTTTGAATCTAAATCTGTAGGAGAAAATATGTATTGTCTGTTAAAGTACTCCATCAGATACTGGCTGAAACTTTCCAACAGTTTGTACTGTAGCTGAACTGGTGTTAATGGATGGATCTGCCCACTCGCAAATTTACCGCGATGCCACGCTCTGCTGTGTCGTAGGCATGCGAGGGGGCGAAGGCGTGCTTTCCCTCCAAACTTCTTATCTCATCACATCTGCGATGTCTTTCAGTGTGTGGTTTCAGCAGTCAGCTGTGCATAACTGATTCATGTATAGTGAATTCTTTTCGATGCCTCAGAGCTCGGGAGCAAAAACATCAAAGTAGAACAAGTAGAATTCATTTGTAGTTTCCACAGTTCAGTAAAGACAGGATTGTGTTACTTGTCATGTTGTTTTAACTCTTTATGTACAGTGAGGTGAGAATACAAAGTTAAAACAAAAGGAATTAAATTATACAAAATAATTTACTGACATACTGGCACACACACACACCTCATCACTAATTTGCAGTAGCAGATACATTATAAATCAGGATGAACTGAAATAACTTTTGATCCTTTAACTTTCCCTCTAGCTCCAGCATCAGGTCAAAACCTTTTTGTTCAATACTTTGGTTTATGACTGCAAGGGTAATGGCATAAATGATAATAAAGTTTGATGGTGAATGTGGTAAGTACTATATGCGCTTAAAATTTTCATGGTGACATCATCACTGTGAGTGTGTTAATGTTAGCATTTAGCTCTAAGCACTGTGTGCTTAAGTACAGCCTCACAGAGCTGCTACTATGGCTGTAGACTCTAAGGGCCTTTCGAATGGTCTATAGTGCATGCTGCATTTAGTGCACTTAGGACGTGTCCGACTCCACTTTCACCAGTCAACCAATTAGAGTCATCTCCCATTCCACTTATACCAAGGGGCCTGTGTGTACATGCATTTTGAACCTGCCTATTTAGATGTATCTGCACCTTTTAAATAGCAGAACAATATTGTACCACTGGCTTCAAACCAGGTATTTGTTTGTTTTGCTTTAGTCTTGCTAATGTAGAATGTGACATTGCTAATAGTGTATTCATTTGTTTCACCACAATGTCCGTTCCTGACGACTGATGCATGGTAACATTTTCATGTTTAGGCACCTCACTCTCCAGTGTCCTGCAAGTCCTGCATTTTGTATACAACCACCATCTAACCCAAAACAACCTGCCTGCCACCTTTGTACAAGAATGTAATAGAAAGCAGAGAAAACATTGACCGTAAACCACTCAACAATTATATGTCCCTCAAGATATATATGGCAAAAACGTTTCAGCAGTATATAAATGTAAGTTTTATGAGACAGGGTTGGTGTGGTGTTTCCTAATGAATTCTCCTTCCCTTAATTATTATTGAACCCTGTTGACCGCTCTGTGTCTTAGTTTTCTCTGGAGATGAGTGGGGGACACAAAGAAGGTGAGGGACAGCAGACCTTCGACACAGGACATATATCGTCTGCTGGGACCAGGACACACATTTCTGCAGTAATCGATGGAGACAACAGTGGTAATGGCCTTAACAGCCAAGCAAGGAGGGGGATCAGCGGCCATCGATCCGAGCAGCTGGGGGAACCAGTGTATGTCCGAGTTAAAGGTGATGTTTCACTGCTTTCAGGGACCCATGTGGTCGGTGGGAAATGAGCAAAGTATCACACTAGGTCAGCTGGATCTCTCTCATTGCTGGGCACCCTCAATTATTTACTACCCCTCTCTCTTCCCTACCTCCCCTCCCTCCTTCACTCAGTCAATGTATGTCTGCTTGCGTCTGTCAGCTTCCACCTCTCTCATTTTCTCTTTTAAACCCCATTTTCAATCAGCTTGGGTCAAGCATTGTTCAAGGGTTTGATGTTTCTGCTTGTAGATGTTCATTCAATTTTCCACTGTTGGCATTATTTGCTGCAGCAGCTAGACCATGTGAACACGTGAGCTAAATTGCATTAGTATGCTGCTTACTTAGACCATGCTATTTTATGCTTGCTTTGTGCATTTGCACAACACGAACCTCAGCTACATCGGGAATTCAGAGAAGTGTCGGCTGGCGGTTTGTAGTTACACGAGTGGAATTTCATCACTGGAAGTTCTTGGATGTTTATGTTTAGGCGGATGCTAAAAGCCCATATTCTCCCAGTAGATTTTACAGGGCATTGCCATATTCTTCAGTAGTACATCTTCACGAACGGCCTGCGGGTGCTCAACATGCACATAAAACAGTGCCTCTATATTTACTTTTTAAAAGCCCTGTTCCCTCTGCATTCAGGACACTTTTGGAATAGCTGAAGACCAGGCAGCATCTTCTGTAAAGTGGATACTACTCAACATTTTGATAAAATGCACTTTGCCACTTTGTATTGTCAGTGCACCCAAAGGATCTTGTTGTCAAATGCCTTCTTGTAACAAAGCATTTGATAACTATAGCAGTAATGATTACTGACATTCTGGCACTCAGCTATGTAAACTCATCAGTACTTAGTGTCCATGCTTTTTGTACCTTATTCATTCAATGGTTTTATTGTATTAACTTTGGTAGGGCTAACTTGATATACCTCTCTTCACCAAATACGTTATTTTACACTGCGAGAGTCTATTGATGTCATTTGCTTTGAGTGAACTCAAGTATTTCACCACTGTGCAGGGATATAGAAGGTCTCTGTGGCTCAGAGCCTGCCTGCACTGGAGACACACCTCAGAGCTCAGCAGCTGTCAATTCAAACTCAATGTTGCTCACAGGTGCCAGCTCCACTCTGCCTTTTATAAGCCTTTGAGCATCGATCAAAGCGAACCGCCTGCTCGGGATTCAAAATGCAATACTGCACATTTCTGCAAAGTCAAACTGACCAGTCTCTCAACTTACTGAAGGTTCAATATTGTCAGAGGGCTGAGCTGACACAAAAATCCCAGAAGGGTGAGTGCTTGTAAGAGCGGAAAGTATGTACAGTACTGTGAGTGCATACATGCCAGTGTGTGTGAGTGACTGAAGCATGTCATTGCAGGTGTGAGATGGTCAAGGAGCAGTGTTGCAGCAAAATGAACGCCACTTAGTGTCCCATCAGTAGCACGCGCAGTATTGGTCTCTGGTCTCTTTTGTCACGGGTGTCATGGATTCTCATGGATCAGTGGATCCATGTGTACCAGCTACTCACCTCAGGCAGGACACCCTCTGTCTGTGCCCTCACAAATCACTGTCGGAATACAAATCTGTTATATGATATGAAAATGTTAAGAATGATATAGTTAATGTTTGGTTATGTTTAGGCACAAATATGACTTGTTTTTTTTGGACCATAGTTTGGGTTAAAATAAGTACCTTGTTATTATTAGAGGAGCATTGTCGTCATGGTTTTAATTATAGAAATGTGGTTAAGCATTGAGCAATCATACAGTAGTCATGCTTAAAATAAATCTATACCCTCACACTAGGAAATGAACGACAGTCTCAGGTGATGAAGTCTGATTTTCCTCCCCAAATTGCTCCCTGTTTGGATTTTATCTGTCTAAAACAACATCACCTCACCACCCCCGTTGCTCTGTGGCTTAACATAAACATTTGTCACTTTGGGCCACCTGCTGAAAGGACTGGAGATGACTGGAGGAACTGCCTCCCAAGAAGAACACTCCTGTTCACTCCTTTGGTTTTTGACATTTTACTGTATCTAATACATTCCTATCAGCCTCAGCTGTATTTTGAGTTTAGCTACCTTTACCAAATAGCATGCTAACGCACTAAACTATGATGGTGTGCATGATAAGCTAGCATGCCTGTTGACTCTTTGTTTTGTTTATGTTCCTGATTCCCTTTCTTGTTCCCTTGTGTTAGTATCAGAAATAAAAGTATCCCATAATTGATTTTTGATGGTCCAAAACGTGAGTGCTCCAACTTCACCTCTGCTTTTCAGATATAAGGTAATAGCTGTCACTTGTGCATATATTTTACATATAATCATTGTAGAATCAAGGATTAAGAGTGTAGGATCAATTTTGAAAATGATGGATATTCAGGCACAATATTAGCATGTACCATCAGGGCCTGTTGTAGGTTGTCCACCCATAAAAATGTTGTTATTGATGAATCATGTTTGCTGCAAACACAAGTGCAGATAATAGGACAGGCTGGCAGAAATGAGACAAATGTGTGAGGTCCACAAAGTTTAACTCAGAAAAAGTATCATCAACCCAGACATTTTTCTCCCCACTACTCTGAGCAGCATTTCCTCTCTGTGCCATGACTCACTGTGTGTCTGTGTGAGCAGGCATCTGTGTGTGCTATTTAAGGAGGTATGGTCACAGTGCATGGCCCACTGTGTCTGTCTGATCTCTGGTGGGAGAGGTAGCTCTGGCTGAGTGGTCATGACCCTCCCACGTAGTAGTGGGGGTGCAGAATGAATGGCACTGAGCACAATGCTCACTCTTTAATATCAGCAGCTAATGCATCTGTGATCGAAACACCTGCTGGTGGTCGCTTTCATCTTGTGCCCTGAAAATGATCTGGCGTCATTGTCTGTTTCGGCCTGTTTGATAGTCACTATTGGGGAAAAAAAGAGGGTGTCTTTTGAGTTGTAGCACAATTGTAATGCACCAAACTCTTTCCTTAATGGCCTCCCAAACATTTTAGTAGTTAAGTAAAAGAAACGAAAATAGCATTATTTGCTGCAGAGTGAACCTTACAGACTGCAAAAAGTAAATTGGAAGCCAAAGAGACACCCTGTGTGCACTGTTACTCTGACCTAACCTAACTTTCTCTGTCCCCACTAACTCCTGACCTGTCTCAACCTATTGATTTGTGTTGTGTTCCTGCTGCTTTGTTTATCTGACCCAGGCTTGGCTTGAATCTATCAGGTAGACTTCACTCCGCTTTCTTCTCTTGTCTGAAAAGGACAGGGTAGTAGAGTTTCTTTATAGGGCCACCGCCAATTACCAATTCACGACATGTGATACAACAATCTTGAAGTTAAAAAGCTGTGAGCTTCGCTTCTTTGTTATCACAAATTTTGCAGTTCTCAATTCCATAAATGAATGAGCAAGATGTTGTCGGTGTTTTGGCATTTAGCATGTTTACAGCTTCTTCAGTGTCTTGCCTCTTATGATGGAGCGCCTTAGAGAAGCTTAACCGCCACAATGAAAGCTATTAGATTTTTGGACTGTGACCTTTATCGGTCCTCTGTCTTTAAAGGTCATTCACTTATTGGACAGAACATGTTCCTGACTTTGCAGAGTGGATTTGAGTGTCAAATCCAGCATGCTCCTATGCACCTCATCTCATGGCAGCGCAGAGAAAACTGTCCTTGAAACATATGCTCTACCTCTAATTAAAGGAAAGCTCAAGAAAGACCCAAAGTAGCCCAAGGCATGCGCCTTTAATTAACGAAAACAGTCCTCATGTTCATGGAAGTGATTGTCAGTGCTGCACTTATTACTCAGGTCAAGACATATCAATCATGTAAAGTGAGTCTATCATCCTCTACTGTGTCCTCTATATACTGTATAATGAAATTAGGATTAACGGTAATCTTTCAGAGGTTGTTTAAAGGTTCTTTATATGAGACTTATAGGAGACAACTATTTGCTTTGTAAGGACACAGTAGAGCAATGGGGACCTGAGCAGAGAGTGAAGTCAATTCATTGTGTTTTGTAATCTGAGCTTCTCTGTCCTGTGTTTTGGTCACTGTGTTGTGTTGTGAGTCCGTGAATTGTTGTCAGTGCATGAACCCATAGCACAGTGAAACCGAACAGAAAAAAACATCAGAGCCGCTGCCCAGCGACCGACTCAGCTTAGCTACTGAGCAAACGCAGTAGCACAAAAGTTAAGAGAGGATGTCAGTCAGTGGTTGTGTACAGAAAAAAATTTGCTGCACATTTGCTTTGGTCTGAGATCGTTGGATCCCACATAGTGAACCTTTTAAAGTATTGTTATTCTGTAAAGTATATCACTTTCTAAGGGTGGGCCACAGCCACTAAATTGAAGGGGGATGTTCATTTGACCTAAAGTATAATTTTCAATTTACAAGAAAAGGGATGGCACAGATCAGAGGCAAATCTGAAATAGACATAATTTTGCATAGCAGAAAATGATTTTTCTGTGTTCCCTACCTGTTAATTATTCTGGGATCTCTCTGGTGTATCTTGTGACCCCTTTTTTGTGTTTTACTGCAGCCCAGTGATTTCCTGAGGTTGTTTTTCGGCGCATCTGTGGAAAGTTTTGTTGGAATCGCACAGAAAATGTGGAGTCAGTGGTTGGAACAGCGAGGGAACTTTGGCACAAAGCGTGGCACCCCAGATGCATGTTGTTAACCCAGATCTTCACAAAATCAATACTGGGGGTTGGACTTCACAGGTCTCCTCTTCCACACTGACAGACTACCTGTGCTCGACACAGTTGTTTTTCTCCAAGCAGGAATGCAATACTTTACCTGCAACTGTTAAAACAAAGGCATTAACCCTGAAACAGCCCAGTTGCCTTGTTGCCGGTTTACTTTTTTTCCTAGACAGCATGTCAGTAGGAGAGTTACGTGGGTATTACATTACATTACATTGGTTACATTTGATCTTACATCCTTACCGGCACAGATGTGTCCACACTAAAACCTCTCGTTTCTTCTGACACAGTCGTGCTCATAATATTGTGAAAGGTGTTGTTTTCCAGGTTCACTTGCAGCTTTCTAAAGCTTCCAAGAATCCACCACGCAGAGGTATAAAGGAATGGCCTTGTAGGCAGAACACATCGATACAAACCACAGAGAGAGCTGATCCAACATGATGCCATGTGCATGGTGAGCAAAATTTGATACAGGTGGATCCATTAAAAATTGACTAAATGTCATCAATAAACCTGTCGTGCCCCACTGCAGTCCTTCCAATAAGAACAGAACCAAAACCTCTCCCAGCGAACTTCTGCCATCTACAAAAGTAACATTAATGCTGATGTTTTCGCTGTTTCTCCTTTCATGTAAAAATATTCGTTATTAGACGAGTCTACATTTACACCAGCTCGAGCCATGTGCTTTCACTTTCACATGCGCCATCCTCCTGTTTATTCATGAGTTTGTCTCAATCCAGAGAATAAAAAATTCCCAGAAGAGGAGCCAAGAGTTCCACACCAAAAAAAGGAATATCTAAAGCAAGTTTATAGCTCATACTACAAACTTGCCATACAGACGCCTGATGGAGTCTCCCTCTCTCTCCCATTCTCTCCATCACCCCAGGCTGTGTCCATCCAAGTTTGGAGGACAGTGTTATATTATTAGTAAAGGGCTGTCCTCATCAGCACAGCTGTGTGTGGGATGTGCACTGTTGATCCTCTGAGATGCAGTCGAGCAAACGCCTCTCCGTCACCTTTTATCTGCGCTTCACATACAGCTGAAGGCAGAACAAACAAGTGCAAAACTTGTAGCCAGTGATATCATCGCTTGAAAACTTCAGAAAGACGCCATGAATCAGTGTGGCATTTGACTCGACATATATCGGTGGTGCAGTTTTTGTTTGCACATCAGATGACAAATTCTACAACACAATTTTATCCACCCACCGCTCAAGTCATCCATACAGTGTTCACAGTGTGGTGGTGTTTACCCACAGTCACGATGCAAAATCGACACTGAGGTCGTGTGTTGTTTTTGTTTTCTAATTTTTTTAATCTTTTTTTTTTGTTGTTGATTGAATACATACTACTTTTTGAAGGCTTAGAAAATAGAAGATCTTTCTCTGGTTGCCTTATCTTTCATTGGAATGAAGATAGTTCCCAACCAGTCATTACTTATACACCAGAGTTGTTATATGTGTGTTATCTGATGCTATTCTCCTCCTGAAGTAGTTTTCTTTTCCTAAAGCGGTATGAAGACTTGTGAATACTATTTTCTCTTTTAAGCATCACTGTTTGTTTTCCCAGTCTTATTCAAAGCTCTCTGCTGCCGGCAGAATGGAAGAATAAGCATTTGTTCTCCATAACCATGGTCTTATTCTGAAAATCAAGCCTCCACATGGATAATAATGTCAACGAGAAAAATGCTAGACACACATTGAAGACATAATTACTGACTGCTGCTTTCACTGGAAGCCTGAATGTTGTTTCATTGTGTGTGTACTTACAGCCCCAATGCACCCGCCAAAATACATCCGGCCAGACATATTCACACATTTCATTATGAAAAGAAACTTTGTTGTATTTGGTAAATAATTGTAAGGCTTCTCTGGCTTATGGGTTTTCATTTCTATCTTTCAACTTTGGCCAGTATCATGCTGTTAAACACTGCTTTCCGTCTTCGGTCTTGCGCAGCATCAGGTGTTTGTGTTGGGTGTTAATGATGAGGACGTGCGTTAGAGGACAGGAGGCCCGTGACCTTTGCCACGGCTCAGTTACCAGATGCTGGCGTCATGTGGCAGCAGCCAGCTGGAGGGATCAATGGCCTACATAGCAGCTGGTAATATGGGGAGGCTTAACACAGCCCAGCAATTAACCTGCAAATGTAGCACAGATCAGAGATGGCTCTACGAGGGGCATGTTTGATTCATCTCTTGTGGCTGTTTGGAAACCGACAAGTCCTCCAAATTATACAGCAAAATTGGTCCTCTGTGCTTAATGTGGGACTACATCGTATCTAGATAATAAGCCCTCGTCTTACTTCAGATGTGCTCAAGGAAAATATCATCCTAGCCGTACGGCGATTAGTAACAATTTGGGCTAATGGCAGTATGTCGTATCATTCGTTGCAGGGGCATAAGCGCAGGCAGAGCTAAAAAGAAAAATCACTCCAAATCAGCAGAAAGCCAGCTTTTAACTAGCTGTGACATTTGGATGAGTGTGTGGGTGACTAAGAGGTCAAAAAGTGACATTGAAATAAATTTGATCCTGTCTGTTTACACCAGGCACGATTTTATATGTAATACCCAAACTGGGGTAACAAAACCTGTCACGGTATAGTCATGGTGTGTGTGCATGTGTGTGTGTTGCTGTGTTGGTATATAAGCTATTCTCATTCTGTAGAGTTTCTAAATTGGCGGATCAATCAATACAGTCTGTCACGGCAAGCCCACAGCAGGTCTTCATCTTGAGGATGTGGGTGTCACAGTGAAATGCTCACTCTCACCCACTAATGCACATATCAACTTGACTCATTCTTATAACACCACTCTCCTCCTCCTATCTGCATGGGAGCCAAATGGCAAGAAGAAGCTTTACTGCACCGCACTGACTCAAAAGATCAGCCTGTGTTGTTTTTTTTCCGTTCAGCTTTAATCATCAAACATTCCAACGTGCTCCTTCTCTGTTCTTACAATGCTGTATGTGCATGACTGTGCAGCATATCAGTGATCACGTTTCACCACCTTTCTCATAGAATACACTCTCCTGAGTCATGCGACTGCCAGTTTTCGTTCTGCAGCGCATTCTTTCAAAATGATTTTGTAGGAGAGCCGATTCAGTATGACTTTGACAGCTGCGTGACCAGACAGACTTGATACACACACACTTACCTCATGTCGAATCTTTCTTTTTTTCCTTTTTTTGCACCCCTACACCTGTCAGCCTCCCCTCTGAATCATCAGTCCACTCCTGATAAAAAATTTATTTTGTTATTTAAGATTTGCTTTTTTCTCTCCTCCCTCCTTATTGTGGAGGCAGTGCGTAAATCATTATGGGAAAGTGAGGGTGGAGAGAGAAAAAAGAAAGGTTCAGGAAAAGCGAGAGAAAAAAGGAAAGAAAGGGGGCTGACATTCACCAGTGGGAGTAAAAAAAAATTAAATAGAAGAATTGATGAGAGAAAGGCTGGGTGTCTCAGAAGGAGAGAGAGAGAGAGAGAGAGAGAGAGAAGGTCATGGGGATGAGGGTCCTGCTTCACAAATTACCGCTCAGCTAGTCGTTGGCGGTCCTCGATAATTTGCAGCCCAGGGGGAGAAAAAAGATCGGTAGTGATTGTAGTGGATAGATATGAGAGGGGAAATATATTGTGGCAGATCTATAAAGAGAGTGCTTATGGGAGAAAGGGCCAGGGTCAGAGCCGCCAGCTGACCGTGGGAGGAGTGCAAGCCTTTGACATGTTCATGCGGCTACAGTTATAAATTTCACCAGCATGAAGGATTTGGAAATAAAAGCAATAAGAGTGTTTCTTCTTTTATACTCTTGGACATCAATGTTGAGTTGGTTTGTGGCTGCATAGAGATATATTTTGTTTTACATATTTTTTTTACATGTACTTTACATTTCATTAACTCCTCGACTTATTGATTGCACACAAACATCTCCATAAATGATTAAAAACAAGTCATTGCGGCTTTAGTTATAACTGCTGCTTTTCATACAACTAGCAAAGGTATCAGTAACAAGAGTCCCCTCAGATTATGCAGGATTAATTAAAAAACAAACAAAAAAACACCAATATACAAATCTTAAAGCTGAAATAATGACTGTTTGAAATAACATACATGACTGGTATGTTGGTCGTTGTTATATATTAG
Organism: Pempheris klunzingeri; assembly: GCF_042242105.1. Classification (NCBI taxonomy): domain Eukaryota; kingdom Metazoa; phylum Chordata; class Actinopteri; order Acropomatiformes; family Pempheridae; genus Pempheris; species Pempheris klunzingeri. The sequence continues at coordinate 13,520,967 of NC_092028.1, forward strand.
TATTGTTCACGTGTTGTTATTAATTGCTCATCTTCATGTACAGACTCACAGTGTCTTTCATTTCAAGGAATGCAGAAAATTCATAGAGGGACTCTTAGAAAGCTCATCAAAGCCTCATCTTCTCATTCATTTCTTTATTCATCTGTTTTCTTTTTTTCTCTATCGACATTTCTAAGAAGTGTGATTAGGAACACATGGGTCTGACACTGGCCTCATGGCCTATAGCTCTCTTGTAGACTCAGCTGTTGGTGGTTTAAGTAGCTGGACATCAGCGCTGGATTCGAAATATGTAACAGAATAAAGAGACTATGCAGTAAATAGTAGCATTAGTAGCATTGTCGTTATACACATGGTTGTAGTCTTAAGCCAACATAGTTTAAATCAACACCTGGATCTTTGACACAGTTCCTGGATAGTGCACCACAGTTACATCAGAAGCAGCTTGTTGTGTGCTATGAATCATGGTAGTCACTTGTGAACGTCTGTAATAAATCTTCCCAAACAAATTGTCAATGCACAGCTTCTATCCTAATAGAGGGATGAGAGCTAAGTGTCACAAGTGGATGGGAGGGGAGAGGAGAGGGAGTCTAGTTAGACGCTGGCACCCCTATACTGTAGATAGACATTAGAATGATTATGTTCTTCCTTAATAGAAAAGAGTTCCTTAAGGGTTCTCTATATGATATTTAAAACATTAATGTAGCATTAAATTATTTTCTACGTAAGGATACAGTGGAGTTATGGAGTCCTCAGAGAGAATGAAGTCACTCTCACTGTATGTGTGTTATAATCTCAGTTTCTCTGTCTTTTGTTTTAGGTTGCTGGGACAGTCGTTCAGTGAGTGAACTCACAGCCCACAGTGAAACAGAGACGAAATACGAGTCCAACAGAGGTGAGACAGACGCAGCTAAGCTACTGAGCTAACATACAAGCACAAAAGCTAAGGGGCGTTGTCAGCATAGACAGTGGACGTAGGTCTGAAAAGTGATGTCAGTGCTGAAGTGGCTTAAATCAGCATCGTTTCTGCTGCTTGCAAAAAGAAGTCAGATTGTATAGAACATTATGAGAAAATGACCCTACCGCTCACTTGATTTATTCTCTCCGTCAAAACTTTTCCTAACGAGTTAAAGCTTTCAGTACAGTATGAGGTTCTTTTTGTAAATTAGAGTAAAATAGACCATAAAGCAGGGTATGCGTAAGATGTAACTACCTTGTGACTAACAAATCAGAGGCCGGTCACGGTGAAACCTGGCCAATCAGACGCAGGGATCCTCTCAGAGTAACTGCCTTAACGCCAAACATCAAAACAGCGGTCTATAAACCAATGGCTGACGTCACAGTGGCTACGTCCACTTCTTTTATAATCCATGGGTGTCAGTCAGCGGTCGTGTTCAGAACAAATGAGAACAAATGAGAGAAGCAGCCGTGGAGCCGTGGTGGGTGAGGACGGGGCGGGTTCAGGTCTGAGATGCTCTGGTCCTGCATAGAGAACCTTTAAAGTTATATTTATATTAATGTTTTTTATTTTATCTTATTTTTGCTGCATCCCAATTGGGTTGGATGTTCACTCACAAAAAGTAGTGCACACGTTTCCATTGTTGTGTGGATAATTATGAAATCAGCTGTAAATATTTCAGTGATTAATTATGTACAGCGTCCTCTTGTTCATCCTCCTACGGTCTTCGGGGCCTGTGTCTGTCTTTTTCTGTAATTTTATGAAACCAACAATCAAACATTTACACCCAGTTACACCCAACTATTTCTGTCACTTTGGATGTGAATAAAGCCTTCCAGGAGAGGCTGTCTGCTCCATTATCCCCATCATTATCCCCATATTTAAATCATCGTGCTGTCTCTGTTACTCTCCGCCTTTGAGTGTGGCCTTCTGGAACAACTATAAACACTGTTCCGACATAGATGGATGACACATTATACAAACTAGTTTGTTTTTAGCACATTGCCACTTTTAGTTTTATTTGTCCAGGTTTTAAGATCTCTGCCTCCTCCTCAATACTACAGAGGATAGTGAAATCTCATTTCTGGTGCTCACAGTCTTGAAAATTACATCTAAATAATTCAACAGCTAGAGTTAAGTGAGAAAATATGTTTTTGGTGAATCAGTCCTATTGGCAAAAGGACAGCAACGATGTAACCTCTAGCTCTTAATTGGTCGCAATGTTTAACTCATAGTTCACATGTGTCCTTCCACTTTGTCTTTGCTTGTCAGGAGGCTTGTGACAATCACTGAGATCTGCGAGGGCATCGGTGTAGGTCAGGCTTTTACACACAGCAAAGAGGTCCAGAGAGTGATGGAGTGTCCATCTGCTGAAATACATTGAGCATGTTGACAAGCGATTCATTTCTCTGCCTTTTAGACGCTTGTTTATAATAGACAGATGCCTCCAGTCCTCTACAAAGAGATGAATGTCAGCTGATATCTAGGTCGACTGTGGCGTCTACTGTAGTATGGCGGCGTTTAAATGGGTCAAAGTGATGTGTGTGTTTGTGTTTACCTAAGACAAATTGTTTGTGTCTGTATGGATGCCGATGAATTACACGACTGCCTGTTTGCAATTTGATATGTATTCATGTCACTTTCTCCTCCATTATCCATCACAGCAGCTTAGTTTACCTGGGGTTTCTGTTTGAGTATTTGTTTGGGAACAAGTGTGTGTGTGTGTGTGTGTGTGTGTGTGTGTGTGTGTGCATTTGTCTGCTAAATGCGTTGGTGTTGGACTGGTGCACCTCGCTTCATTACCCTCCTCCCAGCTGCAGACAGACTCCGCAGCAGGAGCCCACAAACTCTCAGTACTCCCTGTCTACACACCGCAGCCCGGCCACAAAAACACACACGCAGACAGCCGTGCACACTCAGCACACACACCCAGAAATACACCCTGAGACAAGCCCGCAGTTGAGCTGACTGTAGCACATTGCCACACACTGCTGGCCCCTCACGGGTGCTCCTATGCGTTGTCACCCTGGGCCTGACTCAGACAGCCGCTGGCCCTCGACACCCTCCTCACCGCACCTGGATACAACTCACAAGATCATATCGTCTTAATTTATTTCTCCTGGAGAAATGTACTTAGTTTGCATCATCGTGTTACTCTCCCCTGGAAGATTCATTTTGCTGTCTCAGAGATATCTGCAGACCCAGAGACATTGCAGATTTTTAATAGCTGGAACTCTGCTGCAGACACTCGCTGGAGTAGAATTAATGCGCTGCTCTGTCGTGTGTGTGTGTGTGTGTGTGTGTGTGTGTGTGCGCGTGCTTGTCTGTGTGTGGTGTGATGCTTGTTTGCTTGTTTGTTTGTCATGGTGATGGCGGTGTTATGGCATGTTTTGGCGGAGCCTTTCACCGCTCTCCTCACTGGCAGGCTGACGTGCTCCTGGAGCAGATGGTGCCGACTGAGAACATGAACATTGCCGTGCCCTTGGATGGGACACAAACTCTCTCTTCCCCTCAGTGCCTTTTTTTTTCCTTCCTCTTATCCTCTTTTTTTAATTTCTTTGGCACCTCTTTTGTTCAACCTTTCTTCTTTTCTCTTTTTTGAATGAGACTTGGGGACGAGAAATGTTGGATGCAGTGTTACTTTTTTTTTTTTTTGCAGTACACATCTCTTTTAAAAGAAACATTTAGTATTGCCACCTCAATGTCATTAAGATGCCTGTAACTCAAAATTTTACCATCCTTTCTTATGTGTGTGTTTGTTTCAGTGTCCAGCTGCTAACTGACCGCCGACCACTAAGAGAAGCCGTAACTGTGGCTTTGCCTTCATTAAGCCTGTCTTCTCTGTTCAAGCCGATTATTACTGCTTGCAGTTAACCAGAGCTGGACATGTGACACTATAGTGATGCATTAACCACCTTTTTACTGTCTGTCTGTCCTCCTGGTCTGGTTTGGTCATCAGGTTGCACACTCACCTGTATGCCTCTATCTGTTTACCTGAAATCAGTTTTTCATCTGTCCATCAACTTGGGGATCTCGCCGCTCTGCCGCTTCCCCATGTATCTGTCAGTCTGGTCCGCTCCTCTGCATCCTGTCAGCCACATGTCTCCATCTACATAATTTGTTTTGTCTCCCTGCCTGTCAGTTTTAACAGGAGGTGATTGACTCAGCCCTCCACAGGGACAGCGTCCATGCACCGCTTTTGGATGACAGGATGACACATTTCCGTCCATTTCACAGCGCGATATTTTTATCTCACTGCTCTGTTTCTCAGTGTGATCCATTTTTCATTGTGCTGAGGTGATTGCGGCCATCAGTCATGAGTATCCACTGAGTTTTCATTATCTTATAGCGCTCAGTGCATTTATATCTTTTGAGACTACAGATGCATTTAACAACACAAGAACGTCCTGGGGTCAATATCTGCTGTGCTCAGACTGTTGCTGTCTGTGCTGCTGTGCATGCTGATGTCTGTACGAGGTCTTAGACACAAATAGTGTCAGTGGACACGGGGGGGGTGAGCTATAGAGGTCATCAAATGGAGAGATTATTACTCCAGACAGACAGTCTGATTGAAAAAATCCCAGAGAGACAAGTGGTGCTCTTTGTAGAGTGAGCTTAAGGTCCAAACAGGGACCAGATGCACACAACTGTTTAATTGTGTAGAATAACAACTCACCAAGAGTCAGCTATTTGCAGTGATATCCCAATCAGCAGCATCAAATGTAGAAAAGGTAAATTACTTCTTGTGTTGTTCTAACTGTGCGTTTTTTTTAATAAGATTTCATCACATAGAAAATAAGGCAGCATTTATATTTCAACTTTATCAGAAAGGAAGGATGATATAGTAATCACTGTGTACAAACAATGGTAAATATGCGATTACGCTGCAGCTAAGACTTGTGACAGCAGCTCATGTTGTCATAGTAATGCCACATGCTCTCCAGCATGCATGATTTCCTGATGAATACGGTGGTTCATAAAGGGGCAGAATAAAAGGAAATCACTACAAAGGGGTGCTGTTGTGTAAAAGGTTTGTGGCGCTCATATCAAATCAGACAGGAGCTTCACAATAAAGGATGAAATGAAATGATTATAAGCAAAGAAAAAGAAAAAACAACGTCTGACTCTATAGCTCTACTACTACAATTACTTCTCTCTCTGCTCGTGCTACTACTACACTACATGATGGCGTTCACCATTTTTCTGTAAGTGACAACTGTAACCATGGTGAAGCAGTCTTGCACCTTACTTTTCCTTCCCCACCTTATCATAGACTCTGCTGTGTCTAGAAAACCATGTCTAATAATGGCCTGAAGCGTATAAACACATTTGTGTGGCAAATTGCGTATACATGTTTTTTGTGGTTTACACCACATCATGTTTTTCTACTGATCATTGCATTAGAACATATGTAGAGCAACAACAGTTCAATATATGTGTTCATGTGCCTTCACTTCCAGCATCACATCATTTATAAATATTTAAAAGACTTCTTGAAGGCTTCCCTTAGTTACTTGTCAGTGGCTGCTTTTTGAAGAAAGTTTAGGAGGTGTCTGTTACTGTCAGAATATCCAAAGCAGGAAATACTGCTGGGAAGAAGTACATGTACATACTCTTGTACTTGTCCCATTACGCAGTCAGATTGAGTGCTGTTGTTCGAATGCAGACAGTTTTAATCCAACCAGCTGTGTCTTTTATTCCTCAACACCATGGGAGTGGCTCCCTTTCCACAGATAAAGCAGGAGCAGCTGATACAGTAATACGTTGTTTTCATCCTGCCCTTACAGTCGGGAGTGTGCAACCTTTGATTCAGACGGAGCTCAGAATTCTCATCAATTACGGCTCCTTGATTAGTGCAGAGTGCACGAACGCTCTGCTCTTTGAAAGCATAATGATGCAGTCCTCACTTCCCCACCCATACTTCATGCACTAATGGAGCCACTGAGGCACAGGCAATCTCACAGGGTCTCCACATGCAGTAATTGGGGGATACTGTCCTGTACACGAGGCAGAGCTGAGGGAAGAAAATGGGCCGATGGTGAATGTAGTGCGGTCAGCTACCTTGTAAGAGTTACGGGCCTGTATACCACTGAAAATGAAATTGATTTCATTGTAGTTAGAATACAGTATGTTTGGCAAAATGGATTTCATTTATACTGTGTGTGTTTTATTTAACAACAGCTGCGTTTCTTCGCTTTCTAGAGGGTGATCAAAAGAGCAGAAGGACACGAGTAGACAGCAGGGCTTTTTCTTTAATCTCTAATTTTATAACTACACATGCCCCGTGGGATGCTGTGTCACCTGTGTGTGTCTGATTCTGTGTATTGATGCGTGTGTTTGTGTGCACCTCTGCTGCATATCGCTGCAATTTCTCACAGTGTCGTGTTGAGTTTATTAGCCGAAATTGGATGACAGCCAGGTGTGTTTAACTAGACTGGCCCTCTGTGGCTCTAGGTGAGGAGACATGTATATTGTATAAATGTCCTCCCTTTGACAAAACACTTACAGGGCCCCGAGGTAGGTGATGATGTTTTAAGGCAATACACATTTTAAAGATAATAACTGTGTCTATCCCCCCACTGCCTGCTGTGAGTGAGTTGTGCGCATTCAGCCATCACATACTGTGGTCACCCTGATCTCTAGGAATATACTGAATCACAGTCTTGTGCAAAAAACATTTTATCTGAGATCATGTGAAAACATGGCTGACTTGAGAACACTGCTCAAGAGCTGATTCTATTAGCAAACCACCAAACACCGTCTGGTTCTGGATTCATATCACTGTGGGTTTTTGACTGTTAGACATTTGAGCATTTGGAAAATGTGACCAAACACCAAGCAGCTTATGACTCCTAGTAGCACTATAGAGCACTTTTTCTTTTATGAGTGAGTCCCGTTTTGTTTGTCTCATGCACATGCACAAGTCCACACATGCACATGCACACACAGGTGACATGATGCGCAGTCTTGCCAATGGTTTCACATAACCGCAGGTGACAGTAATGTGCCAGGAATTGTGCAACAGTGCACCAGCAAAAGCAGAGAACAGGAAGACTACTTGCTAGTAATCATTGTGTAAACAATGCGTGTTTCAAAATTAGCTTTGCAAATTATTTCTGAGGAAGTAAATGCATGTTTGCATGTTTGTGCAATGTTTTTTGAGTAACACTTAATGTAAACCTTAATTTTTTGTTTGCACACAAGAGGTCACCTTTATTCAAGGAAATAAATTATGACGAATTATGAAGAAATCAACAAATGAATGAAAATAATTGCCACTTGCAGCCCTACGCTGTTTCTGCATGACCCCATAAATGGGGAGAAAACCTGTGCAGGCAAAAGATTATTTGGTGAAAGGTCTACACACGAATCACAAAGACAGCAGGGGTCCAGACACAGAGTTCAAACTGTGCTTCTTCTCTCCTCTTTGTATCTTGCCTGAATCTTTCGTGTTTCCCTCTGCTCCCTGATGCAGTAATTGCCTCGCTCCCCCAGTCTGACCTACACGTCAAGATGTTTATGCGTTTGCACATGTTTCCACTGGAACAAGAATAAACACACAAATGTACTCTAGGCCTCTCACACACACTGCAGAGTGCTGACAGCAGGGTCCCAAGTTCAGTGGTGAAAGTGCTGTGGATGGCTCCTGTGAGAGCGTCACGGTCAATTCCTCTAATGACGAACATTCCACTCAACACGCCGCTGCAAAAATCAATCAATTAATCAATCAAGCATATTTGTCACATGTAATTATACAAGGCACAATCACAGTGACATGGTATCATCCCAGTTCCTTCAGTTTATGTACTAAATGTATTGCACTAAGTTTAAATAGAATGGGAACAATATTAAATATATTAACAGTATCAAATATATGTGTATGACTGGGGGCTGGGCCATGACCACATTTAGGATCCTAGTGGTGGGAGGGTACCAACTCTTCCTGAACCTTTCAGTTCTTGCCTGGCGTATCCAGTACCTCCTTCTCGACTGCAGCAGGAAGAAAAGACCATTGTTGAGGTGTTTTGGATCCATAATGATTCTCCCAGCCTTATTCCTGCAGCGTTTGATGTAAATATCCTCCGGGCAGGCTAGAGCACCGCCTATTGCCTGCTGTTTGTTCAGCCAAACAAACCAAAACACAGAACTGGGGTTATCTGGTGTTAAGGGACATAATGAATGTTTGAGATGACGATAGTGGGCAGAGAGGAGGTCGAAGACGGATATGACCGAAGAAGAGGCACAATCGAGCTGGGTGAAAAGGTCTCACAGGATTGATGAATTTCTTACACTCTCCAATGCTAAAGGTTAGCTGCACAGAGAGCGCTGTACGGGATCTGGTCACCTGCTATATGCCCATCAAGACATGAAGTACGGTCATATTATTCAACTGTTAAACTGACTGTAACAGGGCAGATTCTACTATAAATGATGTTATCAGTATCAGGTCTTTCCATTATAAGTTGTAAATGCCAGCGCTAAAGTTACGGGCTACCAATCACCTTGGTTCAGCCTGAAAAGGAAAAGTAGTTTTTGGCAGCTCACTTCTCATCTCTACTTTCCACTGCTGCATATGTGGAGTTAGCAATTAATTGATGGTGCTGCTATAATTTCCTGTCTCTCCCTTTTGTGTGCAAGTAAAACTGGGATCTTCCTCTGGTGATTTAATCCCCCGGCCGTCCAAGTACCTCATGCATGACTTCCTGCATTCTCCGCCTGCGTGTGTGTGTGTGTGTGTGAGTGTGTGTGTCGGTGTGTAAATGAGCGTGTCTTCCTGCAGCCTGGATTAGCCCCTGCATATTGCCAAAGTCTGTCCAAAGTATCCACAGTGCGAGAGAGGAAATGAGGCGATCAGTGGCGGGAGCGATAATCAGGAGTGACGGCCCGCCTCAGGAGAACCTGGCAGGTGATTTGGAGCGACACTCCATCCGGCTGCCATGCTGTTGTTGTTGTTGTTGTTGTCATGGTCATTGTCGTTTCTTCTGAAAAGCCTTTGGAGCTTTTATCAGAACCTTTCATGACAAAATCTCCCTATAATGTAAGAATTTCTGCTTCTTACATCAATCTTAATTCAATATGCTGCTGGATTATATGACTCACAAATACTGTAATCTCTTCCATTATTACTTATCTTCATCCTTTTATCCTTCCTCATCTGCCTTATCTGGGATGTGCTCACACTCTCACACTCTCTCTGTTCTTATGGGAGATTGTGTGTTTGCTGCTCGTTCCTGAAACAGAAACCCTCAGCCTTTCGTCAGACGTCTGTCCTTTGCTTAACCTCTCACACCTGCTTTCCGTCTTTATTCAGAGAAAGAAATTTCACAACATAATCCCCCGACTACACTCTCATCATGTCGTAGTGACGGCTACATTGAAAGACTCATTGAAGCAAATTACCATGTGGGTGGAAAAAAAGAGTTTAGAGAGGCTGGGGGTCACGCTGACACGTAATAGTGATTCACGGGTTTTATAATGCAAACATGATTTGGAAAAAAATGCTTGCTGCATAAAGGAGAAAATAATCAGAGTGAGTGAGAGGAAGAGCTTTTAATCAGATTTGATCTGTGGAAGTAGATGTCATCAGGGTCAATAGAAGGACTCGTGCACAGAGCTGAATGCATGCACAGCCTCTTGCGGGTACAGTATGCTTTGTAGCATATTATATTGTATAAAACTCTGTGGTTACATTGAAGTCATGCACTAGACACACAGATTCTAAAAAAGGTAAAGGTGCCATTGTGAGGAAAAGAAACTAAGACTCACTACCTTTAGCTCCCTTTAAGGCTCCCTTCATAGAAAAGTCTTTTTGCAGCCACCTTAAGAAATTACATTGGTTTCACGTTGTTTGTAAGTGGAAAGGCTCACATGTACAAGGCTGTGAAGTGAATTGAAAAGAAAAGCAGCTTCTTGATTTGCAAATGAGTGAAACTATGCTGATTCTAGTTATGACTCACACCTGTCAGTTTTACAGTATCTGAGGTGACTCAGACACTGCGATGACACTTCATATAGACGCCGTCCTGCTTCAGCACCCTGTGGTTTACCATAGGAACACTGAGCAGGTGTTGTCACGGCACACGCCGTTCAGGACTGTTCAATAAACGATTTGGTTGCCTTAGCTTCATGTTTCTATCATAGCCATACCATATACTGTCTAAACCAACACAGGACGAATCAGTTTCCATACCACATGGTGTGTGTATGGAATCCCAGATGGTCACGGTTACTGTATGATCTTGTCAAACAACTATCTGTCACAAGCTTAATTAGAAACATAATGAACCATCACACACATTCCAAACCACCCACATCTGTCGCTAATGTGTGTAAGCAATTTTGTCTGGCTTGCTGTACTGTGAATTCCACATGTAAGGAGTGTGTGTGTGTGTGTGTGTGTGTGAGAGAGAGAGAATTCATTTGAAACCTTTAATTAAATAAGTCTCTGATATTAGTTACTGCACAACTATAATTCAAACCTGAAAACGGTAATTAAAATTGTGTAAATTAATTAATATAAATTAAGTTTTAGTTTGTTCAAAGTCAAAACAGAATTTTCAAGTTAGAATTTCTAGATTTGTTTCAGAAGTTAAAACCATCACCTGACCTACAAGTCTAACATAGGAAATGTTTTTTAGGTCCAAATAGCTCATCTTTCCTCTTGTGTATGTAGCCCAGATTCATTATGTATTTGTGAATGTTAAAGAAAAGGGAACGAAACACTGATTCACCTTTATGTTCTGTAGAATAAAGCATTCAGCATTAGGCCCAACAGGTCTTCAAAACTGTGCCTGTGAAATTGAGCCATGGCCCGCTCAGCAAAGAACAACCAACTGCTCATATAAATGAGTTGGCGGCAGTCAGCCTCTTCTCTGTCAAACTTTGTTCCCAAGCATTTTGTTTATAATATATGTGGTATAAAAGTAGCAGGTGAATATGCTGGTTATGTAATACCATGATAATCTTTTTGTCATGACTGAAACTCACTTACTTATAGTATCCTCTTCTCGTCTTTAAACCTACACCGCACAGGACCTCATTGTTCCCTGCCTGCTTGGTAACAAGTTTTTAAATATTCCAGAGTCCTGGTCTAGAAGGATTCGAGGTCCTTTACGTCTTTTAATAGTTTTTCCACAATTAATGAAGTATCAGTATTATCGCTCTGCTTCCTTTGTGTCAGTGTGGGGGCCTCTTCTTTATCAGCTTTAATGCTGTCTGACCTCTCGTTTGAGTTTTCTGCACCGTAGTGACCCTGATTCCGGTGATTCTCTCTCAGACAAAACAGGACTGGCATATTCAGCACATTTCTTAGGTTGATTCCCCTTGTGGCTACAATAAGCATCCCCATCACTTTGTTTCTGTGTACCTGAATGTGTCTAACTTTGTGTCCTCAGCATCAGACACCCTGCTACAAAACTGATGCCTTTCCTGTTGAAGATTGAAGCCGCACTTATAGCAAACTGTGTCATGATTCCTATGTTTGAATAGTGTAGTTAGAGACTCTGTATGTGGTTTCCAATTCTTTTAAATGGGCGGACCTTAGCTCTATATCTGTCTTGTAAGTTGACGCTGTGTTACTATAAAGTTGTTACACAAAAACACACACAGTCCAGATCCTCGGAAATGGAATTATTCCTTTTATGAGCATACTTATCACAGCTGCCCAGTGAAAACCATGTATCTACAAATTAGGCCGTCTTAATTTTTTTAGATAAACTGAAATGTGTGGAGAAAATTATTCCACAACTTAAGCTACTAAACCACTGTTTAATAAACCACCATATTATTGGAAAAATGTTTTCTCACAAAGCTGAAAACAGGGCTAGTTTTTTTTGTTGATATGAATGGAAGAGGCCAGGGACAATTTGCAAAATTAATACATCAATAATTTCACCTTTTAATAAGCAAATATTATGCAAGTATGAAAAACACGAGACACTAGATAAATTAAAAATAAATTATTGTAGAAGTTCAAGAGGACGTACAGGTTTATGATGTTCTGCTGCATTAATAAACTGTGACAGAACATGGCAGGGTCATTGTCCTTTGCCTCATCCTCCCTCCTTAATGCTGCTGGTAATACAGACTGACATGATAGTAATTGGTTGATTTACTGTGTTTATCCCATATACAGTATATTCTCTATATCCCAGTGTCTGCCCACACCTGCACATCCGACTCACATTGCTTTTTTGATGAGATTTCTCCCATATTTTCATCCCTCCAGGGTTTTTTTGTTGGATTGTGTTCATTTAGGAAGTGTCGGGTGTGTTGTTATAATTTATTGTTACGTTATTGTTTTTGTTTTCATAATTTTGGCATTCATCATCATTCAAAGGCCAAGCAAAGAAGTTCGATTTGACAGGACTTGTTTCTTTATAGTTTTGTAGAAATCCTCAGTGACTCAGAAAGGTGTGATTCAAACCGAGTGACTACAAAGTTTGCACTTTTAATTTTGTTTTGCAATCTGTCCATTCTGTCACCAGCACAGCAATCTATTCAGAAGCAAACAAAGGCCCACAATGACAAAATTCTCATGTCAGGCCACGGCATCTGTCCATTTCATGTGTTTTTTTTCTCCATATACACAAAATTCAGTAAATTATTGGAGCAAAGCTCATTTTTGAAAAGCGAGGATTCAAGGATTTTTGATAAATCACCATTACTGTCTGAACTAGATTAAAGTGTTTGGTGATGACATTTTCTAAAGAAAGCATTTCTCATCTCTCTCTCTCTCTCTCTTTCTCTCTCTCTTTCACACGCAGACGCATGCATTATGTAGGTGTAATCTGTTTTGATGAAGCAGGCCTTTGTCAGCATTAGCATCTTGAGGTTTACGCAATCTTCGGTGCCTTAGCTACTGAGCCGTGCTGCCACCGCGACACATGCTATGGCAACCTGACTGACCGACTGCTGCTGGGCCAGCACGTGGCTTCAACGTGGACTGTGTGGGAAGAGACAAGTGGAGAAAGGCAGCGAAAGGTGATGATCAGTGATAAAAAGGTTGTATACAACAAGGGGAGACTGCTGTCAAATGTGAACAAAAGGGAAAACAGGAGAGAGCAGAATAAAAAGGGAGATGTGAGCACCTCTGAGCACTGAGGTAAAGAAACTAAAAATATAAAGAAAAGATTTAAAATTGATCTTTTTTCTGCACTCATTTGTTCACTCTGGCTCACAGGGGGTCTGGAGTTTATCCTAGAATTATTTGGTTTAAAGGTAAGAAAATCTCCTGCATAGCTTGCTGTCAAAAGCTGGGGATTCATTATCCCAGTTACCTGATTTAAATGTTATCATAAACACAAAGAAAACTCCCAAATCCCCAAATAATGTACCATACTTAAACTGGACTGACGAGCATTGAGCCAAAAGCCTGCTAATAAGTCCACTGCTGTCATGGAGACAGCTGCTCCGTCCTCCTCTTAGCTCTTTTGCTCCAGTTCATCTGATTAATTTCTGTTTTGTGCATACAAACCTCTCCTTTCAATCCAGACCCACCATGCTGCACCTGCCCTCATGTCACCCACGTTTCCTGTCGGTAGAGTCTGCCCACAAGACAGTTCCTCCACTAGTATATTACTGGTGGAGCAGCTTAAGTTATCGCCCTTCCTTGTTTCATTGAGCAGGAACAGTGTCACATTTGCCCAGATCTACGTTCAGAGGTGAAGAAGTACCTTAACCAGATCCAAAGAGTGCTACAGTTTTGAAATAGAGAACTTGGGGTTCTGGTTCAGGACATCCAGGAGCTTTTAATTGCTGATTTCCATCCTGGCACACTTGGTCAGATTAATCATCTCACCACGATGAGTGTGAGTGAAGCGCAAGGCATTACGTGGTTGCTGTAGACAACTGTATTGATTTTAACCAATGAGAAACAATGGGCCCATGAGAGATGGACGACTGAAAAAGTGTACGATGCAGCCACACCGTTAGTGTCGCTGTTTTTATTCTGTTCTGCCTAACTGTACCTGTCATCCTCCTCAAGCATCTCAGCCGTTTTGTTTTATTGACTATTAGCTTTTGGTCACCAGATCTAGGATGTAGCTACAGTAAAATGGCAGTAACTCTCCAGCATCACAGAAAGTCTCCATAAAATCCCAGTGAGCCTATTCTCGAGGGTTATTGTTAAACTTTCACCACCATACCTCTCCAGCACCTGCTTCCCCTCCTACACATGATCTCACTTCCTCCTCCTGTCTCGTCTCCAGGGGCATCATCAGGAACCCAGCCTGTCTCCTCCTGAAAACTGTTCTTCCCTACCCAGAGCTCATTGCTTATTTATTTACTCCAGCCCTCCTCTTACCCTTCAGAGAGGTCAGGAAGAGCATACATCATCTCTCTGCTGAGCGCAGTCCACAACTGGCTCTTTGTTGTCATTAGCCTCTATTTTCTCTTTGTGTCTTAATTTTTCTTTCCTTTTTCTTTCTTTTTTCCTCACAAAACAGAATCGAGAGTTCACAAACCTTATGTATATATATTTTATTCTTTAATAAGGCACAGAAAAGGAGCGCTTGAATCGAATCCACATTAGAGACTGTCCCTGCGGACTGGATCCTAAACCAGTAGAGATGTTTGGATCCAGACACATGAGTTTTATGTGGCACATCATCACTAGAAACTGCACAGCTTTTACTTTTGCTTTTCCTGGTGGTGTAAAAAGAGACTCCGGCATGTTAGCCAGGCCTAGTTTGGTTTCTTTAGGTTGGTGAGAATACTGTCAGTTGAACTCTGGTGCAGACCAAACAGGTGTATCGACCCAGCCTGAAAAGATCTATTTTTATGTGAACTCTAGAGCAAACTCAGAGCAGACCAAATTCACACAAATTCAAAAGCAGGAAAAACATGCTATGATATGCAGATCTTGTGCTGCTGGAATATCATCTCTCGCATTTCATTCTATCTGACCATTGTTATGTAATATATAATATATGATATGGTTAATACGTCCGGGGATAGAACTTATTCACATTCTTGCCGAGAGTTAGTTGAGAAGATGGATACCACTGTCATGTTTGTATGGTAAAAATGAAGCTTAGCTTTAAGGCTTTAAACAAGCTTGGCTTGGTCCACAGGTAACACACAGTTTGTCTACTGGCACCTCTGAAGATCAAAAGTGAACATGTTTTTGACCAAAAGCAGTAACTCACCAAGAAACCGTTAACATGACAAGTTGTTTTTTTGGTTTTTACAAATAATGGGGAGAAAGAAAGAAATAGGCAGAGACATAGTGGGTTTAGCTTAATGTTGAATACTGTCGCACTGTGCTGTCACTCACCAGAATAATGAGGTTGAGCTGATACAGCATGATTGGAACTTGTTATGTCCTGTGACATGTGTTTAACCTTTGGTTTGTTTGTTGAATTTTTTCTGGTCTTCTGGTCACCAAACTACAGGTGTGAACGCACCCACTGTGTATACTATCCTACGTGTTTTATGCTGTGTTCCACACAATACGCTGGATCCACTTTGATATTTTTCTACTAATGCAACAACATCCACTGAATCCATTGATCCCATTATGGCACGTTGTTAACTGTGCATGCTGCTTGCTGCTCGTCTCTGTTCTATACAGTAACTAATCACTTACATAGAGATCATGCTGCATGAGCAGGGACCCTCTCCTGTAGCTCATTTTATATCCCACACGAGGTGTAGGTTTTGCCCGGGCTCTTAGGAATTGTTTGGAGGCTGGTGCAGTCAGGCGTGGTGGGGAATGGGAATGAAGGGATTATGATGAGCTGTTAGCATTTGCCCTACACAAAGACACACACATACATTTAAAAGGAGCCTAGGCAAACCAAATTAGGCTGCCAAATTGTGTTTTCCCTCCTTCCTGGTCTTCCTCTCCAGAACCTTTGATGGCCTGAGTCTCTGAGGACTCTGCCATCATCAGGGAGAGATGAGAGGATTGAGGGGTTTAGGCTCTCTCAGCAAGATAAGAGGGTAAGAGCCCATTCAGACTGAGACAGAGAGGAAGACATGACCTGCAGCAGAATAAAGTTGAAGGTCATCATTAGTACATTTCCAGTAACACAACAGTCTTAAAATGATGAAATTCATTGAATCATGTGAGAAACTAAAGAATTAAATGACAAGAAGAAGCGCCAACTGTGCATAACTGTTAGAAAATCTGTGAAGTTTTATATTCAGCAGAACTCACCAAATCAACAAGAGAAACTCATTTTGACTGCGATTAAGGGCTTTGGAGAGAACAATATTTAATCTTTTGAATTTGTACAGTTGTTTTCAAAGGAGTTTGAATTTATAGATTATTTCTCTGGAGAATGCTTCAACTTTTGACTTTACTTGGAAAACTGTGGGAATCTTGGTGGACTTTGTTATTATCTCTACCGGGTGTAAGACAGGAGGGAATCACACATTTGGTCATGTGTGTGTTTGTGTATTTGTTTATCTGCAACTAATCTCAAAATTACTGAGCTGATCAGTGTAATATTTTTTGTGCACCCCTTGTGGTTGCGGTGATTCACAATTTTTGCAAACAACTTTTTTTTTTATCGTAGGGGAAATTGTACAATTGTACTGTCTTTGGTACCTTTATTCAGCACCAGTATCACTGAACTTTACCCCAAATAATGGTTCCATTTCATTTCATTTCATCATAATTTTCTCCATTTTTCCACTCCCACTCAGGGACAGGAAATTGTGGCCATATTTCACATTTGGTAGGATGCCGAATTCGTGACACTAATCTTGGGCTTTGAAAGGATGTAAACTGAAACTTGACAGTGAGGCGGTAATTCTAGTATAAACATGTTACTGACTTTTAGTTTTTTGAAAGGGAAAAAATCAGTATTACTGAAACATGGATTGACTAGTTTGAAAAATGTTGCTTTATGTACTCATGAATCATTTAAAGTTTGCTTCTGTTGTTTATAAGAGAAATGTTGCATTTATTTTTTAATGCTCTTTGAATATGTTGAGATTTAACCATGAACGGTTTTTACTATCTACATATTGTTTACTTATTGTAGTGCCTTTCCTAGCTCCTATTCCCATGAGCTGAAGAGATAAACCCTGTTTAGCGTGCAGACACTTGATTAGGTGAGTGTGTGTATGTGCGTTTATTTTTTCAGCCTGTCTGAGTGTATTTGCATGTTCACATAGATGTGTAACTTTGTTATAAGCTCTTTAAAAATGGAGAATCAATTAGCAGCTGTAGAGGGTCTACAAACACACGCATCACGAGTGTGATACACATGCATGCACGCACGCACACTGACACACACACACACACACACACACACACAGTGCTGGCTAAGATTCAGCAGAGATAAGCCAGTGGATTAAATCAGCTCCAAAATGTCTCTGATGTAGTGGACAGACAGTTATGTAACAGAGAAATGCTGACCAAGAAGAGCAGCTCTGTGTGTGTTCATGAGTGTTTTGCTCTGCGAAGCCTTTTTTAAAAATATTTCTGCACTTTTACATTTGTTCGACACGCACTGGTTTACTTATCAAGGTGGTGTGTATTTAAAAAAAAAACCACAACCTTAAGAGAAAAGTTATTCTGCAGCCTCTTAAGAGAACACACGCAAAAGTAAATTTGAGGTTATATTTGGATGTACCTTTGCCTCTATGTACAGCAGCACGCACATACAAATTTAATCATCTGACTCTGCTCTCTTCTTTGCTGCCTGAATGCACCGATTCCTTACAGCAGTGCCATCTTCCAACCTTACTGCATTGGGATATGCAGAGGGAACTCCCCCTACAGGCTGAACATTCAAACAATAGCATTTCTTCTTATTAATATTTAGTTCATGCTTCACCAGCTTTTAGATATTGTTTGTGCTTAATTCGTGATCATGATCATTGGTTTACTTTAAATTGTGAAGTTCGTTAAGTCAGTTGTCTGATTCCTACCTGCTGAGTGAGTAAAGGTCAGCCTGTCGCTGCCTTGACTTCTGGCCTCTCTCAAGCTGAACATTTTGCTTGTTGGGAAAGAAAGAAAAGAGTCAAGGCTCTCCATGAGGATGAGGTACAGACTCTTCAGGTGGATTACATCCTGTTGTAAAGCACCCTACAAGAGAGAGATGGCAGTGAAGGAAGTGAAGTGATAGAATTAGGTCTTCCTTTTCCATGGCTATTGCAGAGGCCCAAATTCCTGCCATTGTTTCATCCAGTCTTGATCATTGTGATGTTTAGTTACAAAATAAGGCAGCCAGAATCTTAACAAAACCAGAAAATATGATCTTATTACACCAATTTTAGCTTTGCTTCATTGGTTCCCTGTTAATGTCAGATCAGACTTTCTGCCCCTTTCCTCTGGAATAACCTTCCTGCAGACAATGGGATTCTGCTGAAGCCTTTAAATCCAAACTTAAAGCTGCATTTTTCTTTCTTTCATTTTTTTCCATCCTTAAAAGGGTTTTTAAGGGGGGGCGTCGGACACTGTACAGATTGTATAGCCTCCGTAGGCAATCGTAAATTGTGATTTTGGACGAAAAATGCGACTTGGCTTGAGAATGAGATGGCGAGGCTGAGGAAAGTGGAGGAAATGGATGAAATATGGGAGAAAATAAGTGCGTCATTATAATGTGAATAACATTCGTGCTTTGGGCTTGGCTGACATAAATATTATTTAAAAAAAAAAACTTTGGGCATGAATTAATGATATGAAGATGTGGTAATATAAATTTGATGTACATATTTTATTTAAGCGCTATACCACCAGACTGTTATGTATCTTTCAGACACTTTTCCCTTCTTAAGTTCCCTCCTCTGACCTTCTTGTTAGTAAGCAGTTGTTTTTAATACAAAGCTACGTAAGAAAGCGTCTCCTCCTCCAGCTCTCTCCCAGAGTCAAAGGGAATTCCTGAGCGGCGCTCAACCTCAGCTCTGCCGTCTCATCACCCACGCAGCCTCTCTGCCTGCCAGCTGTTCGCCAGTTTTTCACACTGTATAGTTTTTCAAATATGCAATTGTTCAGGACAAGAGTAAAGCTCTTTGTGGTGTTTTAGAAATTAATCCATTGTTGTTAGAAGAGTATTTGTTGAATGACAGCATATTCAGGCAGAACTGGATTTGCCAACAGCAACAACATGTGGTGCAAATTCATCTTTCTTAAAGGAATAGTTTTGTACATAGTTTTTGGGAAATATTCATGTTTTCTTGCTGAGAGTTCGATGAAAAGATTGATACCACTCTCATATCTGTGTGGTAAATATGTGTTACCTGGAGCCAGCAGCTGGTTAGCTTATCTTAGCCTGGAATAAGGGGGAAACAGCTAACCTGGTTCTGCCCACAGGTAAAATAATTCAGCCTACAAGCATCTCAAAAGCTCATTAATTACTCACTCAAAATATTTAAAGCTCAGGTGGCCAGAAAATAGAAACCAAATGGCTTTTGTGTGGATTAGATAAATTAGATACAACATTGTTAATTAGAGGTGGTGGGAGACAGATTTTGTTGCCTTCAGACCGAGCCATGCTTGCTGTTTCTCCTCGTTTCCAGTCTTTATATTTAGCTAAACTAAACAGCTGCTGGCTACATATTTACTCTACAGACACAGAGTGGCATCGATCATCTCATTTAATTCTCTGCAAGACAGCAAACAGATTTATTTCCCAAAATGTTGAGCAATTCCTTTTAAACAGCTGTTAGAAATACCCATAATAGGGCCCAATAAGACATCGCATAGGCTCCTTCAGCCAGACTGTTTCCAACAAGCAGAGGCGTTGTCATGGTTACCAGCCTTAAAGAGACGCACATCAGCAGAGCCAATGTAGTGGCGCTCATGCCTCGAGCTGCTTTTGTGTAGTGTTTGTTAGCCACTTGGAATAATCAACAAGTCTCTCTGAGGAGTCTCAGGAGATGTCGACCATCTGGAAGACTGGGGAGGTTTTGGCCCTCGGTCAGTCGTGGAAGCTCATGCCTGAACCATGTGCAGACTGGACCATGCTTGAGCCAGTTATTAGTCTCAAATATATGGATGTGCCAGACCAACTGGAAAACTTTGGCTCCTCTGCAGACTCCCAGCATCTGCTGGAAGTGATATTTTCAAGATAACCTTATTTGGGTGGCTTTGGACCATCAGCACCATGCTGTTCAACAGACAACAATACGTGGTTATGAAACTTTATGACAGTGTCTGTCTTTTCAGCACCTGCTCCTGCTTTTTGTCATCACGCCATCTCATCAGTTCGACCTCTTTCCACTCCTCTCCCTCCACGTTTCCATGTGCACGCTCTGCACGTTCCTACCTGCACCCATAATCCACCAGCATGCACTTTCAGTCTACTCCCCTTGCCCTGATTTCAGACAATCCTCTCATAGTCTCAACTAAAAAGTTGAATTTTAATCATCCATTATCACTACTTAACCAAGCTGCCATGGCAAATTTCTCAGTGAAAGGTCATTTTTTGTTCCTGCCTTGCGTGTATTTATGTCAGTATGGCAGCTACTGTCCCTTTAAAAATATCTAAAACATATTACCAGTCGAGAAATGTGCTATTTTGAACTGACAGTACAATAAAATTCCTGTATATTGTAGTTGGACCTCTGAGGTTTTAGGTTTTAGGTCTCAGTGCAAAATATCAGGTCAAGTAACTCAGACTTGGATTCATCCTCTTTTCTGTATACGTTTTCTTTTAGGTCTTCTATCTTCTCCTGTACCTCCAGGAATTCCCTCAGCTCAGACAAATTATCAGTCAAGTGATGACACTCATAAAACCCTGACAGGTAGCGTGTGCTCTACTGAGATTGTATCGATCTACCGGCAATTCACGGGAACGCATGCAAGAGAGTAAACGTTTTAATATACCCTGTGCTCAGTATGCTTTACGATAATGGAGGAGCTCACACCGGGGGTGAGGAGCCTCATCAGCTCTGTGTCGCAGGACGCTTGTAGTTTATTTCTTTTACTCTGGCTGGAGTTTACAGATTCAATCTCACCTATGTGATGTAATGAAGTAAAGAAATGTTCAGTGTCAATTTAACTAATGACTTCATATGCCATTGATTTCTTTATAGATTGCACACTACACGCATCACACACTCCTCATCTGCAAGCTGAGTATAACGAGAAGGGTCTGGTTCATCTCGTTGGCTGAAATCAGGATATATGCTGTGAGTCCACATCAATTTGTATCAGTGTGAGAAAGTACTCTGAATTGTCAAGTAATACATTTGCAGGAATAGACAGAAAGCACACATTCCCATCAGGTTATATTTAACAGTTTCTCAGTAAATGTAATATAAAATATACAATCTTACAATGTAGGATGATATATCATATGAAATTACGCATAACAGCCTTTCAATGTGTCTTGTATGCTACTATCTCCAAAAGAAGAAATAAGGTATAGAATTTATTAGTCTGCGGCATTACAAAGACTTGTGTGTATTTTTTTTGTTTTCTCCACTATTTTTATTCGTTTGGGTTATGATAAACGTCCATCAACCTACGTGAAAAACATAAAAAGGTGCAAAATTCAAATTGCAAATGTATTGTTAGCTGATGCTGAGTATTATAGCTGCAGGGGTCAGAGGAGAAATCAAATTGTGGAGGAGACACCTGACCTGACACACTTCACCGTCTGCGCCTCTCTCCCGCCCTTGTGGATATAGGCCAGTGTCTGCTGTTCATCTGTTGGTTTAATGCAGCTTTAATTCATTATGGCTGATCTCTTAATTGATAGCTGACGGTCACAGCACATGGAGCCGCGGTGCGGATGTGACATCGAAGGGAAAGCTGCTCGACAGACTCAGGTGCGCCTCATATGTTAAGGCTGAAACTTACTCACAGCAGGATCGAAGACAACACAATAAGAGAAAGGAGACGATATTGTACAGCAGAGTGTGATACAGAATGATGGAAAGCCATACAGTAAATCTTTGCCTGTTTGGGACAATTTATTTTAGACTAATTCAGGAGTGCACACAACCGAAAACATATAATGGTGTGCTGTGTTTGGGTTGTTGTTATCTTTCACTTGCATCCCTTACCTTGTCACCATTCTACACGTTACAAGTGAAGATGTACAATTAAAGTATGATGCAGATTACTGTTGTGATTTGTGAAATTTAGTTTTACAGTAATGATTGTCTGGTTACAGAATCAAATTTCTGGGTTCTGAGAAATAAATCGCCTCTTCAATTAAAACGTCCTTAGCATATGTGTTTCCTTTGGCATTATGGGTTTTGATCAGTTGAACAAGTTCTAATGTCTGAGTGTGTGTGTGTGGGTGGGTGCGTTCATACGGCAGAAGTGGTCTATTCAAGCACTGAAACGCTGAAAATGAATCCCACATTTGCAGTCCTTGAAAAACAGAGGTTAAATTGTGAGGTCTTTTCACTTTCTTTTATTCTGTCAAGACATTCACAAGGCTGCCTGCCTGTTCTCAAACGAAAAAGCCCACACGTATTAGAAACGTCAAAGCTTGCTCAGTGCTATGCTGGACTGTTCAAAGATCCATGAGTTGCTGTATTTTCTTGCTGTCGATTCGTGCCATGACTACATAAAGTGGGAGGCAGAGGGATGAATAAATAAGTGAACTGGGTTGGAGAAAAACCGACCGGAGCAGTTTTCATTCCATGTTCCTTTTAAATCTTTGGGCAGTAAGAATCAGATAAATTAATAATAACATGACGTTTGGTTTGCTTTCTCCACCCCTGCACCACCTCTTTCCTCTGGGTGCTTTCCCCGCCCCCTGTGTGTATTTTTGAAAATCGCCTTCATTCCTACAGAGTGCTTCAATAATTCACATGAAAGTTTGAAAGTGCAGTAGATGATTTTGAGAACATTCAATCTGAGAGGAGCCAAAGAAAGAAATAATTAAAGTCTTCCATGTTGTCTGTTTTTATGTTTCCTCTTAGCACACCAGCGGCGGGAATTACAACCCAGACTGTAAGAAGACAAACATTTCACACCACCGTGTGAACACATAGATTCTGTGAAGAGGCTGTGAGGCAAAAATTAACTGTGTTGGCAATGAAAGTGAATCCAAACTGAGCTCTTATTAAGGCCAGAGGAGCAGGGGAAAAAAGACCATGACCAGGAGATTTTTGGCCCCTGTCACTTGGTTGGAAAAGTTTTTGAAAATGTTATTTATGGTTTGTTTTGGCTACTCGGGACCTTTGCACTTTCCAAAAATTCTGGAAGGAGAGCTGGTGTGGTGAAGAAGCAACATTGTTATCTCCAACTCTCTGAGAGGCTGTGATTCAAAATTCTGCCCACAGTTTGGTTCTAAAGACTGCAAGCTTGTTACCGTGCCAAAGTGCTGCGTCACGCTATGAATACATCAGTGTGGACAAGGACAGGTTTTTGTTCAAGTATTCTTTAAGATCAGGGATAGTGTGTGATCCTTCTCCAATCCCCACACAACCCAAGGCCTGATTTTTTAATTTCTGCCACTTACTGCCGAGGACAATGTGCGATTTCAATGTCTTTGTTTCTGATACTGTTTGCAAAAATGGTTTTTAACCATTTTAGCCAATCAATCTACAGCTTTAAAACGATAGTCTGACAATCCAAGAAATACACTTATTAATGGCAAGTTAAATCACGCAAATCATCAATCTTTCTAATATGTTAAATTTATGGCCACAGGTTAGTTCAGTACACAACTACTAAATTGACCCTTTGGATTCTGTACAGATTAAACAAACCATATATAAAACGTTAATTGGGGAGCTTTAAAAGTGCCGAAAGGCAGATTTTATGTGCTTTGGACAGAGTCTGGCCCTGTTTCCATTCTCTATGTGAAGGTTAATGTACTGCAGAACAAAACAGAGGCCTGCACATATTTCCTGAAGCGAGGGCGATGAGAAAACCCAGAGAGGATGTTGATACACATATCACTGTACTGTATACCCTCTCCATGCATCAGTTCCGTGTGCTGTCCATATGGATAAGGAGATTAGCGTGTTTAAGTGTGAGTACAACAACCTGGATAACAGAAGGTGCTCTTCAGCCAAACAGCGCCCTGCTGTGAGGAGGTGCACATGAATGTGTCTCTCAGCTCACGCCATGTTTTGTTAAGACAGGCGGACAAATTTAGCCTCTGCGGATTTCTTTTGCATCCACTCAGATGAATGTGAGCGATGTTCCCCTATTGCCTTTACATATGGAAACAAATGGACCATGGTTACAGTATATATTCGTGTATGAAATTGTTTCCATGCTAGGTCTGTGTATCAGGATAATAGCCCCCCTATATTCCTACTGTATAGTAAGTCCTGTCAAAGTGACAAAAGGCTCCTCTGTACACCCTGCTGCTGATGTTGCAGATGAGAAACTCAGGAGAGAGCTGGAGAGAGAAAGAGAGCGAGAGAACTGGAGATGGAGAGAGAGAGAGATGGAGATATGGAAATAAGCATAAACATGAAAATATAAATAAACTGCAACCTCTTGGGTTCTACCACCCACCATCTCCTCTGCTCTGCATCTGCTTACACCTCCAGTGAACTTTGTTTATTTATCCTCTTATTTACTATTAATGTTATTTTTTTTTATCTCTGCTCCGGCCCTCTTCCTCCAGTCCCTTTAAATGCTGCTGGTAGCTACTAAGGTGAGACATGTTGGCCCTTTTGTTACGATAGCCACCGTTGCTGCTGCATCCCCCTCTCTGCCCCAATCTCTGCATCCTACTCCTCCCTGCCGGAGGAATAATCTGAAACTCTTTGTGTGCCAAATACACTGACTGAAGATCTCATCAGACACAGAACAGTGTACAGTATACCTGTCTTTGTAATGAGATACAACACTGTTTCCTTTTTGCTTTCATTTCTCTATGATGCTGCTTTCAAACACACACACAATATTATTCTCACACACACGGTGTCTATGGTGTGTGATGCCAGCTCCGACGACCTGTTTTATTTCACACAGGTTATGCCGACTAAGTTTTGCCCACATTTCACTCTCCACTGCAGAGCTGCGTGATTAAATTTGCATGCGCTAGCCAATCAAGACCAAGGCCAGTCTTTCCCATGGTGCCCATATACCGACAAGTCTATAGAGTTAGAGGATCCATCTGTGCTGTGAGGTTAGTTACAATGCTCACCTTGGGGTCTTTGTTGTAATATGTATCAGTGCATGAACGACTGCTGCTCTGCACAGCCTGCGGGTGTGTTTCTCCCCTGTCTGAACAGCGGGGGGGCTGTCATGAAAGCCTCATGTTGTCGTGCTTCAGCCTGCTGCATGTGAGCAAAATACAAAGGTGACATGCGAGACTTCATCACAGACGAACACAAGTTACTGAAAATGTGATTCAGTGAAGCAATCTCTCCACACATCTGTGTTTGTAGCTGGCAAATATTATAATGTGACAAAGGGAGTCTGCAAGGAATCAATTTGTATCTTTTTATATCTGTAAAACTTTTATGAGGGTTGAGATAAAATAAATTGCATATTGTTATTATCGTGCCAATATTGTGGTCATTATCACTACAGGCTGCTGCAATGAGGTGTCCAAGAACTGTAGGTGCTCTAGTGGACATATTCAAATAAAACTTTCCAAAAGAAATAATAAAATATTACTTGATTAAAAATCTGAATATAGATGTTCACATTTCATTGCTATCAGGTGAATGATGCTTTCAAATATAAAAAATGATCCACTGAGATAAGCCTTTCCAAGCTCTTTGTACTGTCATCCAGCCAAACAGTAATGTTTTTGTTAGATCCAGAAATGTTGACACTTCAGAGATACAAGATTTTGACTTGAAACTAACAATTTGTCATTTCCTTGCTTGGGATCCCTTTAGGGGCCCAGAGGTGCTAAACAGGCACTGAGTTCACCTTTGCCTCGGGCCAGCTCTACTTCCAACGCTGAAAAAGATGTAGAAATGTGTGTTTAATGGAATTTTATTGTCAAAATTTGCCAAGTTAACAAAGGTGGGAAGTAACACATTTATTCAACAGTTTTCTGTTTAAGGAGAGTTTCTACTTTATTCTGCATTGTTTCTAATGGAAGTATTGTTCTTTTTTTCTCCAGGACATCCTACTTTTACTGCAATTAGACATTGTCTGAACAATTTTCTCTGTCTGCGGAGGAGGTTTTATCATTTTCCAACTGATCTGAAAGCAGGAAAATCAGAGAAAACTACACAACACAACGATGAAACTAGAAATAATACCAGTTTACTGTAATACGGTAGTGGTTCCAGTGTCATAGTATTGATATTTTTACTGAAGAAAAAGATCTCACTACTTCTTTCAAGAACTTTTTTAAACAAAATAATCATCCTGCTGGAGTAATTAATCCCTTAAAACACACCAGATGCTAGAGATCCTACTGAGCTGATTACACATTTCTTTCCCTACTTACTTTTTCGTTTTATCTGTTTTGTCAAATCACGTAAATCAAAGATGACAAATGACTCTGAAGCAGGGACGCCTCTGTTATAAATCATCTGAACACTCTTCATCAAAGCCTAATTAGTTTTCTTCAAGGAAGGCTTGTATATTACAGAACAGTAAAAAGAGGAGGCAGCTCTGTTGTGATTGTATTCACAGAAAGTTAAATCACCTCCAGTTAAATTACCACCTCTGGCACTAAAGGATGCTGTCTGAGAGGAGCAGTATTCTTTGTAAAAGCAGCACAGACAGAAGCACGTGGGTTAAAATAAGCAGTAAATTTTAAGTAGTAAATTCATAAGTCATACACAGCATATTTATAGCTGATTGAAGGCAGAATTCAAGGTCAGGAACAAAGTGCTCAGATTGGTTTTAGTAGTGGCACGGATTATATTATCTATTTAGAGACAAATCCCCTACATAGAAAAGGAAATAAATAAAAATATGTCTCAGCCATGTGACTCAAACATTGCTGTCACTCATTAACATTCTTTTCATCCCGAACAATAAGCTTTTTCCCTGTGGGGAAAGTTTTGTTGTTCGGTGTTCAAAGGGGTAAATGTTTACTTAAAATGGTACAATTAAAGCATACAAATGATACAACTGGCTTTGCCTCAAGCAAATGGTAGTCATTATGTTTGAAGAGATATGCAGTGCGGTAACGTCTGTGGTTTCAAATGAACAGAATAGAAATATCTGCATTCTTAGCCCGGGTGGTACACATGTGCCCAAAACAACAAGATAAAGAGTCGCACAGTAAATGCAGTTGTAACAGACTTAACTGCTACTAGTTATGAGTGGTGGTCTTTTGTCCCTTGCTGAAACCTGTGAGAACGACAGCAGCATCAGACGTTACACAATGCTGCATTGTAAAGCATGACCACCTGCTTTCTCAATGTGATGATCACAGTACGATCCAGGCCAACACTAAAATAGAGTATGGGATAATACAAAAGCTTTCCATAATGGTAGGGCACTAAAAATCCATTATCCTCTTGCAATGAGTAACAATAATTTATGGGAACATTTCCTGCTAAATGCGATGTTTTACTGATGGAGCTGTGAGTGCAGGGTCAGCGGCACAAGTTGGCAGACTTTCAGTGTCTTGCTGAAGGAGGAACGGGAACTTAAAAGGAGTTGTTATGGGGGGCAAAAACGTATACTTGCATTTTGATGAGATCAGTGCCCTTTCTCAGGTCAGTGCAGTAAACATGAAGGCAGAAGCTGATGAGCTTAGTTTAGCCTGTGGTCCCAGGCTACCTGATTCCAGGCTTTATGCTAAGCTAAGCTACTGGCTCCAGCTAAATATTTAACTTTCAGCAATTAGAGTGGTATCAATGAAGCGTACCTCCCAAAATTATGAGCCATTCCTTTTAGCCCAAACGACATGGAGAAGCTATTTTAGCCTGCCACAGCACCCCGAGATACCAAGGGTGCAAACAGATTTGTTCATTTTGATTTTATTTATTGTGTTTTTAAAGACATTATCACATTTAAAATATCTATTTTAACTGGACTTTTAAACATCTGGCTCACCACATTAGAAAACCTGTTAAAGTAGCCCAGAATAGGTCTGTATTATTTTACCTAACAATGAAGTTTATATGTCACATACTGTCATTAAAAGGCAACAGGAACAAATTCTTAAAACAGATATCCACTGTTTTAGATGAAAAGGGTGCTCGTGTGTATATGTGTGTTGCATTGTGGGAGGTTTTAGTGGGCTAAAAAAGTTTGGGAAACCCTGCAGCACTGAAAGTTTTGGGGAACACTGACATGTAGATCACACAGTAGATTATTTATCGCCTCTACAGTCGACATGAAGGTGATCTAGTGCTCTAGTTCAAAGCTAGCCAGTCTGTGTGAAGATCCAGCACAGTTGACTTGTCTGAGACTGATGGCTTTCAAATCCACTGCTGTCTGCTGAACTCTGCTGTCAAACCGGATTCCAACGTACAACAGGGATAACCTATTTAGAGATTAATCCTTGTCTCATAAAACACATTTATGTGTCACGGTCTGAACCGTTTGGGAGGTTCGGGTGGGCTGGGAGCTCTGCGTGAATACGTGAGAGATGATATTGCACTTAACATGGTTTTGTTCCCTGCAGTGACATATTCTCAGCTGACATCCTGTCGTGGATTTACTCCATGTGATTACATTTTACCGCAGCCCATCTTCTTTCCTCACTTGACCTCCTAAATAACATAGCCTGAGATTTCATTCCATTAATGTCATTCAAGCACGCAAATATCTTGTGACAGCTCCAGAAATAGGCTTTTAAAATGTAATTGTTATTCAGGTACAGCGTTATATTATTTGCTTTAAGTTTACAGTCACAATTTGTCTGATTTTAACTTTTTTCCTTCATTTTAAGTCTGAATTTATTCGACAGTTTTTTCCCGCCACTAGCTGTGTACCCTCAAACAGTTTCATTAGCGTCAGTGGAGAGCTTTAGCGTCACTTAATGGTCTACAGCTTTCATCCACCCTCACAAAATTACAGTTCTGGGGCAAAACCCGAGTGCTTGCAGTCTTTTTTGGCCAAATTAAAGAATCTACTATCAGCTTTCAAAGCCCATGTCAATTAATCCCCAATAAATATTTAATGCCTCCAGAATCTTCACTCATGCATTTGTCAGGATTCTCATTTATTTTTCTGCATTTATAAACTCAAACTAATTCGGCACAACTAATTGCTTTCTCCCTCATTCTTCCGGACTCCTCTGAGCGACCGTTTGTGTTTTTTAATAACAAGTGGATCTATAAGTAAAGATTGGAGGCCGGTAGCCTTACAGGGCTCGAAGTGATGAATAAGTCTTGACAGCGTTATTGAAGGACATATTGTTTTCTGAGATGTTGGAAAATTTCATTTGGCAAGTATTGTGAGAGAATGATTAAAGGGAAGATACCACTGAGAACTGTATCGGTACACACAGTTATGAATGTTCTCTGCCAGTTTTGAGGACCTTCTTTGGCCATCTAGGTCATGCTGTGCTGTGCTCTCAATCATTTGTTTTGGTTACTGTCCCAGTCGTCCATATCTAGAGACAGGATTCTGTTCTAAAACCTGGAAGTGAACAGACTCACTCAAGCAAAAGGCTTCATGCTTATTACTGTCATGTTCGTCTCCTTTGGGGAAACCCCTTTACATATGCAGCTGGCAGACACATATTTGACATGACTACGACATCAAACAGATCTGAATATCATCTCTCCACCCTTTTCCCTGAAGTGCTCATGTCACATGAACTAATATGGGTATGATGAAATGTAGAACAATAATGGGGGGCTATACCCTTTGCCTTAAGGCAGTCTTATGTAACTTTTCAAAGAAGAAATAACACATTCCTCCTCTCACAAATGAAAAGTTTTTCTCATAATGCACTCAATTCAGGGCACACTTAGCCGCTTCAGCCTTGCTTGGTGTAGTATGACCAGTGGCTTTTGGTGACTAATGTTAGCAAACTTTAAATAGACATTGTTCTCAGTGGGAGTTCATGACTTCATGACAACCTGTAAAATTACTTTTTAGGGTGTCACAGAAAAACCTGTCAACGGTTAAATCACAAAAGCAAAATAAGATTTAAACATGCTTGTTGTTTTCTGTCCTCATAATCACTCATAGTTTGCTACCTAAAGCAGCACGTATCTGCTACCCACTGTTTCATTTGGATGTCTGAAATTTCAGTGTGTAAGAATTATAAAAAAAAAATTCCACAATGGAAATGAAAAATGCAGTTGTTTTTTACACCTGTCAATGATGGCACAAAATGATGATTCAAAAGTGTTAGGAATATTAATTACTGCTGTTGATTGTGTGGGAAAAGTGGAGAAGTGATTTCAGTTCTCAGGCTCTGTCACAATGCCTAATGATGACAACTTCATTACAACTGAAGAAAAGTCAAACGGAAATTCACTGTGCTGTTATGCTGTAATTGGTCATAATGCTCCTCAAAAAAAGTTACATTGTCTAACTTTACATACTGTATGTTCATTTTCATCATCTTTTCAATGCTTTTGTGTTGTTTTAGTGAATTTTGTATAAATGCATCTGCCCAGTGAACGTACGACAAAGCAAACATTAAACATTGACGTTATTTGCACAACCTGAGCCGCTGCAAAAGAATCAGATTTATTTCTCGACATGCGCGAAACGTCTCCTTTCACTGCCTGTTTGAAGAACCTTTCACCAGCGTCAGTCTCATATTTCTCACTTAGTTGACATAAAGTACAACAACCAGACTTTTATGACCAGTGGCGGAATACAAATGAGGAAATGAAAACAACTCGATCTTTATCACAGCATGTTGATGCAGATTTGCCTCCATATGCTTGTAGTTTCCCCCCTTACAGTTATTTTCTGGGAACAGGCTATTTCACACAGGCTTGGCCCAACAGGTTGACTGGCTCATCCGCTCCCTCCTGTAGAGCAGAAATTGGTGCTGAAATTCACACGTGTTTGCTCTAAATCCTCAGTAGTCATCTGTCTGGCAGGTGTCAGTGACCTCCCCACGCCGGTAACCTGCTCCCCACTCAGACCTGAGTCTGATAATGTTGATGCACTATTATCCTCCCCTTCCTTGAAAACAGTTTGGTTAGAAATTGAATTCACCAGAGCAGCGAGTTCCTTGGCTTCTTCTGCTTCATCACTAGAGATTTGTTGCTACCGTCACTGCTTAGAGCATTGTCCTGCATTGGTAGGTTTATTTATTGAGTTTCCAAACAGGTAATGGAGGAACAGTGGCATGTCCAGCTTCAGTTCAGATTTGAAATAGATATAAAACAGAACAGATTAGACAAAAGAATGACAAAAAAATGAAATGAAAACGAATGAATCAGAAATGTAATAAGTTGCATAGTAAGGCCTGCATGGCAAACGTAAGAACAATATCTACACATAAAAATAAAAGACAAAGGAAATAATTTAGATAAGTAAAATGAAAATATGGCCAAATAGTTTGGGTTGGTAGGAAAAGTAAATGCATTAAAACTGGCAGAGGGATTTCGTTGCGATACTCCGTGAGGTCAGTAAGTCGTGTTCAATGTGACTCTTCTGTCCCTTCCACATCTGGTCGTCCACATCTTTTACATGATGATGGTCAGGGAGTGCAAACATCTGCTCTTTTCCCTCAAGCCTTTAGCACCTGCAAGACTAAAACAAAGGTTGCACTTCATGATCCTCATTCTATGATTACAAAGAGAAATCCAACATTACGACACTCCAGCACAGAGATATGAGCTACGATAGGTAGCAGTTCTGACAGTATCACAGAGTAATTTGTTTTTAATATAATGGAGATGTTGGGGACAACAAGCATGGTGCAATACCATATAAACATTAAAATGTGGCATCCGCTGGGGAGATGAACAAAAACAACCACTTTTGCATGCTTTTATCTGTACTTTCAGTGTCATTGCTTCTGGCAGTGCTTTTTATGTTAATCCATAACAGTCCTGAAAATATGCACCGATGAGGCTCCAGTTCTCTGGGGCCTGTAATGTAATAAATTTGTTTATGATAGAAAATCTGGACAATGAGTGGAGAAAAAGAAGACCAAACATCGAAAGGAGGAGAAAGAAAAGCACAGAGCTCTGAATGTCTCCATATAGAGGAAAACAGTGGTGCTGTTGCTGTTTGCTAATAAATCAGGGCCACTTTGGTTACAGTAAAGCCACTCTGACATGTGATTATTAATTATTTAACTTCATTACATCCATTTTTTTTTTTCCTTCTGCAATACAATCCCAAGTTGCTCCCTCTTCCGTCCTATATCATGGAGTACGAGCCGTTAGTGTAGCATAATAAATAAAACAGTTTGTCATGTGTATGCATCTTTACATTTTAAAAAATTAAGATGATACACTATTAAAGATCTGTAGTGTTAGATGTTTCCTCATAGGAACCACATTTTTATTCCTCTAGCTTTAAATAATGACTTCACTCTCGCAGATTGATGGTTTCATATTAGACAGAAACTCAAATAGAGATTCACAGATTTACACTGAACTGCAAGGGATTTCAAAGAAACCCGATTCGAGCAAAATAACTTGGTCAGACTGTTTTCTTTTAGTCCCAAAGAAGCAGATGAAATACAATAAGTGTACTCATTTTCCTGCTGCGCTACAATTGTTTTTGCTGTTTACACCCAAAAGACCTTCCATGTCTCATGTTCAGTACTGACTCTCAGGAGAGCTGCAGATCAGTAGACAACAAGTGACTAAAATGCTTTTAGAGCAGTAAAAGATTCATTTTAAACTGCAGATGGTTACAATTTCATCTGGTGCTTTTTCTAGACTTACAGTATGAGGACACCTGAAATGAATTCCTTCTTCTCGCTCCTTTACTTGAGGTGCGGTCGTATTATTGAGACAATTCTTCACTGTCATCTACAAGCCGCAAACATGTCATACTGTATATTGGAACATACTTTGGCTGCTAACGTATAATTTTCCTCCGCTCGTCGTCCTCTTCCTTTCTCGCCTTCTCACCTTTCCCCCCTCGGCTTTCAGTGGATCGTTAATGCAGTTCTTGTCTGTACGATCCAGCCTGCACGGGTATTTATTAGCAGCTGTCACATATTGGCTGCATCAATAATTAGTCACTGTAAAGTCATTTGGGTCCTAATTACGGGCAGGGTCCACCGTCAAGGTGATCCATCAACTAGTCACATGTATAGCGCAGATGCAAATGCAGGCATATGAGCATCATCTGCCATACATGTCAATGCACATTGCTGCAGTGCATAATGAGGTGATACAGTAGGAAGATACTGTAATGACTTATCTCCAGCAGACACCATTCATTAAATTCTGATGTAATCACTGATTTTAGCTGCAAGTGCTAATGCTAGCCATATGAATGCAAGCTAATACCGTAGAACATATATATCTCTTGACTTATTTATCAGGATAGCATGTTTTTTACATGCCTTTTTTAATATATCTGATAGCCTGTGTTGAATTTGAATTTTGGCTTCTAAATCTCACATTTCTCTTTATTGCCTTTTTTCAAAGAGTTCATTTTCTTAAGGGCCAATGACCTTATGATACTTCTAATCCAGCAGATAGGATCCAGTAGATCCCTTTGCTGTTACTCTTAGCACTACAGTTTAGTCTCTGTTTTCTCCCTCCTCTCAACCCTCTCTCAGCCCCGTGTCCTCCTCTTGAGAGCTTACACAAATTATTGGATGTTTACCTGCTGTAAATAATTTGCACAAAGGATTAAGAGTGTGGACGAGTATTTGTGGACTGGGTGTAATGTGGATGCGATTATTGTGGGAGTGCTTGTGTGTGCATGCGCAAAAGCATGATGCACGGCCTGTCGACAGCTATTGATCCATAACATTTCCTGCAGTAAAAGTTTGTGTGCTTCTTTTGTTTGTTTGCTTTTTTTGTGGGTTTTTTTTTTTAACCATTTTACAGCAATTACCATTTGCAATGTGCAACATATGTGGATTTCTTTAGCTCTGCATACTGCAGCACCTGTGAGCATCTATATCTCCAGTGTGTGTGTGCGTGTGTGTGCGTGTGTGTGCGTGTGTGAGCGTGTGCGTGCGCGTGCGTGCACGTGTGTGAGCACGCTGCACATGATGGGTCATAAAACAAGCCTGATAGAGCCTGGTGCGTTGGTGAGCACATTATCATCAGCTGGCCCCAGACTTTTATGGCCTGCCACACCTCTCAGCCGTACCACAGCTCACTGGTGTTTTATGAGCGCTGCTCCCACATACACGACAGCAGAAACGGAGTGCGGGAAGGGTGGGGAGCTAAGATGTAAATTATAGACTGCCGGCTGTGCTAAAGGTACCGGAACAATCACAGAGCTCTTGCTCGTGAAATATGTGTCCCCCGATGGAGAGGGAGCGATGAGGTGGGAAAAGGGGGATAACATGGAAACTCCAGCATCGATCGGCACTTCACTAACAAGATCGCCATCATCAAGCCACATTTGTAGAACAGTACTTTTAGACATTCGAGTCCTGTGTACAAATATGCACTAAGAGCAAAATAATGACCCGACAGAAATTAAGATGCCAAAACTGCATGTTGGAGGTGCAGTGTGAAGTGGAGGTTTTAATGATGTAGTGCCATGTTTGGCTCATTAAAACTAAATGCCTCTCCAATTCCATTTATCTTACATTTTACAGCTGAGAATTTTCTCTTGGCCGGGGATGCAGGTAGTCTGACCCAGATACTTTGCAGTCTGATGAATTATTTTGTGTCTGATCTTGGTCTAATTCCAGCTCAGCTGACTGTAGCAGCAGCAGTATCTTAAATTATAGTGCTTTTTGTAAAAATGAGCCTGTGTTTGGCCCTGTTGGGACATGATGCTTTATTCAGCTCCCGTGCCAAAACACTGCGAGTTCATGTTCCCACAGTCATGGTGATATTTGAGAGATTATGGGATCAGCAGAAATTAGGACGCTGCAGCTGCCATGAAATTTGACTGACATTAGTAGTATGCCAGAAGTGTATGGCCACACACCATTATCATCATCATCATCATCGACATCGTCATCATCAGCATGGCTTTCTTTGTTAATGTCAGTGTCATTTATGCTTTTCTTGTTTAAATAAATGGAAGAAAGTAACTGAATATTTACTCAGATACTATATTCTATATAATGTTAGACTACTTTATACTTCTACTTTACAACATTTCAGAGGCACATTTTATACTTTGTACTTTCCCACATTTGCAGAGTAAGCCTTTTAAAACAATTTATTTTTTATAGATTAAACAACACTATAGTATATGGTGCAGTTAAAATTAGCTGCTCCCTGACCAGCTACAACATTAAAGTGCTGCTTACACATTAGTTTATCAGAATAATAATCCAATAATATCATGTATCATCCTATAACACTGACAAAAGCCACTTTGCTGTATAATGAGTACTTTTACTGTGAATATGAAGTAGATTTGGCTCTTAATACTTTTGTAAGTTAAGTAACAATCTGTATGTAAGTCTTTGACAAGTTGAGTATTGGAGTATTTTTAGATGGTTGTATTCCCACTTAAGAAAAGGATATAAACACTTCTTCCACCACAGCTGGTTTTACAGCTGTAAAAGTTTTTGACACTGCTGTAAATCAAGCTTCAGTGATAATGACGAGGTCACAAGATTAGAAGTAGAATTGTAAGGATCTGCAAAAGGACCGCCCACATTGTTGTCAAAATTACTTAGCTATCTTCTACATTATTGATATTGTTCATTAAGGTGAGATTAATTGTCTATTGGCAAACCCATCGCCCAGATTACCAGTTGTAGCACTGCTGACCATGCAGTAGTGGAGGGTAACAGGATCTTTACTGTCACTATGAATGATGCCGCACACCCAGTCATCTTGCACCGCCTCAGTAAAGTTGACCTGTAGGCTACACCTCGTTACACACTTCTCACACATGCACAAGAAGATGCTCGACTTGTGCCAAGAAGTTAAAAGGCATCAGTTAAAAAGTAAATATGGACATTGTCTGCCCTCCAAACTGACATTGATTTGGGGCTCTGCATCATCAACCTGCTTTGTATAGGCTTTCTAAAAAAAAAAAAAAAAAAAATCCCTGTGACAAT
Source organism: Pempheris klunzingeri (assembly GCF_042242105.1). Lineage (NCBI taxonomy): Eukaryota > Metazoa > Chordata > Actinopteri > Acropomatiformes > Pempheridae > Pempheris > Pempheris klunzingeri. Next base: position 13,556,820 of record NC_092028.1, read on the forward strand.
AATGAGTCCCTCAGCCTGATCATCAGTGCTATCCATCCATCTCTGCTTCGCCGCTTGCACCACAAGTCTCTGTATCTGCAGTGTGTGATCCCTGTGAGCACTCGATGATACTCAGAAATCAGTAGGCGGGGAGACTCCCTGACACTTTGTTTCCAGATGGGAAGGGACTTAATCACCCAGAGGAGTGAGGCTGCTTATTTAGCTGGGACCCGGCTCACTGCCGTGGATGTCGGTGCATATAACCCTCCACTCACTTGGGCCCTGTGCCTACAAGGGACAAGTTTGACAGAGTGTCACAGAGTCTATAAAGAGGAACTACAGTCCAGTGAGAGTGAAGCGCCTCAAGGTTCAGAGGAAGGAGATTGTTTTCAGCGTGAGCAGAATAATACCAAAAAATAATGAGCCTGTTTTTACTTTTTTCTCGTGTATAAATGATGCATCTCTGTGTTGAATTCAACTCTGACCAAGACCAAGTGTAGTGTGCATCACCACTGAAACTCATGTTAGCTATACATGTAAAGAAAGTTTTACAAGCTTTACAATGCAAGTATGGTAATTCGGGATGTCAAGGGCCAAAAAAGCACAAATTACCATAATATTTACACTATATACAGCCACAACACTAATGCACATGCACCATACTAAACTATACACTGTGTTCCAAATTATTACGCATATGCTGTTTTTGTTAGTTTTTCCTAAATAGTCAATACAAATGACAGTCGGTACGAATTTTTAAGTCCTCAACAATTATATTATAATCAGGATTTTATTAAACAAAACTTCAGATGATGACAACTGTATTTTCTTTTAAATAACTCAAAATACAGTGTTCGAAATTATTATGGACAACGTAGTTTCAAAGCATTCAATAGGTTATAAAGAATTGAAAACGGAAATCTGTTGTATTCTCTGATTTAGGAGATATTTTTTTCTCAAAATAAATGCTGTTTCAATCAAAAACATCTTTACAGGTCAAGTTACATGTTAACATAGGAGCCCTTCTTGAATATCACCTTCATCACTCTCCCATCCATTGAACTTGTGAGTCCATGTATAGTTTGTGCCTGGATTTCATTTAATTATGCCAGAATTGCCTCCCAGAGCTGCTGTTTTGAAGTATACTGCCGCCCACCCTCATAGATCTTCCTTGTAAGGGTGCTCCACAGGTTCTCAATAGGGTTGAGGTCAGGGGATGATGGTAGCCACACCATGATTTTCTCTCCCTTTATGCCCATAGCAGCCAAGGACTCAGTGGTATTTTTGGCAGCATGGGATGGTGCATTGTCTTGCATGAAAATGATTTTACTCCAGAAGGCACAGTTCTTCTTTTTATGCCATGGCAGGAAATGATCCGTTAAGAACTCCACATATTTTGCATAGGTCATTTTGACACCTTCGGGCACCCTGAAGGGGCCTACCAGCTCACTCGCCATTATTCCAGCCCAAAACATACATCTTACCTGTACATTTCTGAACCAAAGTGAAAATATCCCATAGTGTAAATATTTATTTCATCACAGCCATATATTTATATTTATTTTGCTATTGCTATTTTTTCTTTTACTATTGCTTCTTTTCACTCTCCCTGTTCAATTGTTGCTGCTGTAACATGAGAATTTCCCCCTATGGGGGATCAAATAAAGAAAAGTCAAATAAAGAAAAGTCTAAAGTCTAACATCAGTCTACCCCCTCCTTGCTGACCAACCACCAGCCACCAGCCAGAACTCCAGTCATCTGGACCATCCAGTGTAGCACCGCATTCATCAGTGAATAAAACTGTTTGAAAATTGGTCTTCATGCATTTCCGAGCCCATTGCAAACGTTTCTCCTTGTGAGCATTGGTTAGGGGTGGCCGAAATACAGCTTTATGCACAACTGCAAGCCTCTGAAGGATCCTGCATCGAGAGGTTCTTGGGACTCCAGAGGCACCAGCAGCTTCAAATACCTGTTTGCTGCTCAGCAGTGGCTTTTTAACAGCTGCTGTCTTAATACGATGTATTTGCTTGACAGAAATCTTCCTCAATGCACCTTTATCTGAACAAACCCGTCTGCGCTCTGAATCACACACATATCTTCTCACAGTACGATGATCTCTCTTAAGTTTTCGTGAAAATTTCCAGTGTTTTCATACCTTTTGCAAGGCATTGCAATATTTCACTCTTTTAATCTGCAGAAAGATCTTTCTTTCTCCCCATATTGCATGAAACCTGTGACTTGCTTAATAATATGGAACAACCTCCTTAAGTAGTTTCCCTTTAATTAGGCTCACCTGCCAAATAAATTATCAAACCTGTGTGAAATTGATGTCAGTGTATTAAACAGACAAGAGAAACAACACAAGCAAAATGTTTCATTGAAAAACAAAAAAACTAAAGTTTATTTAACTGAAATCCTACTTGCATAATAATTTGGAACACAGTGTATGTACCCCCCACACACACACACCATAATAATTATGTTGTGTTTTAATGTCTTTCAGCTCATTGTTTTGTTTTTTTTGTGTCCCAAAACATTACTTTTTTTTCAATCACTCCCACCAGTCTCATCAGCCTTGTTTTAGCTGCAGCAGACAGCTGTTGTCAATGAAAATGACAATGGCACACTGACAAAGTTAGCAACTAGCCAGTGAACAAAGCAGTTAAAGAGCAAAACATTACTCTCTGGAGTTACACCCGGCCACAGATAAAATGACTTAGATTCTTCAGATGAACAGAAACATGACTCCAAACAAATGCTAATGTTGCTTTGGGTCTGCTGGACACTTGCTAAAACATTCACCATGTCAAAACACAAGATGATAATACATGTTTTTTTTTACAGTGTGTGCTGCTGCTGGCAAGTGGCCATAAACATCAAGTAAAACTGTTTTAGCACACACATAAGGCTTGTTTTGGTCTTTTACTGATTTTTACCAAAATATGCCCATTTTTGAGAGGTTACTTGGTTAAATTGATTTTCTCCAGATTTAATGTCCACACAAGTACAACTTTTAAATTTCCAATTTCTGAAATAAAAATGAGCATTGATGAGACCTACACACACTTCAGGATGTATTTCTGATAGAGTGGAGAGAAACAACTTCCCTCTTGTGAATCCCATGCACACATCAGCCGATGTCTCCAGATGCAATATCTGAACCCTTGTCTTTCCATGTCAATAGGAGTCACTGCGATCTCATTTTGAGCTGTAACCTTTATCCAGCTGACCAGTGTGGTCTCTCATAACCAAGTCATTAATCACACATGACGTCTGTCACACAGAGCAGAGGTGCTGCTCAGGTCAGATGATACCACTGCACGGTTTTCTGCTTCAGCAGGAGCGGCTCTCGTCAAATATCATTCAAAATTATAATCCCAGTGGTGGTGGAGGGGAACCTGCACTCCGAGATGTGGGAGGTTTGCCATTTATCTCCTCTCATGTGGTCTGTGTGTATTTGAGTGTCTGCTTCTGTGAGTGCATCTGTCTACCTGTCTGTCACTCTGTGTCACTGTCTGTATTGTGTGCTTGTGCTTGCATGCAAGGCAATGACCCACAGTAGCAGAGTTCATTCAGACACCCATTTATTTGGTTGAGGCTTATGACGAATGACTTTTGCCTCAGTTTGCCTAATTGCTTCAATTTTGGTCTAATATATTCCTTATATAAGTCATAACTTTGTCATTGTATTCAACACTTTATTTCACAGTTTTTCACATTATTGAAAAACATATTTTGCATTTGGTGAAATCAATTATTTCTCAGGAGGCACCCATCCAACTTTTTCAGTCCTAATACCAATTCTCATACCTGGGTTTTGGTTATTGGCCAATACTGAGCACCAATCCGATACCAGTGTTTAATTAACAATAATAAATAATTATTCATCAGCAGCTTCAAAGCTTCAAATCTTCAAAGTGCAAATTGCAACAATAAATTGTCTGTCTGACTTTTTCATTTTGTTAGTTGTTGTTTGTCTGTTCAGATGTCTTCTTATGCTGCTTGTTTTCTGTGTTGCTTTGCTTACCACATCTGTTTTTGTAACGTTTTACGGATCTCACATAGGTCCGAAAGAGGTCAAAATATTATGGCTTATAGCCTGGCATAAAGAGGTGTTTCCCATTGTACCGAGTGCGGCTCTGGCCACGGAGGCTAGGTAGGCTACATAGTGGCCGTATGGTTGGTAGTCGTGGTTATGGGAGGTTCTGTCCTGCGTCCTCCCCAGACATGTTGATTTAATCAAAATTTTAGGTCGAGACATTGTTGCTCCCAGGTGATGCCCTCTGCTCTCCCTCCTTGTTTCCTGCCACTGTGTGGGCACAGTTCTTGAAATGTGCCAACTAGATATTGTTAGCGTTGATGCCTTCTGCTAGTAATGTGGAAATCAGTGGAATATGGTCAAGCTTGTATCCGTCCACTGAACTTAAAAAATGGTCCCATTGCACCACGGCAATCTTAATGCTGTCTTATTGCCTCAATAGCTAGTTAATGTAATGCATTAGCTAACTAATGATCTCTCTCTCTCTCTCTAGAAGTAAATCTTCTCCAATATCATAACTGATCATTAAGATCACCCATGTTGACTGGGGGTGTTCTGGTAGGCATACAGGCTAATGGACTTTGACAGTAACTGCATAATGTTGATTGTTGCTGATATACTCATAGGCCTTCATTAATGGCAGCTTATAGACAGGCACCCCTCCCTCCACTGTGACTGGAAGGCGTAGCAGGTGCATAGTTAAGAAAAATGAAAAGTTTAAATCCTTGTCACCATCAGCTCATTTTCTATAGTTATTTTGTGTGTGTGTGTGTGTGTGTGTGTGTGTGTGTGTGTGTGCCAAAGAATACGAGCATCTTCTTTATTGCCTGTTATTATTGAAGCAGTTATGCTTTCTGTGGGAAGGTGGTAAGAGACAGATATGGAGGCAAGAGAGGCGTCATGAAGCCAGAGGAAGTGCATCTTTGTCAGCAGTATTAAGATGAGCTCCTGCAAGTGAGAATATCAGTCAGAGGGCTCAGTAAGAGCTGGGCTGGTTAACACGTGAGGGGAATTTACTGACATGCACCTCACTTCTTTGCATGGATCATTAATTAACTGTCATGTGGCAGTGTTTGTTTTAAATCCTTACATTTTAATATAGCTTTCACCGTGTCGCAAAAGTTGTCATTCCAGGCATATATTTGTTCAAATGTTTGCAAAAATCACCTTTTATGAATTTGGGCCAGTGCAACTCTAACATCCTCTGCATGTCTTTGGACTTTCCAGGTTATAATACACACCCATGAATTAACTGGAAGTGCATCAATTGTCTCATTTTTTGTGATAGCTCTTGAATTTATAACTAAATACAAGTTCATTTCTAGCACATTACAAGATACTGTTGTGCCCGTGAAATATAGTGTTGCCAAAGTTCTCTCCAAAGGCGGTTGCCATTTGACAAAAACAACAGCAAAACAGGATCAATAAGTTCCTATACAACTCGTACAACACTGTCCATGTCTCAGGTATGCATTCACAGTACTCTATGTGTTCTATGTGTGCCCTTATGAACTAGAAAAGGTACCAGTCATTAACCTTATCCAGCCAGGGACCTTTGATGCGTATCGTTCTCCATTTCTCTCCCTTCATTTCAAGTCATTTTTCTATTGACAACTGTCCAATTAAAGGCACAAAATACCAAATAAATGTCCCTATGTGCATGGCTACAATTCACAACTGGTGGCTTGCAGAGTCAGACTGCCTGGAAAAAATCATTATCTATTGTGGATTTCTTTTATTGCGTCACCATTTACATTTACTGACTGATTTCATTACAATCATCATTTCAGGGTCTTTGTTGTCAATGGCATCATTTCTCGCTGGGAAAACTGAGTTTGATTGATATTTTAGTCATGATTTTTAGTGACTAAACTAAGAGTAGAGAAGCTCTGATGAGGCCATGAGTCCACGAGTCCACTAGAAAAGCCTGTGCAGCCCTGGGACAACTGTGAATAAAACCCAGAGGGATTAAGACCTTGTAAGTGCAGCACGTGAGCAGGAGGTAGACGATTTGTAATCCACTGAGAGAAAGAGACTGGGATTGAAAAAGAACAAATCAGGGTGGTGATAGAGGAGGAGGAGTATTTGCGTCATGCAGCTGTGACTTTCCATCATGACATCTGGATGAAGGTGGACAGAGCAATTTTTTTCACCCCAGCTTCTCTTACCCATGGCTCTGTTAAGTGTGAGTTACTGCAATTGAAGACAGAGTGTAGCCAAGTGTACAGTACATCAGCAGCAACATATGGCCGCAGGCACAACACTGTACAGAGTAAATACACATCAGCATGAAATGTGGCTGTTTCCACTGTGAGCACAGATTGGAGCTCACCACAGAAAATAATTCACTCATCTATTGGTTTGTGCACGTGAGTAAAATGAGCTCTGGCACACACTGAAGGGCTGTTTCGAAGCAAACAGGAAGGGTAGGGCAGTTAGGCAAACATGTTGCAGCTGTGATTTCACGTGCTGGTTTCTAAAAAGTTTACCTCTTGCTATTGTCCTGTCAGATGCTTGGGAGGAAAGGAAATTAAAATTTTGGCTACACTGAAGTGGGATAAAGATGCAATGATCACTACAGCTGAGGATATCCAGTAAATTCCCTTTTAGTCTCAATATTTCTTTAATAGATATAGAATTGATAAATGATAGATAATGAGCCTAATAAATCCTAACAAGCCAAACAAGCTCACAATTACAAAGGGAACATGCTGATGTTTAGCATGTTAGTGTCCTAGCATTTGCTGATTAGCACAAAATGCAAAATCCAGCTGAGGCTGATGTGAATGTTCTGTTTGCAGGTATTGAGTCATAAACTAAAGCTAAGGCCTGTGTTATATATATTTTTGAGTCATACACTTATTATCCCAAATGTTTCCAACAATGTTCAGGCCCAGAGAAATCTGTATTTTCATTAAAGGTAACACTGTACCTCATTTGGTGGCCTGTCATTGAGGTTATATCCCCTGTACCCTCTTGGGTTGCTATAACCTATAAGATAATTGGTCAGAGAGTGAGGAAGGAAATTGGCGACCTTGCACAAAGTTATATTCATTAACAATATTACAGCATTTTTAATGCCAACAGCATATTTTTCGTCATTTGCAGCCATTTTTCAACATAGTAATCCAGTAGAGACCTAATTTTTCGCTAAGATATTTCAATATTGGTCTTAATGAGCTTACCGCAATGTGCCATTATAACAAGTGGTTATCATGTGACATTTCACTCAAAACTACAAATGTGAACTTCATTGTGATGCTAAATGAAAATTCAGGAGAATGACCAGTTCAATATGATGCATCCTCCAGAGACCATGAATGTTTGCACAAAATTTCATGGCAACATATGCAATAGTTAGTCAGCCATGCCACTTGGATGGCTAAAAACTCACATTAACTGTGTTCCAAATGAGAAATTGGCATATTTCCCCATCAAATTTTGGAGGCAGCCTTTTCTTGGACGAGCTGCATCCTGAGGCATCTTCACCATAAGGCTCCAATGTTCTGCCGGGGCTGCTTGTTAACCGCATACAAAAAGTTTCAGGCTAAAATGAGATGCATGCTGTTAAAAGAAACACATCACGTAGTCTGACTTTTGCTGCCATAAATGTGAATCTCACTGTTGAATATTATTGAAACTGAGCTGCCTGGAGCCTTTTTACTTATGAATAGCAACATTTCAGAGAATGTCATCACCCTCTGACTGAACATCAGAAATCAGGTAACATTTTTGCCCCAAATGAATATGTAGCATTTTAAGATAAAATCAATGTGTTTTCAATGGAAGAAAAATAAAAACTGTAATGTATTTATGATGTGTCAAAGGCTTAAAAGGTAGAGGTGGAGCTACTAGAGGGATTAACCTGAATTTTTCCTCTTTTTTTCCCCTGTGCCTGCAATTCAACCTGCAGCTCTAATCCCCTCCCTGCTCATCACCATCTGTCATCTGTAACCTCAACCACTACTGCCCCACCCTCTACTCATTTTCTACTGTCTCTTTCTGTGTCTCTTCCACATTTTCATTAGCTAAAATAGTCGAGGACAGGTGGGGTATTTTCAGACTGAGCAGCAATCCTCCCTTGTGTCCTGAGCTCGGCCGGACAGTGAACCCACTGAGTCTACATAGGAAGACCGGGACAGCACACTTACTTCGACAGAGAGGGAGTTCAGTAAATGTCAAACCTTCTGAGAGAAGTGCTGATAGAGCACTCAACCAGGTAGCTCATTATTTCTCGTGTGGGCTCTAATTAAAGAGGTATATCACATCAGGGTCTGCATATAGGCTGGACAAAAGGCCGCAACCTGAATTGGTGGATGATCGTTAAAGAGGCAGTTACTGTAAGGGTTGTACATCAACCCCGTTATTCACTGACCTGCCACTGCCCCACCTACTCTGCATCTGAACTGACGAGGCTGAGTGTATGAGTAGAGATCATGACTGTGTGGTTAATTTGTGATGTCTTGAAAATCCAGTTGAATAACTGTTTAAGTCAGTTTCCTCTTATTTCTCCTTCTTTCTTGACAAGTCACGTAGTATCATAATCAGTCTAATGGCCGGCCTTAGACTTGTTAGACATGTAGACCCCGTCCACTTCAACCCAATCATTTGTAAAGCAGTTATATAACATGGCCTCCAAAAGATGACTCCTGTTCCTCTGCAGAAAATATGGTTAGTTTAATTTAGTCTGGGGGATTTAGTCCTTACTGTAGTAGCATGTCAGCATGATTAATTTGGGCAAATACTTTTTTTAATCTGTTGAGCTTGGAAAAACTGATGAGATTCATATTGACAAAACAGTTATGTTTGTGTTCCAGCATCAAGGACATAAAGACGCGTAAAAACCAACATGTTCAAACAGTAAGATCAAAAATCTCAAAGGAGAGGATTTCAGAAAAAACTCACGTAGACCATGATGGGATTTTGCCCCTCTCATACCTTTGTCCTCGCTCAGCATTACTCATATAGAGTTCATGCGCTCACATGCACACGTGTGCCCTGTAGTTTTCCTGGAAAGCAGTGCAGAAATCTCTCAGTTGTGGTCTCAGCCGGAGCAGATGATGGCTTTGAACTCCGCTCCTCTGGGATCCTCCCTGTCCTGCTCCTGATGCATGTGTGGCCCAGAGGCCCGATCCTCACTGCTGTGAATTCATGAATAATGAGAATCGCAGGCTCTCTGACATATAAAGTGTGATCAGATCGGATCCGTATCCGTGACCTTCCATGGCGGATGAGGAACGCAAGGCTAAAAGTAGGAGAGGGAAAAGAGCTGGGATGGTGTAAAGATCAAAGGAAACTGTGCTGCAGGACGATGGCATCTGATCAGAGAGCTGATGAATTCCTTTAGATGCCAGGTTGTTATTTCCCTTTTGCAATGATACTACAGATCATATCAGTATGTTCCTCCAGTAGACAGAGCTATAGAATAAACCCCCACTGACACTTAATGTTCCCTCATTGTGTTGAAATGCCTTCACAGGCAACTCTATGTGAATATTTTTATGAATTTTGCCAAAGGCCATGAGGGGGGTTTTGCATAACAATAGCGCACGGTGAAACACTGACGAGTCTCTTGTCAGCCTGTTTTCAAACTCACATCCATCATCTCCCCTGAGAATGTCAAATTAGCAGTAAGCTAAACAGGTGGCTTGCCAGCAGATGCCAAGGATCTAGCAGGAGAGAGATTGAGGTCATGTTTCTTTAATCGCCTCGGGGGTCAAGTACCAGATGGATTCGACTTCTTATACCTCTGATGCAGGAGAGAGAATTTGTTTAACAGTCACATGTGTTATAATGTTATTGGGCAAATTAGAGCTCCTGAAAAGTTTAAAAATAGGGTGATGTTAAAACTGGATGTTTGATTTGCTGTCTTACCGTTTATGCTCCCACCTTTAGGCATCAAGAAATGCAATGAAAACAGCGTTGTTGACTTTCTGTTAGGGAGTGTGAATATTGTTAGTTTAGCTCCACGCTACTGAGAGCAAAACTGGCAAAGATCTAAGGCTGTATATGATGACTAAAAATGATTCATCTAACACAGAAGAAGAAGAGGTAAGATAACATGTGTTATCAGTTTTGACAGTTCTGTCAAAAGAAATCCATGTGTTGTCAGATAACTCACATACCACTGCTCCAACCAAACACAGTTTTCCTAATTTTCATAGCTACATTAGCGCCATGTAGGTCAGTCCACCACTTTGGTTTGCTGGATTGCCATGAAATTTGGTACAAAGTGATGTGGTCCCCAGAGGATGAGGAATCCTACTGACCATGAGGTTGGCATATTGTTTTTTCCCTAAAATATCTTAACTATTGGAAATAATTTTATAATTTTTCATGACTGTGGACTCCAGACCACTAAAATGCACCACACAGAGCTCATCCAGATAGTCTTTGTTTTCAAAAAATAATTATTGAATGTACATCTGACAAAACTGAGATGAAAGTTTGTTATTGCTGAGCCCCCTGTGGTTTGTGAATGTGCTCATAAATATGACTCCTCGTGTGTAGTCTACTTCTAACGATTGTCAGTCACGATATAGTACAGTATAAGTATACGTGATCACCGTTCAATATATCACACGCATTATATTTGTGTGTATCATATTGTATTGTAAGATTCATACTAAACGTTACTGTGGTTCTCGTATAAGGACATGGTGACACGCAAGTTATTTTCCCTCAGTCCCACATTTAATGTTGTGGTGGATGCAAACATAATGTCCAGAGGATACAGCATAATGGCATTCAGCCGCTGAAAGTCTCATCTTTCCTGTTTTTTCCAACGTGTAAATTGGATCCAGTAATCGCCCCAGGCAGCAAATAAGATGATTTAGAGAGTAATTTGTGGAAGACAACTTTGAGGTCAATGGAGTCCACCCATTAATTTGCATTTAGTTCTGTGTTTCTCTGGTCCTCTCAGTTGTGCCAGCCGGGTATTTTCTCACAGTCAAATTTCTCTTACCATCTGTCAGAATTTAATACCTACAGTAACACCCTATTAGAGACAGTGTTCTCTCTGCTACACACCATCTAACCGTGATTACACTTCTGAAGGTAGAAACAGGCAGCCGTTACCACGGCGTCATCGGCTCGTGTTCCCTTGTTCGGCAGCAGAATACGTCCTTGCACATAAATGTAAGCATTATAGACGTTTTAAAGAAAATGTCTCACATTTAGGGAAATGCAAAGCAATAGTAAGGAGTGAGGAGAATTCACAGCCTAAAGCCCCAAGCTGAGAGGGCTTGACTAAAATAATGTCTGTGGTACCTAAGTGCATATTTCTAAATATGTAGTATGTTTATTTCACACTTCACCGCTGTCGAAACAGGGTGAGATTGAAAACAAATCAAACTAAGATTGTGATGATATTATTATTATTATCTGACTAAAATTAGTCTTTCCATCGCAGATTTTGATCAGGTGATGAATCATCAGCGTGAGAGGAGTGTTTAGGTTTTGGATGTGTGGACGCAGGTGATTTTTACAAACTAAGTACAGTCAGAGTCAACCACAGTGCAGACACCCCATAATTCCCTGCTCCACCCTCCTCCTGCTTTTCTAACAGTGGACTATTACTATTATGAAGCTGGGTCTTTACTTGTCATTCTAGTTCTCTTGTTATTAAATTTGGCTGCTGCATTATACATGCGGGGGGATATTACTGCAGTCTGTATTAGATTGTTGAAGGGGTTGCCCTTGCTAGGGATTGCCTGAAGGGTTTTTCCCTTCAGTCACTGAACCAGTGAACCACGTCGTCGTACTATAACTCAAGCCTGTTGCCTTAACATCACAGGATGTGTTTCTAGTGTGACTCCCTGCAGCCCTCTGTTCACAATTACCATTAATGACTCTTTCAAGCTACCAGGCAGTTTCTCACAAGCTCACATCCATAATCGCAGTGTCAGATCCTGCTTTAGCTGCAAGACAAGGCAGCCCTGCTACTGCTGCTGGGTCTGTTTTATACAGTGATTACACAAAATACAGTAGAGTCCATGGTGAGTTATGAATATCACGCGATTTTCTCTCTTTTTTTTTTTAGCCATGCCACTGTAGCAGCACAGCTCTATGGCAGCATCAGTGTGTCCACCACTTTGGTCCAGACTGAAATATCTCTATGATGCACATTCCTACTCTTTTTTTCTTTTCTTCGCTTGTCCTCTGGCCCGTTTACCCCGTCAATGATGTAACTCCTGACTCCAGCTGTGATTACACATTGTGCATTTTTAGCAGTTTGAAGCACCTTTTTGTAATTGTTTTGAATCCTTTGAACAATTTTGTGTGCTGCGTTGAGCCCCAGGCGCCTCACTTTTATCCACCCAACATGCCTTGCAATTTCTGGAGAAATGCCCTGAGCACCCAAGGTTGAAAACAGTTCAACTCTTAGCACAAAAAAAGGCATTTTTTTCCTTCAGTGTCCAACTGCACTGTACTCCATAGGCATGTGTTATACAAGAAAACCACTAATTTCCTACCGAGGCTAAGTGATGTGGAAAAATGAGGCTAGTGAGTTGACCTGTGCAGGCTGCTCAAAATAGGCTTTAATCTAATAATCTAATACTCTGCAGTAGAATACAATATAACATAAAGTGTGGCATGGAGAAATTAAACTCAGTCTAACTCAGAAATTAGTGATAAAAGCATCCTGAAAAATGTCACTGTCACATTATATTCTTTTTACACATCGTGCTTAATCTTAAATACAAGTTTGTAACCACATTTTAATTGTAATACAGAGAGAGATGAATAGTTCTCACATGGATTCATATTTTGCTCTTGATGGGATTCAGCCCCAAAGATATAATCCTTGATCTTATTGAGCTTATTGAGCCGTTAAAGGATTCCCTGCGTTTTGTTGTGGCTGAGGGGTGAAAGAGAACGGAGGCTTCTGCTGACACGGCGTTATTGGATGTGGAGAGTCATGATGAAGTTGGAGTCATCTCCTATCCCAAGGACACGTTCATGTTCAAAACCCTGAGCGCACTCCCACAGGCTCATGTACTGTATTCCAAATCCCTGTTGCTCAGACCGCTTTTATGAGTTTGTATTGGTTTTTCAGCTGCTGAGTCGATTGTTTGTGTAGTTTTGATGGGCTATTTAAAAAAAAAAAGGCTAGTATTTGCATCTTATGGCCTCGAGTACAGGAAAGAGAAAATGGAAGGGGTGCCTGTGTTATTGATCCAACATGGATTTGATTCTGCAGGCAACACAACCTTCATCGTTATGTAACTATTGCATTCCTTTAGAAATCCCAAAGTTGCTCACATCCATAGTTACAGACACCTAAAACTCAAAGCAGCCAGCCTAACCATGCCTGCGGTGTTGGACGACATGGAGCCGCAGTAGTGCAGTGAGTCCCTCCCCTGAGCGTTGAAGACTTCAGATGCTCTACAGCACAAACAGACCAGCAGCCTTTGAGCAAGAAGAAAGTGTTGCTGTCCTTGTCAGCCGGAGCAGAGCGGAGTTACGTAATGTAGATAGAAAAAAAAAAAAAACATGTTACATTAGTTTAAGATAATCCATAAATGTTTATCACTGATCTGGATAATTTGGGTTTAAAACAGCAACTGATGATCATTCATCATGTTTTTTTCTACATTATGTTAATCAGAGGTTTCACTGGGGCTCTGGGCTCTCACTACCCCCCTCACTCTGAGTGTACATGTTGTTATATGTTATTGTTGGTGGTAGTAGTAGTGGTAGTAGTATTGTTAGTATTATATAATACATCTCCTCACTCTGAATGTTCATGTTGTTATATATTATTAGTAGTAGTGGTATTATTTGTATCATTATTATTATTATCATTATTATTACTTTTGTGTTTGAAGTTTATTCTTATTCTTTTGGAGCTGTGTGTAACAAAAAGCAATTTCCCCCTGGGGATTATTAAAGGGATTCTGATTCTGATTAGGAATACATCTGGTATATGTATTAAACAAACAAGATATAACATGTTAGTTAGTAGAAGTATCTTTAGAGCTGCTAGTAAGCAGATATTCTAACTGTATCTTCAGATAAATATTTCCCCTGTTTTCAATTTATTTCCCAAAATGTCGACGGATCCTTTCAAAGGGAATGAACAGAAAATTAGTTTATTGCTTTTTCAGCACTATTTGTCATATTGCCAAGGTCAGTTTATTAGAATAGATATAGATTAGGTTATAAACCCCTAGATTCAGTTAAAAGAAAAGCAGGGAACATTTCTATCAAGTTCACAGCGGCTGGAGCATATTTTGTGAAACTGTTTTACATAATATTTCATTTCCTTGTTTCAGTCATTATATCTAAGTGCTTGCATGTTATCGTACATGGTACCTACCTGTAGCAGAGGAATATATTTACAGAACAACAGACATCATAAGAAGCTTATATTACTATTTACCACAGTAATTCCCAATCGAACTAACCTCCTTTTCACCTCCTTTGACAGTTTTGAGCTCCTTGAGTTTCTTTATTTCACTTTTTGTTTCCTCTCCCTTTGTCTTTCTCGCCTGTCCTCAGCTCACACCAAACCCCAGCAGGCTTTATGTAACCTCAGACAAGCCCTGGCTGCTTCCTGGGCAGGCAGCACAGTGTGCACACATGCACACACATGCACACACCCCTATCTTTAGGCACAGAGCTGCATGGACTTCTAAAATCATGTCTGTGTTCCTAAAACCACACTGAGTGGGACATAGCACACTTGACAGCTTTCCAAGAAGATTTAAGAGAAGCTTAGTTTTCTCCTGTGATGATGGTTTGTTATCCTGTTGTGTCTCGACCAAATGTTGGTGGAGTGTCGGTGCCTACAGTATCCTACAGGAGCAGCTTTCCATGTCCTAATATGCCTTATCTCATTTCTCAAGTGCCTGCCATTCTAATAAGCATCTTCCTCCTGCTTCTACCCTCCCACATGACTTCGGTGCCACAGAGAGTGTGAAATGAGCGGAGGGAGCAGAGGATTGGATCTGTTCCCAGGGTTTGTTCTCCAGAGACTTTGTACAAAAATCCTATGATGCGCCATACGAATAGGGACGTCTCTGCTGCTTTCAAGTCTAAATTACAAGAAAAGGAGGGAACAGTGCATTTTCCCTAATGCTAAAGCAAATGAATGTGATGATGCTAACAGGTGGGTGTCACCTGGGTTGAGGTGAATCTTTAATCTCCCACTCACTCTCTCTGATGGTTGTTCCTGCAGGCTTAGGGGCAGGTTCAAAGCAGGATCGGTGGGATTTCACCTGCGTTGATCTGTTGATTTGTCCTTATGTACCTCAGCAAAACACTTTTTAATTCCTGCTTGGAAAAAAAATGTTTATGAATCACCCAACAACCTTCCAGTTGACCTCACATCATCGCATCGTAATTATGATTGATTCATAAAGCTGGCTCTTTCCGAAGCTGATGTAGCAGGATGCGGTTTAGCAGACGGCGATAATATGTCTGCAGTTACTGTTAACCCGTCTATCAGTGGGGAGACTTTTTATGAAGAGTTACTGACTTTTTTGATCTAACCAGGTGAAGAGGGAAAAACTCTTCCTCCTCCCCAAAAGTGGTCTTGTTTGTCAGAGGACAGTAAACTTAAGACTGAGACAAAAAGAAAGTGAACAAAGACGTGAAAAGCACAACAAAGTTTGGAAACTCTATGCGTCTCGTTTGATGGGATTCCTGTCAGGCCCTCCCAGAGGAAGGTGCATGTCAGGGAGAGGCAGATTGTTGCCACTCTTCCTCAGGTTGCTCCACGCCTCCCTGCACTGGACTAACCAAGGGAGGCCACTTGCCTTTCTCAAAGCCTTCTCGAGTACGTGCCAGAACACTTTGTTACCTTTTGAAATTACACCAGAACTGGAGCCAAGCGGGGGGCTTGCCTGTTGTCGTATGGGTAACATGCTTCTCATTTCTGCTTCTGGCTGGAGCTGTGGCACGCCGGGTGAAGTGAGGCAATAAGAAAAGTAGCATCTACCTCCATCCTTGCCTCGCATCGACTGACTTCGCTTCATACATTTTAAGTTTTGGATCAGAGAGGGGAAAAACACGAGGCTGTTTACAGAACTCTCTCACATACTTAAGTAAATCTCCCTCTTCAAAGTAAAGGGGAATTATCACTGACAGCTCGCACTAGCAAATATATCTGGAATCTGGTAGGAGAGGGAGAGCTAATGTCATTGCAGCTACCAAAGGGTTTCAGAGTTTGGCAGACTTTCCAAGTAGATGATGATAATACTTGTTATTACATTTTCATGACCTCTCAACACTCAACTCCCTTTGGGTTAAAAAAGAAACAAATATGCCGTATTTATGTTGAAAAAATGGGTCTAAACAGAATTTCCTTGGTATCAAACACTACAGATTTTATAAATAGCTGCAGCAGGAGACATGCTTGGTTGTACTTTAAACAGTATACTACACTTGATACCTAGATAAATCATCAAGAGACAGAGTGAAGCAAGGCTAAGGTTAAAGCAAGAGACTGCTTTCAAGTGTTGCACTTTTCATCTTTACTGGGGATTGTGTGCGACTGATGTGAACTGTTTTAAGTTGTTGAACTCATGATAAGCGGCTCTGGTTTAAGATTCCAGCGGCGAACTTGTGCCCAAACTAGTTTTCTCATGCTCATCAAAAGTGACCAGTAGGTAAAGATACAGTAATCACAACACGGACACATTAGGGAAAAAATGACAGATACAAATAATGTTACAAATCAGCTTCCCAAACCTTCATGGTTTCCAAACTGACCAAACCAGTATGCCCAGAAATTATATCCATACTGGTCGCTTTCCCACCTTACGATTTATGTCTGAAACTTATCACAAGTACCAAATCAGGAAGTAGTAGCCGAAGTCCTTGATGTGGTGAGGTGAGAAATGACAGGATTATGCTCAAAATGAACTAGCGTGTGCAACATGTTGTCCGACCTTGTTGGAAGGTAAAAGTGTTTGTAGCCACGCTAGACAGCCGCCGTAGAGAGGGATGAGATGCCACATAATTTAAATATAATTTACTAACTGCGCACATTTCTTTGAAGACATTCATAATGTTGTACTCAGTTTTTCACATGAAAAGTGACAGAAAAAGTAGTGCAGAGAATGAAAAAAGAGACCCAGAGAGACGTTGAAGCTCCTATTTCACCTCGGCACCGCAGGCCAACTGCAACATGAAGTGGCTTTGAATGCCAGATTGTTGGTTACAGAAGTTACAGAAATGGTCTGACTGAGGCCCCCTTTCCTCATTCCAGACACCAAAAGGTGTGATGATGGAGAGCATACCAAGCTATTCGACCATTCGACAAGCACTGCTGATGGAGTATACTGGTTTGTGGAGGACAGGGTGGTGGGCAGATGGGTACTATGTCTAACTTTCATGCAGGAGACCGGAGTTCATGAACTGCTTCTGCATTTCATTACACATAACAAGTGTTTTGGTTGCCTAACCCTAATTGTATGTGTATAGTTTATTTGCTGCTATATTTGCCCACCTGTAAACATACAGTAGTTATCACATGTATACATGATGTAGAAAGTATCAATGAAGATTATCTGGAGTTTTGCTTAATTTTTGCCAGTTGTTTCGGATGATTGGGTTGAACTGAAAGCTCTTCTCCGGTGCAGCAACAGGGAAGAGAACCCTCACCTCATGTGCGTTTATGTCCCAAAGCACTACAAAGGCTGACTTTACAGAACCGTGATACATAAAAGAAACTTTTTAAGCACTATTAGAATGGATCCTGTTTCCATTGACTGACTGTAATGGTGCATTACAAAGCCGGTGAGGGATATGAGAATTACAGCTGAACAAAGTAGTGCAGTTAGGATTTTCAGGGCCCTGGCAACTCAGAGACCCCCTGTGGGGCGTTGATCCCTGTTCTTTGGAAGAAAAGCACTTATTATTAATAATTCAGCACAGGAGCCACTTTATTATCAGATGCAGTGCTTTTTCCTCTCAGTGAGTGAGAACTCCTGCTTAAACCTTCGGTCTTTGTGCTCTATCTCAAAGAAGGAGTCAGGGACAGAAAACGCTATTAGGAGGTGACAGTATAGAGGCAAAGAGTTAGCAGGTGACAGTCAGTTCATTAATGTCCTCTCTTGTGCACTGCTCTGTTCAGCGTAATGTAGTCCTGTGTGCCTTATGTGATCAACTCTTCTATCCATCCAATGAAAGTTCATATGATTTTAGGTTGTCCGTCTGTCTGTCCCATGTGAATGCGATACCTCGGGAACAAAATTCCCTGAGGAAGAATATTTGGAGCAAAGATCCACTTGAACTGATTATATTTTGGTGGTCAAAGGTCAAAGTCATACTGACCTCACAAAATATGTTTTTGGCCATTTTGGCTATATTATGACAAAATGTCTAATAGGATGAGATGATGAATAGATGACATTTTATCTCTGTATGTCTCATTCTCGGGAACACGATATCTCACAAACGTCTCGAACGAATTTCTTCAAATTTGGTAGAAACACTCACTTGGACTCAAGGATGAACTGATTAGCACCGGATGGTCCGAGGTTAAAGGTCACTGTGACCTCACTTAACTTGTCTTGATACCTGACAACACAGAAAAGACACAAAACATCACATGTCGCTGTCATCACTTGCAGACAGAAAAATACACAGTACATTCATACATTTTATATGAAGAATTTCCACATTCAAGAATTCATACGCTAACTATGATCACATTTCACACAAAAGTTTAGCAGGATATAATAATCAAGTGATGACATTTAATAATCAAAAGGTCAAAGCTCAACTTCACTGTGACGCTGTAACACTTTTCTGGCCGCTATTCAGCGCCATAACTCAGGAGCAGAAGAGGAGATTGTGACCATGTTTGATACTGAATTTGCTACACTAATCTGGGGCCTGGACAGACACGGATGTAAACTCCAGTTCTTCATGCCATCTGTAGGATGAGTGAATTCATTTTATGAGTCATATTTTGAGCAACAGTAACAGTTTTTCTCTGGTGGAGTTGGTAAAGGTAGATATTTTGTTATCATTCCTTTTCTAAACTTAGTGATCTAATAGAAACTCCACCTCTGAACTGTGCCTGTGAGCTCTCCTGCGTCTCAGACATTCACTACCAGGAGCTCTCTGCCTAATGAGCTGCCTCCTCATTCAGGCGTTAAGTACACACAGATTGCACCAACAAATTCAGTGAGAACCACAGAGCACATTTGGAAACCCATTTTCTAAGTAAAGCTGTCCTGGATTGTGGTGTGTAAACTAGTTACGTCATAACATAAAGGCTATTCCTCTTGGTGCATATATGTGATTCTTTGTATCTATTTTTGTTATCAAATTGGCCCATTTTTACATTACATTACATTTAATGAGGCTACATACTTAAATAGCTGAAAGCACAATCAGCACTGGTATAGTGTACTCTCCTAACTCTCAGTGTACCTGTTAACTCTGAGATTTCTTCATGTGGGTTCAGATTACTTCTCTCCTCAGCATTGTTTTGACGTGCTCATGTGACCACCAAGGTTGAATTGGCTGCATATCATGAATAAATTCTGCAAAATTAAATCGTGATCAAAAGATACTAAAATCCAGACTGTCAAAGGGTGCACTGGTCTGTCAGACTGAGAGTGGATTTAGAAAATTAAACTGTAGCCTACCCAGACTACAGATTATGTCCTTTGTATTTACACTACAACCTTTAAAACACTCAACAAAATATCAAAGATATGGCACAGGAAGACACTGGTAACCAAAAGCAGAGGACACACATCAAAGGACAGGATACGGAAATGTACACAACATGATCTAACTACATCCTCCTGTGAACCACTGAAAAGTACACAGCAAACATTGGCCTATTGTTCTCGCCTCTGCATTACTTTGCATATATTTTCCCTTGAGTCATTCTATATACATGTATTTGGTTTGATACCACTCGGCATACATAAATACAGTGTGCTTAGCTGTTGCTATAATTAAATCCCATAATTGAAACCTGAGGGATTATATGTTTTTTTTCTCCCCTCTAATCACCATTCACTGCTACACATCTCCCATGTGAATATGATTGTCATGCTCTTTTCATTATGCTGAGTGTAAGTCTGTGCTAACGTCAGAGTGACAGACCTGTGGGTAAATGCCAGTGCCTCCCTGCACCAGCCTGGGTGGGGGGTTTGAGCCACACACAGCTTGTACAGTATCTCATACAGTAATTACCAGCCGCACAGCCAGAGGTTTGTCCTCCTCTTTGTCTTTATCTCAGAAATATCTGTGTCAGCTCCTCTCAGTCGAATGAATCTGCCTACTCTTTCAGCTCAGCCTGTTTCTTTCTCTTTTTCAGCTACTTTTTTACAACATGAATCACAAATGATAAGGCTGTGTGGCAACATCCATAGCAACACCTTTAAAGACAGGGTATGTATCTTATTTTAGGAGCTGATTTGTCGAAATTCTCATAACAGCCCAACAGCAGTTAATAAATCAAATGGTTTGACATGAAAAAGAAAAGAATCCGCTATCCGTCCGAAGCCTTCCATCAGGCTAAATGTAACAAGCTGTAATGACAGAACAAGAGAAAGCCGCGGCTTTCAAATCGCAACAGACTGTCTTTCTGTGTGCTAACAAGGGTCAGTGTGTGTTCTTATCACACACACACAAACTCACGTCTACATGCAGCCGTTATTGTTCCTGTCAGGTCAGGCAGAGGGCAGGTACATGAAGTAAGTCAGAGTCGTGTGTTTCTCCGCTCTGCATAATGACTGTTTTCCATCAAGCATTAAGAAATATAATGTGATGGAAAACAGCTACCATTTTCCCCCACACACTTCCTCAGCCTTCTTTATTGCAACTCCTTACTCATTATTTCTTTCCATATCATTTGCCAGTGTGCAGGCATGGGGTTGCACTCTGTATGTTCATGCATGTTGAACAGTTCTCACACTGGATTGATTAGACATAGTGAGTACAGTAGTCTTTGCTGAACTTAATGTTTTCAGTCAGCAGAAGCAGCAGCATCCTTTAAGTTAAGATGTGTTTAAGTCCACTCCTAATATCCCCAAACATTCACCCAGAGCTGTCAATTGTAGCGACCTCACACATACACCCGCACACACACACACATCTCCAGCTGCTTGAGCAGCCCAAAGGGCAGAGCTTGTTAAGTGCAGCAGAGCTGGGATGGACCGGAGCTGAACAGGACGGGGTAAGATGAGTTAGGTTTGAGCTCAAAGCAGCTTGAGCTTGGCTACACTCCACTGGAAATTTTTTTCTTTCTCCCAGTAGCTGGTGATGATTAGCATGAACGACAGCACTGATGTGCAGTGCAGCATCAGAATATAGCTGCTTGCATACTAAAAAGCTTGTTCAGTCATGTTTTTGTGCGTCTCTAAAAGGCTAAAATTAGATCCATCCTGGATATCAGTGCAGGGAAGGATTATTCCTACTTTTAGTTCTTCTCATCTTAGTTACTGCAACATGTTGTACATGCCTGTATCAAAAAGAGGTAAAACTAAGAGTGAGAGCCATATGTCCCCTATTTTAACATTTCCTCACTGAATCTCACTTGTATTAGAGGCGGCTGCTTAGATTGTGCTTACACATTTGCGTTGCCTGGCCTGGAGTTATCTCTGAACTTTGGATGCCTCTTGAGTCTGTGTGCAAGCTGAAATCCAGGCAGATGCTTCCTGTCTGTCCCCAAAGACATTCCAAGTCTCTTATTAATGTTCAGGTAATCATGTAATAATGAGGGGTTACTAGTTTGAATTATGATATTGATTCCTCCTCACTTGTTCCTACTTACATTTTTTTGTGCAGTTTTGTAAAATGTTACCAGACATGCTTGTTTTTCCATCAGCAACCAGCTTCATTTAACCTCCAGTTTCATCATCATTGGTTGTGGGGCCACTTGAGTCCAAAGACAGAAAATCATCTGCAGCTACTAGGCCTACATTAAAGATGGCAGTAAGTGTGTGTGTGTGTGTGTGTGTGTGTGTTGGAGAGCAGAGAGACTGTGCCTGTGTGACACAACCACACACTCACACATATCTGTTATAAAATGGGTATGATGAAACCATAATGTGTGTGGGGGGTGCTTTAGGACGGCATGGAGAGAAGTCTGTGTGATTTAAAACAATGAGATTTTTTCAACTTAATTGGAAGCTGAAGCAGCATGTCGCTGCCTTGTTCTGCCTCCCTCCCACATCGTGTCCTGTGCCACCAGCCCTCCTTGTGGAGACCAAATCTGAGCTGCGTGCGAAGGTCTCTATGCTTTGCTGCAGTTGAAAGACCCTGAGTGAAGGCTTTTCCCTGGAGCCCCCCAGGGAGGTCGGCGTGGGTTTTCACATTTTTATCTTAGGAAAGATAACTCTCTGATTTTGTCTTCACTCTTGTTGCCACCGGGACTGAGTGCTCATAAACACACAAATGGGACATTTGTTATGGCCCACTGGTCTATTTGCAACTCCAAATGCTATTGTGTGGATTTGTTTGAAATCAACAAACATGATGACATCAGTAGTTTCAATTATGCCAAGAGATTTGATTTAAAATTAAAAAAGGAAACGTGCTGCATATTTATATTTCCAACTGCATGTCCTTAGAGAGAACATTTGTTTTTGGAGAAGCTGCTCCAGACTATTTGATTAACGAACAATCTGCAGAGAGCGCTGCTTTTAAAGATCTGAAGTGATTGATACTAGATGCTATGCTGAATGGGCAAGGTTTTTTTTTTTGATGTGGCATTATTGCAGATATTTCAGTGGTAGAAAAAATACTTTTAGTTATAGAATGTATGTGTTTCTGCATTGTCATGGTTAGCTGCCCCTGGCCTTCCTCTGCCAAACATGTGAGGAGATCTAAGCTGGATGGAAACTGGATTCTGTTCTTTAGACTGGAGAGCTAAGAATAGCCCTACATGCTTCCATTTGTGACCTTGTTGTCTTGGATATAACTAGACTGTTGGAAAGATTGTTTACGACGCAAACTCTGCCACTGTTGTGTGGCGTTTCCTGGAACCACTTATTGTAATTAAGTGCATTCATTTCAAAAGGGGCAGTGTTTGTTTTTTAATTTAAAAAAAACTATTCATCAGACACACGTTCAATTTCCAGTCAGTCTTCATCAACACAGCAGCTGCTACAGCACAAGTTGATTAAAAAGTGGAATAACGCTGTTCAGTGTTTACTGTGTTTTCATCTTTATCTGGTTGAATGGAAGAATGAACGTACAAAGTCACCAGATGGTAGGCAATCTTCGCAGTGGCGGAAAACTATGTTAGGAAGGTGTAAAATAACAACAACAACAAAATTTTAAGAAAGGTTTCTTCTATTCAAGTCAATACAAATCCTGTAAAGCCAAAGATGGTGCAGGGTTTCCCTCCTTACTTTCTGACCGGAGTACATCTCAGCTGCAGTGCACTCAATGCTGCCACTGGTGATTAAAGATATGTATAGAGGACTACTGTTTTATTCAGTAGTATTGCTTCTGTGTAGTTTACAGCCACTATGGGGGTGAATGATTTTCCAATAAATACAGGGACAGACACAGAGGGCTACTAAAAAAGTTTGAGCTGTTTTTTCAGGTTCGAAGTTACCGTGAATGCTTCAGGTTGGAGCACCGGAGGAGACCGGGCCGATGTGACAGATGGAATTAATAATTTTATTGGTTAACTTCCCCATAACCTAACATTAATAGTCATAACAGGACACTCACTGTGGCAGCAGACTTTCTAGCTCAAGCTGAGAACTATCTCTTTGACTAAAAACAAGCTGTGTCTCTGCGGATAGATTCAAATGGAAATGGTGCACCTGAGGCCCGGCCTCCCTCGTCTTCTTTCCTTTAGATTCCATGTAACATAACACAGGTTGGTCCTATTAAACGGGTGAAATCAAAGGAATTCATTCCCTCATCCTGCTGACGTTCACAGACAAAGGTAGACGGGCTCTCTGACAGCTTCCTCATTATTAGCACAGCCGTTACCATGGTTCCAGTTGCATTGTATTCTCATCAAAATTTTTCTCTTATCATTCTTAAACAAAAATCCCCGTCATTCACCGAATAGTTTCTGTGCTTGGAAATGCCATAAAGCAGCACCAAGGTCACTTTGCACATACCTCGTTGGTCTGAGCTTTTTACTGTGAATGAATGGAAATGAATAGAAGGAATACAGCATGTTTCTCTGAAGTACCATTTGAATGGCTCAAGTAAAGTTTCAAAACTAATTGCTTACATAACGTGTTTTGTGTCTGAATAGCAATACTGGAGGACTCCTATTGTATGATTGATTGATTGATCATCCATTCATTCATTTATTTAGGTTATTGAGTAGTTTGTGATGTCAGCAGTCTGGTCTGTCCTTTCATCTCCTCTGTGATTATTTTCTCAGGTGGAAAAGGTCAAGGTTAAGAAAAGAAAATACCCGTTAGGCCGTACCAGCTCTTCATCTTTTTCCAGCATCCCTTTTTCTTCCATCTGTCCAATCCGTCTGCATCCTCTGTTGGGTCTCATTTCCATGTTGCCGCTGAGAGACGCTCACCTCCACTCAGAGCCGTAATCTGTCTCCTCAAGCCGAACAGACAGTCAAGTGCTGCAGTTCATGTATTCTCTTTCTACTTCTCACATGTCCTTTAGTTTCTCCTCCTTGCATTTATCTTTCCTCCCTTGTGACTCTTTTCAGTAATGATAACGGCCTTAAGCTGGATTTTAATGTGGATCTGTTTTCTTTCTTATATCAAAGATTATTATTTGTTTAAATAAGTCAATTAAGAAGTGTGTAAGTATCCAGATGAGCCTGTGTTACTCATCCTGAGCCTGAATTTGGAGTTGAGCACATCCATGCTGATGAAACAAAAAGTAAAAATGATGAAATGGAACAAATATTCTCAACATAGGTATCTGGAGAAATAGATTAGGCCTCTTTTAAATCAAATCAAATTTTATTCATGCAGGGTCTCTGCTGCAAGACTGTGCTGCAAAGGGCTTCACAGAGAAGCAGTGAAAAAAATCAACATAGGAGATAGAGATCAGTAGTGGAAGCAGTAATAACAGCAGTAATATCCTATCTTAATTTTGGCTAACCCCAATGCTGTGCTTCCTGTAAACAAAGCAGACCGTGGCTGAGTCAGAGGTTTGGTACAAGTTTACGAATAATTTAGAGCAGGTAAAGAAAAGTAAGGCAAAATTTGATTAGTTTGTTTCCCAAAAAAAGTCACGAACATAACTGATCGTAACTAGTTTTATCATCAGCTATTTGAGATATTTGTCAAGTTGCTGTCGTGTCATGAATATGGATCTAAATCTACCTGTAATTTAAAATACTCTTTATTGGGGTCTTGAATGAGTTAATCCAGTGCTTGGCTCCACTGGATTAACTCACTTGTGTAATGAGAGTGAGTCAACCCAGTACTTTTAAAGAATTATAAAAGTATTTAAACGCAGATAGCCAAAGAGCAAAAGCACAGCAGAGGAGAGGCTATGACTCTCTGAACAGCACGCTGAAACATGACACATGAGAACACAATTATTGAGAAATAATGGCCACTTTCTTCAAGAAAGAAGAGTTAAAGTCTGCCCAATAAGTGGATAGATTTGTCACTTGGTGCTTAAAAAAAGATCTTAAAAATGCCAAATTTAGACAGAAAGTCACTAAATTGGAAACAATGAGCCAATGAGTGAGTTACACAGTAGTTCTGACCAGTGTTCTACAATTTATGCACTGAAATAGACACAGACCCTTAAAAAATCATCATGCAATTTGTCAGTATTTAGTTTGCCGAAAGGTGGCAGAGGGCAACTCTGAGCGTAGAACATCCATTTTTACTTTATTTTGTCCTACGTTTTCTCCAGCTAATTAGTGTTCCACCCGAATGAGACATATTGTTCTGCTATAAAGGCCAACCCCAGCAAAGGCTCTGAGTTATGTAATGATCCATGCTAACTCACTATAATAAATGACTTTCTCCCCACTTCTCTTTTACTTTTAAGACACTTCTCTTCAGCTGCTTCTCTCCTGTGTGCTGGTATTTTCCTTTTTAAAATAGGCTGTTATTGACATTTTCTGAGAAAATAAGCAAAAATGTCAAGTGACTCGTATTTCTATCTCTATTTGCAGAGTAGTTTCGTGTTTTCACAGTAAAAAAAAAAAGGCGTAAAAGTTGCCAAGTTTGTACACATTTGCAGGCTGAAGTATTCCATTGTTCCTAGTGCCAGTAGCAGCAGGCAGACAGTCACACTTTGGAAAGGCATTTTGTGGTAGCAGGTGTGGAGAAGAAGGTTCCTCTTTCTCCCCTCCCACACACACAAATGCACACATTTACGGTTTCTATAACCCTAAATGACTCCCGAGCAGCGCCAGAAGAGTAGTGTGATTTCACAGAGGAGCTGGTCTTTTGTCTTTATCTCATGAATGAAAATAATGCTCATATTGATTTGGAGTGGGTTCCCCCAGATGCCCTTCCACTGTGAGGAGGGACCACAGGGTTTTAACTGAGCTGAGCGCTGAGGTTAAATGCATGCTTTAATCAGAACCATCATGATTAGGTAAGACCTACTCTCAGGAGGATCGATACCTTCACTGTCTGACGCTGGTGGGAGTATCACATGATATCAGGCTAAACCCTGTGTGTGCTCCCTCGAAAATAAGCTACTGAAAGAGCAGCGGAAATCTAACCAGTAAACAGAATTTCCAAACACCGGATTCATCCTTGAGGTTTGGTACACCGACAATAGGCCTGCATGGCGGATCGTGAGGCTCCTCTCTGGCTCCCTTCATCGCTGTGCAGGATCTTCTTGACTTTAGTGTGTCAGCATTTTACTGTGAAGATGAACCAGCATCCCATCCATCTCATGATGTATGGGAACCCAAAGAAAGACTCCTGTCTCCAGAGAGCCTCTGTTCTGAGGAGGCTATTTACGGGTTTTTCTCTGCCAACGCTCACTCTCTGTTACCTGAAGCTCCTTTCCTGCCTCATTCTCCATGGTTCTCTCAGTGTTTCCAACAAATCTATCTACATTTTGGTTCTGACTGTGGTGCTTTTAGTCGCCTAGAAAAAGGCCAGTGGTTGTGAGAGGATATTGTCTTGTTGGTATGAAACCTTCATCAGGCAACCTGCAGAATTGAGATGATGTGAACACGTATTGATCAGGTGTACGCACAAAGGTCTGTGGATCAGATGTGATTTTCCAGATAATGTACAGATCACATATTAAAACCAGGTGTAAATGGGGCCTGACTGTTTGGGAACAGAGGTTAGAGGTTGTAAGGTAAATGCCATCCAACTGCTTTTATGCATATTTCAATTTGCATATAAAAAAAACACAGAAAATTCAAAGAAAAACTTGAAAAATCAAATTGATTGACAAATTGATGAAAGCCAAATGCAACAAATTGCAACGAAAACAAAATGTGAATCCACTGAAGAGACCAAAAGTTAACTGTAGATGAAAACATCGGATCCATGTGGAGCGATAAGGAGACTGACTTTCCTCTAATCAACACATGAAACAACATAAACACCATATTTCCATTGTGTTAGTTGACGTTTGGCTTGCACTCTAATCATCTCATGGCATCCTCTTCCTCTGCCGTGGTATAACAGCACCTGACTGAAGAATAAACCCCCGGCAACTATTTATCTTGATGTACCCAACTCCTAATATTTTCATAACAGTAGTGGATTGAAACACACATTAATTCACATCTTCTTTTGCATATTTTCTGGAAATTAGTTTCTCTCTTTTTGCCCCTCTAATGGCACAAAAAACAAGCCGTTTAAGAAGAACTGATTGAGTTACAGCGCAATTACTTTTTATGTTCCTTGATGCCTGCATGATACATTTGAGAGTCACACAGACGTGATCCTCTCTCTGCCTCTCTCTTTCTCACCAGGTTCTGCAGCACACCAGCACCCCTGGAGTGAACTGCTCAAGGACACTTCAGCTGGATGCATTTGAGAGGGGCCTAACAACAAAAAGAGAGCGAGAGAGAAAAGGAATTAGGCTCATGTTCAAACCAGCATGCGAACAGAGGAGGCCTTGGATCCAGGTTTTTGTGGGGAGTGAGCACACAGCAGGCGCCTCAGAGCAGTAGCCCCCTGTGGTATTTCAGATGGAGCTGTCCGCACACTGCTCGCCTTGATACATGTGCTGTATTGAGGAGCCCCCGGTGGAGGTTTGAAGGCCGGCTGTGTCGTGATGCACACATCCGTTAAAGCTCAATGTTGATGTTCTGCAACACGGAACAATGAGCATGACTTTTCTGTGTCTCCTCTGCTTCATTGTCCTACTGTAAACCTGCTGCTGCAGAAGGACCCAGAGCATTGTCTGATTCTCGCCAGTAACCCTGAGAGAGTCGATGCAGAGAGCCTGTCACAGCCAAGCCTCTCAGATCATTTATTATTGATTCAGCAGACATGAGGTGGGTGGAGAGAGGAGGACAGAAAGAGAGAGAGAATGCGAGGAAGCCAATCATAAGACCTGTATAGAAACATTGTTGTGATAAACATAGAAAAGAGCGAAAGAAAGACAACAGTGAGGGAGTGTGAAGAAGATGAAACGCAGGACTATAAAGTAATTCAGATAAATGAGTGAAACAGAAAAGTCTTCACAGGCTTCTGGTGAAAGGAAGATGGAGTTAACGTTGGGCATGAAGCTGTGTGGGACAGGCAGCCACAAAGCTTTGCCTTGTAGCAACATGCTCCCTGCCTCCTGCAGGATGTTGCGCCAGAGGCAAACAAAGGAAGCATCTCCACGTCGTCCCTCATCAACAATGTTACCGGCCTTTGGTCATCCAACCCGATATGAAGAACAGACTCTCTCTGGGGACGCAAGTGGCTGCACTCTGTCAAAACAAACCATGGCGGAGATAAGATGGAGAGAGCCTTTGGGTCGGATAGATCTGCTGGCAGCAAACACTCTTCAGATGAAGATAGTTTTATACAAGGGCATTTACATCCATCTACTATTATGCATATTCTTATTTTAACATAAAAAAAAACTAAGTGGAAACATTAGAAATGTGACCCTACAAGAAACAACAGCCAGTGGCCCCAACTTGAGTTTTACAAACCTGTAACAGCCGTAGTAATTATGAAAAGAAGGAAGTCAGGTGATGTTGTTGAAGTGCCATAGTCCACATAGGGATGAGGGCAAAACATTGGACTTTAACATGGGACACAGCTGTGCAGTAGCTGTTTCCAACCAACATGTTTATTAGCATGACCAAGACCCTTTGCTAAGCTTAACCAAGTGTTTATCAGTGTGTGTTTAGGGTCGTTGTCAACATGATAACAAAGTACTTATTTTAACCCAAACTTTAATTTTTCACTAAACCTAACCGAGTTGTTTTTGTACCTAATCCTAACTAAGCCCTAACCATTGCGTCATCAAATGAATGAACATTGATTTCACAGACAAATGATCTATGAAATGTTCTGTTGTTCAAGAAGGCTGGAACAAATATATTTAGTCATTTAATTTGAAGGACTTGGTGGTTTCCACGCTTGGCTGGGTTGGAAAAGTTGGTGTATCGATAAAAACAGAATGCAACAAATTTCAATGGAAGCAGAGATTCAACCAAAATGGAATCTTAGCTACTGTTCCACGTTGAATTCCTTTGTTTTGGTTTGTTGTATTAACCCTTTTTTTTCAAATATGAACCCCCTAAAACCGTGACTGTACAGGCTGGTTTTCTACAAAGCCTGTCTTGACTGCTTGTAATCAGGCCCTGAAGATTTTTTCCTCACAATAGAAACACGTTTCCCATCTCGTGTCTTACAATGGAGTGTTTTATTATCCAGCAACATTTCCCACAGGCTTAAATAAAATAGAAGTCTAAATTAGTTTTTTTTCATTTTCCCCTGCTCATCAGACATTTGTCCTTGTGCAATTCAGAGCAACACCAGCACACTTCAATTATGTTCACTTAAAAACTGTATTTTTTTTTTATTCAGAAAGCTGCTTCTTAGGTCGACTCTGGTAACTTCTGTTTCACAGGCAATATTGATAAGTTTGAATTGCGCTGTAAACATTTATTTAACGTATTTACATATAGCACCATACAGTGAGACTGGTTTTGGTTCTCAGTGCTACAGTGTGTCAATGACAAATTACCTGACCAAAGGAAGAACACGTTTAGATGATGTTGTACCAGTGGTGGGCAGTCAGGGCCAGCAAGGCCTTCTCTGCTGGCCTAAACTCAGAATCATTGACGTTTTAATATTTTCCCATTAATCATTTTAGATTATTCCTAATAGTCTATGCTCTTCATTTCATAACGTGTCTCTGGGCTGGGGTGCTTCCAGCAGTGTATGTCTATATTAGAGCTTTTATCCAATCATATTTCAGCCATCATGTGTTGTCAGGGTCAAAGAAATCTGCCCATCATCGCAATGAAACTGTTGCTTTAACCAATCAGATTTCGAGTTGGTGACCCCAGGGCCTTCTAGCAGGTGTACGATGACATTAGTATTTTCACGTCCTCTGATTGGATGGTCAGAGAGCTTAGCCAAAGTTAGCGATTCTTATCTGTAGCGACCTGCACAAGCTTAAACTTTATCATAATTGTAAGTATTAATAGCAGTTTTTTTAACCCACAATGGCTGACGGAGGAGAAGATGTTAATTTGGTCACAGATCTACTTAGAAATCCATTTTCAAGGCGGACTTTCCAAGAAAAGCTGGACATTTTGAGGAAATGCTGGCCCACCCCGAAGCTAGCAAGCCTGTCCCAGCCGGGAAAAGGGTTAGTCCGCCACTTTCAGGTCAGCAACTACGAGCGATACCTTTGCCTTACAGGCTCCAAGGAGCAAATTGTGTTGCTGAGAACGCCTGGTGTTGGCAACTGAACGACTCTGTGTTTGGAGCCCAGTCGGTGGTTAGAGTGTTTGGTGTATATGGAGCAGGTGCACAGCAGCACAGCTGTGGCTGCAGTGACAGGTGACTTGTTGAATTCTTTTAATTTGGTTTCTTGCTTTAGTGATGTCATTCATTCTCCAGCATGAGATACCTGTCTGCAATGCAACGTCCTGTTATACTGCCTTTCTGTATAATATTGATGGTTTCTATAGCCGTGACGTCATAATGATGGTATTAAGAGGTGGTTTGATTCAGGTAGGACGCCACTGAAGGCCCAGGTGTAAAATGAACGGCCCGCCACTGTGTTTTACCCTCAAAGAATTGCAACTCAAGCCCCTCTGTCTGAACGGCACAACTCATGGATACATTAAATTGGTTGAAGTCAGTGCCAAGGTAGAGCATGCATGCAGGATCGACACTAATTATCCAAACAGAAGTTCATACATGACATGCATCATTGCACTGGTTCAGTCTCAACATGCAAGGGTTCGTTTAACAGCAGGGCCAGCAGACCCAGGGTCTGTTTGGCAGCCTGAGACAAGTGTTGGCAGTACAGAGCTCAGGGTGAAGACATCAATCACACCGCCGCCCTGGATCCACAGCGAACTGACGGCGTCAATGATACGACCATGGCCACCATCAATCACTCCCTTCAATTCAACATACTCTTTACATTCATGAAAATACAGTAAAAGCATGCAGGTACTTAATATCCTTCACTGTGCGTTCAGCAGGATTACTCAGTTGTAGATGTGAGCTGCAAACCAAGCTGAAATGCCAAGAAGATAAAATACTTGCACATCATAATGTCAGGCTATCAAGTTATTGCTACTGTTCAGCCCAAACACTGCTAGCCTCAAAACTTTGTTTCACTACTGAGTGTTTATCTGGCTGATGTGGCTCATCGTGCAATTAAACTCTCACCGTCTGTACGAATCTTTAATGGAAATGAGGAGGTGAGCAGAGCCGTCCACAGTTATGAGGGCCTGTAAAGGTTAGGCTATTTCCTGCAATGGGCTGTTTGTAGAGTCACTCTAAAAACTATCAAGGCCATATCTGACAGTGCTGAAGGACCACTGGCTCACAGTCTGCATGGTCCACATCCCAATATTGACCAGGTACACATAACTTTGAATGTGGATAGACTTTAAGAGGAAAAATACCAAAAGTTTATCAAAGTTATGTTCTGTGTACCAATGCAGACCTAGCTCTGATGATCTGCTTTGAGAGGACTCACCTAATACCTAATAACTGCTGTGCTGAATGAAAATGGGAGGCTAGTATGTTACCAGCTTACTGGAACAAACATCCAACATCAAATGTAAGCTACTCATGATACTACAAAAGTCACATTTAAATTTCTGCTCACTTGGACAGACTTTTAATTTGAAGCAGCCGGCATAAGATCTGCAGTGTGATGTAATTTTTCTAATTTAAGAACAACACCCTCGTGAAAGTGGTCTTATTATGCTGATGGCAGATTGAACTTACAGCCTCACTGATCTTGGCATTAATGCTAGGTAAAGTTTTCATCAACAGCAGGGTTAACAAAGCTATGGAGCAGCTACTGTGCTGCTAACCAACACAAGCATCAGGAGATAGCCCGAGCAGACTGATCCTGACTGGTGCCACTCATGGTTTGTAGTGTTAATAGTATAAGTCAGACAGGACCGTTGATCACGTGTTGATCACGGTTACCTCTGTTATCTTCAGTAGAAGATAAAATGCAGCTCCATACAGCCTGAAAACATTTGTTGTTTGTAGAATGTGGCACAAATGGAAATGACCGGGTGTTTAATGCAGATAAAGCTGCAGAGCAAACCATGTGGGGTTTTCAAGCACCTTTTTCCTGTTAGTCTTCAGCAGCTCTTAGTGGCCATACTTAAGGATTGCAAGGTGCAGCACAGCAGACTAAATCTGGTGTTGGAATACAAATGCAACCCTACAGTATTATAATATATTCAACAAAAACTGAAATGACCATTGTAGTCTGTGATATAAAATCATTGTACATCTTGCCTGGAATATTGTGGGAAATTTAAGTGTTAAACGTGTGGCAATCTGGTCTCTGTAGGAACTTCTATAGCCCAAAGCTTTTTCTTTTTTATTTTATTAACAGATCCATGACCACTACAGTGGTTTTATGAGATTAATCTGCACCTGTCCAACAAAAATACCTGTCTAGTCAAGTGTAATTTTCTCATCGGCTGGATAGCAGATTGTTTGAAGGACTGACATCCCAAATTGTAGCCACAATGATTTAATCTGACATTCTCCCCATGCTGAATACCATTGCTGTATATTGTGTATTTCTCCCCAAATTATCCAAACTTGATCATATATAAATCATCACCACAGTCTCTGCAGTTAAAGCTTGACAGTTGCTAAGATCTTAGTTTGTATGTTGTAAATGATTCAGAGCTCCATCACAGTTTTAACAAGAGGATACTGAGCGCTGGAGGAGGGGGAGAGGATTATGCATTAGGTGTAAGGTGGTAGGTGGTGTTGTCAAAACACTGAATGTTTTGATTGTGCTCATGCTCGATATATTTAATTAGAGACTGGATCATGACTCAGCGGAAATCCCTGCAGATCAGTGAAGAAACGGCAGATGACATTAACTATTTAAGCAGTGAGATTGCGAGCCAAGCAAAGTGGAGCGTGGCCTTTAGGCTCGCGCATAATTCCTGACGTGTTTGTTGGTTTGGTTAGCCTATCCGGAGAGCAACAATCCAGTCTCTAATATTACCAAATGTAGTCCTAAGAGACACCGTTAGCCTAAAATGGTTGTCATTTATGTAAAGCTGTTGAATTATGGAAGAGGCAGCCTAATTGGATCCATGCTGAGAGAGAACTTTAAGGCTCTCATGGCCTTATCGTTAGATTTTCTGTTCTCTCACACACTAATACAAACATAGTAGATGCTAGATTCCTGAGGAAATAGCAGCCATTTCCCGGTCAGGCAAGCAGCACAAGGAGTGTGTATGATAAGACGAGGAACACCCACTCACCACCACTGCCACAGCTTCTCCCACACACTCCACCTCTCACTTCCTTTGTCCCTCCCCTGTCCCTCTGGCCTCTATCTCCTTGGCCTTCTGTATTTTGATCTTAAAGTAGTGAACCACCATCAGTCAGGATGGACTCCAGACCCCCCAACCTGCTGCTGCTGCTTCTCACCAGCCTCTTCCACTTCTGTAAGGACCCACTGTTGTGCTGCTTTGGAGATAAAGGATGTACCTGCCATTAAAACTAATGTCCTAATTCACACTTCTGTTTTTTTCTTCCTTTTGCTCAGGGCAATGCGCCAGAGTACAGTCATGTAAGTAGAACTACATTACACTGCATTTTTTGACTCTTGTTAAATAATTGGTCTAGATGGTTGTAGTTTCTCCAGCATCAGACAGTTCTAGGTTATCCAGTGCTCGCTGTATTAGACAGGAAAGCTATTTTTATCTCACACAGTTATTTTTTGCAGGAAGTGGGCATTGTATCAGGCACCCCTGGCCTCTTTTATATTTCCAATTGTTTAGTGAGATTCATTGAAGTTATTTTTAGTTGTCACAGGTGAAGCTGGGAAATCTGTCAAATCAGCACGAGTTTGAATGAACTTCCCAATTTCTGAAAATCTTTCAAACAGCATGAATTTGAACTTAAACATGCTAATTTGTGACAGTGTTTATCTGGAGCTGGAGGCTGTGAGGCTGTAGAGAATTCGTTCATTTTGGGAAACACACTTAGAGTTAGATGAAAAAACTGGTACCAGTCTGTCAGTCCGCTCAATATAAGACTACAGCCAGCATGAATGGAGGGGGGGGCAGCTAACTTGTGCCCAAAAATCCAAATACCAGCATCTCTAAAACTCACTAACTAACCCAAAGTCTTCTTGTCAGTAAGACTTTGCCACTAAGTAGCAATGATCACAGGAAGTTACTGCTACTGGTCAGGAAATAGTACAAAATGTAAAATGACAAATGATCGTTAAACTTCAGTGTTAGTACAGATTAAACAAAAGACACCTGATTTAACTAGTGAGCTTCAGAGGTGTTGGCAGGCCAGTTTTGTAACTGTCGGACAGAGCCAGGCTAGCTGTTCGCCCAGTGCCATGCTATTGTTCAGACGGCCTATTAGTCCAAAGCTCAGTAGTCCAAAAAAATGCCCCAGTGGGCCAAAAGCCCATTTATACGACAGCCTGTCATCTAACTGTAACCCTAACAGAAACATAATCACAGGCAGCAACAATAACAGCAATGCAGCCTTACCTTGAAGCCCACATTTAATGACTTGGGTGCACACCAACTGAGGTAAAACTTAACTGAGGTATTCCAACATCAGATTTAGGGTAAGGCCGAAAAGATATTAAGGGCCTATTAAGGGCAAAACCCCCGCCTATTCAGCACCATGGACAGCAGTCACTGGACTAACAACTGCAGGGAGAGTGTATATTTTAGGGGCAATGGGTGTTTGTTTTTGGGATAACTGGCATTT
This sequence comes from Pempheris klunzingeri, assembly GCF_042242105.1. Classification (NCBI taxonomy): domain Eukaryota; kingdom Metazoa; phylum Chordata; class Actinopteri; order Acropomatiformes; family Pempheridae; genus Pempheris; species Pempheris klunzingeri. Next base: position 13,592,124 of record NC_092028.1, read on the forward strand.
TACAGACTGCTGGGGTTGCGGAATAATGAGCCATAAGAACACTGGGCAGTCCCATTTCCAGTCTTTGTGCAAAGCTGACCGGCCTCTGGCTGGAGCTTCATATTGAGCGTACAGACATGATAGCGGTATTTAAATTCTCATCTGACTATCTGCAAGAAACCGATTTAGTGTATTTCCAAAAATGTTGAACTATTTCTTTAAAATGTGATCTTTGACAAAATAGTCTTAACTTAAGGTCTAGTGCTTTATTTACAGAGCTTTGAATGTTATATTAAAAAAAAAAACATTCTTTAAGTTAAGATTATTTGACAGACTACTACTTTAACAGTGAAGACTGATCGTCCTCGCTCTACATGTGCACTATTTCTCCAGCAGCTGAGTTAGCACGCCTGTACCTGACTGAGCCCAGCGCCCAAACTAACAGCCGTTGTTTGAGGATGTGAGCTAAGTGATTGTTTCGTAGCTCTTGAGGCAGGTTGTGCTGTTGTTGCTGAGGGAGAACAGAAGATGGGATAAATCAACACAGCTCTCCCGGGGGTGAGGAGGGTCAGACGCTGTTTGTTGAAGCTTTTTCCTTCCTTCAGCTGCCACTGCTTACTCTGCAGTAGGCTTGTGGCCAGGGAGTGCCTTCCTCAGGCTTCACCTTTATTGTGGAGAAAATAATAGACAATGATTGTTGCGTTTTATTGCTGGCTCCGTCCCTGATGTTGGTTTTGCATAACTGAGATATGTGGTCCTGATGACATTATTTCTGTCTAATACATGTGCGTGTCTGTGTGTGGACCTACAGCCCACATTGTCGACACCGTCAGCCTTACAATCCTACCCAGCAGCACAGTTGAGAGCAGGACCCCGGTGACCCTACACTGCCAGGTCAGGGTCATTCATGGCAACGTCTCTCAGCTGACACATACTTTCCAGCTCACACGAGACGATGTTCCCATCCACTCCTCCACCACCACAGAAGACTCAGTCGTGTATATACTCAACCCGGCCAGGGCAGCTGACTCTGGGAGTTATGAATGTCGGGTCACAGTCAAGAACAAGAGCAAAGCCAGTTACAGCCAAAAACTCCACGTCACAGGTAAACCAGGGTTTACTTGTTTACAATTGGTAGACTCTGTTTGTTACTGATGCTTCTGTCTGAGAAGGGTAGTACACCAAAATGTAATAATATACCTGAAATTCCTCTATATATGAGCACAGAGGGGGGAAAAAGTCAACACAAAGTAGTTTGACAAAACCAGTGGTATTTTTTTTCCAACTGATGAATAATTCACATTCTGCCAACCGCAGCATGACAGAAGGTGTTAGAATGATTTCCTGCTTTCTACAGTGTAAATAACCATTTTCAGACACCTAAAACGTTCTTGAGTTAAATATCAATCACTGTGAACATTCTGGCTTCCTCATAGTTTTGTAAAAGTTACAAAAAATGCCTCAGTTTCATATACTTGGTGTACGGTATATCCTTGGTGTTGTTTTCAAGGAATCTCCAACACGAGATAATTGATAGGAAAGGAAAGGACAAGCAATATAGCAATAGCAAACACACAGTAGATGTAAAGAAATATATGCACATTTTTAGATAATGGGATATAAGACACAAACCCACGCATAAAGCATCAAATCCTCATTATCTGTAGAGACTTGAGAGAATTTTGTGGCCCTTGAGTTTTTGAAATCTCTGAAAGCATGTAAGCTAAAACATTCATCATCAAGCTAGAAACCATGATGCATACTTCATACGCAGGCAGCTCATATATGTGTGCTATTTCATCTGATAAAACATCATGAGTATGCAGAGTAATGGCTTTGCTTTCCACTGTGCTATTTCCTCCCCTCAGGCCTGCAGACCCCCATTCTGTATTTGAATAAGACTAGACCCTTTGAGGGTGAGGAGTTCAAAGCCACCTGCAGTGCTCCGGAAGAGAAAGGGTCCCTCATCTTCCGGTTTCACCAGAGACTTTTGAACGGAGAGTCTCAGACGATAAAGCAGCCGGCGCCCACCGGGAACTCATCAGAGACCACGCTGGTTCTGAGGCGCATTGGAGACAGCTTTCTGTACTGTGACTACGAGATCAATTTGCTTTCTGGGGTCAGGCGCTCCAACCGCAGCAACGAAATTCCAGTGATGGTCAAAGGTGATTAGATCAAGAGTTGTCAAGTCACTGAGAACAGAACACATCGCATAAATAAGGATGAGTGGGTGATTATTCTGAGTTGTGTCTTGCAGCGCTCCACATTTCCCCGGTCATGAATGTGCTGCCCTCCCAAGAGGTCTTTGAGGGTGACATAATGGAGGTGGTCTGTAAAGTGGTGAGTCCACTGAAGAACATTGAAGTGTTCCTGACGAGGGGCAGGAGCATCCTCAAGCAAGCCCCCGTCGGCCTCAGTCATCAATTCACTGTGCAAGAAGGCGACTCTGGGGAACTTGTGTGCAAGGCAGAGTGGGGCAACGTGCATAAAGAAACCTACTTACCAATCACAGTCAAAGGCAAGAACTGGATATGCTCTTTGTTATGAAAAGTCTGATATGACATTAAGTACCCTCTTATGTTTTGTATTCTCAAAGTAAAATACATTAATACCTATACAATGTGTAATGGTTGATTTTTGCTGTCCCGCTTCAACAGAGCTGTTTTCAAAGCCACGCCTGACTGTGGAGCCCATAGAAATATTTGAGGGAGACAGCTTCAAACTGACCTGCTCTGTCTCCATTTATGTTCCTGAGAGGATCAACAATGAAACCATGCAGTTCTCCATCTACAAAGATAACGTCAAACTCACCAACACAGAGCGATACATCACTGTTGCAGACCCTCGTAAAAACGGCAACTACAGCTGTAAAGCCCAGCCTGCTTCTTTGACACACAGTCTTGAGAAAGAAAGTAAAACAGTTGTTGTTAAGGCAAAAGGTGAGTCGTCAAAATTACAATTAATTTTAAATTTCCAGACAAAAGCTTCTGTTTAAGCAAGCAGAAGCATTATGTATGTAAAGATCCTGAGCATGATTTCCTCTTTTTAGCCATTGCATCACACTCAGCAGCTACTCTGTGGATTACACAAAATTTTGTTCAAGATTCCTCAACGATGAATCCAAACAACCTTTATTGATTGCTGTGAAATTTGGCCTCGACAATCACGTCACTCTCAGGACTGATTGAAATTTCTTTAATGATCCCAACTTTTTCATCTAGCGCCACCATCAGGTCAAAATGTTTTTCTGTTGTTTCACTTTGTCTGTACTGTGTAATTAGCAAACATTAGTATGCTAACACACTAAATCAGATGGTGGACATGGTAAACATAAAACCTGCTAAACATCAACATGTTAGCATTGTAATGCAGTCTCACCATCTGTGTTTTGTTTTTCCTGTACATTGACTAATTGTCTTATCCCCAGTTCCTGTTTCAGAACCCATGCTCAGTGTGGTGGGGGGCACGCTGGTGTTGGGAAAGTGCTTCCAGCTGCTGTGTCACAGTGACAGTGGCACTCTGCCCATCGTCTACACCCTGCACATCCCTGGCAGGCGGCCCGAGAACAGGATGGTGAGCAAGCAGGGGGAGCAGGCCATCTTTAACTCTTCTGCCATCTTCAAGAATTCGGATTTAAGCAACTTTCTTTGCCACGCGAGAAACAGTCAAAACAGGCCCCCCACGACAGGATCAGGGCTGCTGCTGCTACGTTCAGTCAACATCATAGGTGTGTCAGATGCAGGAATGACGACGACGCATTCAAACAAATTGATGTTGACATGATCTAACATACGGTTTTCTATGCAGAGCCTGTGTCAAAACCAGTGCTGACCGTGCGCCCCAGCGTGGGGGACGTCTCTGAGGGGCAAGACATGACTCTCCTGTGCTCTGTTCAGAGAGGGACTCCTCCCATCAACTTCACCTGGTACCACACTGAGAGGGAGGGCGCTCTGGATTCCCAGACCTCCGTGGGACTGGTAGGATCCTACAGCATCAGCAATGTCAGAGGAGAGCACCAAGGACAATACTACTGTGTGAGCACCAACCCAGCCAACGAAACCAAACAAAGTCACACTGTCACGATTGGAGGTGTGTTTTATCGTCATTATGTGTAAAACTAACAGCAAAAATGTCTTTACATTTTTTAAGGACAAAATATAATGGATTTCATTAAGACACTAATATTGTGCTGTTGGAAAAGAAGAATGAGAATTTTTTTTGTAAAAGCGGTTCACCATGAGGGTACTCCGACTACTTTTGATGCAGCATTTATTAGAACACTTTTAGATCAACTGGAATATAAATAATTGATCCATAATAAGTTTGAGGTATAGACCCTGAGGCAATTTTACATGAAAATTACATTAAGTAGAGAAATTTAAGATTCTGTAAAAACATTTTGAATGAAATTGAATTAAGTTATAATATAATTCATATCCATCCATATATTTAATTCAAATATATTCTGCAGTGAAGCTGGCTGGCTGGAAGAAAGGTCTTATCGCAGTCTTCTGCATCCTGCTCATACTGGCAGTGATCCTCGTCATCACCTTTAAAAAACATCTCCTTCGATTTAAAAGGAAAAGAATGGTGGAGCTGTCAGTGTAAGTAACATTTCTCATCTTCTTATCCAAAATCAGTGTTTTGAAGGTGAAATAACGAGCGCTGCGAGAGTAGGTATCATGGTGACGACCGTACAGCTTCCTGTTTTAAAAAGCTGATTGTGTTTTGTGTCCACCTCGTGTTAGGAAGTCAGCCGGCACCAAAGCAGAGCGGCTGAGCCTCACCCAGGCAGAGGTCAACGAGGCTGCCAATGGTGACGTCTATAACACTGATACAAACACTGAGATGCAAATTGTACTGGACAGTGAATTATGCTTTAGTCATTGAAAAATGTTCACTTTGTTTGCTGTTATTTTATCCTCTCTGTGTAGCCACTCCAGGCATTATGGGAAAGAGTGTTTGGAGTGAACATGTATCAGGCTCTGGTGAGTAGAGGACAGTATGTATGGACAGTTTTTAACTTTATCCATATTTCTATTAAAGGATGAGGCTGGATTTACTCTGCATTTTTCTTACTGTCAACAAATCCTGTGAAAAGATCAAAAACAACAATGTGTCAGTCTCTTAAAACTAACCCCAACTCTGCCCGTGATCATCAGCCCTGACCCGGTTGGTTCCTACTGAAACATAAATCTTAAAAACACGTCTTGAATACATTGTTTGATTTTCAAAAAAGGCCAAATAATTTCCTATCACAGCTGGTCACTGTAGCTTGTAGTATGTTAAACATTACTCGAACAGGAGTAATGGTTCATTTGATGTGGACTATTTTTAGCTGCAGATTAATACAGATTTGGTGCAGTTGTGAGGGTTTAAAGCAGCAGGACTGTGTGTGTGGGATTAACTCCCTCAAAGTGCCACTGTTTATTAAAAAGAAATAACAAACCCATTGTGGCTCATTTATGTGTTTTTAATAGTCATTTCATGAGAAAGTAAAATAAAGAATATCACCAGCCTTACCCTTTAGATTTTAATTAATTGGGCTCCTGTTCTGAAGTTTGTCGTTTGTCATGTATTGTACTGCAGAGTCTGATGACCTGGATAGTGTGACGTCTCCAGAAAATCCAGAGCCTCAGTACACTGAGGTGCAGACCAGACAGACAGATCCTAACAGAGGTGAGAGATGTCTCTGATTTTTTTTTTTTTTAGAAGTTCTGTGTCAGAACAAAGCTGGTCACCTCGATCTTCAAAACACTGTCTAAAAAAAAAAAACGATTTATGTGTTTGTTGTGGCAGCTCCGATGAAAAAGGGCACGGACACGGTGTACAGCGAAGTCCGCAACTCCAAGCAAGGTAGACCTGACTAACATCCTGTTCTTCATTCAAATCCCACACATGTTACACAGTGAGAGAAATCAGGCTGATGTTGATGAAAAGAAAAAAAAAAAAAAGGCGCCAGGAAACAGGATCAACTCCAACTGTAAACATCTGCATTGTTGGTGAAAGAATGTCCCATTAAATCAGAGGGCCCAGTTGCCAGGTGGCCACTTCCTGCTTTCGTCAAAGAGAATTTCCTGCTCTAACAATCAGAGCCAAACTCTGTGCACATCCGTTAAGACTAAGTGAGCAACACACTCCATTGTTTGATACTCGTGAGGGAAACTCTAGTCCATTGTTGACTCATTGGCTCCTAATAACTCCCAACAGCTTAAATGTCACCTGTGATGCAGCAAAAATAAAGGAAAACAATATCAGGCATGTTTTTTTGCTTCATGCGCTCCATGAAGAGACTTTGTTGTGGGTAAAGACTGCATGATCATGTACATGTTTCCAGTTTGCTGGGTTCTGGGGGCCGTTCATGGCAGTGCTGATGACGATAAAAGCCCTCCCTTAATCCCCAGACTCTTTTTGTTTCCTGAGCTTGTCCTCTTGCTTTGTTTTTGCAGGTGCTCAAGAGCAGCCTGATGGTGTAAGTGCAAACACACATGCATACAGTGCACGCACACACTCACAAATCTGTTGCCCTTTTGTAACCCTAACCCCTTCACAGACACACACTGTGCAATAAACTCTGTGGTGTCCATCCTTACTGTTTGTTGACACGTACCTGAAAGTATTAATACTCACTGCTGCTTTATTTTACTGGTTCATACATTTGTGATCATTCATTAATAATTCCTAAGTAATTGTTGCTCTTCAATCAATGAATTCCAGTTAATTAGCCCAAACTAAATGTTTCTAAACAGCAGAATGCAAAAATCTAAAAACATTAGACGAATGACCAAATGTTTTTACTTTGGTTTCAAGGAAATTTCTCTGGAAATCAATAACTTTTTTTAAGCTCAACTGACTACGAAAACTTTCTAAGTTTCATATGTGTGTGGGCGCACCCACAGAGATGGAAATGTGGTCATCGCACCGCCTTAGGCCAGACTGAAATACATCAGCAACTTTTAGCTTTTAGTCTTGATATTTTTTTATTAGTGAAAATGCCTCGACAACTATTGGATGAATCGCCATGAAATTCGGTGCAGACACTCGTGTCTTCCTCAGGATGAATTGTAATCACTTCATTTCATCATCAGGTCGAAATTTTAATTTGTCAAATGCTTTGATTTATGACAAAATACCTGTTAAACTAATGACGTTCCCATCAGTCTCAGCTGTACTTCGTGATTTGTGCTAATTAGCAAATGTTAGCTATTTACTTCACTAAGCTAAAATAGTGACCATGGTACACTTTTCCTGCTCAACATCAACACATTAGCATTGTCACTGTGAGCATGTTAGCATGCTGACGTTAGCATTGAGCTCAATGTACCACAGAGCTCACAGAGCTGCCAGCATGGCTGTAGATTCTTAGTCTTTATGTAATTTGCAGGGATTTAATGTAGGGTAGACTGATAATGAACAAAGATCAAAATGATTCTGAAAGAGCCTATTATTTCCAACATTTCAACACAGAAACCACCATGAAACCTTTCTACACTTGATTTGGCAATGTGCCACTCACTCTTTCCCCTGGAAAAACATGATAACTGTTCTGGGAACAGTTGCCCACTAATTTATCCGCCAAGATCAGTTTCTGAATTAATTTGAGGCAACAAAATAGGCCATGCAGGTGCTGAATTATGCATTGGCTTTACTGTCACATCTTGTTTAACAATGTCCTGGAGTTTCACATCTTAATCTTTGTGAAGATCAACTGGAGACCAAAGAGTTAAAAGTCAGACATGGAGTTTAATCAGTCAGACGGGTAGTACGTCCTGACAGAGCAGCTAGTGTGGCTGTAGATTCTTGTTTCCTTATTAATATACACTGTAAATGGCATAATTTGTAACATTAGCATTGTTTTGTCCTTTAAGTTTTTAGGAAATAACACTAAATACTAAAATGAAGTGTTACCCAACACTATGAATTATTATTTATTTTGTTTTGTCTCTCACCATCAAATATCAGTGCAGACACCACTGAAACTGTAATTTTTCTTGATTATGTGCATATTCTCACTGCTTTGTTCATTTCTATTCGAGACGAAGGGGCTGAATCAAGCAGTCAGTCCGTCATGCTGATGCTGAATCAGGCGCGAGTGTCATGTAGTGATCAACCAGAGTCGGTTTATGATAAGTAGAGCCCTTATTGTTTCTTCACGCCTCTTGTTTCATTTTTTTGCCCCTTCTCTGCAGGGATCAGTGGAGTACGCGCAGCTGAATCATGATACGGATCAACAAGATGACCTCAGTAACCATGGTGACCACTGTGTCCAGGATGGCCACACAAACGAGGCTGACAGCCATGTTGACAACAACACTGCTGAGCCAGAGGTGAATGACCCAGTGCCAGACTGTTAATTGATCAACAAGAATATTTATGTCCCTTATTTATCCGTCTCGCTCCTCAAGCTGGAGTCTTCTGGGCCTCTAAGCAATTATGTACTTTTTCTGATTTTGTAACGCTTTACAAGGACCATCCCACACTGTAAATTGATCCGCTTTGCCTTTAAAGGGCAAATAAAATGTTTTAAAGGGAAGTTTTGTCTTTCCTTCACTGGTGGCTTTCTTGCCAAGACAGAGAGGGGGGATATGTGTTGTGACCACAAAGGAAGTCGATATCCTTCCACTGGCGGCAGCGGTGAACCTGAAAGGGAAGAGAGGTCTTTGAAGTGAGCAGAGCAGTGATGTTACCCTCTTTAGTGATGGGGTTGGGAGTACATTCACCAGTCCCATCTGCTGTGTGACAGTCAGTGCTTTCTGGTTACACCACTAGAGGACAGACTCCAGGCAGCGCTGCATGGAAACTTAGTGCCATCTGGCTGTGATCTTTCTCACTGTCTAAGGGCTTTCACTGTCACCTCGGATATCAGTTTCCTTTTCCATTATCTAACTTTTAATTGAATGATATAACATGAACCTATTCAAGGTCTCCATACAGCACTAGAGGAGGATATGGTATATTTAACTGGCGTGAACCCAGACTTGAAGTGACACTTCACATCCAGGAAGCTCTCAGCTCAGAACATAATGTAACAACATGGATTAAGAAAAACAGTCTGAAAATAAAAGAAAAAAGAAATTCACAATTTTTCCAGCACTGTGGTTTCCTCAGATTGTTTGATGTGTTCAAACTCAAACATGTTCAGTTTACATGATTATAAAATAGACCAAAACAGCAGTGTAGTGTCACATCTGAGAAGCTACATCCAGAGAGAGTCTGGTGCTTTTGCTTCAAAAACGACTCAGAGGATTACTTGACTATTAAAATTGTTGTTTATTCATTCTCTACTGACTGACTCATAGATGAATTGGCTAAAGCCTTCTCCTCTAGTGTTTGTTTATCATCACAAAAAACCCTTTCGCATGAGCCGACCCCTGCAGCATAAATTGTAACATAACAGTCACTGCATTAAAGCATTAAAATGATCTTTCTTTAGAATTATCTTGAACAATTGTGAGTGATAATAGAAAATCCTTTCACACAGGAGCTTTCCTTACCATATGATATTATATATTCTATATATAATTATGACATATACACCCATAGTGTGACACAGTGTACGACCTTTGTACATTTAGCATTACCACTAAACTAAAGTATTCTCACTTCACACCTGAACGTGACGGCTGTACAATACCTTATATTAAAAGTTTAGAAACGTGGGCCTGTTAAGAGGAATCTAAGATGCTGATCTTGTAATTTGTCTCAAACAACATTTTCTCAAACATTTTTCTGAAGTTGTCTCAGGTTTAAGTCCAGTCTGAGGACATTTCCTCCACACTGAAAGACACTGAAAATCAGACATGTGCATTGATGAAAGACTAAATCGGAGCTCAAACAGCTCAATGAAGTGTTATTACATTAAAAGTTTTTAATTGATTTCCATTGATTTTTTTAATACTTTAATATGGCTGTGCGAAATGTTCTGATCCACTTTCAAAGACCTGTGAATGTCAAATCTGCACTGTCATCATTTTCTTAGCTTGACATTTTGCAGAAACCAGATCTTCACCTGTCAGCAGATGTAAGCTGAGCAATTTACATAGGTGCTGCAGTGGACCTGAATTCGAGGGCATGCGTTGGGTTCTCTCAGTTCAAGGCAACTGCTGTCGACAGTCTGGATTATTAGGATCTGCGTTTTGACAGGAAGCTCTTAGGAACACTGAGCGTCAGATCAAATCCATGTGGGAGTCAGTAACACCTGACACCAGAGCTAACACCAGCAGCCTGCCACCGACTCACACCCTTTCATCTCCATTCTTAGTGCAGACGAACATATAGACAGGTCTCGGAGATGAAGAGTTCATCTTCATTATCTGCCTGCCTGGAGTTTGTGCGTGTGCTTATGTATGTGTGTGAGACAATTCCCAGAAGTGTCTAATCTCCTCTCCTCCTGCATCTCTGAGCTTTGTTCACCACTGCAATTGTGCTAAGTCTTCACAAATGTCTGCGCAGTATGTGACACCAGGGTGTGGTACAATATTTCCAGGGTTTGCACCATTCCCACAGGCCCTGCAGCGCTCGTACGCAGATTGTTTAGTGTGCTTCTCGGCCTCTGTGAGGTCCTCAGAGGCATCTATGAATGGATACGGCTTCAGCTCCGAGGTGCCAAAATGAAAACTCACCCCTGCTCTGAGGATAGGGCCATGTCTCAGTCAGCTCGTGGTTTATTAATCAAATTACTTAACCAGGAGTCTGGCCTTGACAGGAGGGAACAGCATATTCTGAGCAACAGCAGTCCAGCTCACGGGAACTGATACTGTGTTACATGAATATCAAGAGTGTAAGTTATACTGTATCAGAGTTGTTTGAAATAGGTGACTGGGGTATAATTAGTGGGCAGAGAAAAGCAAAGCCTTATCTCTGATTTGTTTTAATTTTGGATACAAAAAAAAACTAAAAGACAAAACCACAAAGTCATCAGCACCCGTTTTAAGCAGTGTGTTTGCAAGGGGTGCAAAACTGTGTGTGCAGCTGACGGAGAAGAAGAAGAAGAAGAAGAAGAAGAAGAAGAGGGTGCTTTGAGTTCATTTTAGACACCCTACACTTTGCCCAAGCATGGTGCTGCTCTGCCTTCAGATCGTAACTGTCTGTCAGCTCTGCCAGGGGGAAGATGGCGGATTTACTACTGTTCCCAAAGGCACGATGTGTGAGGTCATGCACCCTCGCGAAACCTCTGGGACTCCTGTTACAAGTAGGCACCCGCCATCAACCCCAGAAAGTTCAGTCATGTCATCAGTGCTTCTGGTGGCGGCAGTGGGTAGCTGAGGAAAAGGGTCTGGTTATACATACATACTCTCAGTTGTCATTTTATTAGGTACACCTGGCTAAAACTAGCGCTGTCTCATGCAACAGCCCTGCAATAAACCTTCCTCTCATGAAGGCTACAATCAGTTTTTCATTGTTTTAATGTAGTTTGTGGTGCTGTTGAGTACTGTGTTATTCTGGAAGGTGTTTTCATTATTTTGTGAGGTTACAGGTTAGGTTACAGTGACAGGTTGCTTGTGCAGGTCCAGTCAAGTCCTCTGTCCCGTCTTTGTTGCTGCACGTACGCTGTTCGTGTCTCCGCCATGTAACCCGATCTGTGTCGGCCCCCCTCCTGTATCTGGAGCACAACTCGTGAACTGCCATTGGCTGCTGTGCTAAAATTAGCATATTGACCCCTGTGAAATGCATTCTGGGAATATCCTCTCTTTGACTTAGCCTTATGCGGCCAGGGCTGTTTGCAGTCTTCAGATGCAGCAGTGAGGTCATCATGTAGACCTCATCTTTCTTCTCCCTGCAGAGGAACGTCTATGGAGATGTTCTCAGCCACCATGTAATTATCCTGAATTCATGTGACTTTATTGCACTTCATATTGATATCATTTTATCATAGTTCATTATATATTGTGCACATATACTGTATCACTACCTGTGCATTATTGGAATCATGGTGCAGGAGCAGCATTGGAAGAAACATTAAGATCTTCTCCTTAAGTAAAAGTAGCAATAACACAATTTAAAATATCTATAACTATATCTATAACACAATTTAAAAATACTTTATCTTATACTATTATATGATTGTTATTGTTTCAGTAACATGTAAGATGCATATAGATACTTTAAATTATTTCTATACTGTCATATGGTTTAATAATGTATATTTTAATTCAATTTTGTTTTCAAATCTCAATTTGCAAAGTAATTAGCAATTACAGGTAACTAAATAACAGCAGTGGAGTAAAAAAAAAAAAAGTACATGTAACTTAGCATTGTACCTCAAAACTGTACTTGAATAACTGTACGTTGTTACTTTTCTCCAATACTGAATAGTAGGGGAGGTGGTAGTTAAGACATAAAAATAAAATCACTGTCTGCACCCGCTAATTTATCCACCCCAAAAACTTAAATCATGTCACGCAGCAACTTTTAAAGGGAATGAAAGAAGAAATGATGAAGGCAGATGAGTTCAGCACCAAATCAAGTTTTTATTACAAGCATTTTTATTTCTATTTTACATTCATATAATGGGTGTATTTGAGGAACAGTTATACAGCACATCTAGATATATAGTATTAATTTCCCTCGCCACAGTACAGGAATACAATCATACATAATGCAACAAGACTATGAAGCAACGGCAAAAACAAAAAGGCAAATAAAACTGTTTCTAACATTCATAATTTATTAGAATATTAGCTTTAATTGGTCGATATACAATATGGAAACTGTGACCTCATTAAATATCAAGCCTTAGTATAAAATGAATTGGGAATCCGTAGAGTTATATATCAAAAGGGTATTTCATGGCCCATTTGTCTTCCTGTACACCCCTCACTGGTAAGACGCTCATTACAGAGTCGTGCTGGGGGTGCACGGGGTGAGTACCTGCAGTGGGGCACAGTCTAGGTCAAACCAATTAAACCGTACAGACATATCACTGCACAACATGCAAGTTTCAGGAAACTGGTGCAAAATAGTGCCGAATGGTGCCATAGATCCAATAGTAATTCACTCGTGCTTTATTCTTGTCTGTGAATGTCACTGTGCTGTCCAAAGGCTGGAGGCTAAAGGCAGCTCAGGAACACCATTGTGTGACTGTGTGATACTCCATTGTCCTTCATATGCTGAGTAAAGGTTAGATTTAGTAAGTCCACCTGTTCGGTGTCCTCCATCTTTCATTGCTTAAGCTCTCACAGATCCAGGAAATTAATTCATCATAACCTTGTGCAACCTGGTCAGAGCGCACAGCCGCAGCAGTGAAGGAGGAGGTTCTCTGGACGCTCGTCCTCTGACCACTTGCCAAGACGCACGCCCTCATTGTGCAATCAGGCATCAACAAATTAGGCTCAACTTTTAACCTCTGACCTCCTTTTCCGTGGATGCAGGCTTCGGCTAAGGTAACCCTATCCTCACACAAACATTCAGCCAGCATTGGTGCTACTCCCTCTCCCCTCTGCGTTAAGTCAGAGCCTCTTGCTCTCACTGTGTCCGGGACAGCTGCAGCGCCTGTTTAATGCCTTTACCTCTTTACACGGGAGCCTTCTTTATACTTTATCAATGTCAGCAACAGCGTCTCTCAATGGGGTAGCAGCTTTTTCCCCTCATCTTCAATTGGGCCACTGGATGACATACAAATAACTATTCTGAACAGTCTGTAAAATCCTTGAACCGTCCCGTGGGGCTATTTATTCAAAGCTGTGCTGGAGGCCTTTTAATTTTGGGTTGCACAGGTCACTGGAAAATATTAGACTGTAAAGTGTTTATGAGGAGATATGCACAGTCGAGAGGTGCCCGGGTTCAAATGCTCTGCCCTCTCTTGTGCCAACATTTAGACACGGCCTGAGCAGTTATATTTCTGTCGGAACAAAAAACACATTTACACTCTCGGTGGGCTGCCTGCAGAGTTCATTCACCTCCACCAGTCTGCACCGGTTACTCTTTAGATCTACATGACATTAATTATTCTGATTTAAAACAGTGTTAATATCTACATTTTACCTGAAACCCAGATGAATTGAACAGAGGTATGAGTTTTACTTTAAATCATGTACATTAGACCGTAGAACTGAACACACTCTCTCCTTTCTAGCTGCTGTCTGATGTAACCACGGCTCTCTATGACCACAAAATGACCTAACTCCACAGGAGACAAGGGGCAGCATGGTGGTGTGGTGGTTAGCACTGTTGCCTCATAGCAAGAAGGTTCCAGGTTTGAATCTGCTGCCTTTCTGTGTGAAGTTTGCTTACATGGCTGTAAGTAAGTCTGATTCAGGTATAAACCAGACCTTGAGCTCCTGTGGGGTCTATAGGCTCATCTTCTAAAATTTAATTACAATATGTTAATTCCAGTAAATATGTCAGATCCACAAAACTGGGGAACCCAGAAGCAACAGGTATAAAAGCAGCGACGATATCCTGCCTTTTATTCCCTGTGCGTCAAGCTCTAAAAACTATGATGTGACATCAGGGTAATTTCTTTATATTTTTTGGCCACAGAAGACATTAAACCACTCCTTGTGACAATTAAACTAAACTGCGTATAATCACTTGAGTGTCCCTTTAACTCCCATGTTTAAGTGATAAGAATATTGTCAAATATTATTATTAATATATTTATTATTATATTATTATAAATGAGACTATCAGTGAGTTTTTGAAAAACTAAATCTAAAAAAAATGTCTTATTTCAATAGCATATATAATATATAATAGCGTTAAAAAGAACACATATTCACCCAGTCTGTGGTAATGAATATGGACCAATTCCCATGGAAACTATCTGCTCATGACTGCGACGTTCAGCAACTTAAGAGCCCGGAGGCATGGGAACCATGACGGCCATGCCATGTATGTCAGGCCAGATGGCTGTTGGGCTCATTTTCAACAGCAAATGGCTCGATTTACTTTTGGTTGGCTTGTCTAATGCGCTCGCTTGGCTCTGTGTGGGACTCTCATGCATTTGTGAATGCTGCTCACGTCAACTGATCCTGTAGCCTCCATCCACACGAGGATCTTCTAAGAGCGCGATGCTCATTAATAGGCACACAGCTTTTGCTGTGTTAGTGGCTAATTTGTTTAAGTGATGAAGCAAATATTAAGGAAGGAATTTGTTTTTCTCAAATGCATAATGAAGAACATTCACTGGCCTTCATTATGTTTTCCATCAGAACCACATTATTTTATTCAAAGTATTAAATTGCAGTAATTCTGGTGTAGCCATTCATGCTCAAACCTGACATACTGTATATTCTTAATATCATGTTACTGTTGTATAAAAGTGCTGGCACATGAAGTCGCCATACAGCTGTAGTAGTTACCTGAATGTCTCTTCAGCTCAGAACTGAAGTCAGTCCTCAGACTTCTTATCCGATACTACAGCAAATATCTAATCTAGTTTTTAAATGCTGAGGTGAATATCAGGGTCATTATGTTTCATTTAAATCACTAACAAGTGGTTCACAGTGACTTATTGTGTGAGTTTCCCAAGATGGAAGCATCATGGTATCCCTCTTTCTCGCCGACCGACAGAGGATTACTTGCTCCTGATTTAGATTCCAACTCCTCTTTCTCACCCCAATGCGCGTGCAGTAACCAGACACTTTTCAGGCCGAGCGAGTGTCTCCCACTGGGCCTGTGGGCATCCAGAAAGAGCCTAATCCCTGCGAGCGCTTACCGTCCAGCGATCCAGGTGTGTTCATATTCTATTAAGAAACACACCGCTGCTCCTGTTGTCACCCACGGGGCTGCATGTGCCCCGGACAGCAGGCTGGTTTCTGAGAAAAGGTTTGCAAAGCCTCGCAAGAGGGGCAGACAACAACAGGCACTGTTTTTTTTTTTTTTAAACATGTACCCTCCAACAGCCTGGCAGAAGCTCTGCTTCACTTCCTTTTTAAAATTCCTGCTAAGAGTCACAACAAAGCTGTGAAACTACACTATGTCCACGCATACGTATGGATTATTCTAACTGAATTTTCACAGATACATGTGAGTTGTGTTACACTGACCTTTTTAGACGGCAATGTTTATGAGGATGGCAGCCTGCATTCATAACATGCTTCACAGCTCTTATTTTTAGGCAATGGAGTCACCAACCTGCCTCCTACCTGCATCACGCGAGTCAGTTGAGTGTTAAGGAATGCATAGCTGGCTTTTTGGTAACATGTATAGCCCAGTGATAAGCTCCTGTGGCAGGTCGCTATTAAAATTGTCATTCTTTCGGCCTCAGCTTCGTGCGTCCTGAACTGTTTGTCTCTGGATACCTGGCTGCATAGCGCCGATGTTCTGTGGTAAAGTAACACAAATGGATCGGATTGTCAAACTGTACTTTGTTGATCAGAAATGTCAGTATTAGAAAATATATACAACAAGGTTTTAAGAAGGTTTAAAGATGAACGTTAAAACATTTACAGTGAAAATCTTATCAATTTTAGTCTCAGATTTAAATGGATAAAATAAACTATATATGCAGGTCCTGTTTTAGGCAACTAATGAAGTAAACGTTTTGCAGAGCCAAGCTACCTGCATGTGCATTGTATGTGTGTATATAAAAAGGGATGAAGAGTTTGTGAGCAAGTGCACACACACACACACACACACACACACAACTGTACGTATCGATCGTCCAGAAAAAACGTTCCTACCAAAAAAAGAAAGAAAAAGAAGAGAAACATGTCTGTTGTGTAAATTTGCTGCATGTGTATCAGTTCGATTGATTCCAGTATTGACACACATGGCTGTCACTGAGGACGCTGAGGTCATGTCCTCTGTATCTGTACTTATTCATGTTTTAAGGGAATGTGGGGTTTATAACAGCCTGCGGGGAATTAACATTGTGCCATTAAAAATTAACACTTGGTAGATTTTTTTAGCTGATTCAGTGCTGCATTCTTAACTCTGACTTTATTTTAGGCCAACAGAAAACGCAGACATAATCTCAGTCCTCACAGTCTGACGGGAGTTTAGAAACAAAATCTAAATGCTTTAAACATTCATGTAGAGAAAAAAAAACTGGGAATAACATAGTGGTGAATATAAAAAATCCTTTATTGGTTTGTGAATGAATAAGTATTCATCTTGGGAGATACAATTTACAGGCAATATAATTGAACAGTCACATTAATGAGTGTAATATAAATCCTGGCTGCAGCGCTGAACAGACAACATCACAGGATTACTGAGCAGGATAGAAGTGAGGCTTCCCCGAGCCTTTAGACACTGTAATCACAAAGACATGGTCATGTTAATAAAGCATACATCCTAGTAATACATACCGGAGGCCATATTGAGCTACTAAAAGGTCACATTGAGGGAACACATACATGAAATATCTTATTTGTCCCTTTTCTGTCGTTTATTGTGGCTGCTGACAATATCTTTGGCGATGTCCAGCACGCCTGAATGTTTTTCACTCTGACTTCTCGGTAATTTCACAGATCATAACATCCCACAACCACCTTAAAGGGCTGATAGAGAGCAAGGAGGAGGCAGCCTGGGACTGTGTACGGACAGAAGCCGTAACTCGTGGGACTCCTCGCTGGCATTTGTCCAGGAGCTGTGCTGTAACATACAAATATTTTCCACAGCCTTTAGGTTCTGGTTTCTTGTGGTGAGGAAGTCTCTGCGGAGAGGAGCGAGGAAAGCAGGAAGGAGTATCACCATTGCTCAGGGACACCCCTCCCTCCCGCACCCCCTCACTGCCATATAAGCAACTGTGACACCCGATAGCTGCTTCTAAAAGCCTCTTCCTCAAGCTGTGAACATTCAGATAGTCTCTCTTCAGTTTGTCTAGACATTAGCTCTAAGCCTCTTTCCCCTGTTCCTCCTGTTTAGATAGCAGTGGCACAGCGAGGTGATGAATCATAATTGATGTTGGCATTCAGAGCGGGGGTCACCTCTTACCAGCCAGCTGAATTACAGAGATGAATTGATCACCTCCTCCTCCATGGCAGTCATATGATCTCCTTACTTTGGAAATAAAAAGACACTCAGTTGTTGTATGAAGGCAAAGGTGACTGAGCCTTTAAGGTGATGAATAACATGGACTCCAAATAAGAAAGCGTACAGAATGTGTAGCTGCACGTTAGAATAGCTCCACATGACAACAGAGGAGATCGAGCTCTGGGGCGAGGTCATACCTTAAGTGGTTGGAGCTGGGGCGAGAAACAAAAACCCGATGATGGCAGCTGCACTATTTCCTCTGCTGTTACGCTGGCAGCATCTTTGACATGCCCAAGTTCTCTTCTAAAGGTTTTGTGAACCAGTTAAATCCAGCGCTGCCCATCATAGAGGTCTGTCTGGGGACAGCTGTTGTCACCATGTTACAGCACCACTCTCTCACACACACACACACACACACACACACACACTGTATGTCACTCAGAGGTAAAAACCTGTTATTCATTGTACTTGTCATTGTGGAGATCTATGTGTGTCAATCTTATGTAGAAAGTTGTAGTTTGTTTTTTTTTCCCGCAAAAGCTCAGTGTTGTAAATAGCTGTGTTTCTGGCAACCATGTGACTTTTTGGTGGCATTTAAAGGGAGAGGTTACATTTAGTGGCCCCAGTTTGTCATGACTACGCTCCCACACATGACCTCCTCGAGTGGGTTGCTTTTATTGGCGTATCTGGTTGTAACAGTGCAAAGGGCGAGCGGCACATGACGGACCTGCAGGTCAATGGGGAACATGAGAAGGAATGTGGATGAATGGACTGAAAACCATCAGAAGCACTGGAGACATTACTGACATTTAATCTGCAAGTAAAAGGCGTGCTCACTCTCTAATAACTTATGTTGCGCCATCGGTAAGCAGACAAATCAACAACACATGACACAATCACATCATGTGCTATTGCTGTGTGCTGTTTATTTGTCCTGCAATACATCTCTCTAATTAATAGAACCAAACCAATGTGATTCACAGAAAACTGACTTAAACCTAAGTGGGCTCCTGTGCGTTTGAAGTATAGTCTCCTCCTTCTGGCAGTATTTAGCCCCGATAATAAACCTATGTGTTCAGATGTTTATCTGGGGAGATGTTTATGTCTCAAGCAAGACCCAGAGGGAACATTTTGGTTGTCAACATTTTTAACGATCTCAGGGAGGGTGCAGTGTCTCTGGACATGTGATTGAAACAGTGGGAGGGGCCGGACGAGGACCACTCATTTCTAAGCTGAAGTCACTGGATATTAAGGCCCTAAAATAGCCCCACAGAGGGTATATAGGAGTCCTCTCCCACTTGCGTCGTCAGACAATGGTTCTGCGCAACAGCAAACACAGTGTGCAAAAGACAGTTTCAAATTCAGATGGAAGAAATTCACAACAGACAAGAAAAAGGGGACCACACAAGCTAGAAGACGGAGATTGGAACATAGTGAAGTGAAACAGAAGATTTCAGAAGTTTTATTCTGCAGTAACAGCAGGAGACACTCCAGCTGGGAACTAAAAGGATAACAAGCAAGCGAGGAGAGGAAAGAAAGGAGACAGAGCAAAGGATACTGCTCTTTTATTGGATTGGTGCGCTCTCTTGGATCTCTCTCTTCCCTCCTCCTGGGGTGACAGCAAAGGGGGAGGCAGAGCCGCAACCAGGGCAGGGATGAAGTACAACTACCATGTACCAGTGTCAACGTACACACGGAGTTCACAGTACACACCGACATACCACTCACCTACATACTACACACCCTCACATTACACACCGACACACTACACATCCACATATACCTCTACAGCAAAGTACACCCCGACACAGTACAGCACGACTCATTACACCCCATCGCATTACACGTCCACTTACAAGTCTGCGTCCACATACGTCCCCTCGTACAGCAAAGGCTCAAGGTACAGTTCAACACAGCGCACACAAGCGCAGGAAATTCCTGCCCCCGTCATACCCGTCGCACCAGCAAAGAGAACTGTACACTTCCCCAATGACATCATCTTCCAGGACATCGTGAGACGAGGAGATTTGGAGCAAATCGGTCGGTTCATGAGAGCGAGGAAGGTTCGCGTGGACACTCTCTTCCACTCAGGTGAGCAAAGTCTCCACAGCTTTTACTTTTTTGCCACATTGCCTGCAGGTGTTCATGGCTTTGAATAGAAATGTGCAGTGAGGATCAAGGAGGCAGAACTGTTTTAAACGTCAGTCACTGACTTGCATTGGGTGCGTGGCTGTGTAGAGCAGTGCAGGACTGATGGAGTCTTATATGCAGGTATGGCAGCACTCCATGAAGCTGTGCTCACAGGAAACCTGGAGGTGGTGAAGTTGCTGATGAAATACGGCGCCGATGTTCATCAGAGAGATGAGGATGGCTGGACGCCACTTCACATGGCCTGCAGTGACGGCTACCCAGAAATTGCCAGGTAACACATGACTTTTTGACCTTTTGAGGCTCAATCAGTGGTGCTTTTCTTTGCACTGATCACACAGAGCAAAACATGAAGGAGAAACCAGCATCTACTGCTGGTTTCTCAAAAGCAAAATCAAACGTTTTCCTATAAAACACGCACCTTTAATTTTAATATGGAACAGAGAGAGAGACGTTTGAAACCACAGTAATGTGACACTGAAATGTTGCACATTTTCTATGAAATATAGGCTAGTATTCAGCATCAAGCAACTCCAGGGAGGGAAAATATTACGGGGGTATTTTGTGTTGAATTATATCTACAAGTCACTCAATATCCTCCTTTAAATCAAGTATTTGTAATGATTTAAATTATTCACTTTATTATTTGGTTTTACTACAAGGCACTTTGTAACTTTGATTTGACAGATGCTATATTTTTATTGTTATCATTATTAGTAGTAGTAGTAATAGAAGTAGTATTAGTATAAGGGAAAATGAAGCAAAATGAACCACAACTGAAACTGAATTTTGACCGAATTATTCTGAGGTCTTTGAAACAAATCACAGCCAGTGAAGAAGATCACTTGCAGAAATGATAACCTTTGCCGTGTTTTCTATCTGGGGATCTCTGCTTAATAACGCTCTGCTTCATGCTCCACGCAGATATCTGCTGGCGATGGGAGCCAGCACGGAGGCAGAGAACGAAAGTGGAGAGAAGCCTGCGGACCTCATCGACCCAGACTGCAAAGAGCTGGCCAAACTGTTTGAGACTGGCTGCGTGTGATGGACCCAAGAGAAAACAGCAACAGCGAGAACAGAAGACTGAGCAAAAACACGGAGAAAACTTGTAACAGGGTGGAGGAGCACAGCCACAGTTAGGGCCATGTCACTGATCCTGCAAAGCAAGATGGTGGTTCTGTGTCTGTTTCTAAAGTGTTGCACACATTTCTATGTCATTATTACTCTTTTATTGATTATTGCCTTAAAGCAATACTCTATTAAGCTGTATTTGTCTTTCTGGTTGTTTTTATTTCACTTTATTTTGTGCATTTGTGTCTTTATCATACTGCCAGTGTTCATGCTGCAAATATTAATCTGCAAATATCCCGCTGTCCTCATTTCAGTTTGAGTATTTTATCAATAGAAACTCTTATTATACTATATTTTGAATTTACATCACAGACTTTGGGTCAAGATGTGTGTGTTTTATAGACAGAGTTGTGTATATAATACTTATCCTCACTGCGGGCCAGGAAGAGGATCAGCCAAATTAATAACTGATGCTTCATTCGTGGCCAGAAATCCAAAAACATCAAGTTTATACCGTACAAGCACTTCCACTGCTTTTCCGAATGTTTTGCTGCTGTTGTGTGTAATAGAAATGCAAACATCAGCAATGAAAGTCTTATTGTTTTCTCCTCAATAATTATTTTTGTACATTTTCATAAATAAAGAGATCTTTTCTAACTATGACTGAGATACTGTTGTGTAGTCTGTCTGAGAAAAATGAAAGTGTATCACAAGACCTAAAGAGAGCATACTGACATTTTCACCACTATCACTTCTAGCAGTAGTTTTTCAGCCATCCTCTTTTGTGTAAAGCATAATTACAGTGGTGTGATATTAAACATGCATTTACTGTATATATATATATAGTCCATGGAGACATGGTGTGCCCTCAACTTTTGTCAAACTAAAATAAAAATCATCATGTATTCTGATATGCTTGAATGGTATCCTGATGCGAAATTGTAATACAGTAGCAGTGTGTGTGTGTGTGTGTGTGTGTGTGTGTGTGTGTTAATTTGTTAATTATTATCAGTATCGCTGGCTGTGATATCAGATGTATGCTGTGAGAGCTATTTCACTTCCGTGTCTCTTCCCGGAAATGATTGGTTGGCATTGGCAACGTTTTAGCCAGGTCTAACGGCGTACACAGCCTCTGAATAAAGAAATCCAAAGGAAGGGTCATAAAAAGGTTTGTTGGATATTTTAACAGCTTGTATTGAAAATTGCATCAGTGCTCTGAGTTTCTTTCAAGTAAATATTTGCGAATAACGCAACGCCAGCTGGATATTAGCTAATAGAAGCTAACGTTACGACAAGACAATGTAAAGCTAGCTAGCTAGCTAGCTGGCTAAAGTTAGCTGAAATTATTGTGTCAGCAGATCTATAGTTAACCTCGCTGTCTCCCGGGATATAGCGGTAGGGGGACGCGAATCCGAAAAAGCACATAGGTTTTTACAGACAGTAGATACTCGTGTTGACTAGAATTTGAGCAGGGGGTTGGTGTAGCAGGTTTGGCTCTGTAGCCTGCTGCTAGCACTGCTGAAGCTACTGAAGTGAAAACGTAAACAAAAGCTCCTCAGCTAGCTAACGCCAACATTTGTCCACAGCTTACCCATGGATGTATTAGCCTATCATAGCTATATAGAAATCATGTATAACTATGAGTTAACAACACTTGTATTGATGTTAATGTTATTTTACTTGTGAGAACTCTTCATATCGTGTAGTTTATTACAGACTAGTGAGTAGTTAGCTAATTTAACTCTGTGCTTGCATGTAAATGTAAGCATGTGCTGTGTCATTTGGAAGCTGAAAGTGGGGATGCTGTAGTTGACACTGTTGTTTATTGTTAGAATTCAGCTGAGGACTTCTGAACCTTTATATTCTTCAAATCCACTCACCATAGAGGAGCGAGGAGCGAGTACAGACTGCAAACAGAATGACCAGGTCTGTAAAAGATTATGGCACTTCAGTGTGAACGTACAACATCAAACAGGCCAGTGTTAATAGACACCATTAACATTTTAATGAAACGTAGTTTCAGGTGTGTGCTGTTTTGGACTTGAGGCACAGAATGATATTATGTGACATGCATGTCTGTTATTACTACTAATTCAGCTGTTCTCATGTTTCTGAAGCTCATCTGCTCCCAGGATGGTGAATAGTTACAAGCGGACTTCAAGCCCCCGATCCCCTACTAACAGTGGGGAGCTTTTCACTCCAGCACATGAGGAAAATGTGCGCTTTATACATGATAGTAAGTATGCCCCCCTCCAACATCGACAAGTTATAATCTAAACATTTTATTCTACAAATGATCAGAATAATAGACCTCTCAGAGCTAAAAATGTATTTGTGTCGCTTTAGGACAGCTTTGGTTCAACTTTATTTCCTGTAGGTTATTGGTATAAACAAAAATGGCAACATAAAAATAAAGTCTGACCTGTTTAGATCTTTTATATTTTAATCTCTGAAATTCAAACACAGTCATTTTGTTTGTCTCACTGGCATGTATAATGGCAGCTCATACCACTTAAATACAGAGGCACACTGTCAAGCATTTCTTTCAAAATCCATTTCACATATTAAAGTAGAATCGTTGATACTATGAACTAGATAGACTCCTTTTGATCATGTCTGCCATTAGTAGTAGTATAACATGAAATTAGATAGCACAAATGTTTGCATCTGTTACATTAATTCATGTTGACATCACTGACCCATTATTGACTCACAGCTTGAATGATTTCATCAGCTTATAGAGCAAGAAAACATGTTATGTGCCCACTTGGATGTGACGACACAATTTGTAAACGGCGATGGCGTTACAGCACTTCCGCCTGTCAGTGTGCCGTCCCTCTCTGCAATGCAAGAGGCCAAACTAGACAGCCTCTCATTCTCAACACTGCTACTCAATGCTACATCTGTTTTCACTGTTTGCAAAGCCAAAGGAACCACTCTTTGTTTACTGTGTGGATTTTAAAGGTGCCCTGTGGAGTTTTCCTCTAAACACACAAAACATTTGTTTGCATTCAATGTTAACTCATCACTCACTCAAAAAAGCATTTGTGTCCTGCTGTGTTACTGCCACCTATAGATCAGTAGAACAACCTGAAACCATTAGCAGGAATACTTATCGTATTTACACGAGATAAGCAAGACAAGGACCCACTCAGAAAAACACTCCATGGCATTACTGTAAGTTTAAAACTCTGTAGCGAAAGTATAAATCCTGATGATAGAAGTGTACGTGAGGTAGGTCTGAGTGTTTGAGCAGCGACTGGACAGTGTGGTGCTAATGGCCACAGCCCACACTTCAGATTTTGCTTTTCAATGGTTTCATTTTAACCGTCATCATTAAAAGGATAAGTAGTGCTAAAGTATCTGAATTGGACATCTTAATTTGCCCACTGTTGAGTATAAGCACTGGATTTGAAGCACTTACTTTGAAAAGGGCTCAAGAGTGAATTTGCACATTACCAAATGCCAGCACACTGTCTCAGAAAAGAGCACTTAAAATGTCTCACCTTCGTTAAGCTGAACTTCTTATTAACCTCCAATCTGTACTTCAGTCTGTCTTTTTACTAACAAGTCTGCAGTGGAGGATATAATTTCCTAAATGTAACAAAAGCATTGTTGTCTTTTCTCTTTCACAGCCTGGCAGTGTGTGCTTAGAGACATCAGATCAACACAAAATAGTGAACGTAATGACCGTGGACCACAGGAGTATGTGGAGAAGAACCCAAATCCTAACTTACATTGTAAGTTCACTTATTAGTGAGTTGTATTTTATTTTTATGTCGCACTAAAGGATTAAATTAATCAAGCACTGGCCAGTGAACAATTTGTTTCTGTGTGCCCTTGCAGCTTTCACACCGGTGGACCTGAGTGACCTCAAGAAACGCAACACACAGGACTCCAAGAAGTCCTAGTCTTTCTCACGATGGTCCAGTCGCTTTTTTTTTTCCACCCATTATCCTCGAGAACTTCTCCTCCATCAGCCAGAAAGTCAGCCCCGTTGGCCAGTCTAGCACAGAACGCCAATCTGGTTTTTAAACCTTGGACCATAGCAGCCCCGCCTCTTTCTTTACCCTCTACACCTGACTACAAAGAAAAGAAGTGGGATTCCAGGGAGCACAAATTCTCCCGTCTCTTGGTTCATGTTTTTTTAAAGTCACAAAATCGTCACATGTACTTTCTTTGTGTGGATGGGACTGATGCAAACTTTCATCAAAATTTGCTGACATCTGATGCTGAGGTACAAACTGCTGACACTCTCCACAGGACACAAGAGACTGCAGTCTTAAATCCAAACCCTGTTTTCTTTACTACTGCTACTTATATGACTTTGGAGGAAAATGTGAAAGGGCTGACTTCTATTTTTATTTTATTTTTTAGTTTGTTTTGGAAGATAGTTTGATCAGTAAATTGTAGAAGTAATGGAATTGTCACATTGGATACACACTTTATGGGCAAGTTTTGGAAGCCAAATGCAATGTAGAAGGCCAACATTTTTATTATAAATTTTCTTGCCCTCAAATGGACTTTACTAAATAGAGACCTTCCCGAGTATGCTGCCCTGGTTAACCCCCCCTCCCCAAGCCTTGAAACAAAATGTTGAATAAAAGAATTTTACAGTACTCCTGCTTGTATTGATCCTACATAAATATCAACTATGGCAAACATGCAGAAAGGAACCTAAATGAAACTTACTCTGAATCTTACGCTAGGGGGAATTTCATAAAGCCAGATAATGGTAAGAAACGATCATGCTAGTGATACTGACTATACTGATTTTAGAGCGGCAGCCAATGATTATTTTCATTGTAAATTTTTTTTTAGTTGATTAATTAGTTTTATTAATTACTAATTACTAAAAACTTTAAAAAGTACATGATTTCTTAGAGTCAACGATGACATTCAAAGTCCTTAGCTTGTCTGGCTGTAGATATTTAGTTTCATGCCATAGAAGGCTAATACTCACATTTAAGAGGCTGGAATTAGCCTAAGAAACAGTTAGTCTAATGAACTGATTATCAAACTGACTGCTGATTCATTTTATATCAATCAAGTGACTAATGTTTTAACTTAAACCTTTAACTGGTTTGACACAAAACCTTTACTATAAGTAGGCCTATGTGTTTTGGGGGGAGGTGCTGATCAGTGCTAATAAAGTACATTTTGTAGGCGTTTCTTGTGTCACGCATATTACGCGATGACGTGCTTTTTACGTACAGTACGTGCCGGAGCGGTTGGTCTATATCCTGCAGACGGTGGCTCATTGTGTTTTGTCGCCGGTGAAGAGAGCGTCGAGCTAAGAGGGACCAAGCGAGGCTAGGGTGTATTTTTATACTTTATTCACAGTTTAGCATTATTGGGGCAGCATAATGGCCGATAAAATGGATATGTCTCTAGACGACATTATCAAACAGAACAGGCAGCAGAGAGGTGGAGGCCGAGGTGGAAGAGGTCGAGGCCGCGGAGGCTCCGGTGGCGGCCGAGGAGGAGGCGGCGCAGGGCGTCTTGGAGTCAGCGGCGGGGGATTTGGAGGCCGAGGCGGCGGATCCGGCCCCATGAGGAACCGACAGAACCTGAGCCGCGCTAGAGGCAGACCAACGCCTTACAGCAGGGTATGAGAAAGTTAGAGGAATGGGCAGAAAAAGGAGAAACCCTTCGGCAAACCTGAAAATGCCTGGGTAGCATCCTTCTATTCTCCACTAGGCTTGCTAGCTAACCCTCTAGCCAGTTTGCTAGTCAAGCCGATAAAATGAGCGCTGTAACCGCCGAGTTTCCCTCGTGTGGGAGCTCTATAGTGTGCGGTTAAGCATTAATGGAAGTTGTATGCGTAGTGTGTCCCTTCTCCCTCAACCCATTTGTGTCGCACCGTTTTTCAAGAAGAGGCCTCTTGGAGAGAGAGAGCGAGTGTGTTAGCCATATTGGCTAACTAGCTAAAGTTGGATCGTGAAGGCCTCGCCGGCGCCATTTTGAACCCAGCACCTTAAATTAGAGCTAGTCGTCCACGGGCAATAACGGTGCTTTCCACCCCAAGTGTCCAAAAGATCCTGAGAGGAAACCACTTCATCGAGAAAAAGCTTTTTTCCTGCCTCTTTTTGGAGCATAGTTTTTGTCGGCGACCAGGCGGCCTTTTGTTCGGGAGTGGCTGGCGGGTTTCACAACAAGGCCCGTTTGGTGGCTTTTCAACCAGTGTCGCTGTTACTTGTGGATGGATCAGTGGACTTCAAACCCCCCCACACCCTGATAGTGTTCATGTATGGCAAACCATCACTCTTAAGTGTGAATGAGTATTTAGACTAAGCCCCAATCAAAATGGCGTGGTCTCAAAATGGACGCTCAAAATAATCCACGCTCGCTTAGAGGGGATAGCTGGCCCCTTTTTTCCTAGTTGTTTTCCGATCCACTTTCCTCCCCCTCATCTTATGGACACTTTCCCCATCATGAAAGCCCTTTTCGAGGCTTGGTAAAGAACTTTTGTGCGGGCCAGGAAACTTGGTGCAACGCTGGAGGCAACGCTGCTTCAGATGGCGACCCCTGTGTACCCGAGGATCATATCTGGAGAGCCTTTGGTGGAGGCGCAGATGGCAAGAGAACAATGGGCAATATTGGTAGCTAGCCTGGGTGGGCGAGTTGTTCTGGGGTTAGTCTAGACATTGTGGGTTGCTTTGGGATAACTTTCCTAAATTTTTGACTTAAATATAAATAATCTCAGTAGATTCAGATAGATCACATACTAATTGAAATTTTGTACATTTGTTTTGTACATTAAGTTGTTTGTCCCGTGTATGTCCTCTGTCTGAACTGATTCACTTGCTTGTAGTGATGGGGTGGGCAGGGAACATTTGGGGGGGGGGGACCCTCTTGGGGGAGTTGAGCACCCTGGTCCTGTTGGAAGCGGAGCCCCTGCTTGCCCCAACACCCAGCCGTGTGGACTCTGTGATTGACAGAGGCAAGGGGATCCTGAAGTCAGCAGGTGCGTTCTCTTTCGTCTGTTGCAGCCTAAACAGCTTCCAGATAAGTGGCAGCATGACATGTTTGACAACGGCTTCAGCGGCTTCAATGGCGCTGCCGGTGGCGGCGGAGGAGCTGGTGTGGAAACTGGAGGGAAGCTCCTCGTCTCCAATCTCGACTTTGGAGTCTCAGATGCAGATATTCAGGTACTTGAGTTTTCACGTTGACAGTTAATTGTTTCAGTGGAGCACGTTTGGCCAAACAAGGTGTGACGGGGGTTAGTTGCTAAGGATTCCCCTTTTTGCTCCCCAGGAACTTTTTGCTGAATTTGGGACTCTGAAAAAGGCTGCAGTACATTATGACCGATCAGGGAGAAGCCTGGGAACCGCAGATGTCCACTTTGAAAGGAGGGCAGATGCCCTCAAGGCCATGAAACAATACAATGGCATCCCACTTGATGGTATGCCTCGCACTCAAATCATATGCACCGTATCCTTATTATTCAGATTTTTATTTTAGGACTATTTATTTTCTATTTACTACCCTGTTCAGATGGTGACGTTTGTCTTTGTCTCTCTAGGGCGGCCTATGAACATACAGCTCGTCACATCACAGATTGACACACAGAGGCGACCAATGCAGGGGTGGGTGGAGTCGTCTTTAGTTCAAGAAACCTGACCCATAAAACATTGTGTACACTGTTGGTAAATGTGTGCTTGTTTTCAGTCTGAACAGAGGAGGTGGAGGCATGAACAGAAATCGTGGGGGTGGCTTCGGAGGCATGCAGAGAGGCCGCGGAGGACGCGGTGCGGGCGGTGCCAGAGGAAGGGGTCGAGGTGGCCGAGGCGGTAGCAGCAAACAGCAGCTGTCAGCAGAGGAACTCGACGCCCAGTTAGACGCCTACAATGCCAGGGTACGCTCAGCTGTCGATACAGTGTCATCAGTTAACAGAAAGTGTTTTTGCAGCTGTCTAATTTCAGTGTTTTTGTTTTCCCAGATGGACACCAGCTAAGAAACTAAGCTCCTCCTGGTTGTCGTCCCTTCCTGTCTGCACAGAAGGGTGGTTGTTACAAATGTGCAGAATATTTTACACTTGGTCGTCTTCTGATGTGATTGAAATTATTGTCCCAACCTCTTGTTTTAAATGCTCCGAAAGTGTTTTTTACCAGATTTTTTTTTTTTCCCTTTTCTGATGAAAATGGTTTTGGCTGTAGGTTAATGTGAGCTGGGATTTCCCAGTTCTTTTCCTCTACCCTGTAGTGAATGGAACTTGTAATAAAACCTGCAGTGCATATTAACCAAATGCTGTTTCCCTGTGTTTATGTCTGCATGTCCATTCAGTTTTAAAATGCCCTTTAAATTTTTTTTACAAAGAAAGCCCTTGAAGTTTTGTGGCGAGATAGTTTTGCCTGCTTTATACTTGGTCTTCAACGGTTTCAAATCTGAAGACTGCCTACAAATTTATATTTTATATTGATTGAAATCAAGTGATTGTAGTTGGTAACCAGGTTTTTAGGTTGGATCTTAAGCAACATCTCAACTTGAAAGGATTTGAGCCTTTGGAAGCAACACATCTTTCAGTGGGTTTAGTGATTGTCTCAGCAAGAATTTTGTGTAGAAAACAAGTTCCTGAAGAGATTTAAATGTTTTGAAATCTATGTAGGTTCACAACAACCAATAAAATATGATCCAAATACAGACATAAAATAACCACATAAGCGTTTAAGCATGAGTCTGAAAGCTAGTTTACATGAGACTGGTGGAGCTGCCACTGTACTAGTAACTTAAAGTTGATAATATGAGTTGGTTGTCAGTCTGTAAACATGACTTGTCTGAAAGGGGAAGTTTCCCACAGCTGAGCAGTGTCCTTGTCAGAACTGAACACAAACATGATTTTCTCACAGGTCAGGTTTTAACGCACCACCACACCACAGCAGCTAGATGTCGTCCTGCTCTGCATCAAGCACACAGCAGATGTCGTGACGTGAGCCGACCAGTTTTTGAACTGTGCTTCGCGGCACCTGCCTGCCACGCCTGTTATGTAACGTTACCGCCTCCATGGATTAAGGACTTTGTGGCTGTTTGCTGCAGCTGGGAGAGGACGGAGACAGGCGGAGGGGAAGAGAGCAAAGTGTGTGTTAAGTTTGAAACTTTAAAAGCAAACTGTGTGAATGTGCAGCACCGATCTGCGTGGCCACGCGTGTTGCAAGCGCAAGTAACCCGGAAGCGTGTCTGAGGAAATGTGTCTGAATTATTAACTAATACAGTTTCCGGTTAGATTTTCACGATTAAAGCAGAGAGCTTTTCCTCTTTTACCTTTTGTTTTTGATTTATTTATTAAGTATCTGCACAACATTCATATAGTGGTGTCCTACGAGCGGGTGGACAAACTATTTCTGACATTATAGGGTTGCCAAGTAGAAGTACTAATACGGCAAAGTAAAAATCATCTTCTTTAAAAGTACTGCTTTGTAATTTTGCATAAAAGTAAGTCATAGAATTAACAGTCAACTGCACTTCAAAGTGTTAAAAGTACTACTCATTGTGTAGGATGAGTACTAATGTAGAATAGTGTATTCCTTATATTGTTAATGCACTGACATGCATTTTAATGTTGCAGTTGATCTAGGACTCAGATCTTTTACTTAAGTAATACTATAGTGTAGAAATACCCTGTTACAGGTAAAGGTCCTGCATTCAGCATTTTACTTAAGTAAATATGCATATCAAACATATCATCATTCATGTAACAGTACATACTTTATATATTGTTGGGTATCTTGTAAATCCCCATCCTGAGAGTACACAATTTTTTCTCGGTTGTATTTTGAAAGATAAATAAAAATCTGCAATGTAACTAAAATAACCAAATAAATTTAGTGGAGTAAAAAGTACAATAATTCCACAAGTACAAGTTTAGAGCAACATCAAATGAAAATAGTCAAATAAAGGTACAAATACATCAAACCTCTCCTTGAGTGCAGTACTTTAGTAAATGTATTTAGTTACTTTGCACCAGTGCCACTCAACATAAATAGATCGACAATGCAGATAAATATGGGGGAGTGAAAAAAAACAAACAAAAAAAAAACCAATATCTCTCTTTGAATTGTGCCAGGTAAAAATAAAACAAAAAATCCCCTCACATCGTGTGTCAATGGGCGTGCTTTTATTTTGAAGGCGGTACACCGGATGTTGTGTGTCCTCCATTAGCGGCTCTTGGCTCAGATTTTGCTCCGCCGCTTCACTTCTCTCCTCTCAGCACCATCCACAGGACGCTGTCCCAGCCTCCCAGCGGTATAACGGTAAGAGTGGACCAAACACTCGGTAAACTCTTCTAATAACTCGGTTTAGCCGCTAAACGCACTTATCTGAGCTGCTGTAGCGCATTTAGCAAGTTTCCCGGCAGTTCGTGAGGAAGCGTTAGCAACTTAACCAACGTTTCCCCATGAACGTGAATTCATGAAAGGAGGAATTTGTTTGCCAAAGAGCAACTTCCTGCATTCAGGGCTCTGCCTTTTTAGTCTACATTTACCTCACTGTAGACGTAGATTCAGTCTCTCAAACGCTCAATTCTTCAATTTAAAGCCAAGTTATTTTAAAGTTATCCGGCTGCAGTGAGGAGTTTAGGAGCAATTATTAGTTAGTAGTTCATTTCCGGATGTGGAGGCTGCTCCGAGCTGCCGTTAGGTAACGACAGTGTCATCCATTACACTTTGGCCAAGAGTTCACAATAAAACACACAATCAGTGGATGCGTTGATTAGTGGAGCCAAAGTTTATGAAATGATTAGTTTTAACTTGCTTTAAACGTGGCCCGACTTGTCATGTGCTAGCATGAGGAACATTTTCTGCCACTTCCTGGATCTCTTTTAATTTGAACTGTGCTGCTGCGGGGCTCACACCTTAAATCAGCCACCATCTTGGCTTTTTGAAGGCTCTCGCAGTCAGGTGCACATTGATCACATCTGCTGAGGTGAATCCTGCCTCGAGTGACAGCCACTTCTCTGTGTTTCTGTGTGGCAGTGCAGCTGTGTGTTTAGTTGATGAGGTAGATCACCCAAACCGTGAATCCTGCTTTTCCTTCCTCTGTGTCTGATAAATTTGATTTGACTTGACTTGATTTTTCACCTTTCTGTCATGGCTCAAACATGAGACTTTGCAGCCTTGCAGCTGACCCTCATTTGGCAGTTTGTGTCTCTGGTTTGAGCGGGTTGACACTGAGTCGCCCTCAGGAAATACAGTTAACTACTGTAAAAGACGAGCATGTAGCATTTTCATTTTGGGTGTCTACCGGACATCAGTATAATAAGCTTTGAACATGTTCATGCAGATAATAGAGAGGAGTGCAAGGTTCAAAACCACAGTCATGAGCTATAAAATATTGTGTTCTGATTGAAGTGAAGGTGTGTCTGATTTAAAAGAACTTCTGCTTCACTAATGCAACAGTGTATTCGCTATGTCTATATTATCCTATTCTGAACCATTTTGAGGACCGATACGGTTCAGTCTTTTTCTTCGTGACCTCCTTTTTTGTAAGAGTTAACTGTATCTGTGTGTGCTTTGTACAATTTTAGCAGCCTCTCTAAGCCTTCCATGACAAGTCATGTCAGTGGCCCCTTCTGTTTTAGCTCAGTGTCCCAGGGGAATAGGTGCAGGGATGCTAGCCAGACCCCCTGCCCCCAGCATACACACACACACACACACACACACACACACACACACACACACACAGACACTCAGACCAGTGGGAGCTACTAATGATTAGCCTTTCCTCCTCACATTGTGTGGTCCTCCTCAGCCTCAACCGCAGCCTTCAGAGGGACATCCTGCACTTCAAGGCTGGGAAATGTTAGTAGTCTTATTAAATGGTAAATAGTTTTTAAGTTTTGCCCGTAACACGTTCATGTTTGAGAGAAACCATTATACAGCTGTAATTCTGCCTTGTGAAGAGTCCGAGGCTGTTGCCCAGGGAGGGAGCCTGAATCTGGGCAGAGACTCTGTGCTGAGACTCCTGCATAGGAGGGGAATAAGCTCTGACCTTATAGCTGGCACCTTGGCTATCCCATTCACTGGCAGCTTCCTGCTGCTGCATGCAGGGATTTCTCACCGGCTATTTTTAAAGCTTCCTATTTGTTCTGGTTCTTCCTGAGATAGAATCGTGTTTTGTTTCATTCTCTCTCACGGCCACGTCTCGTCTCTGTTGCTCGTTTTCCTTGCAATCAGATTATTCTTCTCTACTGATATAATGATTTGTGTGACAGACAAGTTTTCTCACTCCTTCTCTATTTCTGGTGAGGTTTGGTTCCTCTGTATTGCATCAGATTTGCTAAGAGCTCTTGGTGCAACACTTCCTGCAAGCTTTGCTATGTGTAGCACTACATCCTCAACTTGGTGAGACCCAGCATTAGTTTATCTACTAGCATCACATCAAACCAGTGCCAGCGTTCTTTTGCATTTATATCATCACGGCAATGTTAGAATATGATTATGTTGGGTTGACTGTGTTAGAACAGTAAGAGGATGAGTTGTGCTTCAGGTTTGCAGTGTGTGGTTTAGCGCTCTAAAGGATATGAATCATCAAGCCTGAAAAAGGAAGTTTGCAGCAATTTCTTGACTGACAAAATGTGCCAGGTGGCAGGTGACTATAACTTAAAAACCTAAATCAACATTTAAATGGCTGCAAGAGTTGAGTTTCACAGGAGTATCTGCTGATATGCTTCAAATTCTATTCAGTTGTATGCATGAAAAGGTTTTACTTAAGGACATAAATGTGATGAAGGCTTCAAAGATAGGTGTGTAAGTTGCATATGAGTGGATGCATTAGCTGCATTAACACAACGGATGCACTGGTTTCAACAGCTCCAGTTGCATTACATAGAACTGTTGCAGAATCACTTATTCACAACATCCTGAGGGGCCAAAATGTTGATTTGAATCAAGTGTTGCACCTCGACTTGATGAGCTTTTTTTTTTTTTTCTTTTCTTTTTTTTTTTAAAGCAGCAAGGATACATTGAAGTGTAGAGAACTCTTGTGGATAAAAGGGACAAATGCAAAGGTCTCTGGCACACTGAGTGTTGCATTAGAGGCTAACAGAGATCAAAGCAGCCACGGATCTGTGGGTGACATCCTCAATAGGAAGGTGAGGCCAGGAGCCAAATGTCACCTCACAAAGGTCGCAGAATCCCGGGCACTTTTAGTGAAGCAACAGCATGTCTGCTGTGCACGATGGCAGCGACTGTGGTCCAACTTCAAGGCTCCTGTTAAATTTCATGGTTTTCGGATGTCTGGCTACCATATGCCTGCTGCCTCTTTCAGTGATGCCAGTATTATCCATACATGAAGATGTAGGTCTACGGCTTTGTATTATGTAGTTTTCCTTAAACCTTTAGGCAATAACATTAAATGTCGTCCTGTCTTTTTAAATATTTGACCAGACAGGACCATGGAGATGATCGCCAGTGCCTTCAGAAGATCAAATCAGACCATTCGTAGAATAAACCAAAGAAGTATTCATTGTTTCGTTGTAGTTTTTGTTTCAGATTAAGCTTGAGAAAAGAAATATGTGACTAACTGATAGGATTTCTCTGGCTAATTATTTGAGCAATTTTTTTATTCTTTCTCTAGTATTATTATCCCTTAATGAATGAATGAACAGAAGCGCTAGTGCTTATTAAAAACCAGAGGTGATCCCAGAGAAGCATTATCTTCTGTAAAAGACTGATGATTAATAGCTGATTAAAAACTACTAATCAGCTGAAGATGGACAATTACTAAGATTCTTAGCAAGATATTCAGTGATTGATTACACTAAGCTAGAAAAAAAGTGAGATGTATGAGAATAGTTAACACCGGTAGGAGTAGGATTTTCCATATTCATACAAAAATAATCCCCTCTAATCATCTCTTACGACCCGTCAGAATCGTGTGCCGGTATCTGTATCTGCAGGGCCTCTGCCATTATTTTCTTATTTCGCTGTGTTTCTTGGCATCAACCTTTAAGCAGTGGCTGTGTAGCCCCCAGCCAACAGCAACCAGGTGCCAGATCGTAAGCAGCCAAGAAAAACTTAAATATAGCATGGCGAGATGCCTGACTGGCAAAGCTCATTCCAAAATGAGGGTGAACTTGGCTTTCACCCGTTGACAAGCGCGCTAACGCTAACCCTGGTCAGTTACTCTACCCTTAAGATCAGAAGACTTCACAATATTATGATAAACAAAAATCCCAAATAATATCTAGTTGCCTGTCACAACATCAGTGTATTAATTTATCACCCAAATCTATACTGGTGCAGTTGGATGATCAATCACACACCCCTCTGCTTCTTAAAGCCTGTATCATCCCTCAGGGATTCCCCCGTCCTCTCTGAGCTGACCATCAATTATCTTCAGCGAAGTTTCGATTGACACTAATGACTCCTGTCAAGAGAATCCTCTTTATGTGTCACCAGTGATGCCTCCAAACACTTTCCTCTCCTGTACCCAAATGCCTCATTAGCCATAATCCCACTTTCTGTAATCTTACTGCTTGGCGGTGTTGCTAAGGAACGGGCCTAATCTGAGGCCTCAGATGCCGAGCCTGGTGTGTTTGTACAACCTTCTGCTTCTTAGCCCTGTCATGAAGACAGATTATCCTCCTGCAGCAAGAGAGCTGCACATGCAAGACCGTGCAGGTGGAGGGTCCGCGGCGCGTTCACCGTTGGTCTGCGCGATTTCATGAACTCTGTGTCGTCTCTAACCCGGCCGAACAATGACGGGGCCTTTTCCTGTCAGCGCAGTATGTAGCCGGTTAGCCACAGGCTGCATTGTGTGAGCAGAGTTAGCCCCAAAGAATGTGTGTAATTATGAGGGTGGTGATGTCAATATTGTTAAATCTAATTCATTGTACTCAGTGCATGGGCCTTTAGTTTGCTGATTCAGCAATTTCTCGCTTGGTTAAGATGGCATCTGTGCAGACATTGCATAAACTATTTCTTTTTAATTTGTTTATGTTGGTAAATGTGATGCTGTTGACGGTGAGAAGCTGCACTGGGTCGTGCAGAATGAATACTGATATACTGTACTTACACTGTAAAAATGTGGAAAATATTAAGTTTTCTGTGTTTATTTTGCTTGTTATATTTCTGATCAGCCAAGTTAGTCCATGTCACTGTGAGCGATTTTGTCCTCAATAGGACTGGATATCATTTGAAGGTTTAGTGTTGTAGTAATGAGCCAACACTTGAGCTCTGATACTCTTCATCTTTTATTTGGGAACTATAAATATGTTGCGTCTACAAAATGTTCTCAAATGCTAAATGCTGTCTAAACACTAGCAGCTGTACAAGAACTTTGTCATCTTAAAATACAGCCTGATTTTATTAAAATGATTATTTTAACATGTTGCGTAACTCTTCTCCAACACACAGCTTGCACTGTGGAGAGGAGTTGATCCTTATCGTGCCCTTAGTTGAGTCCTTATGAAGGCACGATGACGAAAAACGTCTGAGGAATAAAGCGTGGTATGATCAGGGAAAACCAGGGAATTGTTTGTGTTTAAGGAAAAAAAAAAAAGAAAAGTTCTGAGCCAATATTTTTGTAATGTTAGTAATTTTCTTCTTCGGGTCGTTTCCGGTTTCACGCATGTTCTAGTTAGTTATGGTTACATGAAACCAGAGTCTGTGATCCCTCATTTGATGTGAGTTTTGAATTATTTATTTATTTTTTTTTAAATGTCATGTTACATTTGTAGGTCAGTGAAGTCAAACATTTTATTCATGGGAAGTCATGGAAAATTCTGCATTTGACTTAGTGTGGAAACCCTCTGTGATGAAGAAGAGCTGTGTGATGAACTTGCCCCTGTGAGTCTTGAGGGACTGTAAAGTGCATATAGTGCGGCTCTCTTATGACTTATGACTAATGTGACCCAGCACTTCCTCCTCTGTGACGGCTCGGTATGCTGCAGTCACAGTGCAGCTCACCGCACGACGCGACGCGACGCGGCTCACACAACTGAGAGAGAGAACTGAGTGGAGGAAGTGAGAAAAACACCCCACTGGCTGAAATCTGAAGAATGATATGACGGCATCGCTGTATTATCTGCTCTTGTTTTCCCATCTACTCTCTCTCTGTGCAACAAGGAGCCTCTCACCCATTCGACCAGAAACACTCGCACACAGCTGAGCAGCCAAAAGCACACTATTGGCAGACCAGGACTTTTGTGCGCTTTTATGGCCGCACAGAGGCCCCATTTGCAAAAAACGGCGCTGCGCTCTCAGTTCCTGCTTGGCTAATACCCAACTACATACAGCAGGCACAATAGAACAGAGGAGAGCGTTAGATGGAGAGGCAAAGCAACAAACCGGTTTGTATGGTGGTGTGTAAATTGTGGCTCCTCAGGTTCTAAATTGTGTGTTGAGGTTAGAGCTGCAGCCACCACTTGTCTTTATTATCGATTTATACAGTCAATCAATTTCTCCATTAGTTGTTTGGTCTATAAAATGTATGAAAATCGTGAAAAACGACCATCAGTGTTTCCCAAAGATGACGTCCTTAAACGTCTCGTTTTGTCCACAACCCAAAGATGTTCAATTCACTGTCACAGAGGACTAAAGAAACCAGATCTATTCACATTTAACAGGCTGAAATGAAAATCTTTTTTTCCCCTAAAAATGGCTCAAAACAGTAATTTGGTTTTGAAAATAGTTTAGATGAGTAGCAGACAACTAATCAATTATCATTGCAGCTCTAGTTGAGGTATTTTTACTGAGAGGGTCCTTCTGTGTTAAGCAGTTGTAACTTCAGACTGGCTTTGTGTGTGTTTGCATTTGTCTGATTTGTTAGCTTCCCCATTTTGTTGACACTGATTTGTAACAGTAATTGAAACTGAGCCAGCCAACAAACAAAGGTATTTGTCACATGAACTGTAGAACAAGTTTGGTTAAAGTATGAGGGACAGGCATCTCAAGAAGACTCTCAAGTCTTCCTCTGTCACTTCAGCACAACTTGTGCACACAGATTTGATCACATCTCTGACATCCAAGCCTTGATTTCCCATGTTCCCTTTAGGGCCCGTTTTAGCGTGACTTAAGGATGCATGTGGTTATGGTTCATGCTTGGTTGAACTCGCTCAGATACAGGAAGTGGCGTTCTCTGAGCGTGCAAATGTCAGACACATTCAGGAGGAGAAGTTTGAGGGCGTGGTTGCCGGTCCACTCGGAGGAATGTTTCTCTGCGACGAAAAAAAAGGAATGACTAACAAATAAATGTGACCGAGGCCACGGCTGATTCTGCTGTGTCACCTGTTTTATGTTAATTAGTAGTAACAGTTCTCCTGATAACACATTTAGCTGTATCAGCAGGGACCTAGTTTGTTTTAGTTAACACAGCTGCTGTGAAAACAGCAGATCTGCGTGTGTGTGTGTCGTCAGTTCTGAGAACAGAACATTGAGCACCTTCACACAGCTGCTTCTTGGCTTTTGCAGGTGTTGATCGGCTTTGAGCTCAGCATGTGTGCACCAGATGTTATTAATGGATATTTGTGAGAAACAATTGAGTTTCGTAGCACCTCTGCAACGTGAAGACGATCTCACTGCTCAGAGTCAGCGTCCTCACCTCTAATCGGCAGTGACTGGTGTGTCAGTGCTGTCGAGCTAAAGCGTGTCGCTGCACAGTTTGCAGAAGAGCAGAGACAAGTGAGGGAGAAGCCTGGAGCTCAGATAATCATCAGCTTATAGATCACTGGCCTCTGCTGTTTGTCAGAAAGTGGCCCCACAGCCAAGGAGACTGAGAGTGAGAGGGCCAGAGGGTCACATGTCTCTCTCTCTCTCTGTCTCTCTCTCTCTCTGAGACACTGAAGAGCCATGGAAAAAACTGCCTCGTCTTTTTTCTTGACAAAAATAATGATAGTCACCCATGACACATAACACGAGCTTGTTGTGAACTGTTTGCTTTCTTGAGAGGTCTGTTGTCAAGTGACCCGGCTGTCTGAGGGCTGTCTGTGCATAAAAATGAAACCATTCACAGTGAGGTCTGTGGATCGCCACCCTTAACCTTGTCTCTGTGTCCGGACAGAGTTGTTTCTGCCAAGTGTTTCATAGTAACAGCTCTGCAAAGCAGATTCCATTGTGCTCGTCTCTGCCGTCTTGAGATCCCGCCTTTAGCTCCGTACCGCAAACAAGCAATAAGAGGGGAAATGTGATTTGTGGCGTTTCTCTCTACATGAAGTGCTGCTTTACATTGTTAGAGCCCCCCACAGGTCAAAGTTCACGGGGGTTGCCCTCTGGATAAGTAATCTGTAATAATCAACCAGTGGCCGGATGTCTAATAACCGTGCACTGCAGGTCAAATTTCATTAAAGTCAAGTAAAAAGTAAGAAGGGAGGTGGTCTGCTGTGTGGACTCCTGCCATCAGTTCTCATTACTTTATGTCCCTGTAAGCTAACCAACCCTCTCTGCTGTCATTTTGCTGCTGTGATTAGTACGCCATGGCAGAGCAGGACCCCACACCAGAGCAGCTGGCAGCGATTGCAGCAGCCAACGAAGAGGGCGACGGCGCAGTCAACTACAGACCTCCCGCCCAGAAGAGCCTACAGGAGATCCAGGAGCTGGACAAAGATGACGAGAGCCTGCGCAAGTACAAGGAGGCACTGCTGGGCAGCACTTCAGCGGTTGCAGGTTAGTGATCACCGCTAAAAAAAAAACAAAAAAC
Organism: Pempheris klunzingeri; assembly: GCF_042242105.1. NCBI lineage: Eukaryota > Metazoa > Chordata > Actinopteri > Acropomatiformes > Pempheridae > Pempheris > Pempheris klunzingeri. The sequence continues at coordinate 13,631,877 of NC_092028.1, forward strand.
TGAGCACACTTATACGTGTTATTCACCAGCACAGATGTCTGATGCATGTTAAAAGCCCGCTAAGCTCACTCAGAGTAAATCGTTCATCCAGTTGCTGTATTTTATGTCTTCAAAGGTGTAATGTGTGTGTATTCATAACCTTCTTTCCTACAGCTGGTTAAGTTGCTGTTTGTACTACTAATAGTGCAGGAGCATCAGTTATCTGCTGTGAAAACAATCCAGCTCTCAGATCATTGAAAACTATTAAATAAGATATTTGACACCAAATGGTCGAACAGATTCATAATCTTCACTTGACCAGGTGTCTGATTGAAGGTATTTGTTGTTTGTTTGTATAACACTATGCTTTTATAAAATGCAAGTAAAGGAGTTTGTGGTAGTAAGTGAAGTATTTTTAAAAGAACAGACCTGTTAGACCAGGTCTAAGTATGGAAAGTAAAGCTTATTATTTGCAGATCACAAAACAGTTCAAAATGCTTGTAATGTTGAAAAAACTATTCTGCAATATCTGTTTTTGTGATGTGACCACTAGCACGCACTGAAATCTTGGGAGGGGGAGGGTGGGGACAAAACTATTTGAATAGTTCATCATAGAAGCAGATGGTGACGCCCACATGAAAACATCTCTGAGGTGTGACATGGGTCTGGCCTCTGCCTGGAGATTATCAGAGCTGTATTAATGATAACCATGTTAGTCCACACATCTCCCACACAGGTCTGGAGACGGTGTTGTCCATTTTGGAAAGGTTTCAAAGTTGCAAATGTGACAATGTTTGTTGCATCTAGTGGAGGAGAAAGGCCACTCTGGTCACAGGAGACAGTCAGTGTTGTATTTAGGCAGTGAGAAAGTAGGGACCGAGGCAGATTAGGTGAAAGCACTAAACTTCAAGGTAATAACACACAATATCAAACTGCTTTTAAAATGTAAGCAGCTAGGTGTGATTGACCGTTTGTGTGGAGAAAGCAGTAACTACTCATTAATGTTAACTCATGTTAAACATTTAAACACATCATTCCTCTCAGGTGCTATAAACTGATGTTTTGCCCTTTTGTCTCAGATCCCAGCACCCCCAACGTCCAGGTGACACGAATGACTCTGGTATGTGAACAGGCGCCAAACCCTCTGGTCCTCGACCTGCAGGGTGAGTACAGCACACGTGACAAACTCTTTAGAATAAAAAGGGATCATTTATGGTTGACATCTGAAAGCTTCTCTTTACTTACCTGGATGCACAGAAGGCCTCATTTAGGCAGCGGTCTGTCCTTGCAGCGCACACACTGGAAGACTTAGCTCATAGTAACAAGAATTATAAACAGTAATCACTCCCGTCTTTGAGCGCAAATATAGACTAAATGGCCTGCTGGGTCATTATTCTGCTGATTAGCACCGACATTATTCCCATCTAAGTGGGTTAATGAACCATTTCCTGATGGCACTCCTGCACTCCCTCACTGAGCTGCAGCTGGGTTTGTTTGAGGTACTCTGCCCCCTGGTGGTCACTACAACCACTGCAGGGTGTTGAAAATGTCTAACTTTGACTTTGCTTTCAAGAATGTAGTTCCTCTTTCTCTGGTACAACCAAACCATAAAATCCCTACTTGTTTATTAACTGTTTGCATGTGTTAGACCAGGTACCAATGCTTGCATGTTCTTCCAAATGATCTCAAATTCTATATCTAGACGGACTCTTCTCTTTTTCTCACTTTCCTTTTCTCTGTGTGTTCCTATCTCTGCCAGGAGACCTGGACGGCTTCAAGAAGAACCCGTTTGTGTTGAAGGAGGGGGTAGAATACAGAATAAAGATCAACTTCAAGGTGAGAGCGTCTGACCTCAGGAACCCTCTCTGTTTGTTGTCTCGGCCTGTTGGAGGCATGGAGATGTTACTGCAGCTGCAGCCGACCGCCTCTGTCATGGAAAAGTGCTCCGCAAAAAGTAACTAATGCATGTTGCCTTTTGCAGGTGAACAAGGAGATTGTGTCAGGCCTGAAGTACATCCAGCAGTCGTTCAGGAAAGGAGTAAGAGGTGAGACAATGATTTCAGTTAACCTCTGCAGTTCCAAATGTGGATTTTGACATTTTGGAAGTGTCATGTACAGACGCATCTTCTGACTCAGAGGAATGATTCAACTTTTTTTGGGAAATAAGCTTATTCACTCTAATTCTGTGAATTAGAAGATCAGCACCTTTCACTTTTGCATGATAAATATGAAGCTGCAGCCAGCAGGCGGTTAGTTTATTTTTAGCTTAACTTAAGGGGAAACTGCTAGCCTGGCTTTGTCTGAAAGTAACAGTCTGCCTACCGACACCTCAACTGCTCACTGATTTGAACATGTTGTATCTCATTTGTCAAAGTCAAGCTGGCTAAGTTCTGCTAACTAGCTGCAGCCACATATTTACTGTAGATACACAAGAGCGGTGTCGATCCTCTCAGAAAGGAAGCAAATAAGTGAATTTCCCAAAATGTTTAAATATTTCTAAAGATAAAGCTGCAGGTCACACTGTGTTTCACTAAGACTGTTTCACTTACCATCAGTGAACAGGTTAATGTAAATCTCTCTACATTCCCAGCAGATGCTTATATGTACTGCAGCTGTCCTGTTTTTTTTGTTTGTTTGTTTTGTTTTTTTTCCATCTACATTTGGTGAATTTTCTCCTCAGTAATAAGAAACCTATGAGGCAGCCTTTCTGCTGGTGTAGAATAAACCTACCATGCACAGGAGGATCTGCACAAAGAAGCTCCTCACAGCTCATTTGCTCTCCTCTCCTCTCCAACCTACAGTTGACAAGTCGGACTACATGGTCGGCAGCTACGGGCCCAGACCAAGCGAGGAATACGAGTTCCTCACCACCTTGGAGGAGTCGCCCAAAGGGATGCTGGCCCGCGGCACCTACAACATCAAGTCCAAGTTCACCGACGACGACAAACACGATCACCTCTCCTGGGACTGGAGCCTCACTATCAAGAAAGACTGGAAAGACTGATTTCCCCCCCCTCGCCATCCCGCATCATCGTCTTCCTCTGCTTCGTCCCTCGTTCCTTTTCCTGCTGTCATTGCTTTATCCCTGTCTGGATCCATCTCTGGATTACATGTTGGTTTAAGCTCTTGCTCTCTCCGTCCATTACAGTCTCCTTTTTTTTCCCTCTTTTTCTAAATTCCAATCACTTCATCATTCCTCCCATCGTTAACGCTTCTATTGTTTGCACCAGCCCTTCTGTCAAGTATTAAATCTTTAAAATGGAGAAAGCATTGTGCACAAATTTAGATTTTGCGGTTATGGTTTGTTTATAAAAAAAAACAAGTTTAAAAAAAAAATTGTCTGTTAACTGTTCTCAGAAAAGTGATGAACTCTGAGATTCGCTCTGCCCCTTTAGCGCTTTCCTCTCCTGCTCCTCTTCATTCTTTTCTACAGTTACCGTGATCTGCCTTTGAAAGCATTGCACAGGGAGCATTAGTGCTGTATGTACATGGCCACTGAACGGTCATTGAGCAATCATTGCTGGACACAACTCTTGGACGCAGTCCTCCTAAAGCCCTTGAGCAGATTATTTGTACCGCGGTCTCGGTGAATTAGTTTGGAATTCAGGCTACCTCTTTTTCAAATGATTCAGGACCATACAAAGTCTGCTGAGGGAGCGGGGGAACCAAATTACCTCTAACCTCTTGTGACCCCTGGCTTTAGGTGTGGCTGCTCCTCTCCTGATCAGGGTATTTTGGCAGTTTTTTCTTTTCTTTTTTTTAGCAGCCACGTGGCCTTAACAAGAACCTTTAGGAAGAAATAAACAACCTAATTGAGCCATTTGCCTTCAGATTATATTTGCTAGACCATCATGTGAGGATATTTTAACAATACTTGTAATACATGGACATGGAATCAGGACTTTGAACACCTTTTTTTATTTCGGGTTTAACGATTTGTAAAATCCATTACATGTTGGTGTCGATCATATTGGCTCTATTTCCAAACATCTTTTTCACTGCAGTACTTGTAGTTTGTCTTTGCTAATTTACAACAACTCTAAATCTGTTTCCAGGTTGTACTAGTAGTCGTCACCCAGTGTCCGATCTAGTCCCTGAGACCGTACTTCCAGTGTGTCCGAGGTGTTACCTTAGTTCCTTCCCGGACTCGAACACAAGGACTGTTAAACTGCTCGCCTCACATTACTCAAGTTTAAAACGACCGATGCTGACTGTGCCTCCCGTCTCTTACGACCACCTACTGTTCCTACTGAGGCACTGTGCTACACATCAGTGAGGTGAAACGTCGTCTGTAATTGACTTCTGAACCCGTAATAGAGACATCAGTCCCCAACCAGACATCAATGGGTTAAACATCCTGCCATATAAAAGTGTTGTTTTTTTCTTTTCATACACTCCAAAAGTATGTAAGTGAATTATCTTTCTGTGGCTTCATTCATCTGTCGAGAGTCACGGACTGATGTTTCTCTCTGGGTTGGGTTTGACTCAATGTGTGCTACCTGTGTTACCTACAGTTTACTGATCTCCTGTCATCACATTAAAGTGGTCAGACTGAGCCTGCGTGTCTCCTGTTTTATTCGACCCGCTGCAGGACGTGTAGCTTCCCTGAGCACTTAACAAAAAAAAAAAAACATGGTCGATACATTTCTCATTTTAATTAACAGACATTTTGGAAAGAACAACTCTGACAGAGTGATAGCACAGTGCTGAACTGATTATGCTCTCTTGTAACAAATCCCTGAAACGGATCAATCGTCTGCAGCTTGTAACACATGCTGTAAAAACACCTTCTTTCACTGGATAACTTATGATGAACCATGTAAGTAAACAAATCTCAAACACTTATGCACAGTACGCTTCGGCAGCCGTCTTGAAGGATTTGTAGCATCCAACAAATCCAAAATACACACAGTCATATTACTGTTGTCTAAGAAACATGAAGCTTATTGAAAGCTTGTGCGTCTTAGTTTCTACCTGCTTTTAAAGACCAATTTAGCACTTAGTGTTTATTAGACAGATACATGCTTTAAATGCTGTAAGTAGTTTTAAAGCCAAAGGCGTTTTTTTTTTATTTTTCTATATTAATTATTTGGCTTAATTATTGTCCATAACTACAAAATAAATGGTACTAGTTAAATCTGCATCAGTACATCTGAATTACAAATACTACATCACACACTAGACTGTCCCAAGACAGAAACTAAACCTTTCATTCTGATTAGTCGTCAGTCACAAAAAAGGCATTTCATCCACATCAAAGATTTCTCATCCACGTAGGGAAACATAACATTTGGCAGTTTTGAATTAATCGGCCTCGCTTCCTTCCTAGAGAGAAAACGGAGGCATCCACTGCTAACGATACGCATCATTACTCACCAAACCCCACGACTACAGGCCTCCACCCATCAGGTCAGGAGTGGCCTTAAACAGTGAGGTAAATAAATCTTCCGTAGTCACTGTTTTAGTGCACGTTGTACCTGCAGCTGTGACACTGAGCAGCTCATTTGTTCTTCCTGCTCTTGGTGGAGTTCATGTCGCTCTTGGTCTTCTGCAGACGTGAGAAGATCTCTTTGAACAGGGCCTTGTACTCCGGCGTGTTCTGGCTGAGCCGCTTGTCCACCTGCTCCACCTGCCTGCTGATCCCCTCCAGGGCCTCCGGGGTGGAGGGAGTTTGAGGGGGCGTGGGAGGGGTGGGAACGGCCCCTGACGTCGAGGGCCCTGCGGAGGCCATGCTGTACTCCTTCATGGAGGGGTCTCTGGAGACGGGACGAGAGGTCTGCACCCCAGCGTGGCACAGGCTCTCCTCGTGACGCCGGCACTTCCCCAGCAGCTCCTCGTACTTCTCCAGCAGGGCGTGGTACTGCTCGTCCACCTCCCGCAGGATGGACATGCCGCGTTTGCGCACGCCATTGGCGTGGAGGGCGTAACTGCCCTGACGCCTGCCTGAGGCGTCGCGGGCTGAGATGGCATTCAGAGCTGTGTCGCTGCAGCTTTTCCTCACTGGGCCTCCCTGCTGCCCTGTGCCCCCCACATCTCCAGCACCTCCTTCACCTCCCTCCTCCAGCACTATGCCCTCCTCTGGGGTGTCTATCTCTGGGCCGTTGTTGAGCAGCGTCTCCAGGCCGTCCTCCATGCCCCCAATCAGGCACATCCTGGACTTCCTCAGCTGCTGCATCTCCTGCAGCTCGGCCTCGAGCTCCTGCACCCGCAGCTGGCAGCCCTCTGCTCCTAAGAGACGCTGTTCCAGACGCTCAAACTCCTGCAGCACAGCGGCACACTCCCGCTCAGCGCCCTCCCTCTTGGACCGCTCTGTGGCCACGGCTGTGCGCAGGGAGGAGACGATGTCTCTCAGGCGCTCATTCTCCTTATCCTCAGGCTGTCTATCCGCCAGGTCCACACTGCCCGGGTTGGCCAACAGGAAACCATCCTCATACCTGACAGAAAGACGTACGAAGTGAGCTGGATTTTAAGTATGAGTTTGGTACATACTATAAAAGTGCACAATCATACAGTCAGTGTACCAGCATGGACATCTTTAAAGACATTATAAAGTCGTGAGGTTATACCAGCGACGTGTCATGCAGAACAATCAGTCCCTCTGTATTGTGTGCAGATAGTATTAGCAACATACTAATCTGTGTGAACAAGATAAAATGACAGCAGCAGTGCCCTTTCTGACCATTAGATAATAAACCGTTTAAATAAACAACCTTGGCGCGGTGCAGAGCTCTTTGAGGCAGGGGAAGGAGTGGACAGTCTTGCGTCGTTCCTTCTTCTCTCTGCGGACCCTCAGATCCTCCAGAGTTCTCAGCTCCTCCACCCGAGTTGTCAGACTGTCCACCTGACCCTGCAAGGTCTCCATGGTGCCCATCAACCTGCACACACACACACACACACACACAAATATTTGTCCCGGGCTTGTTACTTTATTACTAAGGTGACTAAATTCTCCGTGTGCTCCGCATACCGTTCTCCCAAAGCCACGGCGTGTCACCGTTACAACATAAAGAATGTGAAAGAGCACATTTACAAAGAACAGAGGCAGCTATTGAAAGACCACTAATATGATTTGTAAAGACCTCTGATCCCTGATAATGATTATGAAAATTGCAAAGTAGAGCAAAAGTGTGTAAACAGAACTGTTGGTGATGCATCCATGTACCAGCCTTTAGTTTAGGATTGTCTGGCTTCAAAATGCCCCTTTAAATGCCCCCTATATGTACTGATGACAAAGGCGATCCCAGACATCATTCCTGTTATAGACATGTTTTTCTACGCAGCACGATCCCTGGTACATTGTGTCCAGAATAGGAGAGCAGAAGATAATAACAATGGAAGTCTCAGACACTGTCTACCAGCACCACCTGTCTAGATCACCTGTCTATTTTCTGCTGCGAGGCCTTGCTCTCCAGCACCAGTTTCTCGTTGGTGATCTCCAGCTCTCTGGCGGTCACATCCAGCTGTTCATACACCTTCGCATGCTGCTCGTTCATCTCCCTCAACATCTCCAACTGCTTGGTCAGGTACTGCAATGGAGACAATGGTTTAACATTAAAATGAGTTGACTGGTGATTAGATACATCTGAAGTGGTTCAACTGCTGCACTGATTCCTAACCAGCACCTCTGCAGCTGCCAGAGCGCACATGTAAAGAATGTGGAAATTGATTTAAAAAGATTGATTTAAAAAGACGCATACTGAGTCAGCTGTAACACCTGATGATGATGTGTTGGAGCAGATTGAAAAAAACTGCTTGGTTAAATAGCTAGTAATGGATAAATGTAAGTAAAAGTAATAGTTAAATGGTTAAAATTGAAATAGTTATCTCAAAGAGATATATAGTTGAAATTGTTAGCTTAGAGTGGATAAATTGTTCAAATAGTTTGCTAAAAGTGAACAAATGGTTAAAATATTTCGCTTAAAGTGAATAAAGGGTTAAAATATTTGGCTAAAAGTAAAAATAAACATTTTAAATAGCTTTAAGTAACGATAAACAGGTGAAACAGTTAGCTAAAAGTGACTAAATGGTTAAAATAGCAAAATGTAATGATAAATGGTTGAAATAGCTTTAAATAATAGATAAACTGTTACAGAAACAGATGAATGTGGATACATTTTTAAAAAGTAGTAAAGATAAATGGTGGATTGTAGTGGGACAAATGCACACTTGACCTAAACAAAGCTAAACACTGACAGTTCAGTTGCCTGCAAAAATATTGTAACAAAATACATTTTCATGTCATTAATAGTTGAGGAACATCCAGTTTGACGAAGGTACGTCTGACAGAAGAGGTTGGAAACTTCTAATCTACAATTTTAATGTAGCGACACTTTCCTCTGCACCGAGTAGAAATCACCTGGACAAAGAAGTCAAAGGAACTTAATGTAATGTAAATTTGTCTCTTTGGCTGTACATCGATATATTCTGACATGTAAATGGACTTTTTCGATGGCAGTGAGAGAGTCCTCAGCGTCATGTGATCTCTGAGTTGAGCTGAGTTGTGGACTGTAGTTGTCTGCAGCTGAAACACACTCATCCTCTGCCTGTCTTTGAGCTGTGATGACAGATTCTCTAATTTCACAGAATGAACATTTTTCCTCCAAGTGCCCCAGGCTTTACAATAATTAGCTTTGGTAACTGGGTATTTATTTATATTTATATGATGTATATAAAATCACCCTACATGCACAAATGACAAATGCCGAGATACAGTAGGTGGGGCAAACACACCTCTATTTCCTGCACTTGCTCCTCATTGTTGATGTACATCTGCTGCAGGGAGTCCTCCAGCTCCTTGTTGCGTTCCAGGAGAGTCTTGCCGAGCTCGGCTGCCAAGTGCAGATCTGACAAGAGCCGAGAAAGAACAACAGACGTAAACAGAGCAAAGTGGCGAGAGTGTCTAGCAAAGGAGTTCACTTAACGGTGTGGGACTTCTTCTTGTCACCAGGAAGTGTTTTTGAGAGCGCTGAGCTGAGGCGAACCCTCCCTGATCAGACTAACTGCATTTCTAACAAGCTCCCTAATCAGATCAGCGTTAAAACAGAGCCTCACAGATGTAACTACAATACACCCTCTACTGTGTTCAGTCTGCTTCCACACTGGGGCCCTCAGCAGTGATAAGACCACAGGTGCCATCCATAAAGTAGCTGTTATTTTACAACACAGCTGGAGGCATACATTATTCATCTGCTGGGGGGGGGGGGGGGGGGGGGTAGCTGAACAGAGGAGGAGGAGAGTCCTGCTGACTCTGCATACTCAGAGCCCATAACAACACAGAACTGGAGGAGTGGAAAGAAAGGGCAGAAACAGGGAGCCATTGGCATCAATTACTGGACGTGAACGCAGTGTTTCATCCCCACAGTTACAGGGCGATGACAGGAACACACACACACACACACACCATAGGTGTAAAACACAAGAGATTAGAAATGATTTACTGTTGATCCATCAGCATGTAATCATCTTAAACTCAGCAGGAATCCCTCTGTTTTGTCTAATATAATTAGTAGCTCACTCTGCGTACGCCCGTGCTGATACATTTGCCTCAGATGCCGCTGAGGCAAACAGGGACAGGCTGAAATTTCCTGTTTCAACAAAGCAGAAGTGAGAACACCACACTGGTCTGAACCGCCGAGTGATAATGAGCCGAGTGTGAGCGTGTGAGGAGGGAGCACAGCGAGCCTTCAGCCTGAGGTCCAACTCACTCACAGCTCTGTTTCTGTTCCTGAGGGCCGACACGTGCCGAGCCTTAGTTATGTAATTTCAGAATTGTGTGCACGGATGAGAGGCCGTGTTGAGGAAATACTAATTAAAAGGCGCCTGATACCACGGAGGGAGGTCACATCTGGTCAAAACACACCGACAGACCTCTTTCCAGGTAGTACATCAGTATACACACCAGTTTTTTGCACATAAACGCTCACGCGTTTCTGCTTTCTCGCATCCTTGTGATGCTCTCTCATGTGTGAATCTCACGTTCAGTCACAGGCCGTGGGTGACATCACCACTGCACGCCATCTGCACCTCCTATATGAGTCAGACCGTAATGAAAGCAGGGGTCACCAAATCTCAGCTTGCGGCACAGAAGTTGCATAACAGCTTCCCTTTCTGGGGCAAAATCATGCCCGACTGTGAGTGCATGCAGGATGATGCTTGTTTGGAGCACTGACGGCAATTTCGCCTCCAATCTGACCCCAAAGCCTGGAATCTCTGATCCCGTCTAAGGAGGTCTAGTCTGGGGCTCCCTAATCAGATCAGCCAGGGGCTTAACGACTTCGAGCTCTATGCTGAATAATGCTGAGATGAGATACAGCTGCACACAAATACCACACACACACACACACACACAGCAGAATCCACCTGTCTCTCTCTCCTCTCTTTGTACAATGATGAGACACAAAGCTGCTTTAGTTCTCTGGGTCAGCAGGTAATCAGGGGATGGGGTGATGCTGAGGCCAGCGCTGCAGAACAAACACACACACACACACACACACACACACACCTCTCCTCAGAGATGCACTGTCGACGAAAAGTGCATCCATTTAAGTCATTACTGAGGAGGCTGATCACTCAATGTCTCTCACTGTGCATCAGTGAAAATGCGGCACAGGAGGAGGAACACAAACACTTCTCATGGATTTTCTGCTCTCGTCTGTAACGTTCATTTAAGGTCACAGGCATGACTGCTGGCCTGTTTTTCGAGGTGCTACGAACCCTAAATCATGTCACCAGCTCCCATGAGGTGATCAGTGGTTTCACACGCCTCTGTCACCCAGCAGAGTGAACACACACACACACACACAGAGTTAAGTTAAAAGAGAAAAACCAGGAGGAGAGGAGAGGAGTGCTGTGATGTGAGATGTGGCTCTGCAGGGAGGAAGATGAAACAACACACAGGCAGCAGGACTATTCTGGGAAACACCACTGACAAGATCAGAATAATTGGCAGAGGAAGAGAGCAGAGATGAAGGGGATGAAGAGGAAGGCAGATCCACAGTCAGACCCGGAGACAGGCACATATATGTGGGTTTACAGTCACCATAGTGCGCGCACTCGTGCATGAAATGTGTCTTACAATGGATGAAACCTCCACCCTCCTCTCCATCCGCCCCCTCCTGCATCAATCCATTTATCCCAGAAGCCAAGTCGGTGCTTGTGGATGGGGGCATTGTTACATCGTATGACACCCACCCACAAACACACAACCCCGTGGCAGGAGGGATGAGGTCTCACCTTGCTCCAGGTCCCGCTGGTCGTACCACGGCTCCTCTTCCTCCGTCACAAACTCCTCCATCCTGCCCGCACGGAGCATCGATGCTGATGAACTTCTTCCTCTTCTTCCTCACCGGCGATGTGATCTGCTAATTCACCGACGGCTCGCCCGGAAGTGACAACAAACAACAGCGGCGCAGCCTCCCACAGCGTGTAACCCTTTGAGACAAACCACTAAGAGGCAAAGCGACCTGCGCCTTGAACCATCTGCAGATCTGAAGGAAGCCTGCAGCCGTGGGACAAAGCGGCTGATGGAGGAAGGCACGGTGTTTCTTGTGTTTATCTCTTGGGTGTGTGATGAGCAGCGGGCCCTGCAGAGGCAGGTTGTCAGTCCGCGCTGCGCTCAGTGGACAAATGCTGCTGCTGCTGCCTTCAGGTGCTGTCGGAAATGCTGCATGAGATGTGGGCACTTATAGTACCGCTGCTGCTGCTGCTGCAGTGCTTCTGTAGGTTTTTTTAAATTTATTTTATTACATTGCGGCTGTGCAGAAGGATTTCAATACCGGTTTAACTCCATTATAAATAACTGGCTTGGAAGTTAATTAACTTGAAATATGACATAACATCCTTAATGTTTGAAAGCCACTGGGTGAAACTACGTATTTGTTTGTCTTGCTGGCCGCTTTCATAAAAAAAATGACATGGTGGGAAATAAGGTTGTACTCTAACAGGATCCACATTAAAGACTTTCAGATAGTTATGCTTAAGAGCATGTTTATTTCACAACCCTATCAGTGCATCACAGATTTGGTAGCTCCAACAACTGACGTGAACCCCTCCCCCAACAACCTCCTAAACTAATTTCTTCATTCGGTCTTCTGACTTCTCCCCAAAAGACAAGAACCTGCTTTTTTTTTTTTTTTTTTTTTTTTTAAATGTAGCTAAATGAAAACCGTAAACTACAAGGAGCACCTGAAGGCAGCACGCTTGAGATTACGTCACCGTCTATTTGACAGCGGTCCCCGGTACGGACGTCTCCCTCCTCCTCCCTCCTCCTCCCTCCTCCCCCCCTATAGCTCCAGTGAGTTTGGCTTTCATGAGTTCAGACACACAGAGGGCCTCCCACTGTGGCTCATCTGTTCCTCTTCAGCCAAGACTTTATTGTAAACATTTAGGAGGAAAGAGTGGACGGACTGAGGCTGCTCACACTCTGCACAGCCACGCCTGTGTCCAGCAGCACCCTTTGGGTTCCCTCCTGACTGTGGAGACAGAGGCTGAGGCCTCTCACAGCCCCCGACAGGCACTATAACTAAGGAACATTTCCCTCATTGGAAACCATGTTAGTAAAACAGAAAAACAAAAATTCAGCTTAACAGATATAGCCCAAGACAAAACTGAAAGTAGTTTTAAATATAAGAAAACACAAACAGGACAGTTTCACATCATCATTCACGTCCGTTCACTTCGAAGACAAAATATGTAGCAGCAGTAAAAAAATATCTCCCAGGCTCCCACGACACAGACCTGGTTGGTTTATGTCAAATATCAAAAGATAAATCCTTCGTTCTTGTATGTTTTATCCTCATTTACTTCTAAACACGTATTCTTCACATTACTGTAAAAGTTTCACTTTGTCCAACACTTTGGTTTATGACCAAATACCTGCAACACTAATGACTTTCTCTTCAACCTGAGCTGCACTCGGTTCAGAGCTAATTAGCAAATGACAGTGAACGCGGTAATCACTATCCTAAACATCATGGTCATAGTATATTAGCATTATTAGCTCATATTAGCGTTTAGCTCCAAGTGCTACCAGGCCTAAGTGCAGGCTGTCTACTTGTTTATTCCAAGAGGCCTTTGGTTTCCATTCATTTATACCCAGCATGAAAATCAACATGCAGAGACTTGAAACATGTTTTACTGCAGATTTAAATTCTGAATAAGTTGGGGAAAAAAAGCAGAAAGCAGTGCAATATGAGCCCCAAACTGCAGAAAGGTAAAGTGTGTTTCAGTGAATGGGCTGAAACATAAAGAACACTTGTCTTACTAGTAGTACTACAGTTTCACCTCTGCTCTCTCAGGCCGCAGCAGTCTGCGTGTTATTGTTTAATTATTGACATAAGCTACTGTAGCTGCGACGACCTGAAAAAAGCAGAACTCTAGCAGCGAGTCAACCGTAAGCCTGGTCAGCATGCGTCTGGGGCGACGTCTGAGGTCACTGGGACAGGGGAAGCTTAGGCACTGACAAAGAGGAAGGGCTTGACCCTAAAAAAAAATGGCTACATTTCCTTTCCCATCAATCCGTGTTCTCTGTGGTTTTACAGCTTTGTGGTCTTTTAAGGTGCTTCCAGTCTGCTTCGCTCTCGCAGCGCTGGACTTTGCTGAAGAACTTCTTGATGAGAGCCTTGGCGTCTGCTTTAACTGTGGACGCAGAGAGAGGGATTAGAGAGGAGTACATCGCATGCAGCAGAGCAAACATTTTAGCTGATTTTTCGCCCCGCTTACCTTGACCTTTACCCCGGCTCCTCCCTTCTGCAAGAAGGTGAGACAAGTAGCGGGCGAAGGACTTAAACAGCTCCTGCAGCCAAAGAAAACAACATTAGGCAACGAGCCAAACGTTTGCTTTTCTCTGCAATCACGAGACGATCTCCGCCTTACTCACCTTGGTGGCGAACTTTCCCTGAGTGTAAAAGGGGTCCAGGTAGCGGACCACAATATCGGCGGCTTCCTTCAGCGTCACAGGCTTGGGGGGCTCATTGACGGGGTGCAGGGCCCTCTCCTGCACGGTGGGGTTGAAGGTCACTCTTCTGTCGGCAGGGCGGCTGCGCTTCGCGGGAGGAGAACACTCTCTGTTCGATTTCCTATAGTCTGTCAACTGGACACACACACGCATGCCATCAGCCACTGAGCCGGGTAATAAATCCTCAGTTTGGATAAGTAAACAGACACTTACCCCGGCTGTTAGAGCGGCTTTGGCTTTGTCCTCTAGTTCATTTTGTCTGTGTGAGAGAAAATAACAGAGATGAGAGAAGAACTTTTGTATCATCTTAAAATGGTGCATTGAGGGTTTTCTTACTCTGTAGTGGACTCTTTAGATGTGTCTTGAATTCGCTCCAGCTCCAGCGTCTCTGTTTTATGGGTTTCTTCCTCTTGATCATCATCATTAGGTATAACTATTACCTCTCCTTTACTTTCTTCTCGGATGACGTCCTGAGTCTCTGCCTGCACAGGGCTCAGCTCTGCAGCTTCCTCAGAAGCAAGTGAGGGCTCCTCCTGGCTGCTGTTTTCTTGAGGGATTACAGTAGTATGAGAGAACGTGGAATCAAGTCCCTTTGGCATCTCCCCCTCCTCCTCCCCCTCCTCCTCCTCCTCCTCCTCCTCCTCCTTCTCCTCCTGGCTTTTCTCCACTGTTTGTTTTTTCGTAAAGTACTGGGAAATGTTGCGGGAACTCTTTGCTGCTTCCGCGAGCTTCTGCTGCTTCTTGCTCATGGCCCTGCCTGCCTTCGTCGGGCTGTTCAGAGAGGCGGCGATGGCACCCGCTCGGGCTCTGATGGAGGATGTAACGGCCGAAGAAGCATCTGTGTTTGACTCTCCGAAGCCTCCTGAGTTGTCGCTGTAAAATCCGCCACTCTCAGCCCCTTTGTTAGACACATTGTCCTGCTTTAGCAGATCCTTGGCGGTCAGGAAGGGGTTGGATGAGCCCCTCTGGCCTGCACCTACTCTCTTACGCTTCATCTGGAGGAATAATAAACAAACACCACATGTTTATACTTACCTATAATGTAGCCACCAGAATCCACATTAACTGCTGGTAAACTAGGTGATGCGAGCGTGTGGTGTAGTGGATCTTACTGAGTAGATCTCAGATGCAGATGTGAACCCCTGCAGCTCCTCAGAAAAGCAGGAGGAGGATGCTGTGTCTTTGTGGTTTGACTCAGCTTCTCCGGATTCACTGCTGCTGTTATTCTTGTCACCATCTCCTTGTTTCCCTCCAGTTGGAGCAGGTGCTGGTTTTTTCATCTCCGATACCTTCAAAACAAGATATGAGCTCAGGAATAAATCTTCCCATTCCCCGTTGAGCTACATATGATGCAGCGTCAGGCAGAAGAGCCAGCAGTTACCCTCTTTAGGACGGCAGCTTTGTACAAGTTGGAGGACTTGCTGCCCTTGAAGACCTCGTGTTCGATATCCACCGCTAAAGACAGGGTGTCACAGCTGAGAGATGGAGAAGACAGGAAAGATGCTGTAAAGCAACAATTCTGCTAAAAACCAACTATGTACATGAAAGATGTTTGAAGCTTGTGCTGTATATTTACTTGAATGCGCCTTCTGCCCCCTGGTGGCCATATAACGCCTCCTGCAAGAGGGACAGGCAGTGCTCTCTGGCCTGAAATACAATATATACAGGATATGGATGATTACTTTTAACAATAAACCAATAAAAATAAACTTTTCATGCATCTAGAAAGGTCAGTGCTACATATATTAATAATAGAAGAACTGTAATGTTAGCAGGACTCCACATTAAAGCTAAAATGAGTAAAATGCCTATGCTTTGAGCTCATGAAGCCCACTTTCACTATACAAAATGTTCTCACTTGTAATACACAAATAAGTGTGGTACTATTTCATTTTCATGTTCTGCATCATCATTCTTTCCTTTCCTTTCCTTTCCTTTCCTGGTGCTGTACATACACTGTTATTTACATCAACAGTGTTAGGATCGCCCGGTTGAAACCATCCGTCTTTGCATCTCTCGACACATGAGTCACTGAATTCCTGGAGGCGTGTTAATGAGTGCAGCAGGTATGAGGAATGTGTTCGCTGCGCTAAAGTGCTGTGTTGTACCTTCACAGTGAGCCTGGGGATCCTCTGACTGCTGGCCTCTCTGAGTGGGCAGTCAGTATCTATACAGTGAGACACACCAGTTACATGATTACATTACAGATGAGTCCGGATGTCTGCTCACTATTGTCTTATTCCCCTACTGATATTACCTGGAGGAACAAACTCTTCCCTCTGACTGTCAGATCCCTAAAGAAACATGAGCACAGGCAGAAAATCAGTAACTTCCAATCAAATAATGTACATCTGATGATACAGTCTTGTTTTTTTTTTTTTTGTTTTTCTTAGGGAAGTGACACTCAGCAGCATTATATCTCACTTCCCGCCATGTGATTCAATATCTACAATAGCGACATTTGAATTTATCTTAGCGGTTAAGATGCCAACTGGCAACAGCAACATCTCCAGTTCGAGTTCAGCTGGGGGCCTTTGTTGTGTCTCTCTCTCCTTCATTTCCTTTCATCTTTCTACTGGAACTATCCAATAAGAGGCCCAGAATGCCCCCAGACTGGGAAAAACAATGCATGTATCTCTTGGGTTTGAAACAGACCATTTGTCGGCTTTAAAGGTTAGTAATTTCTTCATCAAAGGAGAACAGCATAAGCTGCATATTCTTAGTTTAATTTACAGGATAGTCAGTCTCACAACCTGTACAACTGTTTGCACAGTTCCATATTTTTTCAAGATGTGGCATGATGGGGCCATCCTTCAAGCATACAAAATATTTTTTGGGTGTAATGTCACTTTAACTTGGCAGATCAATTAATAGGGATCAGGGCGACGACGGCCTCCTTTCCATCATCACTGCGTTTCTTTCTTCCATTCTGCAATCATGACATTCCTGCTTTGATGGTGTGTTGGACTGACGGACTGGACACAACTCCACTCAACATGTGGGAGCGATTTACCACAATCCTCACTTACAGGGGCCTCAGCACACCCTACCGTCCTGCTGCCAACAGCTGGCGAGCAGATGTACAAAGATACAACACAGACGCTACGTCAAGCTGCTTTTCTGGTTATAAAAAATATATATATTTGTTTGTATGTGTTGATGATTATGATTCACCTTCCGCATGTTCATCTGCTTCTTAAAGAGGTCAGAAAATTCCTTTTTCCTCGTTGTGCCATCATCTTCGCAGCCACCCGCCTCGCCTTCGTCATACCTGCAGGGTCGGATCTCAGCGTCAATCTACAGGTTCACCACAGCTTTACATTACAAGAGAGCTCCGAGTGCTACTGAAGTTGTCCTGCCTTTCAAAGCCGTATCCCTTCTTTCCTCCTGCGTAAAGGTCCGGCTGATAACCGTACGGTCCTCTGGGCCCCTCGCTTTGAGCTACAGTCTTGGTGCTGAGCGCGGCCCCCCTCTCAAGCTGGGCCCGCACAACTTTGGGGTTACGACAGTAGTCGCAGGCACCTGCACAGTTTGGCGTTTTGTCCCCAAAGAACTTGGAGATGGTGGCATGGCGACAACTGGTGGGAAGATAAGAGACACTGCTTATTGAAAACTAAATGTGAGCAAAGTCCTGAAAGTTAAAAAAAACAACACCAAAACAGATGCAAAACAGTCAGAGGTTGGTCACATAGTAATCTGTTTTTTTTTTTTTTTTTTTAAACACACAGCACACGTCTCTCCATCATACACAGGCCATCAAGAGCATCATTGATCTAGTAGCTATTGTGTAACCATCACACGCAACTATGATCAATGTTTCTGTTATGAAATAAGTCAAACACAGCTCTCTTGTCTGACAATCACAAAGCTAACGGACACAGAGCTAGTAGCTTTGGTACTGACTTCAATACTTCCTCACTGATAACAAGAAAGCATTAGAGCAAAAATATCTTAATTTGGGAGGCAATTTGTCTTATTTTCTCTACAATCTCAGGGTGTTTGGACAGAGTGCGCCTGTTCATTTCTAGAGAGCTCACCTTTCTCCTCCATTTTAGTTTGGCATTAAAATTGAAGCTTTAGATGTGATAGCTGCAATTTGTCTTATGTATAAAAAGGACTCACTTCCATATCAGATCCAGTGTTATGTAACAGCCAGCAATCACACAACTACACACACACACACACACACACACACACACACAACTACACACACACACACACACACAGTCTGTTTGGGAAATAGGCCATTAGACGAGCCACTTCAACAACTTACTAACTACCTTGCTGGAAATGGAAATACTGTCTCCACAGCCATGAAAGAGAGAGGAGCAGTTTCACCAAAGGAGGTGGGGAAAGACAGAGAGGCGCACACACACACACACACACACAGGCTCTGTGAAGCAACAGTCACTCCCAGAGAGGACTGTCGAAGAGAAAACAGCCTCAGGAGGCAGACAAAGTAAAGTAAGGCACAGAGTCAAACGGCACAGCGGATAACTGCTCTACCAAAAAACCACCAAGAAGACGAGAACAGCGACAAACCTGAGGACCAAAGACAAGAAAGATGAAGAGGAGCCTGAAGAGGACAACAGAGCAGTGAATGGGATTTGTCATTTGTGTCATCTAACTCTTCCTCCACTCCACGTGCAGAGAATCATCGGTGCCTGAGGATTTAAACCCTCCAAACCCTAATCTGGACCTGACTGCTTATCTGAGGATTCCTCCTGTGCGCGACGTACTGCAACAAACTGACAAATAAAGTGATGAGCGTGACATTTCTTCCCTGAAGGAGTTACCTGCTGTCTCCTCCTCATCAACTGGTCTGCTTACTTCTGTTTCTAAAAGTTTTGCCAGTCAGTCTGGGCTTGGCCGAGAGCGTGAAGACAGCAGAGACTCTCGCAGGTAAGTGCCTTTCACTGTGAGTGCGTCTGTGCAAGTGAAATTTGGGAATGTGAGGAATGTCTTGTTAGGTGAAAACACACACTGGGAAGTTAAACTAGCCCGCTTTAAAATAAGGGATAAGTATGTAGTTGGCTTTTTTTTTATAACAGCTGGATGTCTGAGGAGCTTCTCATTATTTCTAATGTTTGTCACATTCATACATTTTTGTCTACAGTTTAAAACAATTTCAAGTATGAATTTACTATTCAAAACAAGATACAAACTTAGGCTACAATTAACACTCGCCATGTAGCAACTGCGCAGAAGTTTAATTTATCAGTCTGGATCATCTGGCACATTAGCTCACTAATTAAGTGTGTGTGTGCAGTGATAGCAGCCTTGAGTTCTTAAGAACCTGCTTTTCACAAAAATGCTTTTCACATTTCTGCACTGAAATTGGCAACAAGAGGCTGCTTTAATGCAAAAAATAGCATGAAGTCATTCAGTGGGACTCAGCTGCCAGTACATCAGGTACTTTGTAGTATTACTGCATACAACAGCCCTGCAATAAATGTTACGTCATGAAGGGTATGATACTCGGTTTGTGTTTGAACTGTTTTATAGAGGTGCTGATTCAGCTTTTGTTTACCAGCCTTTTGCTAGGAGGCAAAAATGTTAACTGACAGATGTTATTCAGATGCCTGTCAGGCAGAGACAAGTAATTTAACTTATTTACAGAGTAATGCAGAGCAGTGTAATGTTGTATTATTGAATGATGTTTTGTAATTCTATTCAATCCAGTACGGCTAAGTATGGCTAAACCAACAAAGAGCTGAACCCACAGACTGTCACACCCATTGCCATTTCATTTACTGTAGAGCGCAATATCACATATAACTTGACACTTGAACACCACCCATTAAAATGACATTACAGTCAGATTAAAAACAATGAGGCAGGAGTGCACTCTGTTCAAGAGCTGAACAGAGAAAAGAGAAGAGACGTCGTCTTACAGACACCCAACAGAGAGTTAACCTGTTAGTTATGCTAAACACCCTCAATCAGCAGCACCATCCCCTCCACCATCACCTTAGGAAACAAGTTCACTCTCAGACTCACACTTAGCTAGAAAAACCACGTTTTAAATCTGTGTTCTCTCAGTAAAACTCCTGCATGTTAAACAGCACGTCCTCTTCACAGACAAAAAGCAGAAAGTCTCACCCGCTCAGGGTGACGGTAACATGAGCAACAGGAGTTACATCCTGATGACACTAAACGCAGGCAAATAAATGAGACACTGTGTAAACCTAATACGAGCATGACCTTTTCTCTGTAAATGCCTCCACCTCATTTCTCACCAGGATGGATGCCAGAGATGAGGCGCTGGGCCTCCTCAACAGGATATGGGTCAAGCTGCAGGGTCTGCCCGACGCCAGCTCTATAGAGCTGGGAGCTTTTTGTGTCCTCTTAACCTTCATATGTGAGTCTCTCTCTGCTGTCTATTATTGCTGTGTTTTTTTTAAAGTGAGCTGGCCACCATGCTGTTTTTATTTACTCTCCTGCAGTGGTGGTCCTGCTCATGACAGTGCTGAGCTGCGTGACCTGCTGCTGCTGTCGCAAGACCAATCTGAAGGGGCCGAAGATGTGAGCAAATGTGCTCCACACGAGGAAACCTAGCAGGGGAAGGTGCAAAACATCCTCGAGGAGCACAGAAACACTAATTGTCATATAATAAAGACAGTCATTCGAGACATTTCAGTGAGGGATGAGGCCTCATGAGGGGTGTTTTCAGTGAAAGTAGAGGAGCCCAGCCCTTGAACAACAAAGCACCTGACAAACAAAGAGAACGAAATCCTGACTGGATGCCAAACACACCTGCTAAAGCTGCCAGCTTTACGGGAGAATCTACATTCTTTGGGGCACCCCAGCCTTTTACAGCACAACAACCACGCCTGTGACCCGAGGAAAAGGCGCGGCTAAAGTACCTTTAATAATGCAGGAAAACACATGGAATTTGAGATATAAAAATGTGCTGAATAATTAAAAAACTGTAGATCATCTACAGCAGTGAGATAGCGGAAAGCCAAATTAGTAAGTTAATGTTTTTCTGACTGTGTGTCATTCTTAAGGAATGAGAATTGGCGGCCTGACAAGGTTAGGTAAGATCCTCCTGAGGGAGAAGCTGTCTCCAAACCTGAAAATGTTTCTTCACATATTTCACAGCAAAGCCTAAAAAAAAAAGAGATCAAGTCTGCCCTCTGCTGTACATATACTGAAAAAGGTTGAAGACATTATGTAAGGATGTGGTATTTTGTTGTTTTGCTCACTTTGATTTGCATGCAATAAACAAAGAGTGAGTTTCATGCATGTGTGCACTGAGCTCTTTACTTACGCTTCTTGCACGCAGAACGACACCATGGCCTCAAAGTCTGTGATGGCTGCTTTGTCCGTCTCCTTCACAGACCCTCGTTTAGCCTGCAGACAGGTTTACATGTTCACGAACCTTGAAGTTCAGTTGAGTTTCACGGCAGCTCTTCACGTTATGAGTTCCAAATCATTGTGCTGACCTGTCTGCGTGCAACCTCCTGACGGATGAGGAAGTTCAGCTGCTCCTTATCTTTCGGGGAGTAATATGTGCGACAGGAGGAGGGCAGTCCATCTCTCCCAGCTCGCCCAGACTCTTGGTAGTAACTGGCCAGGGACTTTGAGAAGTTCCAATGAGCGACAAACCTGCAGGTTTAACAAAAACATTAGCATATTCAATCTTACATTTTGTAGCCAAAGCGACATAATACAGCAAAACCTCAGTGCCTCACCTGACATTGGCCTTGTCTACTCCCATACCAAAGCTGATGGTGGCTACGATAACCAGCACCTTCCCCTGCATCCACTCATTCTGGGCCTCTGTGCGATCTCCTGCCCTCAGACCTGGAGTGTGAAAGCACAGGTGTGAAAGCGTTTGAGCCCAAATCTTGGTGTTGTCTAATTCTACAACCTACATGGAGGAAAAGAGTCTAACCTGCATGATAAGGCTTGGATAAGACTCCGAGCTTGGTCAGCTGGTGAGCCACAGTTTCACAGCTTTCTCTGGTCCGACAGTACACAATCCCACAGCCCTGTTCACAAATATTACATAGAGTAGGTTAAAGAAACCAGGGTTCTAACACCGTATGCAAGGGGACATGTCAGCTAATATTAGCTTATCAAAGATGAAAAAAAAACAAAAAACACAGAGTTAGTAATAATATTATGTTTGAGAGTTCAGCAAATTTCACAAAACTGTGACAAAGATTTGCATTGAATGGATCATTTTACAGTTGATGTTACTAAATGATCTTTGACATTTCTGCACAGCAACTTCTTGTTGCTTAGTAACCAGCATAATCACATCAATACCGAGTTGATCTGTTCAATGTTCAACCCTAAAAACGCCTCCAGCACATTTCTTTGTGACAACTCATGGCGTTGTGTATTACTTTTTTGCCTGGCAAAAGCACATCACAGATGGATAGATGTTCATTGTTCAACTGTAAAAGGCCTCCAGTACATATCTCTGTTACACCTGGTTTACTGATTTCAGTTTGTCAGAGATTTATCAGCGTCAGCATATTGTTGGCTGATGAGTAACAAGAAATCGCACCAGAGAAATGAAGACATGTTTGCAGACATTCAGAAACAGCACAGAGAAGTTTCTTTTTCAAATGTAAAATGTCCTATATGACAGTACAAACTGTATTATGAGGAAACCTTATTAAAAATATTTTTGGGTATGTGTTTATAAAGGCTGATGTATCATTATTGGATTTGTTAAAGCCTCAAATTCATTTATCAGCATTGTCCTAAAAAAAATCTGATATCAATCTGGGTCTTATAAAAATCAATACTCTTTAAGGCTTTATTTAATTTTGCTAAAATACACAAACTTTAACAGAAAATGTAGCAAGAGCCTTTTGGCCGCTCTATTCAGATGCCTCAGTTTCTACCTCTTCATTGTTCTTTGTGTACCGCTGCAACATGATTTTAAAATAAAAGTAAAAAATAATAGAAACATAGATGAATGAGAGCTAGCAGTTGTTGATCCTTCAACCAGAGAAAAGGAGCAGTTACACACAAACAACCCCAACACCTCTCAGACTACCAACCTCTCCATTAGCGCTGCGGTCCAGAGCCAGCTCCTTCTTTATGAAGGCGTGGAGGTGGACGTAGGGGTTTGGCAGCAGCTCCCTGAAGATCACGTCATAGTGCAAGTTATGGCGGAAGACAGGCGTAACAAAAGAAAGTGGTGAGCGCAGCCTCAGGGACTTGCCAATGTCCTCTTGTACATTCTTGGGAGCCGTCGCTGTCAAAGCCAAACAGGGAACCCCCTGCAAGCGAGCACGCAGCTCTCCCAGTTTGAGGTAGTCTGGCCTAAAATCATGTCCCCATTGGGAGACACAGTGAGCCTCGTCAACAGCAAGGTACGACAGCAGGCCGCGGGAGCACAGGTCTGTCAGGCAGGGCTGGAATGAGGGAGAGGCCACCATCTCCGGGGTGATGTAGAGCAGCTTCAGCTTGGGGCTGCTGCTCCCCAAGTCAGCCAGGATCAGACGGCGCTCCCCTGCTGGGAGCTTGGAGTTGATGGAGCAGGCCGGGATGTTAAGACCCTTCAGGCGGTCCACTTGGTCCTAGGGAGAAACACAGGAAGGGATTAGGCAGTAGGGCCTTGATCTTCCTAGTGCCACTTAAGTGAAGGGTTTGCAGCACCACCAGAGACTGACCTGGATGAGAGCGATTAGCGGGGATACAACCAGAGTAATACCCTCAGCCAAAAGTGCAGGCAGCTGGTAGCAGAGGGACTTTCCTGCCCCAGTGGGCATGCACACAAACACGTCCCTGTCACCTACAGGAGGACACAACACCAGTCACCTCTGAGCCAGACATGATATATAAACATACATAAACATACCTGAACAGATCTAAACATCAAGGGAGACGTCAGTTAAGGTTTGCCCGTTGCTACGAGCCGCCTAATGTCTGAGACAAACTAACACAGCCGACAGACGGACAGCTGCCTCACTCACCTCTGACGGCCGCTTTGACAACATCTTCCTGCAGCTTTGACCTGAAGTTGTCAAACCCGAAATGGGTTTTTAAAGCTTCTCTTAAAGTTGTTGACATCGTCTGAATGTCTGTGGAAGAACTCACATAACCCTCTCTGGCGGCGGCGCACGCCGATGACGTCACCGCAGCCGCGTAAGACTGAAACTGAAGAAAGTGAAAGTTTTTTTTGTTGTTTTTTTTTAAATGATGTGTTTGGTGATTTCGTGTCATTTATTCATATAGTCTGATGAATAATTTAGGTATTCTGTTTTGTATTTGTTTTACTATGGCGCGGAGAGTCCCCGCGTGTTCTTTCTATTAGGCGAAGGGTTGTGTTAGAGCTCTTTGATTGGTCCAGCTGGTGCACGCCTTTCAGCTGATCACAGCTACTGGACACATGCCAGTGACACCATACACTCACTGTCTCTTACACAGTTCATGAGGTAGACACTGTAGATCAGGTACCTGGGAACTTCAGCTTGTGACACGGCCCTGTCCCTTTCGGGGGGAAAACACTCAGCACAGACTTAAATGTAACATAGCTGTACAGAGAGGCAAACAACTCCAGTAGGAAACCAGCTGAATGAAATTACTTTATGAATGAATGACTTGAAGACACCCTGTCAGGCAAATATACTGTACATCCACTCTACTTGACCTAGAAAGTGCAAGATACACGGAAAATATTAATTTGATCCACTTTCAGCCATGTCCCTTCACTCTCCAGCATCACACTACAAGCTATTCTTTATCAGGCTATGAATTTTTAGCCAATCATTAATTACCTTGATTCCACAGAGAGGTCGCTGCCCTGCCCTGAATGTGCTAAGGCTGAAAGCAAACTAATGTTTATACACAGGGATTCTCTTGGAAATAAGGTGTCAAGATAGCAGAAGTCACCTTAAGGTCCCTCTCAGGTAGGTGTTTGTTTTAGTTGTTCATAATAATTCTTAACATAATTCATTTGAATTAGCACAAAAACATTTGGTGGTAAGGATGTGAAATAACCTCAACAGAGACATCAGAGAGCTGAAAGGCTTAAGAGGAGTAAGAGAAGATGCAGAGGCTGACAGCTGACACCACAAGCTTACTTACCCAACACACTGTGACCTATCAGGGTCACAGTGTGTATTTAAATCACTTATTATACAATGTGTAACTCGCTAATAAAAAGACCAAAGACAAAGACATGGATTTGGTTTATTTATTATTCACAGAGATGCATTATTAATGCTGGGTTAATATTGCACATTACATTACATTAATACCATAGGTTTCCTTTCAAATATATGAAAATACATCGTGTGTGAGCAAAGAGTAGCACTACAGCTCTATAGTGAGGAAGTGAATGCAACAATCACATCAAAGCAGCAGCAGCATGTAGTGGTCACATAGTGGAGCTATTCAATAGCACAATGATGGTCTTTTACATCAGGATCTCTGATTCCTCCCAGTGATTATTATATAACCTGATCTGTTAGACTTATGGTATCTACTGGATTCTAAAGGGAGAGGTGACAGAGGGAAACTCAACCCCAGAGGCAGGGTGCGGGGCAGAGGCATTTGGTCTTAGCTGCTGGAGACTTGATCACCAGATCTTTGATGATCTCCACTGTGCCAAATAAGGGGAACAGCTTGTCACTGAAGCTCTCGTTGTAGGTGTAAATGTGGAGGTGTTTGTCCACGTCGTAGAAGGACAGCTGGCCGTGCTCGTAGTCGAGGTAGATGCCCACCTTGCGGGGGATGAGGCCCGGCGGCAGGGCGGTGAAGGGCACCGTCAGCGCCTTCAGCTCAGAGCCCCTCTCCAGCCGCAGGGTCAGGTAACCCGTACCTGTGTTCAGGGACTTGAAGCCTTTCCTTAGGGCCGCCTCTTTGACCACACCCAGCCGCCAGTCCCGCTCGCCCACCTCCACCTCCCAGTAGTGGCGGCCGGAGGCGAAGCCCTCTATGCCGACAGCGCACCACCAGCCGTCAAAGCGCTGGTGGTAGTTGGGAACATCCTTCCTCTCAAAGCCACAGCGCATCCTCTTCTCGTCAGGGGAGATGAGCAGATCAGGGTTGGCTGTGTCCAGATCCAGAGTCACCTCCACTACAGAGACACGTAAAGATGATTTACCAGATGGACTCAGGTAACATTATACTAACTAATAATTTGATAAAACTAATTCGATACCTGCAGCATCTGAGATCCAGTCCCACACTGCAAAAAACAGAGGACTTTAAGAAATGATCACAAACACCTGATGTTACAGAATCAAAGCACTGTGTCATCGGTAGGTATATCCAGTAAAACCACTGTTAAAAAGGCCATACAGAAGACATTGTGATGATGAGCATGTTGAGAAAAAGGGTTGTCAGCACTGAATATTTCAAGCTCCTAAAATGTTTTTAAATCAGTGCAACGGTAATCAATGCAATTTGACCGCCAAAGTCTTCAGCTAGCAAGCAAAACAAGCTTACTGTGTGTCAACAGACAAAATATCTTCAAGCTAATTACTGTTGTATGCACAGGAAAGAAAAGCATTGCAGCTCAAGCAGTAACCCATATGTGATAACATAACATATGCCCATACAGGATGTGCAGCATATCTAAATTAGTGCATGCTGGTAAATGGTACATCACTCACCTGGTAGAGGAATGTAGGATATGCCACCTGGGAGGAGATAATACCAAACTCATTAGGACGTCACAGTCTCCAGATTTACAATTACAATCAAATCTGATGTGATTCAGAATTGATTTACACACCAATCTTCTGAGTCCTCTGCTTCCACATGAGCCACTGCTGCGGAATGGTATCCTGCAAGGATGCATCAAAACAGGTTTGTATCATGAACTGCAGATAATACAAAAGGAGGAGTGCGGTATACTCGGTGACTCGGTCGGTGACTCCTACCTTATCTGGGCGCTGTACCATTAAAGTCCACATAACCAGCTCCATAGCGGTCACCAGATTGGTCACGCGGCCCCAGCGCCAGGCTGACTGCAGGTCCTCCAGAACTTTAGCCACAGGTTCCCCAGGCCACACACTTTGCTGCAAGATGATCAGTGTGAATAAAATGTGTCTAATTTTGCTTGAAGGAACAGGAAAAATTCTGACTTCCCACCTCAGGCTGAGCTCTCAGGTCCTTGATCCAGTTGAGGATCACAGTTTTGGCCTGCAGCAGGTCCTGCTCATTATACAGATCAGGCTGCTTGCCCTCATCCACCTCTGGCCAGCCGTCTGTCTGCATGGGTCTCTTCTGCACACAGGAACATACACACCTTTAGCAAATAAACCTCTCTATACGTTGAGTACGTACAGTCATATTCAGATAAGCACCTTGCTCTCCAACATGGAGGCCCACTGTGCGATGAAGACCCTGCAGAGAGAGGTGGGCCAGGTGTCGTCCTGGTTCCAGATGTGCTCCAGGACCGATGACCTCTGCAGAGGAAAAACAGAGCTGAAAAACCCAAAGTAGACCCCCATGAGAACCAAAGCGATGTTTCATGAGTGAACGGTTACCTGACACACTCGGCTGAGATCTCTAGCCAGCTCCACAACAAACAGCTGATCCTCATCTAGAGCCTCCTTCTTCTCCTTCTTCGCTCTCTTGTGCGATTCCTGAAAGAACGCAAAGGATTTTTTTTTAAGAGAAATTGTTTCAAGAGGGGAAAATTCTCAGTAAAAAAGGTCTTTAGAGGACATTAGTGCTGCTTTAGAAGCTCTTTTGAAAGTAATAAGGTCAACCTCGAGAGGACGAGGTTACTCAGCCTGATCAAAATGCAAATCATGGCTCTATTCCTGTCAGCAGAAAAGAAAAGACACCCCTCCCCTCCAGACTCCCTGCCATTATACATCTCAAGTATGGCTCTTTCTTGTTGAATAAAACCAGGAAAGGAGAAACACATGCAGTCACGTGGTATTAAAGCGTGTTGTGATGTCAACTGTCAACTTCTAAACATCAAGATGACCCAAAAAAACAAGTTTGCACATTCAACAAACAAAACTTCACCTTTATCTTGGCCGTGAAGTTTTTGGCCGGCTCCACCATGAAGTGAAAACACTGCATCATCTTGGCGGGTGTGTATTAGAGGCCTACAGCGAACACAAAAACATGTTAGTTTAGACACTTGCATGAATTATCTGCACAAACTCAACCTGTTCGCAGCTCTGGTACCTTAAAACAGGACGTTACAGGTTACATGGTTGCATCCAAGATAACTCTGGAGAAACATCACAACCAACTACTGTGAAACCACACCTGAGAGCCGAAACACTGCTAATGTTTACCTCCAAAACACCAGTATGTCATGTAAATCATTAAACGCGTGATGTGAAAGTTCACATGGTTCGCATTCAGCAAACAAAACATCAGACTGTTATGGCAACAGCTTATGAAAAGTGAGGGATGCCATGCCCCCTGCTTTGGTGAGCATAACTAAACATATCAAGTTGATGTTAAACACGAACGGTCTCTGGTGCAGCGTGAAGGTCCAACAGGAAGTTATTCCGACGGTCATTTCAGAGACACATGAGTGATCTTTAACTGGAGCAGAATTGAGTAATAAATGCAGGCAGTCTGACACGTGACCGACTCTCCACAGTAATGTCTCAGCTGCCTGTCTGACTGTGTCCTTGGCCACAGTCTCTCTTTCTGCCTTCCTCACTCATTTTCTCTTTACGTCTCTCTCCCACTTTCTCTCCATCCAGAACACTGGAGCTCAGCCTGTGTCTGGTTGGCACCGAAGCAGTCGGGGCAACCAGTCTAAACCAGACTGAGGGTGATGTGGGTGAATGCACTTGCATAATTAAAGCCGATTTACACATGCATGTCACTTCATGCCATTCAATTCTGCAACGCCAGTGTTTATCTGTGACAGCCATAGACAGTCCTGGTTAGGTGATCATTTAAGTTATTAGGTTGATTAAAAATAAATGAATGTTTGCTGCACAGTCAAAGCTGCAGGACTCAGGTATCTCCACATACAGTACCTGTGTATGTGGTTCATGTACCGTTTGGTAGAATGCATGGTGTAATCTATATGTAAACTATAAATGTTAAATTCCATTTTTGCATGTAATATATGGATAAAATATTGCAGAGACTGAAAACCAGCTACAGGGGCTGTGAAAAGGAAATGCTGCATAAGAATTGTTTGGTAATGTCGTGGGAAAACATGACTAAGCAGCTTTTGCAGTGTGAGCTCGACCCAGTTAGGCCAGCTGATGACTGCGCATGAGGTAAACACACACCTGCCGCGTGACTTTGCGGCAAATCTGGATTATTGATCCAGTTCGAGTCTTTTTACACGTTGCAAACTGATTTATCTACTGGTGTGCATGTAGCAGAAAGACAGCAAGTCTAAATGTTTACAGTGATGTCGCGTGACTCGTCCCTGCAGTGCGTCCTGCACAGCAACACAAATAACGCGCACATAATAACGCACAGCCTACCTGTCCCCTCAAAGGTGTTGGTGAGGAAGTTTTCTTCTTCTTCTCCTGCGTTGAAAGCGAGCAGCCGCCCGGCGTGGAAAGTGTTTGGTCTGTGTGCTGCAGTGTCTGACCTTGTTTACACAGCGGGCTCACTGTCGCTCACTGTCGGTTGGTCGGGCAGGCTCGGTTTTCTCCGGCAGTGACGAACGAGAGTCTCAGGTGGACAGAGCGCGCAGCCATGTTTGTAAGGTCATTATGATGCTGTCAGTGCCACGTGATTAAAGGGAAATTAACGCTAATAACTGTCAGTCATTAACACTGCTAGAAAGTAACTAAGTACATCTCCTCAACCCAATTGGAATTTTGAGGTACTTGTACTTTTCCATTATGTGCAACTTTATTCTTCTATTCTTTATTCTACTCTTCTACATTTCAGAAGGAAGTATTGCACTTTTTACATTCTACATTTATTTATTAATTGGCAGATAAAGATTTTACATACAAAACATGTGATCGTTAATGAAACATGAGGCAGTGTGACTGACTGAGCTGCATAACAGCATATAAAGTTGCTTCACCACAACCAGCTACAACACTGAAATGATTCTATAAATACTTTTGCTTTTGATACCATTAGTGTGTTTTGTTGGTAATACTAATGTACCCCTAGCTAATAAACATTTTCAGTGCAGACCTTTTACTTTTAATGGTATATTTTCACAATGATGTAGCTCTACTTTAATTATGTAAGAGTTTTGAGTGCTTCCTCTGATTGCTGCCACCCTCTGGCTCAACGATCACAGACTTGATATGTGAAAATGAAATGTCAATAAACAGTCCTATCAGTAATGGGATTTTGACAGAAGATGAAAACACTTAACGGCTTCCAATAGCAGCAAAACTTTCTTTAATTATGCAAGAGATGATGAGGACAACACAGCTTGTGGGTTGACATGAATCTTCAGAGTTTCACAAACTGTGATATCTTTGTGTTTTCCAGTCAAAGGCGACGACTGGGACGATATTCTGCCTGTAGGCTCCCCGGCCTGTGGAGCTCCACTGGGCTTTCCTGGGAAATTACCCCTTTTAACATCAATATGGTCACATGATCTATTGTTAATATGAAAACATAGCCAAAAAAACATACTGCTTCCAAAAGACTCTTCTTCATCTACTGAGAATAAAACACATTATTCAATATCCTTAATAATTTATTAAATAAGGCAATATGTTAACTGAATGTTTAAGTAATTTCCAGTTACCAGAGATTCTCAAACATTGTGAAACAAACGGCTGAGTAAATGTGACTGAGGCTTGTTTAGCATTTTTAGCCATTAGAAGTCATTAATATCACGAATAATCTTGTTTATTCATCTTTTACTACTGAGACATATTGTACAGGTTCACTGTACACTACTGCAGTTTATTTTTGGATTTTCAAGTAGCTTTAGAGCTGACAGGAAAAGACCATAAGAGCTGGAAGAGAATGGGTAAACATACACGGAGCGTTCAAGGGGCAAGTATTTCTCTGCAAATTTTGAGTATGAGAGTATGAGAACATAGACTTGAAACCTAAACTAGTTGAACAAAAGACTAATTTCTATCTTTCACACATATTCACACAAATATATACTGTATGGCCATGGAAATATTGATCAGCCTCACTTTTAGTGGTACTGAAGTTGCTTGTAACTACTGATCTATATATGTTTGTTAAATATGCATTATGTGCCACTGCTGTATAATTACAATAGCTCATCAACAAAACCATGAATGTTTTTTTATTACCTTTGTCTTCACATGAGAAATAATGAGTCCATTTCTTTCTTCAATAAATACAGTACATGACAATGTGCAGGACAAACACTTGGCATTGGGTGGAATGAATAACAAAATAACTTTGTGGGATTCAGAAAAACAAAACAGGTCTTGACAAGAAACTCTCCATTGTTTTCATTTCACACTCGGCTTCACTCCGTGAAACCTTTTGGAGAACAGAACAAACTATAAAAGGGTAAAATGTTGGAGAGAAATCATGGAGTCCTAATGTGATACATAGTATAACTTCATAGAAGGCACTGTCATTAGCACCTCGAACATGTCTCTGATAAACAACCAGACAATGAGGCCTCTGGCTCAGGAATAGCAGAATAAAAGAGGAGAGCAAACAGCAAAGACAAGTGTTTGCTGGCGGAGGATAATCAACAAAGTAAATAGTGGTTCCTTTTTTGGTACATTGTATTCCACAAGTTTCTTCTTCCCTGTCTTTTTCAAGATGTACCAGCCACCTCAGTAAATCCTAATATCCACTGACTGTTTTTTTGAAATTCATCAGGACGGTAGAGTCACAAAGTGTTTTTAACATTCAAACGTGCCAGCCTTTCCTGAAGGGAACGCAGTTCCTCTTTGGTTACTCCATAATCAGCCGTCTCTCAACGTAAACTCAGTCTTGAGGTATCTGAATCAGCTCATGTGAAGTGTGAAGGACCCCATCGTCACCCGTCTCCGATGCTTATACCCTTTTGGTAACTCCATCTGCATAAAGATAAAGACCAGTTTCTTTCACACAGGTAGAACAGTGCAGTCAAGGTCAGCGCTGACTGGAGGAGGTGTGTCGTAGCCCATGTTGGTGTAGATACTCTGAGGGGGGGTGGTGTCCAGACTAGAGGAGAGGATGCTGTACGGCAGCTCCACAGACTGGCGGATACTCTCTTCATATGTTGGCGGAGGCTGAGGGAAAAACAAGTCAGATCTTAGAGACAGAGTTTGAAAATACATTTCATTAGGTACAGTGCAGCCATTAAGTCTATTTTTATGATGCCTATAATGGTACACTGTCATACAGGTGTTAAATTAAACATTTAATCATTGAGGTGACAGTTAGTGATGTTGCTGTACTGCACTGCATTATACTGAAATGTGTTTCTAATATTCTGCCCCGCTCATAGAGCTAAAAGATAGCGACTTTTCAACTTGCATTCATCAGAAACACAACTCCAGATGAATATTAATGTCCCTTTGTGTCGGCTGGGTGTGGAAATAGGAAACGTTTTACTAACATATCTGTCATGATAACTTAAAAGGTAATAATTGCCATATTCTGTTTGCAGCCTGTTGTACTGTCCAACATGGTAAATAAAAGTAATGCAGGTTTAAGGAGAGATTTCAAATTAGAAGTAGAGTTACATTTGGTGATGAGATATAATTTATTCAATTAATTAAGGAGAGTTCATGTATTGTGATGCATACAAAGATTTCCTCTGTTTTGCTCCCTTCATTTTTATGAAGCTTTTCCTCACTCGCAAGATGACACTGGTGAAATTGCCCAAAAGAAAATCATAATCTTGAGGGTGTGAAGTCTTTTGAGATTATTTCTGAGATTTACAGATATAAAATGAAAGTACACTCTTGAAGTCAGAAACAGTATAATCACTAGTAATAACCACAAAATTATTCAGGAAAATTAAAACTTCAGACAGGCAGAAAATGTGTTTTCCAAGGATGTGTGTGTTGCTTGGAAAACATCCTGATGTCCTGATATCCATCCCTACTAATAAGTTTTTATTTACATTACCGATTAATTTGTCTCCACGTCAGACGGCTGGGACATATATTTCTCCAATGCATTATCTTTCTGATCACATCTGGCAGATTCACACTCCCTGACTGAGTCTTCTTATCTTTTAATTGCATGGGGACCCTCGGGGGACATGAACAACCCCATAACCCTGGCCTGTCTGATACACACACACCACACACGCACTGGGCCGCAAAGTTTTACTACTAACCCGCCTCCGGTCACAGGACAGACAGGGGTAAATTAAGGGGCCAACATCTGAACTCTTCGCACTGTCTAAAAGGGGGGAAGGAGACTGCAAAGTACCATGTGTGAATGTGCTTTCGTTGTCTGTGTGTGTGTGTGTGTGTGTGTGTGTGTGTGTGTGTGTGAAAGAGATGAGCAGTCATGCTAGGGACTGTTTAATTAAGGAAAAAAATGGGAGGTCAAAGAAGAAGAAAAAACAGTGGAAGACAGGAGCACAAAGCTGCATTCCCGGGCGCTGTTTGCACTCAGGATGCAGGCTTTAATTATGTTTGATGTGCCTTTTTCTCATTACCTTGTTTGCTCAAGCGTTTTGTGAGTCAAAAGCTCAGCGAAAGATCAACACGGTAAAACCTTGAAACGCGGCCGCCAGCACAATTCAGCAGCAAGCATTAGATGAGCTGATAGCGCTTCCTGTTTACTGCACTCCGAATGCAGTCTAATCTCTGAAGAAGCTCTTGTTACAATATTGTATGACAGCATGGTCATAATAGAGTGAGCTTACTTGTTATTATCTGCATTCATTGTGAAACTACAGATGAGGGCCTCCCACAATAAGATGCATTCTTTCAATCTGTAATAGGATTAAAACATCTTCTCTATTCCCAGACTTAGCAGCAGCACCTGAAATACTTCATTGTCAAAGCAAGTGACTGTATCAAGAGCTGCGAGTCAGTCCTAAACCCCGATTTAGCCAACCTCAGTCACAATGGGTCCATTGAGTCCGAAGCGGTCTGCGATCATCATGTGGATCTGCCTCTGGCGGTCCTTCTTTCGGACGCTCTCGTAGGAGGGGAGCCTCGGCATGGGGGCCTCCAGTGTGGGCAGGCTGTAGCTGGAGGGCAGGCCCACGTAGAACAGCTGACCTGCCTGCTGGGACACACACAGGCCCAGACACAGAGGGACACTTATGAGCGACAGGAAACTAAGGATTTTATGTGTTGGGGAGTTGCAGACAATGGTCCACATATAGGCCACCCCATCATTGAAAGCCACTTTAAATCACAAGACAGTCTCTCACCTGAGTGTCATCCATGATCTGAGTCTGCTCTAGACAAGGAGATCCCACCAGTGTCTGCCTGCTGCTGTAGTACTGAGGAGGAGCATCCTGTAAAACAGGCAGTAATGATTGTCACAAGTGTGTCTCTCAAAGCAGAGTCTTGGTTATTAATTAAACCTTTACAGGCGTTTATCAGTTTACATTTTAACTACACGTCCTAAACTATGGATCCTTGTTGCTCTGACTAATGATGCAATTACTCAGAAATCCACTAATTTCAGCCCAATTGACCAATTTTCATGCCTTGTTTAATCACTGTAGCCACTGGCTTGTTTGGCAATACCATAAATTATCTAATCAATAAGACCAACACCCTCCGATTTCCGTGCCTCCTCCCTGTCCCACCCCCTCTAAAACAAGACCTGTCAGTGTCTCACTGTATGAGGTGCAGGAATCCTGGAAAAAAAAAAGGCCGCCAGGAAAACTAGGTAATTGCCTTGCGTCTAAATGAGTCTCCTTTGTGTGGAGAACAATGTGGCGTCCTACTGTGTCATCAGGGTCCCTTGGCAACAAACCACACCGTGTGGTCTTTTCAGTGTCTCTCTATCCCCCTTGTAACTGCAGCAGGTACCTCTTAACGAGCACACTCCACTACACTTTATGGCCTTGTGTGTCATTTGGGCCGGCATTACAACAAAGTCAATTTGTTGCCTGACTGAGATTTAAATCCAGCATGAGGATAAGAGATGTTAGGACAACAATTGTAGCTATTACTAAGGAGATTTTCTCAAACAAAAAGGCAACACAAATGGAAGTTCAGCATGCAATAACGCTGAGTAGTATTAAAATGTCAGATTTATCATTTTCCCAGGGCTGGTTAAACAATGACATCACTCACACTTAGAGTGACGCACTCTAACGACCTTTGCCATAACCCTCAAATCAGTTCAGAGAGACAGAGACGACATTCAGAAAAGGTGATGTTAAAGGTCACTTTCCCTCACTGGTTTGTACTTTTAAGATGCCAAAAAAAGTCCTCAGGAAAGAAAAAAAAGGGAGACTTGTCCTTTTGTCTCCCACCATTGATTCAGCCAGTGTGAAAAAGCACAACCGTGTAAAATCAGTGTTGAAGTCGGGGGAGGACCCCAGCGGCAGTGTGCCTTTTTCAACGCCGCAACCTAAAGGAGATCCATTGTCCCACTTGTGTCCCCAACACCCACAGTGGGGTCTGCCCACTATTCATGGTGCAAACTGGAGCAGGGAAAGGTATGTGACTATGAAGTTGAAGACATAGGAATACAATGAAAGGGTTCACTTTCTGTCTCTTTTTACTAAAAACAAAAAAAACGTTCATATAGTCAGGAAAACTATCTGACAAGTCTTAAGTATATTAATCAACCTATAAGACAATATGAAGTAAACAGTATTGGTAAAGACTCCAGCACGTGTAGTTTACTGACCTGACCTGACAGTAAGTTAATGCAGCCGCTGTTGTCTTATCAGCCACACACACCGTGCATGGATACAGCTGTAACTAAAGGTCAGTTTGTACTAGTGAAACGCTCTGTTAGTTCTTCACATGGGACAACAGTGCTTCTCCATTAAAACCACAGCCAAACAGAGCTTCCTGTCTTCTGGGGTGAGGGGGTGGTAAGAGTTGCGACTCTGCAATCTGAAGATAACGCTCAAACTTCACCCCTGGGACTCACGGAGGTGAGAGACAAGCCAGACAGAGGAAGTGGAGGGAACAGGCCACCAATGAAAAGTTACCTCTGTGGAGCGTTTACATTTCCTGCACCATCGCCTCCGGCTTTACACACATCCAGGCAGTTATCTTTAGTAGATGGAGAGATATTTGTGGTGTTGGAGGTGGGGTGTTTTGATACGTAATGATATAAGATGTCACACGCGCCCTTAAAAACATAAAATATTAGGTTGTTTTGCTTCACCCACTATGCTGATGTTGGAAACTAAATCTGATTTGCAATGATTTAATTACACTGGTGCTGAACTGGCATCAATATGCGTGGTAAGTGCTAATTCTGCCCAATTCCATTAGATTTACTGCGGCACTCAGAGATATTTCTGGAGGGCAGCTAATTCAACGGAGGCAAATCCATTGCCTGACAATGATCATATCAAGTTTATTCTGGTCTTTTTTCCCACAGCCATGCAAATTGAATCTGACACTTGTAAATGGTGCTACACTGGGTGCAGAGGGAGTCTTCGAGAGCCTCTCTCTCAGCTCAACAACTGTGCTGTATCAGGATCAGAACTGAACATACAGGTCACTTTGAAACAGGAAAACTCAGCACAAAAGCCACTTTGTCTCTTTAGTGTGTTTTTTTTTGTTTGTTTCCAAGAGCTTACCATATCTGCACGTGGCCCCTGATAGGAGCGGGGTTTGCAGCACTGAGAATCCTTGCGGTAAATAATGGACAGCAGCACCAAGATTACCACAAAGAACACGAGAGAAGAAACTGCAAGAGAGAAGGAAAAGTTTGTTAATCACGGTTAAACAGACACTCTGGCGCTCCTGGCTTAACCACGCAAAAATAACTTGTAAAAAAGAACAGTTTTGTTCTTAAATCTGTGAATTTGGCTAAGTTTGGTGGATGAAATATCAGCTGATTCACTTTGAATACATTTGATTGACAGTGTGTCCCAACACTTTGAACACTTGAAGGTGTAATGTCACTCATTTTGCTCTGCCTGTCTATCAGAAACAATGACAGCATGAAAATAATGGACCTGATTGACTAATTTGTCATTAACTGTAATTAAGTTTAGAGCTTTGACTTCAAATTGTGACAATCAAATTAGCTGCTATCTTGTGTCACCACATGAATGAATAAATTATCTAGTACAACCCTTATCACAAGAGCAAATATTAAGCAGAAATCTCCATCCACACAGATGTTTCAGGTCTTCAAATCTGTTGGATGTCAGATGATTAAAGGATTTCTAGCAGGATTTGGACAGTTTTAAGGTTTTACTTACAGGATGCAGCGACCACTGTGAGTTGATCCGACGTCAGCTGTGAGGAGGGGATGGTTGGACTTGCAGTTGTGGACATTTCTTCAGTGTGAACTGTTAATGTTCCCTTTAAAAATCCTCCTGAACTCATCAGGCCGCACACAAAGGCTCTCATTTCATAGAAAGAAGCGGAGATCAGCTGTGTCTCTCATCGTCCCCTCGGTCCACATGACAGTCCACATGCGCTCTGGAAGTCGCTCTCAAACTCTCCGCTCGGTAAACATGGCTCAGCGCGTTATGAGCCCATGAAGGCGCACTGACGCCCTCTCCCTACCGCGTGACGTCGCTCTGGCTCCACGTTTGGTTCATGGATCAACCCTGGCAGGGGGGCATCAGCCACTAAGGCCAGCAGACTCATCACCACGACTAATTGACATGGATTTTTTTTTTTTTAATGTGCAGAGGAGATGTCTGACTTGGGGAAGGGCTCTCCAAAAACAGCAGTATAACACACTCGTGCGTAATTTGAACATCTAGACTCGTTGCTTCCACTTCCGTCTAATTACTGGCATCCAGAGCAGACACTGGATGCCTGAGCTGGAGCCCCGTCACCCTGGAGACCGTGGGGGTCCCGTCCTGAGATGATTTCTATACAGACAAAGAGCCAGAGTGTAGCATTAGTATTCATGGATGGCAACTATGGAAAATATGCACTCTTTTTCAACTTATACTGCCAGTCGATGCCCCCAAAACTGTTGTATTTCAGCATTTCCTCTTTCTTTTTGGGTGAATCACAAGCATTGGGGACTACTAGAGAAAATGCTGTGACATGAGAAATGTCTCACATTTTAAAAAAAATTTATTTTAATCTAAAGTGGACATGACCTTGATCTTCCAAGTAATAATAGTTAGTTAGATCTTAACTGTAGTATAAGGCAACCTGCAGAATGAAGCACTGATACTATCTATGATCATGAACAAATATATATGAAGAGAAAATACAGATTACAGTTGTAAAATAATTAAAGTATGAGCAGGAAAAATAGTGGAAATCTTGGTTTATTCATAGTGACCTGGCTGAATTTATCTTGAAGAATTGATCTAATATGATTACTTAATTTGATATGTATATCATAAATATGCAGCCTGTGCTTTTAATCTAGAGACAACATTTGTCAGGGTGGAAATGGATCGCTCTGATTAGTGCTTTCTGAAAAGGATCAATACATTCTATTATAGACCGAAGGCTGCATCAGTTCTACATACTGCAAATGTCATTAAACGTATTTGAAGAGAAGGAAGTCAACTAGGACTTGAGTCTGATTAGAGGGGGCGCAAATTATGAGGCATTCAAGGATGAGAGGAATGTTGTAAAGTCACATTGTCACATTTTATAATAAAACCTCTGTAGAGCAACTTCAACACAGAATACTGGCTAGATTATTTTTCAGTCCTCGAAGAATGAAAGAGTTCAGGAACACCTCTATTGGTTTGATTTACGTGTAACAACAACCTCACATTTTAGTTTTATATGATTTATATGTGGATCTGCAAAACACACTCAATCCAAGAGATGACAGGTAAAGTGTCAATAAGGATATTAGTGATTCACAAATGTTTGTTCTTGTGACCC
The DNA here is from genome assembly GCF_042242105.1 of Pempheris klunzingeri. Taxonomy (NCBI): domain Eukaryota; kingdom Metazoa; phylum Chordata; class Actinopteri; order Acropomatiformes; family Pempheridae; genus Pempheris; species Pempheris klunzingeri. The sequence continues at coordinate 13,670,616 of NC_092028.1, forward strand.
CTTGAAATAATATAACTGTAACTCCTCATTGCTCTGTCCTCAGTGTGGACCTGTCTTTGAGTATTTCCCTCCTGGATCGCTTCATTTAGAGGATTTTTAGAGGCCTGGATTGGTTGGAAGCATCCAGTATTTCATCATTTAAGCAAAAATCTGAAAAATATTGCCTAGAAGGTCCTTAAAGAGATTCCCAGATTCCGAACCCATACGTTAAATGGGTGAGTTACACTTTTTTAATTGCATCTTTGTTGTTTCTGTCATTAGGCTGCGACTTTCTGACTTAAAGGACATAATATGAATCACAAATTTGATTGTGAACATTTCAGAACTTCAGATGTGATCTAGGTGTAGTCATAGGTATATATCTATAGCTATGCAACTCACCAACAATGATCCTTACAGTCAATCTGTTTATATTATTGGCATTGCTTACATTTTGAATTTAAACTTTTGATTGACCTTATTGATTATTTTACACGCCTATTTGCACTCTTGTTTACTTTGTCTGCAGCAGAACAAAAGGAGGAGTAAAAGTGACAGATTTCTTTTTAATACCAAACCAGCCTGCAGACTGCCTGCTAAACAGACGCACAATTAAAATGTCTCTGCAGAAGAAACTTTGCGTCAAACTGAAGACGCCGGAGCGACACCGCGTGCACGCGCAGTTCAGAATGCGCCGTGCACGCGCTCCCCGTCACCAGGAGTCGGAAAAATGGTGGCCAGCGCTCGAGTGCAGAAGCTGCTCCGACGGTACAAACTAGCGATCGCCGCCGCGTTAACCATCCTCCTGGTCCAGGGGCTTGTGGTATGGAGCCTGAGAAGTCTGGAGGAGGGCGAGGCGGAGGTGAGCTGCGGTCCGGCCGGTTGTTTCTGGGTTTAATTGCAGAGCTAGCCGTTAGCACCGTTGGTTAGCTCGCTGTGTGTTATGATACAGTAGCGTTAGCTGATGCTAGCTAAGTTAGCAGAGACAACAGCGCTGCTCCGAAACATTTCTGTAGCACCGGACCAGCCCTGTCCCGTCTGTCTGTCTGTCTGTCTCTCTCTCTCTCTGTCTGTCTGAGTGACCACCAGACCAGGACACACTGGGCAACACCATCACTGTGAGATTACTGGTACTGGTAGTGCTCGTTATGTGGTAGTTAACTTGTCTGAGCAGTGGTTTCTTCACACTGGTCTTCTGATAGTCACTCAGTTTTATTTGGAGTCACTGTGATGGAGCTAAAGAAAACGATACAATTGGCAGACAGACCAAACGGACAAACCCATGTTACTCATCTAAGAGTAAGAAGATGAATATGAAGTGATGCAACTCTTTGGAAACTTGTGGAAACTCTGCTGTGATTCATTGTCCCAGGATATTCAGCATCTGTGCTGCTGCTTCTTCTTCTACTTCTTCTTCTGTGTATCCACCTGAGGCCTCTCTCAGTGAGGCTGCTCTGTCTCCGTGACCTTCACTGAGCTTTGAATCCCACCAAAACACCCAGAGAGGCAGCATGTCTCAGGGATAAAGTCAAGCAGAGAGGTGCCTCCATTACATACCCCTGAAACAATTAGCTACCGTGGGAAGCTTATCTCTGTGGCTGCCCGGCACACCTGGAGCGCACTACCTCGAGGCACTGACTGTTCCTGTTCTCCCTCTAAATATGGGAAGGAGAGCTGTTAACAGATGGGACCCGAGAAGCACTGTGCGTTGTGATAGTCACAGGAATGCAAGCTGAAACCTGAGTTGGGAGCCGTGGTTGCTCACGATCATGACATGTCAAGCATGGGCTGTGTATAATATTCCTCCTAACATTGATAGATTGCAGATCTGTGCCCAGAGGCTGAGGCAGGCAGGCAGGCAGGCAGGCAGCAGATGTAATGCAGTGGCTTCAGTGGAGGAAAGAAGTTTTACCCTTTGATCAGTGGCATGTATCCACCAAGGCAATGATGTGGATCAATTTCCCTTGGGGACATACTTCAAGTGTGTCATTGTGACAAAGCAGGCAATGTGACAATGTAATACGCCATGCTGCAAGAGCAGTGTTCCTCTTTACTGCTCTCACCTGTTTGCATTCAGGCTTAAACATGCTTCAGCAAAGATATAGAGGAATGTCTGTAGGAGTCTGTGGTTAGGCTAACTGTCTAGGACTGTAAAGGAGCATAACTGTAAAGTGCACACTTACAATATCTTGATTTTTTTCATTTTATTAATAATCTAATTTCAAATGTAGTTTTTTTTGTAAATGAATAAGTTAAAGTAGGAAACAGGAGTCATTTATTCGTGGTTAAGTGTTGCTTCAGAAATGTGACACTGGTGGTCAATGCTCATGTCAACCTGACATGCAACTATGTTGGCAGACGTCTGTGCAAGGGTCAGCGCACGCTCGCACAGGGTGTTTGCATGTTGGCAGATTCACGGATGCAGAATCAGATTTCAGGCTTACAAATGCATAGTAATCGTCGCTTCAGCTCTGAACAGTGCAGCGGCTGGATGGTCTCTGCATTAACTCACGTCTGCTTTACTCAGCGGCTCACCGTGCATGTGTGAACACAGCCACGTGTGCTATATTAATACTCTTTTACAGACGAGGGGAAGGATTTTAGGACAGTAGCTCCTACAGAGCTGAGAGCTCGCTGCTGCTTCCCGCTTCAGCAGATGGCGACGCTGATATGGTTTCACTTCACTTTAATTGGAAAGTAAAGAGGCCGCCTGGCTTGCCTTTGAATCAATACGTTTTTGACATGATGGTGTTAATTAAAGGCTATGAAAACGAATGATAAGGAAAATGCCAATGCTGCGTGTGTGTCTTCTGTGTGAGAACATTTACTCTAAAAGTAAGTAGTGTCTTTATCAATGTAAGCTGACAAAAGGCTTGGATCTTCACTTGTTTATATTCATTTTGCAGCTCTGAGCCACCATAGAAAGAAAAAATGTTACAGCTGTTGGAGAAAATGTTAATATTCAAAAGTTTTGATGTAAAGTTCATCATAATTCCTAACATATGAACTGCTTTAGTGCTACAAAACTAAGATCCAAGTCAGAATTTAAGTCTTACCCTTTGCTGTTTTCTAGTTTTGTGGATATACTAAAGGTTTACATGCATATAAAAAGGGGTATTGTCCTGAGGAATCAGATTATTGTAGCCATTAAACCCAATAATGGTGTCACTGGAAAAACAGTAGTCTGCAAACATTTCCTTAGAGTTTCTAATTTCAGGTGCAGCTTTAGTTGGACATTGGATGTCATTATTTTAGATGGCTGCTGAGAAAGACACTGCTGTACTGCTTGTCACACTGACCCTTTCTGTACGTGGACAGGACTTGCAAAACTCTCATTAGACACCCGGTTGAGCATATACTACATGGCTAATAAATTGGGTTTCTTCAGCAGGAGTCTAGCTGGTGAAATGTTGTCACCTTTTATGTGGATATCCAATCTGTGTTGATAGTAAATGTAGTTAATTTAAGCACTAAAGCTGAACAAAATCTGTTGTTCTCCTGGCACCAGCGCCTGTAGAGAAACGTAGTTGGGCGGAAGGAAGAACTACAGGCTGTTTCAGCTTCATTGCTGTCTTTTTGCGTGCATTGCAATTTAGCTATGTTTCCAACAGCGAAAATGGCATCCAAACATATGACTGCAGAGGACGTTTGAGGCAGCGTACACGGCTGAAGAAATGCAGCAAAAAGAGGTCAAGATTGCGGCTGCATTAGCCGTACAAGAGGAAGTGGCCGGCGGAGACCCTCCAGAAGCTGAGGTGCGGCGAGCAAACAGCAACTAGTGGTGCCTTTTCTCAAATGGCCCTTCGATGCCAACAGAAACTGAAGCATTCTGCTGCAATGAATTTCAGCGTGGGCAGTTTTTGTTGGATGCTGTTGCTGAGAGTCCATGAAACTGCCTGCGCACAATGCATCCTGGTACATGTAGGCAATTTCCTAATGGCTGTGGGAGTAGGAAAACTCAGCCTTCTCAGTCAGTGCTGCATGCACTGAGGTATTTATTAGTACAGTTGACTACGTTCGGCATCAACACCAATTGGACATTCTTATAAGACATAGCAAAATTTCCCTTCAATGGAAACCTGAGATTAAAGGAACCCAGGTTTCTTGTTTAGGCAGCGTTTAGGACTTAAGGTTTCTGCCAAAAGCTGACAATAACCAGGCCAATCAAAGTCTCTGAAAGAGGCTTGCCCTGTCTGCAATGGCTGGCATGTAACGGGGCTCCACAATGCCTCTTACTGTAATGGGTTTGAGAGTGCTGTTGGCGATCAGTAGCTGACTGTGCTGTGTTGGTTGGCAGCTGGCTTATTGGCACTGTGTTATCTGGCTCCTTGTCCTACCACGCAGCTCCAGTCCCTCTTCTGTTCCCACGTCTCTGGGCTGTCGGGGTGCCAGCGGCGTGAAGCAAGTGAGCCTGCGTTTCGCCATATCGTCTGACAGAGGCAGAAATCTCTCAGCCCACTCTTCTTCTTCTTCTTCTTCAAGTCCTCATTTTGAAGGGCCTTTTATGTGATCCAATAATCTACCGCGCCAAAGCTGTTAGCTGTTTGGATAGAAGCTTAAGTCCTGTTTTTTTTTTTTTTTTTCAAAGCCTGCCGTCCAGTTTTGGAGGTGTGATGTGTGCTTGACTGATTCTCTTTGTACTCTTGCATTAAAATAGTAGGACAGTATAAAACACGACGGTCTAAGCCACCCTTTACCATGAAAGCCAGGACCCAAAGAGAGACTCCGTCCTTTGGGAGAAACAAAATTCTTTGTTGGGGAAGAACAGGGGCAGATGGAGACCAAGATTAGTGATGGTTGTGGTGTATCCAACACTGGGTTCTCACACCATTACAAGTTATACATACATTCTAGACGAGTACACAATATTTAGGCTGATGAATTATACACTTTCAAGCTTTTGGAGTTGATCCTTCCCTTAGATTGCGGATAACCACAACTATATGCAAAGTGAGTTCTGTATTTAATGTCTCCTTTAGGGATGTTACAACCAAATATCCCAACTATGGGACGCCTGAAACATTGTGAGTGTAAGAGGATCGTGATTTGACATTTTGGGGTGTCAGTTAGATCTCAGAGGATGAATTCAAGACACGTTCATAGAATAAAATATATCCTCCTCATCACCCCATCACACACACACACACACAGACAGAAGCCATCTGCTAAGGAATCTCTGTGTAACCTCCTTAATGTCTGAGGTTTCATGCTCAGTTTCCGTGTCTGGATACATTTGTTTGCATTTTTTGTTCATGTTCTGCCAGAGGGTGCAGACAGAGGTCTCTGCAGTGAATCACTGGATTCATCATGTGTATTTCTGTGTGTTTGTGTGTGTGTCTATCCAAAACTGTGCTTTTTGCAGATTAGCTTGCGGAGCTAAGGCAGAGGCTCATCTAAAAATAGCCCAGATCAGAGAAATGGGGGGAAAAAAAAGTAAAACCAACACACGTCCTTCCCTCTGGGGCTCTGTCAGCTGTTGTCTTAGTTGTAGTCTTCGTTTACCTTATGTCAGTCTTGGATTGTGAATCAACGCCTCCTCTCAGTAGGGTTTGTCCAAGATGTTCTCATGGAATGACAACTAGTCTGCATTTAAAACATATGTTCCCCTCTCTCCCCCTCTCCCTCTCTCTCTCTGGCCTGCTCTCTACTTCTCTCTCTCTTCAGAGAAAAACACGACGGTCTAAGCTGCCTGACCACAACAGCCAGGACCCGAAGAAAGACACGGCACTTTGGGAGAAACAAAATTCTTTGTCGGGGAAGAACAGGGGCAGATGGAGCGGCAGGTTGGAGAGAACAGGTGGCACAGCAGCCAGTGCACTGAGGAAGGGCAACGGACGCAGAGGAGAAAAGGCTAGCATCAGGATTAAGTCTCCCCAGGAGAGGGGGATGACGGGAGCTGGATTCCTCCCTGACCTGTCCAGCAGCCGCAACTTCAGCGAGACCCGGGGTGGCACAGACGGGGCGGCCAAGTTACCCGCCATACTGGGGGAGCCGGGCAGCGTGGACGGGGCGCACCAAGCCCTCAGCAGTGATTTTGTGCCTAAATGTGATATCATAGGCAAGGACGCTCTGTCCGCCCTTCATCGCGCGGGCTCACAGCAGTGCCGACAGGAGATCGCCAACATCGTGTGTCAGCATCAGGCCGGGCAGCTCATGCCAGATGCACTTCCTCAGTTCTGCCCCCAGCTCGGTGAGGAGCCTTTAACATGCGCACAGACAGCGTGATGATGATGCCGAAGGTGCAGACAGTCTGCACACTGACATTTCCTATCATTCATCAGTTAACGTTTCACTTACTGATAGACTTTCAGACAAAACATTTCTCTTGATTATTATATATTATTTTCTCAGTTCTCTTGTTTTATCTCACGGAAACACAGCAAATATATGTTGTTAGAGCCATTTATACAATGGTAACAAAGTTTTTTTTTGGTTCCATAGTTTCATTGCAGCGTGCTTATTCAGGACCACTAATGACTCGATTGGTTAAAATGTAAAACGTGCTGCATGTGCTTGGTAGATGGTTAAGTTGAGGCTATGGAGCCTTGAGAGCACAGTAGTCTTTGACCCTGTTTGCCGTATTGTGCTCGTGCTTGTGTGGTATGTTTTTAGCATTTTCTAACAAATTTTAATTTGTTGAGCTGAAGAACATGGACTACGGAGTTTATTGAAGCGCACATCACTGCACAGCTTGGGTGGTCATTTTCAAGAAATAGAAGGAGACGTACTAACGTGTTTCTCTAAATGTTTTCATGCATCACTAAAAAAAAAAATCATTAGCAAATTAAAATGAATGAGAGAGATTTTACATACTTGTGACTTTACATTTTTAAGTCAATAGGATTTGTTCTAGTAAAACACTAAGAACATAAAACTTTCACCCACTGGGATGAGCACCAAGTAAGAGTTAGACATCCCAGACCCAGCCAATCAAATCGCCATTATCTCTGATTTCTATATACAATGAACTGTAGTATAGTGTGGATGCACTGAGACAAAACACACAACCCTCGCCTCTGGTTTGTTTTATGCGTTCCACTTGGCGGCATTCATGTGCATGGAAAATTTTGTTTTAGGAACCCCACCCCCCCACCCCATCGACAAGACTGTAATGAATCAGTCCTCCATGTCTCTGTCCTCTTTGCCCAGGTGTATCAGTTCAGGTGCAGTCTGCTGGCGAGCTGGACAACAGCCTGTCCAAGGTGGAGAACCCTGTCAGAGTGGCTTTCGTGCTGATGGTCCATGGCCGAGCTGTACGGCAACTCAAGCGTCTCATCAAAGCCATATATCACCGTGACCACTACTACTACATCCATGTGGACAAGGTAAGCCGTAAAATGAGATCAGTGTCTTGACCTGCATACGTTCTCTGTGCTATAAGTACAGATTGTCGTCACAGGTTTCCACGACTGGCGTAATTCTGCATGAATCGTGACAGAAATCTTCATATAAGAGACAATTCATTCTTCGTCGTGGTTGTGCTGGAGATGTAGCTCACAGTATTGTTTATTTATGCTTTGGCTGAACATTGCAGAGTGCATTTGGCACCCTGCTTGGTGCCAGCTGCACTGAGCTCGCAAATGCTTTTACCGGTTAGGTCTGCCTGCATTATGAAGGTTAAATTTATCCCACGGGTCTCGCAGTGTGGTAAAGGGGATTAGCCTGGATAGAGTAAAGTGTGGTTATTCTTGGGGCTGGATTTAGTGGAGGAAAAGTCTGCTATCATGTGCAACTGGAAGGCAAAAGACAAACGTATGGCTGACTGGTGATACTAAGGCAGAGACCTCAGGTGTGTTTAGTGCAGACGGCAGAGGAACAGGTGCCTTTCGTCAGTGCACCTGTGTAGCCGGAAAGGTTATCAGGTCCTGGGGAGATGCTCTGTTCTGCTGCCAAGGGACGGTGGAGAGGCTCATTGGAGGCTGTGATGAATAAGAAGTCAGTGGGACAGACACCATCTTAGACACTTTGCCAGCCAGCCTCATCTATCTCTGAGGCGAAAGCCCGTTTGAGAGATGAGGCTGGAAAACAGGTCATGTTGTACTGGAATCAGTCTACCAGCTCCTCTGCACTCCACCATGCAAAGCTCTTATTTTCCTGCTGTCTACAATTACGAGCTGTGCTTTTGTGAGTCATTCTGTTGCATTTCTTTAAAAACACAACCTGAATACCTCCGGATTCTAGTAGTTGAAGCAGTTCAGGATACATTTAAAGAAATCATTTGGTTCTTGTACTAAAAGTCCACTCTTTATTTAATACAGGAGTCAGTAGCTTCACCAAATAAAATTTGACTTCACATCCCTGAAAAATTAATTTCCATGTGTCTTTTTCTCTTAAACTGCTCATTTGTCACCTGAGGACCTTTTAACTGTGTTTGTTGGGAAACAGGCTGCTTGTTAATTAGTTGGTAATTCATCTAATTCAGCTCCAGTGGGAAATTAAAAAAGCTCTTTTGAACCCACAGATTTTGGCTTCCTGCTGTTTGCAGATACATGGTCTCACATGCTCACTCGTAGCCATATCTCACACCACTTCTCCTGTCTCTGCATGAAGCTCGGTAGCTGCTTGGCTCTTTGATTTCTTCCATCTCATCCTTTATTCCCTCTTAAAGTTTAATCCCTGCTTGAAGTTTTTTTTTTTCTCCTTTAAGCCCAAGTTCATTTAGTTCTTCAGTGTCTTTGTTGGCAAGTGTCACTTTGAGAAGGAAATTTGGTACAAGGCAGATAGTAGCTCATTTTAATTTTCTCTCGCTATCATCGTGCTGACCCACAATACCAAACACCATGTATCCGTTGTTCAAATTCAGATCAAATTCCCTTCTCTCAACACGAGCCAGCTTTGTGTGGTTGTCTTGGCACAGCGGCAGCTGCAGATCTGTGGAAGCTAGATGACGGTTCTGATGCAGAAACACAGTTTGCACTCATTTAACCGTTCAACCTTTTTGCTTTGAAATTCTCCAGCGGTCCGGATACATGCATCGGGAGGTTCTGCAGATAGCCCAGCAGTACCCAAACATACGAGCGACGCCCTGGCGGATGGTCACCATCTGGGGTGGTGCCAGCCTACTGAAGGCCTACCTACGCAGCATGCAGGACCTGCTCTCCATGCTGGACTGGAAGTGGGATTTTTTCATCAATCTCAGCGCTACAGATTTCCCCACCAGGTTGGTTAGCAGACTAACATCTTTGTCATGTAATTTCCTTCAGGGTCACATAGCTCTTATTTATGTATCCGTGCTATTTGCTCCCACTATAGGTGGACATTATAGACATATTAACTGAGGAGTTTGAGTCCTCCATTTACAGACAGTATTCATTGGGATGTTTTGAGCAGTTCTAAGCATAAACTAATTTTATCATTTGGGGTTTACATCCTCTGAATTGTCAAAAAAAAAATAAGTAGCTGGCATCTCAAACACGAAAGTGCCAGGAAAAACACTGGACCAACTGATAGTAGGAAAAGAGAAGAGTAGAGACTTGGATTTCAGTCGCCTCCTCTTTGGTGGGATACTGATATAAACTGCTTTGGCGAGAGCCCTGTCCTGATACCACGTGCTGGTGTTGTTTCATCTGTGGACATAACAAGAGAGGGCAGCAATTTTGTGTGGTTGTGTGTGTGTGTGTGTGCATGTCTGATTTGGGACATGAGACGAATTCACTGAAATGGGTCTCTCTCATCTTATGTGTTTATCTGTGCATGTGTGTGCTAAATGAATCCCCAGTTAACAGTAATGTTACAGACTGCATCTTTGTCTCCCTTTTCTCTGTGTATTCATTATGGTTCAGCTTGTGACACTGGTCATTATCTCTCTGAGTATTGCTGTAACACACCTTCATTAGAAGAGGCCCGTCCTCAGAGATCCTATTGTGCAGTTATCTATTTTTTAGCTGATTGGTGTTTAGACCTCACCAGCGTATATACATTTTAATCTCTGCTGATTTTGATTATGCAGATGAGAGATTATTGCTGAAACATATTAATTTTGCCCGCAATGAATGAAGATCTGTGCGTGCTGAGCTCTGTTTGTTATGTAACTTCTTTATTCCATAGCAGAAATATCCCTGTGTAGACTTTGCTGCATGTAACCCCAACATCAAGTGTTAAATACAATATCTCCAGTGCAAATACTGATATTGTGCATCAGAGTCTAGGCATCATTTCCACTTTGTGTTGATTATTTCTTGATTGGCTTTTTCATCTTCACAGAGGTTTGATTCCCTCCCTGTCATAAATTCTAAAGTAGCAGCCACAGCACTTGTCACATGAAAAGTAGTCCGGAGGCAGAATCAAATTGATTGTTCTTGGTCATGGAATCACAGAGCTCACAGTGAATTCTTTCTTGTTGATCAGTTTTAGCTGGATTTCTGGGGCCCATATCAAATCAGCTGTTAGTTCTGCTGAATCACCCCAAGGGGGCTAATGAGCTTGGCACACACACAAGCCTGTGTCCACCAAACGGTCTTTTTCTAGAAATGTCGTTTTTCTGCGCTGACCTATCTTTTCTTCTTTTCAATTCTCCCGCAGGACCAATGATGAACTGGTGTCGTTCCTGTCGCAGCAAAGAGACAAGAACTTCCTCAAGTCCCATGGCAGAGAGAATGCTCGGTGAGTACGCTAGCTGTAACACACATGTGGTCTGCATTTTTACTTTTAATCCAAGCTTTTCCCCATAAATTAAATGATTGTTCAGATTCTTTGACATAAGTTTGTTGTTTCTCAATGGAAGCGATGCACATAACATTCGGACACAACATGGACATAAACTGACTATGTGTCCTGTGGATCAGCAGCAGCAAATTGTACCAGTTAACAAAGCATTTTAAACTCCTTTTGATATGTTGATGATTGCTTCAGATCAATTTAAACTGTGCTCTGTTTTTAAGGTTTATCAAGAAGCAGGGCCTTGACCGTCTCTTCCATGAGTGTGACAACCACATGTGGCGTCTGGGCGAACGCAGCATCCCAGAAGGCCTGGAGGTCTCAGGTGGCTCTGATTGGTTTGCGCTCACCCGCCGCTTCGTGGAGTACGTCATCAATTCTCAGGATGCCCTGGTGTCAGGGCTGAAGCAGTTCTATTCCTACGCTCTGCTCCCTGCTGAGGTAAGTAAGCCTTAGGTGGTCTGTTTATCTCCCGTAGTTGAGACAGACAGTTTGATATACAAGTCTGCCTCATGCTCGTCCTCCCCTGCCAAGTGAGAAGAGCCTAGCGGCGGAGATAATGTAATACTTTAAGCTTTCAGGCACAGTGTGCAGCAGAGGTGCCAGACGAGAGACGGGTTCACTAGAGTTTATCTCACTTTTCCTGGTTTAATGTCTCAGAGGAGGCGCAGCGGCTTGTTCCCGGTTGTTTGGTGCAATAGAGGCATAACCTTTTTGCAATTTAGAGTCAGCGGTTAGAAACTGTTTATACATGTTCCTGACAGTTTACAGTAACACCGCCTTTGAATTGTAGTGCACAGCAGAGCAGAAATAATGTATTCACACCCGCACCCCTTTGTTGCCAGTCCTTCTTCCACACGGTGCTCGGGAACAGCCACATGTGCGACACTTTGGTGGACAACAACCTGCGCGTCACCAACTGGAATCGGAAGCTGGGCTGTAAATGCCAGTACAAGCACATCGTCGACTGGTGTGGCTGCTCGCCCAATGATTTCAAACCACAAGACCTCATCCGGATCCAGGTGAGTGAGCCAGATGGGGGCCAGCTGTAGAAAATCCTAGCTTGTAGCCTTTCATGTTGTGTTGCTCAAGTTTGTTTCAGTGTCTCAAACGCAGATTTCTGTTCTTTTTTTTCTTTTTCAAGCAACTGACCCGTCCAACATTCTTCGCTCGCAAGTTTGAGTCAACAGTGAATCAGGAGGCCATTGACATCCTGGACACGCATCTATACGGCCAGTATGCTCCAGGGACCGTTGCCATCAAGGCGTACTGGGAGAGCCTGTTTGAACAGTTGGATGGCGTGGGCTCACTCAGTGACGTCGCTCTCACTGCTTATTCTTCTTTCTTTCGCTTGGGCCTCAAGAATCTGGCGACCACTCAGAGCAATGTAGAGGCCTGCAGGTCCGTAGACACGTTTTTTTTTATCTTTAAATGACAAAACAAGTGTATATTCACCTCCTTAGATGTGATTTTTCTTTTTCTTCCACTCATTGCAGGTTTGAACCACTAGGCCACCCTCTCTCTGTACACGTGTACTTTTATGACGACCGTTTCCAAGGGTACCTGGTGCGTCAGGAAGTCCAGTCTGTGGGTTCAAAGGCCAGGGAGACACTGGAGATGTGGGCAGTGCCTCAAGTAACGCTCGTCCTCGAGGCAAACCTTAAAGAGTTTGAAAGGCTCAAGAATTTGGAGGTAAGTGGACTTCTTGTCTGAAGAAGAAGGGGATTCTTCATTATCATTGAAGTCTCTGTACAAAGTTTTTGTATGAGGTACCTTAAAAAAAACTGCTATATAGGAAGATTTTCTTGCTGATATGATAAATTGCCGTGGTTTTATCAGGGCTTGATCTGACCAAAAATTAAAGTTTTGAAGTTTAATTAATTTTAAAAAATGTGTTAATATTGGGGGGAAGGCTAGTGCAGAAAATGCTAACATACTATCTCACCTTCTCCTCAAATAAGATATGAAAGTCGGTGACGTAGGAGACATTGTTTTTGCTGTGTGTCACACAACCAATCATTATTTTAGGACTCTTCACAGTGTGAATCCTTTTGCCTTTCTCCCGGGCAGGTCGGCACAGAGTGGGATCCTAAAGAAAGAATATTTCGGAACTTCGGTGGGGTCATCAGCCCTTTGAATGAACCACTAGCGGTGCAGAAGTGGGCACGTGGTCCCAACCTCACAGCCACTATTGTATGGATTGACCCAGCTCTGGTGGTGGCAGCATCTTATGACATCACCGTGGATGTGGATGCAGAGTACACACAGTACAAACCCCCGCTACAGCGCCCCCTGCGGCCCGGGACCTGGACGGTACGAGTGTTAAAACAGTGGGATCGTGTGGCGGAAGTTCGCTTCCTGGTCATGCCTCTCACCTTCAAAGATAAGGAGCCATTACGCAAAGGTGAGACGTAGACTCAGAGCATGTGATTGTCAGTGTGCTAGTTTGAGGGATAATGCTGGTGACATTCTAATATTTTTATTATTGTCATTATTTCCCATGAGAATACCAAAACTAACAGTTGTCCACATCCCTACTCTCACTCAGTTTTTGGACAACATCAGAGCTGTATAGCAAAGAGGAATAAAGTAAATTAGGTTTTGATACACAGGTAATACATTGGTCTTTACGTGGGGTTGTTGATAAGAAAAAAAAATAGAATATCACCAGACTCAGCCCTGGCTGAAGGTTTAAAGTTTCATATGTGATAACTTTTTAAAGCTCATTCTCCCCTTTGTTTTTCTCTTTATCTGTATAAATGAATGTCCACTCCAGAGGAGGACAGCTGGCTCCATGAAGGTCCTCCAGGTAACCTGTACCTGGAGCAGAGCTTCCAGCAGCTGAGCTCCGTGCTGAAGCTGCCCCCCCAGGAGCCTGCCATGCAGGAGGCCCAGCGTAAAGCCCAGCTGGTGGGTCCGCCCCTCGATGCGTGGGTGGACAGCAGCGTAGGGACCTTCTGGGTGACAGGCGACCTCTGCGCCACACAGACTTCCTCTTGCCCAGCTGTCGGATCCTGCTCCAAGACGGCGTGGAGCTCTCTGTCCCCAGACCCCAAGTCTGAACTGGGCCCAGTCAAAAGTGACGGGCGGATCAGGTAGCCCCAACAGAGGAGAGACTGTAGACTTCAAAACGTACACAGGAAGACTGAGGGAGAGCTGGACCTGCACTGTAGAGCTCCAAGAGGACCTGTGTGAACCGGATACAAACTGTCTCAGAGGTCGACTCAGAGCTCAAGGGCACATAAACAACAAGGCATCTTCCTGCACTGAGAAGTCGACATATTCTCAGTGACGTGCTAAAACAGACTTGAAAGAGGAGGATATGACTGCTGGAAATTTGCACAAAGAAGTTTGCAAGCGCAAAGACTCATGTCATTGTTTCCTGAATGGTTACACGGACGCCAGATGTGTTGTGTTGTTTTGCTGGCATGCAGGTTTTCAGTCGGGGTTTGTTGGGGTCGCACTTTGAAAAGAACCCTTTGCGCATGTTTGAACTCTTTTTGGGGGGAAAAAAAAAAACAGTTCTCACTTTTCCTCTGCGTTGAAAGAATCAGGAAGAAGTTGTCCAAATTCAACAGCAGGCTCCACGCCGTGTACTATCCTCGTTTTAAGGGAGAGTGGAACCTCTGAATCATATTGTTGTGCTTATTTTGAAGCATTATTATATAAGCATAAAGAGCAGGCAGATAAAGTGCACTTTACTGTAAGACGATAATGTTAAACAGAGGTTACTCGGTTACAGTGTGAGAAGTTTAAAAAGTCATGGATCAGGTCACATCACTTCATTTTATCGTAGACTCTAAGGCACATACACGCACCGTCACTCCCCTGCACAGACACATCACTAAAGTACTAAATACTTGGACTGTGTTGGGAAAACATAAGGAAAGAGCGTGAGGGTCCTTAGGTTTAGAGTCTTATTTAATTTTTAGTTCTGTTTTACTGTGGCATATAATTTTTTACACGTTTTTTTTATATATTTGTTTTGTCTGTTCGTTCCCTGAACAAGCTGTTAAGTATTAAGTTGTCTTTGATATCCACTCTGGGTTGTTTTTCTGGTCAAAGGAAGTGCCTAGACAGCTGCAGACGACAATGGGGGTGCATTCAGAACCCCTTTGAAATAGGTGACAAAACGATCTCAATGCTACAGTTCAGTGCAGCGCTGATGAAGATCGTTGATACAGTTGAAACCATCAGAACAAGGTGCGCAAAAATGGCCCTCGGGTTGAGATTATTTTGTCAGATGTCGTTTTCCGATGTCAAGAATGAGCTTAAAAGCTGAAAACCCCAAAAATGTTTTTGCTTTCTGGCTCCAGAATTCTTTGAACTAAAGCCAAACTTAGCCAAGTGAAGAAAATGTGGATAAAACGTTCTAGTTTGGTGACACACGTTTATCAGCTTTCCCGTGGAGTTGAATGAGAAGATTGATGCCGTGCTTTCACAGTAAAGATGAAGCTACAGCCGGGTAATGTAGCTTAGCGCCTGCTTCCTGTCTTGGTGCTAAGCTACGAGCTTAGCTTCATATTTACCACACGAAGGTGAAAATGGCAGCCATCTTCTCACCCAAGCCAAGTCATCTAACTCTAGACAAGACTATGAATAAGTGTTTTTCTCAAAATGTCGAACCTTTCTTTTGAATGCCAGACTTTTAAACTGTAATCTTGGTTAGACACGACATGTTGTACCTACCGTGTATCAGCAGTATTCGTTGCTCTGTTTGCCTCACAGGTCGGTTACTGTTAGTGTTTAATTTCCTATGGTGCATTTCAGTTCAAGTCCTCTAACCAGAAATGGTAAACAGTACACTGTCGGTTTGTGGTTTTAGTTTTAAAGTGATCAAGAGAATCTAAGCTGCCTTTATTTGGTGGAAAAAGAAGAATTGTTTACCAAGGGGTAAAATCTTCCAGAGATGTGCAATGAATGCCTTTGACAGAGGACAGTGAACCCCTCCCTCTGTGTCTTAGTTTGCA
This sequence comes from Pempheris klunzingeri, assembly GCF_042242105.1. Lineage (NCBI taxonomy): Eukaryota > Metazoa > Chordata > Actinopteri > Acropomatiformes > Pempheridae > Pempheris > Pempheris klunzingeri. The sequence goes on from NC_092028.1 coordinate 13,686,221, forward strand.
TCATGTGACCTTTTGTGTTCTGTAACAATAGTCGTCCACCATATGAGTTTTCAAGTGACCTTGTTTACCTTGCACAGTACAGTTGCTTCAGTGAAGCCCCAGTTTTATTGATATATGAGAGCAGAGCAATGGGCGTAACAGATGTTATTTTTCTATACTGTCTGAGAGGAAGTGTGTATGTTGTCCGTTCATCTCCAGCGCTCTGTTAAACCATTAAAATCTGCTGTCTGATTATGTTGTATTTGACAGTCCCACCTGTTCAGTGGCGCTTGCAGCAGACCTCCCGTTTGCGGCGGGGTGGGAGATGGAGGTCTCCGTCCGGTTGGTGAGTCACCCCGTGGCTCTGTGTGTGAGTAAGAAACCACAGCCTGTCACTGTTTACCTCTGGAAACGCTGATATGGGCATCCTGACTGATGACTCAATAAAAATACACTTAAATTAAGTTTCTTTTTTTAATGCTTTTAATCTTTAACTGAACTCTGGTGGTATCGAGGTGGTGATTCTTTGTTTATTATATTGACAGACGACATTAAACTCGTTTTTTGTCTTAAATGAGCAGTTTCCAGTAGGTTTATGGGATGTTTTTTTCCCTTTAAAGCAGACGTGGGTGGTAGGACAGGAGCTCTCCAGGGTGCTGAACAGTTCCTCGTCGTCACTTCCTTGTAAAAAATTCTCGACATGGTTGTACTTCATAAATACTGTAAACGACACCTCTGCAACACTTTGATATAAATATTTAGTCAGGTTTGTGCGTGCTTCAGCGCACGGCTCGATGCAGTTTTACGTCTTTGTCGGGGATATAAACCCAAAGCGTGCAGGAGGAGGAAGAGGAGGGCACCACTGAAGGAGAGGAGGTTTAGTTTATTTACAGGAGCTCGTCTGCTTCGGCCCAGAAAACACAGTGACCGTATCGAATGGACGGGACGGACGACGTCTGTGGAGCACAGAGGAGGGAGATGGTTTCCTCGGACAGCGCGTACGGGTCATCTGCGGAGGACGGACAGACACCCACAGCCACCACCTTCCCTTACAACGAAGACCTGACGCATAAGGTGATTACTGAGCTTTGCACTAACTTTGATGGGAATCGTCTGAAATCTATCAACTCATTATTATAATGTGTCACTTTATCATTTGCACAATAGGACTTTTTCACAGAGGACATTTTGACGAATGAGGGCTGGATTCCATTTAGCTGCTTTACCTTCTGGGTACTGGCGTAGTGCATGCTGCTTTATTGTCACAACTTCCTGGGACACAGCTCCTGTTAATTACTTTAATTTCTTAATTACTGCATAATAACTTTAAGTATTTGTTTAATACTGAACACTTTGTACCTGAAAGCTTCACCTCTGTGCCCCAGCTTTTGTTTCAAATGCACCTCAATGAAATACAGGTTTTAAGAGACTTTCCAAAAGCTTCATTTCTGTACCAAAGTCTTGGTAGCATATCCTAAATGTAAACTGTGTGACACGATCGTTACAGGTTCTGCACAATATCAACATTTTCTTAAAACATGTTTACCTGTAAAAACTTTATTGGTACTTGGTTCATAATTACACTGTAAATCATAAGTTAGAATCTATAATGATATTTATAGGTATAATTGATGTTTATAGTTTAATTTCTCTATATATGATTTATTACAGTCCCAGGCGACCAAAGCCCCACATTGGGAACCACTGCAGTAAACCACTAATCAGCTGTAAGGTATTTATCAGGTAGACCTGTACAGTCTAATGTAATCCAATACAACAGCTCTGTAGTAAACCTGCTCCAGGTCACACAGCCTCAAGAATTACCACCAAGTTGGATCAACGCCTCTCGGACAGCATCACCAAAACTGCAGTCTGATCTGTGCAGGCGGCTGCTTAGATGAGAGTTTAGGGGGTTCTGTTTTCCATATTAATATCCTCAAGTGAATAAGCTCTACTGTTGCCTACTGTGCTGTTAATTTACACCACTGCTTTTGGCGGGAGATGGAACATAACTGGTATTCAGGCCTAAAATCCTGTTAATCCCTCTGTGATCACGTGCAGTAAATCAAGGAGCCAAATTCCTTACCTAGACACACACACACACACACACACACAGATGTATCATATGTAACACAGTATAAAACTGGCCAGAGCTCAATCCTAAATCTTATTGTTTTGCTGGATTAAAATAAAACACTTTTGAGACATTAGTGTTTTTATTGTCAGATAAACAGATGCATATCTTAGTGTGTTACTGCAGAACTAACACGGAACAAATTCTGCACATCTCGACTGATTCACAATATCAACACGTGCACAACATTTAAAAGCGTCTATTGCTTTAACACTGCAGCTGTTTTAATGTTTTCATCCACTTATAAGCTACGAGACCCTCAATAACTCAACTGTTCAGTATTAGTGGAATAAGGAGTGCATTGTTTGGGAGCCTGACAATATCCCGCTCGCTCAGTAATCAAACGTCGGGGTGAATTTGTTGTTTTTGAAGAGTCGCAGCCTGCCAGAAACTACACAGCACACTAGATACAGATGGCTCCACTTTCTCCAGGATTAAATGGGCCAATTGGCCCTCAGTTCCTTCAATATCTAATAAACTTTTAAGCACTCTTATGTGAATGTGTGGCAAGAAGCTAGAAAATAATTAGACATTTCTTTGAGAGCACACTTGAATATACGAACTTGAAATCTCTTCAGAACTGCTCAGTGGTTTTCTAAATTCTGTTGCCAAACTTTTTAGTACACTAATTAACCTTAATTAAGACCGAATGTAAAGTTATCAGCATTTAAAACATCTGCTGAATTACATTATCGTCTCCTGCTTTCTCTCTCTGCTGAATCCGCATAGCACTGCTCACAGTTTTTAAAAAAGAAAAAACAAGCCCAGCTTTTTCTTCAGTGATAGGGTGTTAGAGATGAATTTACATTTTTATTGAAAATCCCAGAGACCTGTGAGTGAGGGCCGCTTAGTCATCCTGACACTGTCAATAAAACACACACATGAGGCGAGGTAGATGTTTGATTCAATAATGTTGAATACTGGTGGCTACGTGTTATTTAAATAATCGCTGCTGTGTGTGAGTCTTCTGGTCTTCTGGTCGACCAGGATGTGTCTCAGGTTACACACGTGTGACTAAATGAGTTTAGTTGTCCTCCACTGGATTCTTCGGACACTTACACATATAACAAATACAGTCTTGGGTTTTCACTCAACTGTTTCATGGTAACTGTCTCATTATGAGACATCTGTGGGGCTCACTCTTGATGAACCCACACAGCTCTGAGAAATGGCGTGTCGCCATGGAGACACATTCAGCATATAGGACCCTTGCCACAGTAAACCCCCACCTCCATCCTTTCTCCACACACACACACACACACACGTTGAGTCCTCCTCTCTAACAGTGTTTGTCTTGAAAATGTTTACATGCCTGCATCAAAACTTGATGAGGGAGCCATGAATGAGTAATATGTTGATTTCACACTGGGCAGCTAAACGCTGCACAACTTCCCCTTCACACGGTGACTCATCCACACAGCAGCTTGCCACTGGTCTGCATCATTTGGACTTGAGGGCCTGTGTGTGCTTGTACCCACTCACACTGTGGAGGAATATCTGTGGTTGACCTCAGAAACTACTTCTCCTAACGCCTGTTATTCAAAAGTAAAACGAAAGCATCCTATGCACAGATTACTTATATCCTGTACGTTTTGTCTGAAGAGGTCTGAGTCTATTTGCTGGATTTTTTAAGCTTTTTCCTGTACTTGCAGTTTGGAAACTGTTGCTTTGCTCAGCGTTTTCAGAGGCTACATCTTCAAAGAAGCAGATAATGTCTGATTTCCATCCTGTATATCTGCACAAAGCGTCGTGATGCTTTTTAATTGAAGTCGAATGTGCAGAACTTGTGGATGTCAGTGATCAAAGTGAGTGTTTTGTGAGCTGCAGAGCGCTGCATGCTGTGCCGTATGTGGGCTCTCTGAGACTGCAGATAAGAGGCAGGCAGCAGGGCGGCGAGGAGGAGGAGGAGGAGGAGGGAGGAGGAGGGAGGAGGAGGACGGAGGAGGACGGAGGAGGACGGAGGAGGAGGACAAATGTCAACAGGCTGGATGCACCAGCAGCCCCTGATGAAACAATAACCATGGCGACCAGGCCGATTGATGCCTGCGTCCAAGTGGTGTGGTGTCAAATGAGCAGATCCCTGCTGGGGTGATGGATGACCCCCCCTCCCGGCCATGAGGACGGACGGTCGTCACACCAACTGTTAGTTTTTATTTGTGTGTGAGAGGTTCGATTTGTGTCTGGTAAAAGTAAAAGTTGCAAAAACACTTTGCACAGAAGTATAATCAGCTAAATGAAAGTATCAAAAGTAAAGTAGCTCTGCATAAGAAGCCACTGTGACTAATATATCATACTTAGAAATGTAAGCAGCATTTTACTTTAGTTTGTTTTAATGACTTTATATGATTTAGGTAGTTTAGGCCAGTGGTTCCCAGCCTGTGGTTCTGGTCCTTTAGAGGGTCACAATGTAGATCTGAGAGGTCTTTTCTCTGGTTTTTCCTTTTTTGTGAATTATGGGATAATTTTACCCCTCTAAATGAGCAGAGATCTTGGTGGAACTGCTAACAAATCTTTGACGTCAAGAGGATGACAAGACACTGGTTAAAGCTTTAACAGTAATCTTTATTTTATAAGCTTATTATGAGTTATTGTAAGATTATTTAGGCAAAATCTTTATTTGAAAAGTAACCACAAAGTATAAGGTTGGATAAAATGGACATATGTAGTGAAAACTGGTGAATATGTGAAAGAAGAGAAGGAGAAAAAGAGATAGATGTGTGTAATGTTGTTCTTGTGGCTGCAGGAACACTCTGCCTCCAACTCTGATACTGTTACACAGTTTCAGGCCCAAACACACACACACACACACACACACACACACACACACACACTCGCCAGTTCCCAGTTCACCACTGCACATGGCTCTTTCCCCTTGAAGGCATTAATCCAGCCTCCAGCCATCACATCGCATTACAGCACACAGAGCGGTGCGCTGAGCAGCAGATGAACATGTACAGTAACCTACACCATGTGCCCACTCAGTGTCCCGGCCTCAGGCGGCAGAGGCAGGCGCTCGGGCCTGCACACATGATGTCGCATCTCTCTGTGACTCTCTCTGCAGACGATCCTCGTGGGAGACAGCGGAGTGGGCAAGACCTCCCTGCTGGTTCAGTACGACCAGGGCAAGTTCCTCCCAGGGTCCTTCACTGCCACCGTCGGCATTGGCTTCACAGTGAGTCCACGCGTTAATGCCCTCCAGCACCCTCCCACCCTGAGTTTATTTTGCACTCACCCGTGTCTCAGTCGTTCACCCCAGTTCCCCTAACCCCGTTATGCTGCTGACTCCCCCTGATGAAGACATGTCGCTGTGATGGGCTCTTTGTACTGAGGTGGTGACACCACGGCGAAGCAAATCGTCGCTGTTTCTCTGCTGTTTGTGTGCCAGTGCAGTGCAGCATGAATCTGTGGTGTTCTCCAAGTGTGGGATGTCGCTTCTTCTCACTGCATTCATTATGATCCATAACACTGTAGGGAGGGGAGAGAGGTTGGGTGTTTGCATTATTACAGTTAATGATGCCACTGCCCTGATCAAATCACTGTGAGGAGAGCACCACTAATGAATGTCATAGCAGGCGGCTGTTTGCTGCTGGATGTTTGTAACAAAGCTGTTTTAAACAAGACTGATGTGATGCTTTGTGACACACAGGAGAGGAGGGGGAATTACTCTTTGTGGCAAGTGGAGACAAACAGCAGAGTTGTGTGGCTCATTTAGCGTATGCTTTTGCTGCGGTGGCAGTGGTGACTTTGTGGCTTTGTGTCACTGCCATTAGAGCAGCACAGAGGAGGCAGAGATCTGTGAGAAAGTATAAAATTGGCTTTGCCATTTCGCATTAGCATAAGTTTGTGGTTGTGTGTGATTCAGGGCTCAAAGAACCCTGCAGAAAAATGCGCAACGTAAAATCACTGCTGCTACAAATGTCTCCTTGGTTTAAAGTCAAGGGTAAGACGGCGCCTGCAAAGATATTAATATACAAGCACACAAGGTGAAAATGTGTCCAATGTTTGGGTTTCTTCGTAAGTATTTGTTGTTGTGGTGCGCCCAGCTGGAATAAGTTTTCACCGTTTACATTTGAAGGTCCCATATTATGCAAAATGCACTTTTTTAATATGGTTTGCCTGCAGACCACCGAACTACAAGAAAAGGCCGTCCTCTCTCTTCTTCTCCTGCTCCATCTCACGTAAAAACACACAGTTTAGATCTGGCTCCCTTTATGATGTCACAAGCGGATCTGTTGATCATGTGACCTCCTCCAGCATTTCAGCAGGCCGACTGTCCCTGCCCACTGAAAACCTTTCGAGTCCACCTCGCTGTCCGCCATTGTTTTTTCCTCCAGGTAACACGAAGAACTAAACAGCAGATCGTTCCACTCTTCTAAAACATTGCTGAAAACAGCAGCCTGTCTGCTATGAGACAAAGTGTGTTTTTTGAACACTAAACCACCTAAACCTGCTCTAGTCGGACCTCCAACAACAAGTGCGAGCTTGAACATGAGCAGAACGTGGGACCTTTAAGGCTTTCTCCTCTCTACACGTCTTTAATAGATATAAATAATAAAACAGTGAGTTCCGGGAGAAAAAGGCAGAAACAAGAACATAAAGAACTTCTTTGTGACCCTATGCAGAATTAAATCAGCCAGCTCCGTCTGCCAATGAATGTTTTATCATCATGTCAGAGGGGTGAGACGCTGCCTGCAGCTGGAAATGACACCGAGCGATGAGTTCATATGTTTGAACAAGGGATTACATGTCAGTTATGTAACAGAAGTGATCTCTGACCATGTGTCATTACTCCTGTCACCTCACTGAGAGGAGAAGAAGAGGAGACGCTCTTCCTCCTCATGTGAACACTGGGGGGAGACAAACCACTGCAGGAAAAGATTCATTTTCAGACTTGGTGGCAAATGAGTCTCAGTGAAGCCATGTCAGACATGCATGACGTGCTAATTAAATGAGGGGATTGGTGGATATTTATAGGAGCATCATTTTTTTTTTTTTTTCTTTTGTTTGTTTATTTTATCTTTATTCATTTAGGAGAGACGAGATTTGCGTAATTGTTTATTTGCCTGCTGTGGGGGAAAAAAAGTGGGTTGATTAAGAAGCTGGAAAAATAACAAAGGAGAGGAACTATTTTATGATATCTCATAGCAGCTAAAGGCACTTTTTACGCACATTTTCACCTTGTAGAACAATTTATCCATCTTTAGGAGAGCATCCACCTTATGCATGATGTGTATTGAAGCTGATAGGTGGTAGTGGAGCCTCTTCCCTCCTCTCCTGGCTCCCGGGCTCTCGGCTCTGACCCTCTCAGTGATCGAGCACCACCTGTGGCGGATGAGTCAGCCGCCAGCGCGTTTGACCCCCGCAGCTGTTTGGGGCCAGTGTCAGCCCGAGAGACAGCCCGATGTTTCACTAATCAGAAAAACACAGCCTTGTCGGAGCTGTCGACGTCTTCTCGCACACTCATTTAATCATCTGCCCACGCCAGGATGCAGAGAAATGTTTCCGCCTGTTTGCCACCACCGCTCCCCTCCTGATCGCTCCGTGTAGACGCCACCGCCGCTTGCTGCTTGATTGTTCTTCAAGTTTTCTTCGTCGCTTCCGTCTCCTGACAGTGCGATATTGAGGTGTGATTTTCCACGGGAAGCGCTCGGTGATCTTTCCCCCCCCTCCCCTGTTGTTGTCAGTGATGCGAGCAGAGGATTTGGAGGCTGGCGGACACCGGGACTGAGCGGCGGAGATCTCACACACACCGTGCGCGTCTTTCTTGGACACATCTCGGAGACAACTGTGTGTTTCGGTTTTGACAGCCTGCGCTCTTTTTTTTTTTTTTTCTTTTCTTTCCTCTTGGCATTGCGATGTCTGCAAGAAAGACATCGTTGACGGACAAGCAGACTAAAAACGGAACGTCAAAATATGTGTTGGAGAGATGCGCTTCTATTAACGAGTATTATGATATTGCCTTCAAGGTGTGTATTTCCGTCCTATTTGTTCTTCTCTGTGGTGCCGCTGGTGGAACAGGTGTCTGCATTTACTGTGGGTTTAGAACAAGTGGGTGTACCTGCAGAAAACAGCGTGCACATTCACTCCTCACATCTGGGGGTTAATGTGCAGAATTTTAAAAAGAAATCCAGCTGATTTGGCTTCAGGTATTCTGCTCATGAAACAGGCCGTGCTCACTGTTTGCATACAGGTGACAGAGCAGACACCAAGTCATCGGCCTGATGCTCTCATTTGTGTTACTGAGAAGTCCCTCTGAGCCTGTAAATCTCTGGGGGTCGCTTTGTCCGCCCTGTCTGATATGCAAATATTTGCTGAGGGTGTACTTGTTGCTCCTTGCAAATCCTCCCTGTTAACTAGTTATTAAAGCTGCAGCTGTAACTGCTTCACAAACACCCGCAGACAAAAGGAAAAGTTAAACTCTAAGTTTAATTATCACATTATCTGCACCTTATCTTCGTGCAGCTATGAGTCATTGTGTGATTAACGTCTAAGGTTAACATGACACGCTGCTGGATGGTTTGTTTAAGTGCACATCCTCTTGTTGTAATGAGGGCATCGACTAACAATAATTACTGATTCATCTGTAGAGTGTTTTCTCGATTAAATAATCACTTGGACGACAAAAAACATTAGAAAATAGCGTGAAAAGCCTGATATAATATCCTAAAGCCTAGAGTGACTTCATCAGGTGTCTTGTTTTGTCCGGCCAACATCTCCAAACCCCCCGAAACATCACATTTACTCTGTTGTAAGACCGAGAAAAGCTGCCTGTCCTCACATTCAAGAACACAGAAATCACATTTTTGGCATTTTGCTTGAAAAATAACTCAGTGCTCGCTGCAGCTCTAGTTGTTATGATATTGATTAGAGTCTGGGGAGGGTGCACACTGTGAAAATATGAGTATAAAATGACAGAGTTGGCGTTAACATCTTGAATCCGCTCTCCACTGTTGGCAGAGTGTCACATGCTGGTGGCAGCTCGGTCAACAGTGCACTTGGATTGGCCACATTAACTGAAAGCTCATCAGAATAATACATTGCACAATATTCCCATCTGACCCACACATCATGATCCCAGTTGTGAAATATTTCCCAGCACTCTATTGCAAAATAATTTATGCAACGTATCCCTGAGCTTTAATTTCCTCTTCATGGTAGGGGTTGTGATTCTTATCCTACCATTGTGTACAGGCTGTCAGTAACCTGTTGTCCCTCTTCTCTGGTGGTGGGTTTGCTTTAGGTGATGCTGCTGGGAGACTCGGCCGTGGGGAAGACGTGCATCTTGGTTCGCTTTAAAGATGGGGCATTTCTGGGAGGCAACTTTATAGCCACCGTTGGAATAGACTTTAGGGTGAGAGAGATGCTGCCGAACGGCCCTAGACTCACAGAATGATTCATTATGTTGTTCATATTTCTGTGTGAGCCATTAACGGTTTGTCGTTTATGTTCTTGTTACTCCCGTGAGAAAATATTTAGCATCTGAAAAACAACCCAATGATATTTACGAAGCAACAAGAGAGCCACTTGTTAGAGTGACTGCTGCCCAATTATCACCTTATTCCCGCGCAGAACACTTCATCATTCTGCGATGATAGCACCAAATGTACAAATCCTCTCGCCAATCAGTCAAGTTCACAGACCACTTGTGCTGCGAGGCGCTGCGGATAGCTTCATAAATGTCTTGGCAGATGCCTGCCCACGTCCCTGTCTCCTGGAAAGATTGGCTGCAGCTCAACGTGGCCCTGGAGGAGTCACACTGCTGACAGACGAGCTCCTATCTAGTCATGTATACCTCATGCACGCACACGCACGCGCGCACACACACACACACACACACACACAGTGACTGTCGCTGGGTGAATTTGGAGCAGATTTCTACTGTATATCTTCCTCCTCTGGGATGAACATGAAAACAGGCTGTTTGTCTGCTCCCCTCCAACCTCCTGTTTACCTCCAATCAAGGCAAAACACTCACACTAATGACGAGCCAAGCAGGGGCGACTGGAGGAGGAAATTGTGTTGCATTAGCCGGAGTGAAGAATTGTCTTCTTTGGATGTCATAGTAGACATTAGAGAGCATAATGGGTGTCTGACAGATAGAGCTGTATGGATGTTGGCTGTTCAGAAGCATGAATATTTCATCGTGCCCCCCCCCTCAAGTACTGTGGCCGATATCCATTCATAAAATGCATTGAAAAGGGAACTGACACTCGTTTCCACTTGAAAAACATGGATGGATGCCTTGTCATGATTCATTCAGACACACGGCTGTCAGTGTAAGCGATTACCTTTTGTTTTCCTGCTTGTTTCATAAAACATCAGCACAGCTTCTTAGAAACGGTGTCAGGTGGGAGACACAGTTGAGTCAAAATGCTGAGGTTGTCCTCTGTGCATGGAGAGGCAGGCAGGCTGTTGTGGCAGCTTGTAACATGGCCGGTCTATTTTCGGCATGCTTCCTTGTAGCAGTTACTCAGCATGCAGGCTCCTCTCACGTCATAATTGGGGGAAAAATGGAAACCCATGGCAACTAATGCAGGGGTTGAACCATGTCCGTTCTGCCAAGGCAGAGGATTCAGCAGGTGGCAGCTTTAGCTTTGCACACATCGCAGAGGTTCCTTTTGTTACTGTGCAGCTCCTGCAGCATTCTTTTCGGGCGCATGCATGTGCTCCTGTGCATTCACAGGAAAAGGCAGTGGCTTTGTGATGACCTGTCACTGATATGAAGTTATGAAGTGATTGAGGAAGTGCTGAAGAAAATTTTCAACCCCCACTTCCTCCATCTGAGCCTCCCTCTCTTTGCTGTGCAAGGTTGAAATGCGGTTGTGACCTGGCTTGTTGCTGTCATAGCTCATGGTAGCATAAAAAAAACAAAATACACCCAGACGAGAGAACCTGTTTTTCTATTTTGTCACTGCATGTTGAAATGCTTCATCAACCTTTATAACCTTTATATCTCAACCTTTATATCCACTTCACTTTTAAGTCCCTCAGGATTTTATTTGCTGCTTTTTCCCTTATAACACACCCATCCGTCTGTTTTAGCTGGGGCGCCTAAACTATTTTTGGCCAATCTTTTCTCTACAGGAAATCAGAGGGCACCCCTACGTTGTGCAGGAAATTAACGGGGGAGTCGGTTGTTATGCTGCCAGTCGTCTTTCTCACTGTTGTGTAATTAAGTCTAATCCGAGGACCTTGTTGTTGTGTGGGTGTTGCAAATTACTTTCTCTGCCAGTATTCAAAGCCACTTTTAGTTGTCTTGTCTCTTTTGCCACATGCAGTCTCTGAGCTTTTTTTAATCTGCCGCGACGTTCGTCATCAATTTCTGTGCAGTTTTCTCAGCACTCCAGTCCATAAAGCATATGGTGGGTTGTCAGTCTCACGGCTCCTCTTATTTCTGCAGAATAAAGTGGTGGATGTGGACAACCTGAAAGTCAAACTCCAGGTGAGAGCATGGACTTTTTCTCTGGACCTCTGTAAGACCGACTCTACATTTTGAGTCATTGTTTGCACTGACACTCCTATCAAGGTCTCTGATATTGTGGTGCTATACGGAGTCTGCACGGTTATGTGCCAGCAGAAAACTGTTAATCTGAGGCGCATCTATCGTCATAACCTGTTCCTTCAACACTAAGTGGGAGGCGCCAAAATTAGACTCCTCTGCTGGCCAGAGTAAATCCTTTTTTTTTTCTTGCACGGGCCCTGCACATGGTAAAATCCTGTAATTAATTCTAAAATAGACTTTACTACCACAAGTCTGTACTGTACAAAGGCAGAGAGCCAAATAAGACAGACAAGCTGGAGTTGAGGATTTAAGGTTGTGTGACAGATGGAGAGGATGTGATGCTATCATTTTATGTCTTTTTAAAATGATTATTTTACAATAAAAATGAAAAATCATTGACCATAGATACAACCTAAAAACTGCATCCTGCCTCTGGACAAAGAACACATTGCCAGCAAACAAAATGTACTTTTTCTTTACTATTATAATTTCTTTTATTCTATTAATTCATATTTGAACACATTGAAATATGTGATTTGAACTCAACTAGAGTTAAAGGCTGCAATGGATTATTGCTACGCCGCTAAGCTAGGCTAGTTCTAACTTCTAGCATGATTAGATGAGCTATTTTTTATTCTTGGTAGCTCCTTCCGTATTGATCTGGAACATAAAAACTAAATTACTAAGATGAAAGTTAATCACATTTAATGCATTTCAAGTACAGGAAACTGCTGTAAGGAAAAAAAGAGGAGGAAGTACATTTAGCTTTAGCAGCTAATGCTAACTATATCATTAGTGAGTGACTGTTAAGTCTTTAACTGTTTTCTTTGAAATAATGTACGTCTACAAGAAAACATGTATAATGTATTATTCTGGTTTTAACTACATTTTGGCTAAAAATATTGTCATTCCATTTTGGCTTTGTAGGACGCTATAATGGCGGGTTTCTGCCTCGGTCGCTGGCGGTGGAGGATTTTCAGGATGTTCAGTTTTCCCACGTGAGCTGCTGTGTAATTATGTGGTTTGTCTCGCAGATTTGGGATACAGCCGGCCAAGAGAGATTCCGCAGCGTAACGCACGCCTACTACAGAGATGCCCAGGGTAACCTTTGGTTTTTATTTTTCACTTCCTCATTCTGTGTGTGTGTGTGGGCGGGGGTAGTAAAGGTAAGGAAGCAACCTGGTTGAGACATTTTTTAGTGTGCATAGAAAGTGTGTGTAGGTGTTGATGTGTGTTACGTAAGACAATGTACAGATAACAATCAAGGTGCAAACAAACTGCTCTTTTATTTCCTCTTGCAGCGTTACTTCTGCTATATGATATCACCAGCAAGCCGTCTTTTGACAATATCAGGGTAAGACCAGTTTAAATTACTTTCCCTCCCACTTTTTCTATCACTCACTCTCTCTGTTCATTTTCACTCCCTAAACCCTCTCAAGCTGAACGCCTCACTGTCTATTTACATGCAAAGTACCACGAAGGCCTCCAACATTTTCCCACAGCCCTCTTTGGAAATGACATGATGTTATCATTTGCTTCACTACACAGTTCCCAGTTTCAGTAATGAAAAGCAATAAAAGTGTTCAAGGATAAGAGTGACTCAGTCTCACTGTGATTGATTGGAGGATGGTAAAATACTCAGCTGAGGAGGACAGGGAAAATGAAGACTTTAAGTGGTGGCGTTTGTTTCGTTTATAGATCAATCCCTCTTTCTCCTCCCCTCCTGTATCTGTCTGTCTGTCTGTCTGTCTGTCTTTTGTACTTTTAAAGGCCTGGCTGACTGAAATACACGAGTATGCCCAGAAGGATGTGGTCATCATGTTGCTCGGCAACAAGGTGAGCAAAGCTTCCTTTTTGCGTTACATAAAAAGATCAGGTGGATAACTGGTCCCTAAGCGCAATTTTAACACACTCTTATCACACTCAGACAGACACGTGAATGCTTAAAAGCCAGAAAATGTCTCCACTGTGCAGCACATGCATGAATGCAAACTCTACTTTGCTTATTTAACATTTACAAGTGAAACGCAGTCTTAATCGTGCTTGTGTGTCTCTGATTTATGTTTTTAACATGCACACTTGTCTGTGAAAAGAATTTCCCCTACGGCGAAAACAAATAAGTCCTCATCAACACATTAATTTCTTACTCATCACCCAGTGTTATTTGATCATTATGACTGGTGCATTGAAAACGTGTCACAAAACTTGCTAATCACTTGCTTGAAGCTACCCTTGCATAAAACCATTTCCTCCACAATGCTGCTGGTGATAGAAGAGAGAAATGTTCATGTCTCACCGCAACCAGCAGTCATTGCTAATACATCTATAAGCTCCCTCTGGTGGCGCACACAGGGCTCACCCTTCTCCGGGGTCGCACATGTCACACAGCAGCAGCTCAGATCATTTGCTGTGAGAGCAGCCGGACGCGCGGCATCAGTCTGTGGGAGTGCTGCTCTTCTGCTGGAGGTGCAGTTTCTGACATTTCATCAGTATGAAGGAGATGCGGCTCAGCAGCTGGTGGCGGGGCTGCCGGATAAGAGGCCGCACGTGCTGACAGGATGGTGCATCACTGTAGCTAATGGCGTGGTGCATCTGTGACCCCTCACCTCTGCTGTGATGCCTTGTTTTCTCTTCTCTTACAGTCAGACATGGCCGCAGAGAGGGTCGTGAAGACGGAGGACGGAGAGAAGCTGGCGAAGGTAATGGATGATGGCATGAGCTCATAGTCTCAACAACGGATGCTCCAATTTCTCCTCTAGATAAGAGAAGATATTCCTTATCTTATCTCATCTTATGCCATTTTAGGAATATGGGGTACCATTTATGGAGACCAGTGCAAAGACAGGAGTCAATGTGGAGCTGGCCTTCCTCGCTATAGCAAGGTAAGTCTTAAAGCTGCACTGATCAATACTTTCATATTAGCAGTGGAATGTGTAATGTAAAAGGAGTAGTTCAGAGAATCATCACCTCACTGCACAGCATCTCTTCAGTGTTTATTTTAGCTCCTTGTTTTGATTCACTCTCATCAGCAAACATTTGATTTCACCAAAACCAAGCTCTGGTAAACCCACTGTTAGCAGCTAGCTGCTGAACAGAAGGCAGCATTTAGCAGCTGGAGAGCCACTCGGCATGAAACACAGTTAAAAAGGGGTGAACATTAAATTTTAAATATTAAATTCTTTATGTGGCCAAACACGCGACTCCAAATAAATGGTAATGTTGCTCCGTGTCTGCTGAATGTGTAAATAGGCAACTGTATGCTAGCAAGTTTCCGTGATAAGATAAAAAATAATGATGGTTTAAGAAGCGTGTGATCTAATGCGATGTTTTCAAATGTGCTTTTTTTTACTCTATTTTTGTCCTCACTCAAATTAGAACATTTAATTTTGTCATACAGCCACGGAAGTATGTGGACGCCCCCCCCGTCCAAAAGAAAAGACAAGATCAGCCTTTATTGAAGGGTTTATTTTTAGAAGAGTGGAGGCTGTTACAGCAGCACATTAATGCCCACAGTTTTAGTGTGTTCAGTGTTTAGCAATCACTTGTGGGTGGGATGTCTGGGCGTCCACATACTTTTGGACATGATTGGTTAATCAGTCTTGTGTCTTTATTCTGAGCTCTAAATCGGGCAGTCGTGGCAGTTTTGTTCATATTTTGGAGACAAGATGGTAGAAAGAAGCAACAGGCAGGTCTGCAGAGTAGATTCCTCTCTACAGCCCAACGCCCACGTGAATGACAGAAAACAGCTAAGAATTAAGAAAAGTAACAGCAAAAAAGAGGAAGAAAGGGGGAAAAAAACCAATCCAAGTACTTGTGGATAATACAGAGAAGTTGTTTGTGCTTTTCTAGTTTCCACAGTCATCTACAAGTGATTCCAAAAACAAATATTTCACGCTTCAAGAGCTACATCTTGTTTTAAATAGTCGTCTGCGGTGAGAAAATTAATGTCTCTGCAAGCTGTGCTATAAAAATGCATCTTTCTCTGCTTGTAGTGGAAAGGCCAAAACAAAACGAAGCAAACTGAATACATTTTTCGTTTAGTTCATCATGCCTCTGGATTAATAAACGCTGATGTTCCACATAAAGGGTTTGTGTTTTAATCTTCTTCAGGTGTGCAGCTGAGAGCCTCCTACTCCGGGTCGAACATTTTCATATTTCTTTGACTTGGCATTGCTGCTCACGAGCCTCCCTCTGATTCCTGCAGCTAATACACGCTAATGGTTTTTAGCTCATTTGTTGTTTTGTTCCTGTTGGCTCGTCATAACGGGATCGTACGGGTTTGAGGCTCCCCACAGATCTCAAGCATAAACTGTGCAATTCCTTTTTTTTTTACTGACATCCTTGTGCGCACACCTTTCTCACTGAATGGCAAGAAATGTGAAAATGATTGTCATTTAGTCTAAAAATGTCTCTTTGCACAGCGTGTTCCCAGAGCTGTGGAAAGAAACAATGTCGGTGCTTTGCTATCTTCATGCGACGGGTGTTTTAAGTGCAAGTTAGATCAAATGATTCATGTCAGGCGTTTTGATTAAATATCAGTACAGAGGGATGTTTCTCTCCCTCGATCCCTCATGCAAGCTCCTTTTATTTCTCTTCCTTCCTCATTTTCTTGATTTGCTCAGTCTGTCTGTGCTGCATCCCACTCATCCACCCCCTCTGTATCTAACTTCCTGTGTGTCTCTCCCTCTCTCTCTCTCTCTCTCTCTCTCCATCAGGGAGCTGAAGCACAGAGCGACCCAGCAGCCCAATGAGCCCAAGTTCCAGATACACGACTACATCGAGTCTCAGAAGCAGAAGTCTGGCTGCTGTGGCCTCATGTAGCTGATCCTGATCACCAGGCGGAGAGAGTCACAGAGAAGAAAGAGAGAGAGAGAGAGAGAGAGAGGGAGGGAGAGTGAGAGGTAGAGGGAGGGAGATTAAAATGTCTGCTCTCTTAAAGAAAGCCAATCCCAGCACCGAACCTGAGAGCGGATGTGCCCTCGTCTTCTCCACTGACCTTTTTAACTGAATGGAAGTGAATCTGGATCGGCAGCCATCCCCTATCAGAAATGTGAATTTGAAAATCTCTTTTATGTCATGCGTAGAAATGTTTGTGGTCTTTGTGGTGACGGTTGTATCAAACTACAAGTCAGGAGTTACAATCTGAAATGCTATATCCATGTGCAGGGGCAAAAGGAAAACCTTTATCATCCTACTCTCGACCCTCATCAATATGGCTCTTTTATTTAAAGGAGGGGGTGTCTGCACTTAAAGGGCAATTACACCCTCAATTCCAGCTGTCTGACAGGACTTTCACAGCCACTAGAAGCATGTTTATGTCCCTTTGAGAGAGTCACTGTGTTGTACATGGGCCAGCAGCTCTACTACGAGAGGCTCTCCAGTTGCTGACGCTGTTTATCGCGGTTAACGTTTCTTTGCATCAGTCCTGAATATCTTGTTAGGCTCTGAATATGGCACAGTTAGCGGTTGTTTATGTGTGCTCATCAGACTGGCTAACGCTAGCAGCAGCTTTACATGAGAGTCACAAACGGGGGCTTTAAACCTACCAGGAGAGATTTACATGGTTTAATGTTCTAAAAACACATTATTTTTGTCACGCCAGACGCGGCTGCTGCAGCTGTCTGCACGCTCCATTAGGAGAACGCCGCTGCTTTACTTTCGCCTTGGACGTCCTCATGTTACCAGCAGCCAAAGTTAGTGAGGAACAAATACTGGCGGACACAGTGAGGTAGATTCAGGAGGTTGTCAGTGGGAGTGGATAGTCGGCCCACCGAAGGGCTGGAGCAGGTCACATGATCAACAGATCCCCTCATGACATCATAAAGGGAGCCAAACTTAAATGGAGCTTTTTCCACACATATTTGCTGAAAGATGGAGCGGAAGAAAAAGAGAGAAAACAGTCTGTACTCAGAGTTTAGTGGTCTCTGGGCACGCCGGGGACACACATTTGTTGTAAAGAAATGAAAAAGTGCATTTTGCATAATATAGGACCTTTAATGAGCCAGTGTTCTGCTTTTTATATGTGGGGTCAACATACATAACAAAATCTCTGAGTCTTGCCTATTTTGTCACAATGAGGGGCGAGAGAATAATTTGGCTGAACCAGACTTTCAAATCAAAGCAGATACAAGCTAACTTTGTGCAGAACAAAGCAGACGCTACTTATTTTTTCACCTGTATTTACATCATATGCCCTCAAGAATCGATGTGATTACGTGTACAGAGCATAAAAGATGATTTATAGTTCCTCTTTAATTAAGGCAGGATCCTGTTTGACCTCATGTTTGTAATGACCTTCAGCGACCCTACTCTCAGAACTGTCGCCTTTTTCATCCCACTGGAGTTTGCAGGCCTGACTCCTAATAAATAACAGTTTTCTAACAATTAACAATCAATGCGACTGTTGATGTGGATATAGCATTTTGTCATGCAGCTCTTAGTTTGTCTTCATCCCAGTTTTAGCAGGCTGTGAACTGAATCCCTTTTGGCCTTACAGTCTTCATCATTATTCTTTGATAAATCAGTGTTTCAGTGGACTTCAGTCTCACAGTCAGATTGTAGCTGAAATGATCGCGTCTGTTCACATCTGTACTGCTGTTAGATAGAATAAACGTTTTGAGGGCGCTCGCCCATTGTGCGTCTGTCTGTACATTCAATTCAGGGCCTCATACAAAGAGATTATCATTATTTTTTTCCTTGTTTTTCTTTGGTTAAAGATTCCTTAGCATGCTATTTGCCTTTTTGCCATTCCCACAGCACCCCCAAACACTGTTGTGTCTCCTGTTACGATGGATGTTGTTGTCTAGATTGTACCGAAGCTGTATTTGTTCATGCACCTGCATCGTGTAACTCGTTTCTTTGTACAAGGTTCATTATGAATGTTTGCTCGTCAAACCTGCTCAATGTCACATTTGTCCTTCTTCTGAGGCGTCACGGTGATCACAAAGTGCCATGAAAGAGTGCTTTGTTATCATATTATATATATAAAAAGTATATTTTGTAATGTATGTGGTGTTTTATTGAAGTCACTCTCATCTGTGTGTTGTGAGTGTGTGTGTGTGCGTGCGTGCGTGCTGGGGTTTTGGAGGAAAGGGGTGGGAGTGACAGGATGTGCTGAGGTTAATGAGCCACTGTGTGGCAGCAGCTACCCTGTTTATTCTCTAGCATGTTGCACTAGAAAACATCAGTGTTTTATTAATCAGACACACATGTTGACGCTGTCTTTGACTCTATTTCATGCTATTATAGAGGAACATTGATGCCCAACATCTGTATTATGATGCTTTTGTTAGTACTGTGGTTGCCTTGAGGTCGTCTTCGTGTGTCAAGTGGAAGTTAGTGGTTATGTTTTATACCTGGAGCACACTGGTGATTCACTGTACTGGGCCACACACCTGCATCCACCTCCTCCCACTTACATCTACAGAATGAGTCACACTGCAGACTCGCAACTTGTTTGGATGATTTGTCTTAACTAAACTAACTAAAGCTAAATTCCCTTGAACACACTGCCGTTATCAGCACTGATGCTCTGGTGGCTTTTTGAATCTCCAGGAGTGTGGAGAGATCCTGTCTCTGTCCTCTTATCAGGTCTGGAAGCACTCTCAGCTGAAAAGTCAAATCCTGCCCGAGGTTTTAGCTCAGCAGCTTCCTGCCAGGCTCTATTTTTACAGCCGAGTCACTCATATCTCTGAATGGCTGGAGGGGCTCCGAGTTACCTGGCTCCTTAAGACTAGAAGATTAATATCTAGTTAGGCTTCTCAAAATGCCTAATTTGTGCCTATTAATCAAGAATTTAATCTATCTGAATAACTAGGTCTCATTTGATAAGTGGAACTAATGTAACTGGGGCAAATAGAGCTTAGATTTTACTTCTGGCAGCCAGAACCCACCTTCTCAAACCCCCAACCATAATAAACAGTTGCATACTGTATATCTAAAACATCACATTACTGAGATGAGTGTGATAAGGTCACAACATAATTACTGTGAAATATCACAGACAAAGATGCTGCAATTTATGTCTGTCTGGCCAAATCACACTAAAAAGATATAGTTGGATGGATATTAGATTCTTCCTTATGGAACATTCCCCATAATTACTAACAGTCTGCAGCACTGAACAGCAGAATAATACTGTAGGCTATTAGGAAAATGAGTGTACAAATAAACAGCAGTAAGGGGAGAGTATTCTAGGTTTACACAAGAGGGCAAAGTGTTGTAAAATAGAGGGGGAAAACCTTTAGATATTAAGTATAAATGTGTGTTAAAAAACAGTGTTAAAACTGAGCTGAGTTAACAGCGTGAAAAATGCGCACAAAATGAAAGTGATAGGAAAGTTTAAACAATTTAAACACAAACTGTGAGGAAAAAACAGTAAAATGTGTGAAAACTGGAGCCATTTGAAAGGAGACTCATTTCGTAAGATTTCAAAATAAAAGTCCTGAAAGTTGCAGCGCCTGCTTTCAGCTCTCACGATCTTCATCCCAGCACTATCTCGGCTTCTCATCTTCATCATGTATTTTCCTGGACAGCCTCTGGTTGTGTTTACTCCTCCATTCCTCATTGCTACTTTGCATGAGGCGGCCAGCTGGGCTGTTCCGTGAACGCACCTCCCTCTTCCTGAGTGACTTTTCCTACTTTTTGTCGCACGCTGAGAGGGAGCGACTGCAAACCCGAGTCCAGTCCCCGGGTCAGGACCCTTCACTGCTCACAGTCTGACACCAGGACGCACGGCGAGGATCACTGGAGACCAAACCAGACACTGGCTCGTCTCCGTGCAAGTGGACCAGAGAGCGGGACAGACACCAGCACCGTTTCCCACGGACTGATCTCCCCAAGAGGGCGGGGGTTGGGTGTTTTTCTGAAAGGGTACCACTCACTCACACACACATCCCTCCTCAGCAGCATCCCGATCAGCTCCTCTGATCGCTTCTGCTGTGATCGAGCAACAGGTTGAGCCGCAGCGCGAAGGCGAGTGGAGCCAAACCATGCCGAGCAAAAGCCAGTATCTGCGCCCCCGGCTGTGCACACTGGAGAAGGGGGACAACGGCTACGGCTTCCACCTCCACGGGGAGAAAGGTAAGACGGGGCAGTTCATCCGCCTGGTGGAGCCCGACAGCCCGGCGGAGACCTCCGGGCTGCGCGCCGGAGACCGGCTGGTGTTCGTAAACGGGGAGGACGTGGAGAGCGAGAGCCACCAGCAGGTCGTGTCCCGGATACGAGCCACCGTGGGCCGGCTGGAGCTCGTTGTGGTGGACCCGGACACGGAGCAGCTGCTGAAGAAACACAACATGAAGTGTCTGAAGGAGTATGTCACCGAGGGGGTCCCGTTACCCTTCGACGAGGAGGAAGAGGAGCAGGAGCAGGAGGAGGTGGTGGTGGTGGAGGGTGAGGAGGTAGATGGGACAGAAAATGGGGATGAGATACACGCCAAGAGGGATGAGGTGGAGGAGGAGGACGAGGAGGAGGTGGAGAAGTTGGAGGAGGAGGAAGAGGAGGAGGAGGAGGGGACGCACAGGGAGTCCACGCCGGTCCTGGAGAGTAACGGAGAGATCCACGGGCACGTGGAGAAAAAGCTGAGCATCAGCTCTGAGAAGGTGAGTCCAAGTGAGAATAAGTGGAATAAGAGTCTCTCCTCTGTCTTCCAGCTTTAGTTTGCAAAAAGAAACAAGTCAGACAAGGTGCTCTGTGTCTGTAACATGGAGAACATGCTGCTCAGCTTTGGGATCAAGTAAAAACAGGGATCAAACCAAACTGTGACCCCTGTGTCAGTCTGTGAAACTGCTGCTCAGCTTTCCCCCCTCAAATAACCAACCGATAGTGGTGTGTGTGTGTGTGTGTGTGTCAACAGCAGTGACACCAAAGTAGGGAAAACAGTTAGAAAAGACATGCTGTGTGTGTTTGTGTGTTAAAACCAACCATAACAAATATCTGACATTGCTAAACCCTCCACAACAAACAACAGGAAATAGTTCTCTGTGGTGTATGATGTCTTTTTCCTCCACCAAATGAGTCCCACTAAATGAATTTTTTCAACCTTTGATCTTTGTCTGTAAAGCATTATGGGCACAGTCTCACCCCGCTGTGGCCACTTGTTGCTGTGTCTGCCTTTGTTTTGTCCTGCCACGCTGTCTCTGTGTCTGTCTGGGTGTGTGTTTATGTGTGTGTGTGTGTGTGTGTGTGTGTGAACTCTGGACCAGGGGTTCATTAAAAAGCACTTGAGCAGACGAGGGTCCCTCCGGTCTGGAACATCTGTGCCCCCTCGCTGCTTGCTGGATGTTTACCCCGGAGGCTGTGTCTGTCCTCCTCGGTGCGTTGCTGTAGGTGGGAGTGTGGTGGGAAGAAGGGCCACAGCGAGCAGAGCCGGCGGCTATCACAAACAAAGACTCAGAGAAGACCCTGCTGTAGTCTTTTTATTTCACTTGCTTGTGTCTACACACAGTGATTTTACGCCCATGTGATGGCAGATAGGAGCCATTCTGGCACCTGTAGGGTTTGATTGTTGCATGGAATTGTTGTTATAGATCTCTGGAGCTGACGGGAGCTCAGCAGGGCCTTTGGGAGTTATGTTTTTGGCGTTTTGAAGATTTTTTCTTTCCTCATGAGGCCCAGCACTTGAGCACTGCCGGGTTATGTTGTTTGTCCTGGGAATATACAGCGATTGTTCCCGTGTTTACTCCCGATACTCTCCACAGATGGCCTAATGGAGCTGTGGCAGAACAGCTCACACTGGCACGCAACCCAGAGGGAAGTGGCGTCGAAACAAACAATAGCGCTCCCAACAAATTCGTTTTGGATTTTCATTTCAACAGCCTCCCAGAGTTTGACATATGGAGCAGAAATCCAGTGCGAATCATGCTAAGCAGTGAGCCCTGTTGGGAATTTCTGTTTTTTCATACAAAGGCACAGTGTGTACAAGGCCAAGATTTCACAAGCTGAGGAAGTGAGCCTACTTAGGGACAGAGCACACAGCAGAGTGTGTGAGTGTGTAAATTGGACTCAAGGGATGAAGTTTAGAGTCTGTTATGTCTCTATGTGGCAGTCAGAGGCACCTCTGGGTGCTGTTTTTTGCATTGACTCCACTCTTTCTGGAATTTTCTCCCTACATCCTGTCCGGCATTCCAGTGCCCGAGCCCTGTGGCCCAGCCAATCACCCACACACACACACACACACACACACACACACTCGCACACACACAAAGCTCATAGAGCACAAACACACTCATGTACAGCCTTGGAAGAGACACACACTGCGTTGGTCCAGCAGTCACACTGACGTCCTCACCTCCGCCTGTCTGGCCTCGTCTTTGAAGCGACACAAAAGAGGGTCCGAGAGAGCGACGCCTTCTCCGGAAACCGAGGAACTTCGCTCAAGGTTGCCATGGTTACGCTGATGTGGTTTTATGCAGCGAATGCATGTGTGAGGACGGAGGTAGGCGAAAGTGAGACAGCGCAGGGGAGGTGCGAAAAAGAAAGTGGGCGAGCAGTGATGAAGGTCAAAACATGGAGCGTGGCCCGGGAAGAAAATAGGAACTGCTGTCGTCATCGTGGAACAAAACACACACACACACACACACACAAAAAAGAAAACACATCCCGGGGTCCAAAGGTCATAGTTCCGTTGTTCGTTGTTCGATCGTTGTTTACCAGGCAGTAAAATTCTTACTCTGCTGTTGTTGAATGCAGTGGATGCTCTTTCCCTCGGCTCATATTACAAATTGAAATCCATCAGATCATCCAGAGAATAACTTGGAAACAAGCGTTTGTGTGCTGCCTGTCTCTGTGGCCTCACACACACTTTAGAAGGTGTGACCAGGAGGGAAGATTTACAACAAGCAAAACACGTCTCGCTGTACATATGGACACCAGACTCAGAAAAGATGTGAACCTTCCTTTAATCTGATCATTTTAATGATTAATGGCTGAATTGTTTAGCTTTTTAAATGTCAGGAAATAATGTGAAAAATGCCCATCACAGTTTTAGGAGCCAAAAGAGGCATCTTCAAATTTCTTATTTTGTCCTGCCAACATCCCAAACCCCAAACTTGTTCAAGAGAAAAGCTGAGAATCAACATATCTGAGAAGCTGAATGACAAAGAATTTACTGTCAAAGTGTTTGACAGGTTTGAACAACACAAATCAGTGAACTCTATCAAATGTGCGATTAGTTACTTAAGAGCCATTTTGCAGTCAAACCCATTAAAATGTGTTTGTGTCGTCTGTTCTGGCTCCTTCTTCAGCCATTCATTCATATTGAGGACAGAGAGAGAGAGTGTGTGAGGGTGAGAAGTTTCTGGGAGTCTTCCTGGCTGCTTACACAAGACTGTCTTTAGACACTAATTACAGGAGAGGGAGAGCGTTTGTGTCAGATGAAATTGACTGCGGCTAGATGAGATCTGGTAATTTGGCAAGTGTTCCTAAAAGCGTGTAATCTCTGCGGAGGTATGTATCACTGCGTACGATCTATCTACACCGCGGGCGCTCGTGCTGCAGAGGCCTTAAATGAGACAAGAGGGCGTCTTTATGCCGAAGTGCCTGCTGGTCGTCACTTCTCCCCTCTAATCTGAGCCTCTAATCTGCACATTCACATAAAACCTGCTTATTAAAGAGCCTGATGCCTCCCACTGCTCTCACCACACGTGCTTGGTTTTACACAGAAAGCGCAGCTCTTTAACTGCACGGGACAACGTGTTTTCCCTAAACAAATCATCCCCAAGCTGTTGTGTGGGAGGATTCAGCCTATATTAGTACACACTCCACTGTACTGCATTGCCTTCAGTGTATGGATCGACGGATGGTCTTTTTAATTGGCTTGTATGGGCTGCCCATAGCTCACTTTACCAGTCCCATGTGTGTGTGTGTGTGTGTGTGTGTGTGTGTCGCCTGTAGCAAACCCTGATGTTAATCGTGTGTCTTCACAGTGACGACATCCACATACTTCTTCCCACTGTGGGAGCACTTCACTGACCATGAGCAGGAATTACTCAGCTGAGGGTTTCATTATTGGTCTCAAGGGAGGTTAGCATCACATCTTGGTGACAATCCTATCTGCACATTGTCATATCTTGTTGAGAAAAATAGATTTACTTGAGATTTGAGAGTTTACCTTTGACTTTTTTATCAAGTCCACATTCGCTGACATCTGATGTAATGCCTTCAGGAATAACCTGATGTTACGATTTTCTGTTAATAGCGCTAACGTAAACTTTCGATGATTGTTTGTCATGCACTAGAGGCAGGAACAGCCACACCTATGGTAACTATTTGGGCCAGGATGGTCAGGGGTGTGTTTCTGGCTGCCT
Organism: Pempheris klunzingeri; assembly: GCF_042242105.1. Taxonomy (NCBI): domain Eukaryota; kingdom Metazoa; phylum Chordata; class Actinopteri; order Acropomatiformes; family Pempheridae; genus Pempheris; species Pempheris klunzingeri. The sequence goes on from NC_092028.1 coordinate 13,711,140, forward strand.
GCTGCTGTCTATGGGAGTCTCGGCCTGTGTGCAGACCCCAGGACGTTTGTGCTGGTTTCCTGTCATTGTCTTGATCCTCCTCTCACCCTCCCAGCAGCTTGTAGCAGGACACTAAAGTGGAGCTTAAAGGTTAGAGAAACTATCTCGCCATCACTCTGTCTGGGCAGCGAAGTGCCTGCAATGAAAGCAAGGTATAAAACACAGAAAAATTACACAGAACGCTGGTTGAATAGTAGCTCCAGCAGCAGACACTGACTCGTGGTTCAAGGTAAACAGTATGTCCGGTCGTGTGTGTCATTGAAGCCATCGTGACAGAGCCAGGTATTGTTCAGGCTCTCTCTGGGTAATGGAGTCGTTGTCATTGTGTTTGTCTGTCAGGATCAGATGTACATGATTCATTGCGACCGGCCCCTTGACGTTTGCTTATACAGCACATCCAGGCATGTGCTGCGCTCCTATTTGTTTTGTGTGCGTGTTTTCTCCTTCACGTATGTGCATGTGTGGGCGCGCATGAGAAAGTTTGAGAGTCAGCCCGTCGTCTCCTGCTCTTTGTTGATTGTTGGGCTGTGCGTTCGAGGGGAAACGGTCCGCATGATAAGGCCGTCATTGTGTTTCAACTCAAAGATTTGTAAGAGTGGCATGTTTGTGAGAAACTAGAAGTGCAATCTCAAGTGTGTTATGCAACACGAATGAGCTGGGTGGTAGAACGATTGCCTACTGTGAGACAGTTGATTGGGCTGTCTTGCCAATACTGCAGATCAATCACCAGGACCAGTGTTAAACCAATGGCAGTATTAGATTTACAGAATATTTGTATCAATAATGGGATTTGTCAGGTTTTTATTTCTGCCAAAAACAGACCCATGCTATTTATCCTTAAAGATTTCTAAGTTTGAATTTCTATATCATGATATATTATAACAGAAGACTATCTAATACTGCTCTAGTTATGTCAGTATGTCTTAAAAGCCGCATGCTGTGGCCAGATTCTCTCGATTTAGTCATCGCTATGTGTTCAGCTTGTGTTTCAGCATCCACCACCAGACACTGGCAGTCTTTACATGTCTCGTTGCTTTCGTTGGACGAGCTGTGTTTGTCTGTACTCTGGGTGAGAATCTCAGAGTAACTCGTGATACAATACTATCAACAAAATGTTTTCCCAAGATAACAGAGAGTGTCACAAGTGTCTTGCAAGACAGTCATGCACAATTTGTCGCAGTATCTGCCAAAGAAGGAGGAGAGGAAAATGTAAAATGCATTGGCAACGAAATATCATCATTAGTGCCAAAGTGTGTGGAGTATGAGCTGATATGATATTTCTGCATATTTTGGGGGTAGTTTTTGACCTCTTTATTAGCAGACAGTGAAGTGATGAAAGGAAATAAGAGGACAGAGGCCACAAGAGAGCATTATGTTACCCTCTTGATTCGGGGTAGAATAAATAATCAATCGCAGCAATATATATATATATATATATATATATATATATATATATATATATATATATATATATATATATATATATATATATATATATACTGATATGTCATCTTCGCGAAAAATAGCACCCTCGCTCTAGAACTTCTCTCAGTGACGTCAGTCCAGACAACAGCACCACTGTCCCGTCCCCACGGCCAAGGCCACTGTGGCCCAGGTCAGGGGTGGAACCTGAACCCTGTCTGTGTGGGTGGGTAGTGGGTGACGGGGTTGCTGGTGATTGGGTCCCATGGGACGCTGGAAGGAGAGTCTACAATACCACATTCCATTTCCCCCTCCATTCTGCTGAAGGTTCACCACCCCGGCCGGACAATGAGCCGGAGGGCCGCGCCCTGCCGGGGGCGGAGGGGAGGGAAATGAGTCGCTGCTCGCCCTGAAATAGACTCACCCCCCATCGTCCACCTCCCTTCCCACCGTGCAAGGCAGAGACGCCATACATTGAGTTCAACCAAGAATGAACATTGTTGGTGTGCAAAAAAAAAAATCACTAATTATTAATACAGATTGCTTTCATCGCTCCATTTGCCGATGGTATTTTGTTGCTCATGCTGTTGGCCCACAAATTTGGCTTTGACTTGTCTCCTATCGTCACCGTGAGGTTCACATTTGCGGTTGTAGGTGAAATGTCTGTGTTGGACAGACTGCCATGACGTTTGGTCAAGACATTCATGTGCTTTCATGAAACCTTCACTTTTCATGAAGCATCATCAGGTTAAATTCGTCCAGTACTTTGGTTTATGTTTATTGCCAAATACCAGCACAACCAATGACATTCCCATTAGCCTCTGCTGGATTTGTGTTATATTATATAGTAATGTTTAATAATGTTAGCATGTAGAGCTGCAATGATTGGGCAACTATTTTGATTGGTTTGAGCTCTTTTTTTAACATGAGTTAAAAAGTCAGTCTCTGATTGCAGTATCTTAAATGTAGCTATTTTCTGGTCTCTTTAGTCCTCTATGAAATTAAATATCTTTGATTTGAGGACAAAACAAGACATTTGAGGACATTATTTTATCTCAGAAAACATTGATCTACATTTTTCACTATTTTCAGCCATTTTGAAGACCTAACAAGTAACTGATTAATGAAGAATATGATCAACAGAGTAATAAACAATGAAAATAATTGCAGTCTTATTGGCATGTTAATATGTAAGATGGTAAACATACCAGCAAATGCACAGCTAGCAACATGGCGGTTAACCCTTTAATCTTGTTCTTATGTCTGTGGATAACACAACAAATAAACATACATACAGTACAAGACCATTTGTTGTGTTTCTGTTCAGCCAGCAAGCATTCAGAAACTCATAGATTTACATTTCATGTGCTCTGAACAAAAAAACACTAAATGCATTCACCAGTCACCCACGGAGAATCCATCACACATGAAAAGAGATTAGATTCACTTCAATAATGCAGCACAGCCACGAGGCACATTTTGAGTAAAGGGCATGATTTTTTCTTGAGTGTTAACACTCAGTCTCCTGTCCCTGCTAACATCTTTGCCTTCATTATTTCCAGCCACCCACACACTCCACCGACTGCTGCATGTAACAGGTGGGGATTGTATAGGACCATATAGGGAAATGTAGGAAATCTATAATTTAAGTCAAAGTACACCAAAGAAGAGCTACATTAGAATGTTTTACATTATTTTAGTGCAATTTTTTTTTTCTTGGTCCTTGACTGACAAGCTCGCACAGCACTGGATATATAATGAATCATGGTAGTGTTGTCACCCACTGCTTGAATGCTAACAGCCTTCCCCTCTTTCGCTTAATGCATTTTGTCACATCAAACACTGCAGTGCTCTGTGTTTTTTCGTTTGTGAGAAACCTACGTTAGAGCTTGTTGGGCTGATGCTGGTTTCATGTCTGCGAGGGTGGAGGGTCAGGGACAGGAAGACTGGCCGAGGAGATAAAACTTGTTGACCTCTCGGTTTGTGATAGGACAAAACTGTTTGCAGTGTTAGCAGAGTGGACAAACTAAAGATGGACGCTGCAGATGACACTTGAGGAAAGGCAGAAGCGGCTACTTCCATTTTCAATGATTTTAAAGCGATGGCGAGACCTCTCTGGTAATCAAAACCACTCCATTTGGTCTTATCAGAGCCTGTACCCCTGCTGTGATGACTGACGTTACTTTTCTATTTACAGGCCTTCCCCCTAAAGAGTCTATTGTAATGGGAACCCTCAGCAGAACCTTTCTGTGGTGTCTTTTGTAGAGCCAGTTTGTCCCATCCTCAAATGGAAGGGGGGACAGTAGGGTGCTTTGTTCCCCCCTCTGCCTGCATCGCAGCTGGTTCAATGGTCCAGCTTGAAATCCTACACCCCCGTCCTGCCTGAGAGAGTGGTGCGCTCCGTACATTCAAGAGGACAAAACCTGTGCTGTGCTTGTTAAAAAGGAACCAGGTTTACATCAAACATTTATAAAGTCAGTACTTGAGGCTCTTAATCTCCGTCAAAAACCACACATGACAATCACAAGGAGCGAGGGGGTGGGTGGGGGGTGGGGGGGTGGGGGCAATGATTTGTGCTGTCACTCAGTAACCATGGTGCCTGGCAGCGTGTCACTTTAGCAGTTATTCTTTATGCTGATCAAAGAGGCCGAACTTATGGGAGAGCTGCCCTTTCTTATTAGAGCATCGGGGGGCATGAAGTAAGCAGCCGACGGAGAGAGAGAGAAGGAGAGAGAGAGAGAGAGAGAGAGAGAGAGCGATGCATAGACATGGAAGAGAGACTGCTTTAGATGACATATATGCATGCACAGACCAGCTGAGTGTGACAGGTATCAGCTGATGATTTGAACTCGTGAGTTCACTGGACGCCGTCAGCGGCCTGAAGCAGCCGTTTGAATAGAAGAAGAATGGTTGAAATACGTCAGTGAGGTGTTTACGTAACTGTGGGAAGTTTCAGCATGTGACCTTTTTTTGGGGTATGAAACAAAAACAGTAGTTGAGTCAGAAAGCCAGAGCTGTGCAGGAATGACACAAGCCCACAGTAATAGACGTCCTATACTGTGTGTTCTCTCCTTTATTGACGCCTGTAGTTACGCATCAGTCTGCTGGCCAAGCATGGGGAAAATATGAAATAACTGGCAGGCTGAGTGGCAGAGCTGCAGCCGCCGGCATTTCTCTCTCTCTCTCACACACACACACAGACAGACTGCTCCCTCCATGCCCCAGACTGAATCACTCGCAGCCACAGCGCTGCTCAGTCGAACAGCATCAGCAGGAGGACCTGGCAGATGCAAATCTCTGCTGGCTGAGTCAGAGGGTGATAAACATGATGGATGGTTATTATGGAGGTAGTTGGTTGCCTCTTTAATACTCCCTGAGAGGGTTTTGAAGACTCAAATCAATCAGTCTGGCTTGTCACACTCACCTGTGGGTAACTCAAAGGCAAATACGAGGGCTCGATGCTGCTGCGCTCTTTTTGTGTGACAATACACACGTACATGCTGACTTTTAATGTTTTTTTTAACATGGTAGCTACATGGGACCAGGGATGTGACTACTTTGGTCCAGACTAAAATATCTAAGCAGATATTCATGATCCTCCGTGGATGAATCCCACTGAATTTATGATCCTCTGACTGTTGCTTTAGCACCACCATGAGGTTCACTTTTGTGGTTTTGACTGAAGTACTATTAAAGCAAGTTTTTCATCTTGGGGTGAATTATAGCTTCAGTGATTCTTTGACTTTTCAGTCAAATCTTCAGGTTCCTCCAGTATTTTAGTTTATGACTAAATACCTGCAAAAGGAATCACACACACACATTAGCCTCAGCTGTACTTTGTGTTAAGTGCTGAGTAGCAAATGTTAGCATGCCGCACACTAAACAAAAATGCTTATTATCGTTGTCATTGTGAGCATATTGGCGTGCTGATTTTAGCATTTAGCTCACAAGTATGCATGGCAGCAGACTCCAGTGTGGTTTATACAAGGGTTCATTCATGTCTGTAGTATGTGCTCTTGTTATTTTGCCTGATATTCATTGTGAAGATGCTATGAGCATGAAATACTACAATTTGCAGTTGTTAGTAATCTCACCCCTTGTTACTTGACCCATTATGTTTGTCTTTTATTCATATCAGCATTATAAAAGGTCTCTCGTGTGATTAAAAAAAAAAAGGCCCTTTTGACTGACGATGAAAATTCCTAAAACGTTGGTGACCTTTGGTTGCAGAAAAGCTGTGTTTTCAAAGCTATAATTTGTGTTTAAATACTCACTGTTACATTCCAGGGAACAAGGATCTTCCAAAAATTGCTTTATACAGGAATTCAGCGCTTCATTTTAGACTCAAGAGAGTTTTATCCTCTGCAAGAACTTCTCCCCATTCATGAGCTGGAGGTGTTGCAGCTGTGTCAGAGGCCTGCAAGCTGAACTTTGCCTCTGTATCTTATCTCCTGGTTATCGCAGCTTCCTGAGGAAGACCAGAAACATGTCTAAAAAAAGGGATTGAGCAACCTCTGTGTAGGGAACCTGAAAACTCACACACAAAAAAAAAACTGTGTGCTGGAGCAGCAGATGCAGTGAGGCGGCTGCGTGACTCAGAAGTGTGTTTTGAGAATATTAACATGGGCCCGGGTATTGTTTTGGAGTGATTGGTATTCACAGCAATCGCTTCTTTGTAGTTCCCAAAGCCTTTCGAAGTCTGTGCAGTGGGGATAGATGGGATTGGACTGAGATACATCAAATAAAACAATGGTAAACAATGGTTTACCAATGAGCCAATGAGATTAAACAGTGAGCCTTTTTACCGCTCACACTGTTACTCACACTGTTACTCTGAGTTTAAACAACCAATAGGCCTACATGTTGAGAGGTAAAATGTCTGCAGTGAAAGGACACTCAGTCGGACCACAAAATAACTCAGATCTTCTTGACTTGCGTGAAGTAAGTTGAAGAGAAAAGCTAAAGAAACATTTGGGTAAAGTGCCTCTTTGTTATTTTGCAGAGGATAAGTAGAGAAGATTGATGCCACTCTTGTGACAAACATGAGAAAACATGAAGCAGGTTAGCTTAGCTTAGCTTAGCTTAGCATAAAGACTGGAAACAGCTAGCCTGACTCTGTAAGAAGTTAACAAAATCCTCTAAAGCTCACTAATTAACACATTGTTTGTTAAACCTGTACAAAAACTAAAGTGTAAAAATGACATTTTACCCGTTTTAGGGTGGTGGTGTGCTGGACTATTTCCTGGCTGTGAGCAGTTGCCAGGCAACCAGGAAATACTCCAAGTTTCCTTTGGCGACTCCAGGAAGTTACTGGTCCTGACCAAGAAATTGTCTGGCACACACAATAATGAGTTTTCAGCCTCCATCTTCAGCTCATCATCCCTCCCTCCCTTCCTCCTTCATTTAGCTCACTTTACAGTTTTTCAGCTCCATGTTTAGTCAGTCTGAGCGTTACATCATAGCTAATATCTGTGTTGGGGGATCAGTGATGAGTTGAGTTCCTAATCCTTGTCAGATCTGCTAGTCATGCTAACCACACAGTTGTTTCATTCTCTGCTCTTTACAGACATGTCGTCTTCCACATGCTAACTAATGCACGCCTCCTCTCCCATGATGCTGTACGTATGAGTTTTTGTGCCATATGTTTGGGTGTGTTTGCGTGTTGATTTCTCTTTCATGTCAGGAAGTTGAGCCAGCGCAGAGGGAAGCATATTGAGGGAAGATGTGTCAACAGTTCCTGTTCGACACTTCCCTCCTCAAAGGAAAGTTTGTGTCACAGAGAGAGTGTGTTCATCTCGAAAGCGCTATTTTTCTGGGCCGAGAGGAACATTTCACACAATAGAAACAATGTGAGTTTGATCTTGAAGTGATAGTAACGGTCAGAAATAATGATAACGGTGATATCACATCACTCTGAGTAGGATTCAGATTATTTTCTTGATGGTCACAGAAACCTTCACATGAAAATTACTTTTGCGATCCCCAAGAATGAACAGGACTTTTACACAGGTGAGATGATGTTAAAGCGAATCAAGGAGGGCAGTGAGCCATCACGCCTCGTGAGGAAGTTGAGGATTTTCAGAGCGCTGCCGTAGGCCTCCAATGACCAAACTAAATCGGAGGAAGTAGATGAGTCAATCTATGTTTTCCTATCGCATATCATGTATTTGCAGATGCTCAAACATTTGGGAAGTACTCTAAACAAAATAAAGACCCAGAGGAAGTGCTCAAATGTTCCTGAATCCTGCAACAAATATTTAGCTGTGCGTAAATTAGGGAACACAGATCTGTGTCCTTCAGCGACAGATAAGGCAGCTCAGTGTATTACTCAGCTGATTGTTTATGGAGGAGTAACGATATCAGTTTGTAATTTACAGAATGTCCCACAAATGTTCTGCAGTTGTAGCTTTTGACGAGCCCAGTACAGTGTGTTTATCAGCTCACTGACAGCTGTGTTTATCTCGGCGACATACAGCAGAAACACAAGCATGCATCTTACAAGTAGCGGCCGATCCTCGGTCCCCCTCCTGGCTTGTGTGTGCTCAGCAGATTCCACAGATTTCAGACCCGCGTGGAGATTCTTCTGCCCTCCACTCGTCCCCGACACAAACCCTCCTCTGTTGTCCCTGCCAGAGCCTCTCTCACCCTCTCTCCCTGCGCAGGGACGCCTAATGTCAGCCAGAGCACCCGATGATTGCCAATGTTGATGCGCCTCAGTGTTAGATCTGCGTTTGGGTTATAATTCCTGGATAGTACTTTACTGTCACAGGGATTGAGCGCTTCCTGAGTTCCTTCAGAAATGAAAACACCTTGTAAACTAATTTGCAGTGAGCACCAGACTTCCGCACTTTTAGAGGAGGGAGGGTCTAAACTAAACTAACCCTTTACTGAAAGAAAAAATAGAAAAGACAACACTTCTCTGTTTAGTCTGGACTTTGGACTGCATCTTTTCCATTTAAAGATGTTGCAAGTGTAGGTGTAGCACTTGAGAGGGTAGAGGACGTGCAATCAAAGAGAGCCATTTTTGTATAATCAGTCACCATTATGATGAAGCTGTGGCTGTAGGGCTCTTATCAGGAGCTCATCTGATCAGCAGGATAAATGTTCAGGACAGAGATGGAGAGCCAGTCTGCATCACTGATGAGAACAGAGCTCTGTTATAGCGGTGTAGTATCTCCCATTATGTTTTTGTTGAAGTTATTTAGACATTATGGGTAAGGAATTGTGGTAAAAAGGCAGAAATTTGAAGATTATTTCATGTTTTGGGAAGCATGCTTATCGTTTTCATGCTGAGAGTTAGATGGGAAGATTGATACCACTCTCGTATCTGTCCCCATGAATAGGAAGCTGCAGGCAGCAGCCGATTATTACTACTCCTGATTACAGCTGGCTGTAGCCTAGAGACATCAAAGCGGTATCAGTGTTCTCGTCTAACTATTGCAGAGAAAGCTAACAAAATGTCAAACTATCCTTTTGAAGCTAGACGTTTTTATGTGCTTTTTATGCAGCTTTTCTGCCTCGATACAGAAATGGCCTGTAAGTGAAAGAGCAACCCAACCCTAACTTAAAGGTCCCACATTCTGCTAATTTTCAAGCTCGTACTTTTATCTAGAGGTCCTACTAGAGCAGGTTTACAGGCTTACTATTTTCTCATAGCAGACATGGCTGCTGCAGCTATTTGCAGCCTCTGTTTAAACGCACAAGGAGCATACGATGTCTCCATGTAACCTCGAGCTGCTGTTAGTGAGGAAATAACAATGGCGGACAGCAAGGTGGACTCATAAGGTTTTTAGTGGGCGGGGACAGTGGGCTGAAGGGCTGAAGAGGTCACATGATCAACAGATCCCCTTATGACATCATAAAGTGAGCCAAATCTAAACGGCGTTTTTGTCACACATGTTTATTGAAAGATGGAGCACGACAAAAAGAGAGGGCGGTCTGTTGACACACCGCTGACACATTCATGTTGAAAACACATTAAAATGGGACCTTTAAGAATCATTATTTGACCAAATTTAATTGTTTTAGTGAGAAACAGATGAACCAAAACCAATAAGTGTAAACAAACTCTACTAAACTCTGAATGCTGGACAAACATAAAGCCTGTTCTCTCTGTCCCCATTTTAATGGCCTGAAAGTGGTTGCAAATAATCTGAAATCATAAGATCTGGTTTGTGCAATTTACTATTGTCATGTCACATGATTTCTAGGAAATGAAGTTCTCAGTTTGAAAGTATCCACTCACTGGTGTTTGGAGCCACCAGCATACACTGTTCTTCTTTTTAACGTGGTCATGCTTCCCATCTACAATTTTCCTGGAAATGGGAACACAGGTGACCCGTCAGAAAAGCCCATTTTACTCAGAAAAAAAGAGAAAAGTTAATTCTCGATTGAGGTGGGTGTGGTGTTGGCTCAGAACTATCCTACAAAATCCAGTGACAATCAGACAATCACTCAGCGCTGGTGTCAAGCTGTATTTGAGAGAAAATGTTGAGTCAGATCTTCTCAGTTATTACAAGGGAATTTATGTCCACTGCATGCTTTGAAGTAGCTTTAATCAATCAGCCTCCTGCCAGTGTTTTCTGTAGAGGTGAGTCATTCACGCTGTGTTATTTATAGAGGTTGTTCATTGTCTTCGAGTGTTCAGTTGACAGAGGGCGGGAGCACACAGCCGCTCCGATGCAGAGGGAGTGTCAGGTCAGACTTGGTCACACTGACATTATCCTGAGCAGTGCCATCCTCTATTCCAGCTCCTGTATTCTGACCTCTTTGATGACAAAGCCATTAAAGGCCCCTCGGCTAAATAAAGACTATGCTTCATCCATACAACGGAAGGGAGGTTCTTGGTTTGAGGTTTTTTTCCTGGATGACAATACAGCTGTAAGTCTTCCTGCCATCCCAGAGCGGGACTGGACGCGACAGTGCGAGGGGAGGAGGTCAGAGGTCAACGCCCATCTTCCATTGTCCTCCTCGGAGCCTGGAGCGAGCAGGGCTGCGGACCACGCCGGAACTGGTCCCTTCCTCAAGCGGACAAGGCCAGAGTCAAGCCCACTAACCCCCCCCCCCCCCCCCCCCTCCCTTTCTTTCCCTCAAATTCTCCACCATCCCTCCCAGCAGACCTCCAATCACATGCCTCCAAGACCCTCTTCCTTCCTGGGGAGCAGTTTGGAGTCACGTGGAGTCCAACAGCAGCCTAAGTTTACTGATGAAAGTCAAAAACACACCACACAACACATCAGCATGCAGCAGCCACCTGTATGTTTAACCTCGGCTTCATATTCATGGTTAACGATTCACTGGAGCTCTCCGTAATCTTTGTGCCTCTTGTACTTCCTGAGCAGACGCCCATGGTGGAGGTATTTTTCACAGCTGATGTTTTGGTCTGTTGACGCATGTCACATACAGCGAGTTAACACACTGTTTTCTCTCCTCCCTGGCCTCTTCCAGGAGGTGTGCGCTGAGCTACGGCCACGTCTCTGCGTGATCCAGCGAGGGCAGAGCGGATATGGCTTCAACCTGCACAGCGAGCGGGCGCGGCCGGGCCAGTACATCAGAGCTGTGGATGAAGACTCTCCTGCAGAGAGGGCGGGCCTGCAGCCCAAGGACAGGATAGTCCAGGTACTTTGATAATGTCAACGGCAGAATACTGTGAGAGCACGCAGGGCGGTACTAAGAATGTGCAGTAAGAGGGACATTAATTACTCTTCTGGTATGGTAGTTTAGAAACTCCTTGAACAGGGTGCCAAGTGTTGCTCTTATGTAAAACTTTACTTTTCAGCTTACTTTGCTGCATTAATTGTCCAATAGAGTTACAGAGTAATCTTTATGAGACACAGTTGATTAGAGCCCATGGAGTTACACAAAAATATCCATGCAAATGGTGTATCCTGATTTGTCTGCCATACTTCCGCTCTAGACAGCCTCTAGTGATTTTCTTTTACTTGGATAAAAATAGTGAAGAATGGTGTGGCATGAAAACAGGCCTCACCCACACTGCTTACTTTCTACTTTCACTAATTCATTTGAAAACACCCTCATGCAGTTGCATCATTGCCATCAATGACTGGTGCTGAATATCAGGTCATAAAACACATGTTAAGACATTTTGTTTTGTTTTAGGAAGGAACATAGAAGTAAAGTACAGCTTTAGTTACAAGTCACTTTACAAACTAAGATGACTAAACATGAAAATGTACAAGTAGTATTGAAACAATTAGTCAATTAATCATAATTAAAAAAAAAATTAACTTTATTAATAATTTACTCATGTGTCCTGTAAAAAATATTTCATGGTTCCAGTTTCTCAAAAATGATTTTTGAATTTGCTGCTTTTCATTTTAATTATTTTATTTTATTTTGAATCATTTTGAGATTTGGACTGTTGGTGACAAAAGAAGCTTTGTGAAGGTGTTACTTTGGGCTCTGGGTAACTGTAACGGCATTTTGCCATTAGAGGAAGAAATAATCAGCAGATTAATCAATAATAATGACAATAATCATTAGTTGCTGTCCAATACAAAATGAGCTGCACCTCAAACAACTACAACAATAAAATCCTGCTTCTATATTAATGCATGAGTAATAATTATGCAATTATATAATAGATAAAAGTATAACAGTTTTCTGCACAGTACTTTTTCCTCATTGTACTTACATGCTTTTACTTAAATAACATTCCAATGCAGGACTTATTATTATTATTATTATATATTTTTACAGTTTTAAGGATCATATAGAAGTAAAGAAAGTATTCTCCAATAAGTCCACGGGGTCTTTTGAGTACTGGACTCAGAAGTGGTCAGCTCTTTTCCCAAAGTTAACTGTGCGTCCAGAGGAATGTGCAGTGAACTAACAGCCGCTGTGTGAGGTCTTAAATCCCTCAGAGGACTCTGGTGTTACTGTCACCGTGAGCAGCCTCACGCTGGAATAATCACCGTCTTAACTGGTCTGAGGTCAGCTCTGTCCGGCTCCTGTTTTTTTAAGTGTACACTGGCCTGTAAAGAGACACGTGTGTGAAAAACTGAACGCGAATTACTGCCATTTCCAAATCACATGAGGCCGGATAAAATGTAATATCTTCAAAATAAACTCTGTATCATATAATTCTGGTGAATAGCAGCAAATTCAACATACTCAATAAACTCAGTATACATCGTTCAGCACAAGAGGGTTCTCTCTGCACATTTAGGCCCACGTCAGACCACATGTCTGCTTTTTATTGTCCTCTAATTCATATAACAACCCCGAAAACTTTTGGTTGTAATTTCATGCAACTGACCACACTTCCACTTATCGTTTATCCAGCAAAGGCACAAGTAACTCACAGCGAGCGTCTGTGACTCATTCAGTTTATTACAGTTCTGTAACACATGGTCAAATCAGAGCGGCGGTATGTCCTCTGATGTGGATTATCATACACGCCTCCCTTCGCTCCCTCAGTGAATGACATTTTACAGCCGAGTTATATGAATCAGAGGGAGGAATCAGAGGAATCAGAGTAGTAGGAGGACAGAAAGAGGTTTGGGGTCTGTCTGAGAGTCTTGCGAGGGGTTTCCAGTCCCCAAGAGGGCCCCAGACAGCCACACCACCCACTGAGGAGCGGGGCTTTGTAGGGAGCGGACAGCCATTGTTACTGCTGTTACTGGCCAAGCAGCTATTGTCCAGCTTCCTCTGTGGGACTGGCTGAGACATGCAGGTCCACCCTATGACCTAAACACACACACACATACACACGCCCTTCGAGACATTTCTCACATGGTTTCCCATGGTGATTTTATCCCTGAACACTCAGCTGGTGTAGGACGGAGCCACTTGGCATGTTGAGTTACTAGGTAAAGTACAGCTGTCATACTGTCGTCATAACGTGAACGTGATGGATAAAAGTTGACTCAAAGGACTGACAAAAAAAAAAACAACTGAGCACTGAGCACATTTTGAGGATTGTTTTGCAAGGTAGTGGTTTAAAGAATGTGTGTGTGTGTGCGTATGAGCGTTTGTGTGTGGACACACAGGATTTCCTGCCCTGGAGACTCTGGCAGACAAAGTGATAATATTGAGAAAGAAACCTGACAGTGATAAAAACTGTTTGTTCGCTTCTCTGTGGGAACAAAGACAAGACCGATATCCTCCACCTCCTCAAAAAAAAAGAAGCAATTTTTTTTTTTTAATTTTAAAGGATTTCCAGCCATTGTTTAAAAAAAGAATCTAAAATGAAGCTTTTCTTCTCAGGTGAATGGTGTTTCAGTGGAAAGAAAGACACATTCAGAGGTCGTGGCTCTCATTAAAAGCGGAGGGCACGTGGCCCGTCTGCTGGTGGTGGACCCCGACACAGACGCCTTCTTCCAGAGGTGCCGAGTGGCCCCCACCTCGGACCACGTCACCGGTGAGAGAACACACAGCCCAGCGATTTCAGGCAGCACAACTTACTGTCTGGCAAGGACGAAGTGAATGACCGCAATTAGCTCGTAATGTTTTGCTCCGGGTTTATTGTCAGTTATAGACTGGAGACGTTGCCTCCTCTCAATCCCACCATATTAAAAGTCAGCCACACACTTTCTTGGCCCTGCTCTCTCCTCCTTTAATTCTTTTTCTATCTGTCTTTGACTCACTCTGTCCTGCGCAGCTCTTTTTCTTTTCTTTCTCTATTTGCCAAGAAACGCAGACAGAGACACTGAGACACTTCCTGGCCCCCATCTCATGTTGATGCCCTGAGGAGAAAGTTAATCTTTTAGACATAAATAGATCAGATCAGATTGAGAAGCAGTGTTAGTGTTAGTTAAGTATGAAGGCTTAAATTCAAATCTCTATCACACAGGTTTCATTTTACATCGCAAACAAAAACCATTTGAAAACAATAATTTAATAGTTTGACTACAAGTCCTGTAATAAAATGTGGGTTATATAACTTCATTTGACTGAAAGCCTCCAACAAGTAAAAACAACATCCAACAAGGCAGCAATTGTATTTCTGTTGGTACAAGACTGATTCAAAACTTTATTGTTTAGCCACTCTTCCTCCATCCAAATGATGTGGTCACTCCGGGAGCTGGTAGGGACTCACTGCCTTGTTGTTTAAAGGCACGTCGTACCTGCCACAGCCCCCAGGGGGAGCCCTAGTACAGTCTGTGATTTGGTTTCTGTGCTCCAGTGCCGCCCCTCCACAGACACACATCCTCAGGCTGGTGGTGGTGGTGGTGGTGTGTGTGTGTGTGTGTGTGTGTGTGTGGCCAAATGACTGAGTGCCACTCTGCACCACCAGACCCCTCATGTAAACATGGTGCTGCCAGCTGTTGGCATGGCAACAGATGATGCACATGGGGGAAAGATGCTGCCCACTGTGACAGAGCGATTCAATTTTCCTTTTACTGATATTCAAAATGTTACACATGTCAGAGTTGATGATTTGGCAGAAATTCCCCAGTTGCTTATTAATCAATTAGTTAGGCAGAAGTGGAAAAAAGAGCACAGCCAGCAGAACAACAGTGTGTAAAAAATACCCCATCATAAGTGAAAGCTCTGCATTAAAAAATTCTCCTTAAGTAAAAGTACACTAGTTTTAAATAGGCCAGATCACTGATCACTCTTCTGATTATTTTCATGACTAACTGATCGATCATTTTGTCTAAATGTCAGACATATAGTGAAAATGTACAGTATGATTCCCCTGAAGGTGACGCCTTGTTTGTTTTTTCATCAACAGTGCAAATCAAAGATATTGATTTTACTTGTAGCGTGTATCACAGAGAAAAGCTAACAGTCAGAGCTATTAGTAAGCCCGTGGGTGACATGTCCTGCTTTATGTACAAAGCAGAAACTGAATGAGGGACAGATGTATTATAATTTCCTGGACTCTTGAACCGTGCAGTGATCCGGTCCAGGAATAAAAATAATAACGCGCCGCAGGGTACAGATTCCAGTGAGGTGTTTCCCAGGTAACTGCCTGCACTTCACATGCGGCCCACTCAGAGGACACCTGCCTACACTGACTCTTAACTTCAGCACACACACACACACACACACACACACACAGCCTCTCTGGCCAGCAGCTTTGTTTGGTTTCCAAGGCGCTCACTCCAAGTGGCCTCTCAGCCTGGAACTGGAGCTGTATTGGGACTTGGAGGGGCTTGGAGTCACACACACACACACACACACACACACTCACACAGATCAGACCTGAGGAGAACTTGAATCTCAGATTAACTCTGAAGTACCAGCTGCTGTCTCCAGTAATAATCATTATTGGCTAAAAACACTTTGTGGCTGTGCGGAGGATCAGAGTGATGGAAGGTAAGGGACGTGTCGGACCTCTGTGGGGATGTCTGTCTCAAAAACAAGTGAACATCAAGGTGTTTTTACAAGAAAAGGCAGGGGGGAAATGCTCCTCTACAGCTATCTGATATGTAGAGGGATTAATTTGCGGAGGAGGAGGAGGTACAGAAGACCAGGAGGAGCTCCATCTCATAGAAGATGACCCACGTATGAATAATGGATGATCTGCTCATACCTGTGCTATGTAATAGAGTAGGTGTTTGGGGAATGAAAGGTGAGCTGCTGAAAGACTCTTGATCTAGCAGAGTGGTCAGATTAGTCCTGGCAGACTGGGGTTGTATTTGAGGAGTCTGTGACTGATTCTTGTGTCATTTCCACGCCTGCAGGTCCACTGCCTGAGCCTGTCATTAATGGGGGGATGGAGGAGAAGGTAAGACTCACCAGCAGCACATATATCACAAATCCAGGGCGATGCACTCAAGAGTCTAGAGCAATCATTTGGTTTGGAAATCTGCTTTAGAGCAAAGCCAAAAGTGGGATTTGAACTTGTGTGTGAAGAGCCGTCGGTCTCCCACAGCGGCAACTTCCCTCCTCGCCGATGGAAGCCTCTCCTTCCTGGCAGAGCGGGAGGACAATAGCGGTTCAGCCTCCTGCTTTGAATACTCTGTAGCTCCTTGTGTGGCACAAACAGCCCAGCAGGCCAAGACACTGTTGGAGACGCAGCTGTCTCTCTCAGGTGTGGTTTGCTACATCTGAGAACCGAGACGCTGGTGAAGAGAGTTATTAATCAGAGACGTTTACTGAACGGACTTTCCTGTTATTGTCCCAACTTTGCGGCGTTCATTGTGCTGTGTGGTGCTGTGTGGAGAGCCCCACCCAGCTAGTGCTCCATTAACTTTGAACTAGTTGAAAATGTTTGACCAAGGAGCGATTGCGTATAGAAAATAAAAATAATCTAACAGGTAAAGCTGCTTGACCCATAATTCATAGTATGCTGTGCAGTAGGTTTATTAAAACGAACTAAAGCTACACTTTCGAGCCGAAGCATGAAGAATGACGCAGCATCGTGTTAATCCCACTGAGCCACCGCTCACTGTAGGAGGCACACACTCACAGACTTGAAGGAAGAGTCTGACATTTGGGGAAATACGCTTATTTGCTTTTATGCTGAGAGAGAAGTGAGAAGATTGATGCCACTCTCATGTCTGTGCAGCAGCCGCTTATCTTAACACAAAGCTTAAAGCAACTGGCTGCTGGCTTTAGCTTCATTGTTACAAAAACACAAATGGTTTTTAGGTTTTTCTGACCTCTCCTTGGCTGCTTTTTGAGGGTCTCTCAGGTAACCAGAGGGTCTAGTTCCCAGCCAGTGCTGATAAGATAGAGATAATTGTACGAAGACACCAGAACACGAACTAAAAGAAGCCTCTGTGCCCTCTGTGGGTGCCTCCTGCTTGGGCGTTTGGCCAAATATGCAAAGTGAAGCCTGACCCGGGCTTCCCTTTCTGAGGAACTGTATGTGCAGCAGAGAAGTTAGTTATGTTCCACGTATTGTTGCGTAACAGGCGCTGGTTAAAAGGTTGCAGAGCGGGGAGGGAGGGGCGCTGCGAGAGGTCAGGGAGAAGTTGTCTTTAAAGGGCGCTGGGCTGGAGTCGGGAAAACATCCTCGAGTGTGAGTTTTACTGGCTTATGTCCACTGGAGACACTAACGCTGATACTACTGCTACTGCAGCTTCTCAGCTCGTTCAAACTGCTACAGGATAAAACTCTGAATGAAATGACAAGTAATTCAAACAGGAAGACTTCACCACTCTTAGAAAACTAAATTTAAAGTGCTTTTCCTGATCCCATGACCTTCTCCCTGAATACCTCCCCAAAAAGAGGCCACAGATATGCTAAATACCTCTTATTGGTGATTCCCAGATCAATAACTTAGCAGACATGTTTGACAGTAAAATTACAAGGAAGGAAACTCGCCATTAAATGGTCTGACACTGAGATGTTTCTGTCAATGAAAATCCAGGACTGCCTCCCTGTGGTGAAATGTAGGACTGCACTAATGCTGGAAAAGAGGTCTTTTTTTTTTGGGACAGCAATATGTTTTTACAATACATTAGAATAACAGCAGTTTTATTTCCTCTGCCATCATTTTTTTCAAAATTTAAGAACGTATATACATTTCAGGAGAGGTAAAGTGTGCACATGAGAGTAATAAAAAAGTGTATCGGGGGAGACTTGAGAGAAAATGAAATAAAAGTTTGCTGGAATAAAACAACATTACAAGATTATTCATTCAAAATCCAAAAACTGGAATGTTGCCTGTTTATTTAATGATTAGTCAGTTTATACAATGAAGTGGTGCTGATGAGTGTCTGTGTTCCCAGGTGAATGGTAGACAGGCCAAAGAGGCAGAGAGGGACTCCAAGCTGTCTGTCAGTCCTTCTCCATCCAATGCCTCATCCAACGCCTCGCTCACAACCCCGCCCACAAACACCCCACCCGAGGTACGTCACAGGAAACACTCCACAGCACCAACTTAACATGCAGCATGTTCTCTGTCTCCATCTTTCCCCTCTGTTTTCCACTATCCAGGGCGTGATCGCGGACGCCATCCCAGCGCTCAGCCTGTCCCTGCAGCAGGTCAAAGAGCTCGCCCACCAGAAGCGCTCCAACAAGAGAGCCCCGCCCATGGACTGGACCAAGAAAAACGAACTCTTCAGCAACCTATAGAGCCCCTCCCCTCAGCTCACCTCACACACTCACACACACACTGATTTTTTAAAATTTTATTCTCACAAAGAGACATCAGAAAGACATTTTTTTTATTGCCACAACACTAAAAGAGCAGTTTCACTATTGGCCACAGACAAATCCAAGATGTAAAATATGATAGTCTTATTATTATTACTCCTCATGTTATGTAATCCAGATATTATACTGTATATGTATAATGTGCTACTAACAAGAAAGATGCATATGCCAATGAAAGAAAAGTGGACCGTGGTGAAAATGTGTGTGTGTATCCACGGTTTCCTTTGTGTGTGTGTTTGTGTGTGTGTGGACCCTGACAGTCCCTGCTGGCCAGAGTCTGGCGCCCGTGGAAATGAGGAGGAGTTGATTGTCACCATATCAGAGAACATTTAACCAGCCACGTTAAGCCAGCCTGACAATCAGTTCATTTCATTTAGCTCCAATCACTAATTTAATTAGACACAGGACTGAGGTAAATTCACCTACAGGTCGTTTATTTAATTTTTATTTCTGCAGATTACAGATTACACACATTGGGGCCCTTTTTTGTCATATTTTTAAAAAGTGTATGATCCCAAAATAAGGCTTTCTTACATGAAACTCCTTTTTGAAATACTTACCGATGGCTTTAAACTGGAAAGAACTGTTTTTACTTGGATTCTCTTATATTGTATGTGTATATATAAATATATATATCATATGTCATGTATATTTTTACATTTTTGACATAAATTCCACTCTGACATGAAAATGAAGTTCAGCTTAACCTTGTGTATCCTTACATTGTCTGAATACATGATATCTCCTTGTATTAAATGTGAACTACAGTTTATTATGAGTAACTTATAACGTCTTTACGTTGCCATCATGTCCTCTGTGAATGGCTCCTCAGTTCACATTTTGAGCATTATGGAATATTTGTATTGATCCTGGAGAGATGCTTTTTGACATTTTTACACGTTTCTATCGACGTCTTAAAAACAATGATTATGTAACTTTGTATTTCTAAAAACTGTCCGCACTTCACTAGATTTTATGCCTTCGTCCTGTGCTGAGAATAGTGATGATTTTTCAAAATGAATGATGGATTATATGAAGAAGTTTTTGTAGCTTGTGTAAGCAGTAGCGTAAGCGATTTCTATCCTGTAATAAATCAGCCATCACAAGATTATCCACTGATGTGGGGTCTTTATTTAACTGTTTGTGGTGTGCTAGAGGAAGTTGGGTTAATATTTGTGTGTGTATGTGTGTGTGTGTGTGTGTGAGAGAGAGAGAGAGAGAGAGAGAGAGAGTTGATTTAAATGAAATTAAAATGTAGCAAATAGGAGAATATAGCAAGTTGTAGAAAGCAATTTAGTACATTTGGTCAATTTAAGTACAATTGTGAGGTGCTTGTATTTTGCTTCTTAATACTTCCACTCCACAACAGTTAAGAGAGAAATATTGTAATCTTTACTTCACAACATTTGTTTTAAAGATTTACTTTGCAGATTCCGATTACTTATACGAAATATAATCAATAAATAGATGATGTTGTATTTTTATGGATAAAAAAAAAACTTTATTGATATAGTTCGCAAGTTAGCAAGTTAGTTCGCAACTTTACCAGCTGAAACAGTAAAGTGACAAACGCATAATAATTCCTTATATGATAAATATAATATGATATAATAAAGCATTTCACTGGGAGATTAATACGTTTGTCTTTAGATAGTCCAAACAGTTGCAGGATATGAAAACTATGTGTAAAAACAAAAAAGTCCACTGCAACAAGGATGAATTTCACTGTGTTCATGTTTCTACAGATGATCTGATTTCCCTTTGATATCAGAATATTCTTCTTCTTCTGAAATTTGTCCTGCGTCTGAAGCTGCACACTGATTTCCTTCAAAGCAGCCATAATCAGTGTCTGTATACTAACAATGTTGTAATGTAATGATGAAACTACAGTAAATAATCATCTGATTGTGCAGTTCCCTTCAGTTTTTTTGGAGTTTGATAAAACCCTCAATTTCATAAACCTGATCCCATTAATGTAAACTATTATTCTAACTATGAGCCTCATCACACAGTTCCTTTAATTAATTTGAAAAACACCATCACCCAGGTTGACCCTTAATTTATAGGCAAATTCAGTGTTATTGTCATCTTTAATCAGTTCCTCCTGCTTGCCCTCAGACTGTGTTGATATGAATTTTTATTCAGGGCTCATGCTTGCAGCGGAGTGGTCAGTGCTCCTCTTCTGTCCGACATGTCACACTGTCTCCAGCAGCTGTCTCTTACTAATGGCCTCGACCTTTCTGCTCCTCCACTCTCCTTCTAGCCCTGCCATCATTATCACAGCTCACTGTCACTCTGTGCTGCTCACTCTGTGTCTCTGTGGGATAATCAACATAATTGGACTTTATGACATTGACAGACATCAGGGGAAAATGGGGTAAAATGGTGAACTGGCACATAAGATAAAGGCAAATAATGCAATTATCATTAATAATGATGATAATAGAAACTGTTTATTTGGCTTGTTCAGTGTTACAGAAATAATTGAAAATTTCATGAAATACACTTTTTATACTATGCTCATGTTTGTTCAGTAAATATGGAGCTACAGCCAGTCAGCTTAGGGTGGCTCCAGCCCCACTGCACCCATTAAGGATGACAGTATAGATAATGGATGGATGGACTATGAACTTCCTGATATTGTGTTACTGTTATATGTATACATCATTAACTCTCAGTATTCTTAAGCGGTTCAGGAATTAGAGTCTTTGCATTTCAATGCCTAACTTCAATAATATTCCCATAATTGTAATGTGCAAGTTAACACTTAATTAACCTCCATTAAGTTCGAAGGTCAAACAACAGACAGACACAAAATTACAGAAAAGTCTCAGAAACACTGGGCCTTACATTTCCCATGATGCAACCAATGACTGTTTGTTACAGTAGACCCACTCGGACACGTAAATGCCAATTTGTAACACCCCAATTTGTAAAACAAGCTCCTCCAGAGCCACAGACAACATAAAACAACTTTAAAGGGGAAAACGTGATCACAGGTCTTTGGGAGTAGCCTTCTACAGCACATGGTAAAGTTGGGGAAAGTGGTTGTGGTTCCAGAGGTAGCTGGGACGAAGCTTAACCTCAAGCGATGTCACTTGTGTCAGTGTCGATTGGGTTTACACTACAAGTATGAAAATGGAAAACAATCTGGGGATGTTGCATTGTGGGTGATGTAGGCGCCTGGTTTTGACAAGGACAAATAAAAAAATGTGAAAATTCTGGTTCTTCTGCGTCTCTGACAGTGTTATGGCAACGCACCGCTACATCAGTAGAGTATTGACGTACATTCAAAGAAGAAAGGGATAGAGGAACTAATCCTCATCCTAATTTGTGATGGTTCACTGAGTTTTCTGTCTTAACTGCTGTCTGCACACTTTAAAGCAATGTGTTTGTGAGAACCGAGCACCCATCTGTAACAGTTTTCTGCAGACTTGTGAGGCCGCTAACGGTGAAATGTGATAAATAAACTGTGAAACTTTCTTTTCTTGACACAAAGCAAGTACATCCACATGCATCTCTCAGTAGACGATTACACTCTAACCAGATATAACTTCCTCACTCTCACATTAGCGCACCCAACCACGATGAAAAAGATGATGATGATATCAAGGAGGATGGGGGATGGTGACGTTGATAATTAAGATGATGAAGGGCAGGTGCAGGTCGTGCGCTGGACCTTCACAGCTTAGGTGCAAACACGGCTGGTTGCCAGGCAACCGTGTCCGCCGGGGGGTCCTTGTAAGGCCTGGAGCTGGGGTGAGACGAGGGGTCGACACAACTCTACCTTCAAACCACACAGCATGCTAAAAATAGACCAGGAGTGTGTGTGTGTGTGTGTGTGTGTGTGTGTGTGTGTGTGTGCGTGCGCGTGCGTGTGTGTGTGTGTGTGTGTGTGTGTGTGTAAAAAAGGACTGTGGAGAAAATGACAGACAAAAACAGAGATACGTGGAATAAGTAACACCAAGTGTACGGAGAGGATTGGAGGAGAAAATCTGAGGAAAGTGATACAAGCCAGTGAGTGAAGGCAAAGTCTGACGCATTAGCTGATCCGGTGCGTAAGTCTGCTGCTGTAATACGAGCTTTTTTCTATCTGTCTTCTCTGAGAAAGCTTCATCCCCTTCTCCCTTACTTTCGTCATGAACACACTCACACACACATACTCACACACACATACACTGTCCATCTCCTTTTATAAAAATACCCAAGGACAATCCTCACTATTAATAGGAAGTGTTGTCAACTGGCTGTGGAGAAATGGGACCTTCTGTTGGGCTAACTATTTTTGCGGCCCTTTGTAGCCATGACCCCTTAAACTGTCAATTACAGCCATTTTCCAGGCTATTAAAGACAATAAAGACTGGTTGCAAGCACACATACATACATAAGCAAATCCCTCTTTTTCAATTACATTCTAAGTGTTGTGTCAAACCACTAAAAACAGTTTTTCTCACTTTTATGAGCAAAAAAAAGTTGATTTATTCTTGCATCAAAGTATTTCATCTCCTTACTCCTCGCATTGTTTTATGGGTGCCCATCACAGGCTTCCACAGGGAATTGTCCCTGCAGAGCAGTGATGGACTCAGTGTTATATTATTTACTTGGCTCTTCTTTCAGCACTGGGCTCCTTTGGTTCCAGCTCTGGAGCGGTAATCGAGCTCCACACATACTGCCAGTGATTTATAGGTCTAGTAGCCCTGCCCTCAGCTATTCCCCCGACCGCTACAATCTGACTGCTTGTATGCACACATGTGACACGAGTGAGATATTACTGTGGTTGTTAGCTACTTAGGTAGCGCACACCTTGAGCCATTTGTCATTGGTTTATGAGATTTGTTGAAAGTGATTGTACACGACAGGTTTTTAAAAACTTGTCATGATTGAGACAGTAATATGCAGAGCAGTTTTTTGTTGAAGCAAATACTGTAAACTGTAAGATGAGGTTAAAATGAATAATTAGCAGAAACATATCTTTACTGTTATATATTTTTATACGCCTTTATGTTTTACATATGTATTTCACAATTTCTGAAGATGATTGGACTGCACTGGATACAGCGCTGGAGGTGGGGCCCTGTTTGGTCCAATGAATGTTGCTTAGTGGTGCATGGTGACAAAAAAAAGTTATGTTTCCAGGTATAAAATGACCCAAATCTTCCACACATGTACATCCATGCTTCCGCCTTGTGGGGACCATAAAGCTTTCCCACTAACGCTTCAGAGACAGCGAACTAGTGGTTAGCCCTCCACTACCTTGAATGGTGATAAAAGGATTTAAAATTGGTATCAAATCAACCAAATTATGAAATGAATCATTTTGTGGGGGTTGCAACTCTCAAAAAATTCTATTCGCTAATTTAGCAATGTCTCTTTTGCAATGTACTTCTGTGGAAAAAAAGTATTGTTGGGCCCAATGGCATCACGTGACAGACGCCATTGTTGTAATTACACGCTTTGGCTACTATGTGAAACTGACTTGAAAGCCTGGTGCATGTTATTGAGGCTCGCTTCACACCTGCACAAGTGACTGTTTGCTAAATTGCAGCAGCTTAATAAATGTCTCTACGCCTGTCGTGCATTTCATTTTCACACAGCATTATGCAGTTCACAATGATAACAATGGCAGATTTACCACCAGGAAGTCCTAGTAATTTTAGAAACAAAGTGACCTTGACTGTAGACCAGAGGAAAACAAAAGCAGCATCTCCAGTGCCAGTGACCATTGATTTTGCCAGCTGAGATGGCAACTGTAGTTAATCGCGCTCACGTTCGTGAGCTGGTTGTAAACCGGCTGACTTCTTAATGTTTGAAGCTGACTTGTTGTAAAATGAGAAGTCTGTGTACTTTATAGCTGCATGCATGATATTGTGCTAAAACAGTTGAGGCTAAAGCTACATGTCCCAGGCAAAAGGTTAGCATCATCACCACTTGATGATCAGGTTAGCTGTTAGAAACAGGTTAGCTTAGACATGCTAACGCTAACAGTTTTTTTTTTTTAACCCCTTAGTTGTTCTAAGATCAGTGTAAACCATGGCCTCTTGAGGCTTGTTGCACTAATGAGCCCTTGGAAAAGAAACATGGTGTGTGTGTGTGTGTGTGTGTGTGTGTGTGTGTGTGTGTGTGTGTGTGTGTATTTTGCTTGTGTAATTGCTCCTGGAAAAACAAGACTGCAAATATTGATTACCAACTTCTCTACAGGGACAATTAATGTACCCTCGTATTGATGCTACTCTTATGGTGTGTGTGTGTGTGTGTGTGTGTGTGTGTGTGTGTGTGTGTGTGTGTGTGTGTGTGTGTGTGTGTGTGTGTGTACCCCAGGAATAGGGCTTGGGTTAGGACAGCACTTAAAGCTTAGCACCATTCCAGCTAAACACCTGTCACACACACACACACACACCCTTGCATATGCACTCGCACTCGGATGCCCGCACACACACACACCTGTCTGATGCATGCCACACACTCTGTCTGTCTGTCTGTCTGTCTGTCTGTCTCACACTCACACTTGAACATACTGTGACATGCTCAGAAATGTTGACACTTGTCTGCAAGGTCACATTTCTATATTCTCTCACATGGCCGCTGCTGCACTTGTTTTCCTGGTTACAGCCTGCATCCACACTGCCAACAGCCATTTTTGGGGGGCGGGGTCGTGTGTGTTTTCTTGAGAAAAGCCACCAATAAAATGCAAGTCAACTGAACCTGCAGCTGGAGCATCTTTCAGTACATTTTCACCCGATAAATCACCTAAAGAGATGACAAGACCGCAAAAAGTCTGCCACAGCTGGTCAATAAAAAACAAGCAAAGAGGGTGATAAACGCTTGAGCTCGCTTGTCCTACACAGCCTCCACGTCTCTTTCTCTCTCTCTTGACTTCCTCATAGTGAACTCCCTTCATCTTGCTCAACACTCATCCGTCACGCTGTCATCGCTGCTGTTTCTCCAGCCCTGTGCACCCAGTCATTCCCAGCCTGCCCGCGCTCAGGCCCGTATATGGCGGGGCCATCCGGCAGGGGAGCCACAGGGTTAAATATATTCTGAAGCTCCAAGAATGACAAACTCCTCCACCTAACCTGCCAGAGAGAGATGCACCACGGAGCAGAGGGGGGGGCGGGTAGCTCAATCACAATGGGCACATGTACTCATTGTCTCGTTAGCATAAGCATTTTCTGCAACAGGTCTTATAGAATTAAGCGTCGTCTATGAGGTGCACTGAGGAATATTAAGACTCCTGCTTATCCACTGTGGCAGCAATTCAGACATCTGAACACACAGTATGAAACAATAGGGACAGTGACATTTTAAAAGTAATACACCTGTTAGGTCAAGCTAAGTAAAATCAAATATTGGTGCTGGATTTCTCACATTAAATCTACATCAATCACATCGTAAGAAAGATAAATAGTGAGACAAATGAAGAAATGTACAGCCTATATCCTAATGTCGCCAATATTCCTCTCAAGTTTCCCTCATGAAGCTTCAAGTCAGAAGACACATTTTTTTCACACTGTTTGACAGCATTAGTTCAGTATCAGCTACCAATAACAGTGTGTTTTATAGCTGCATCAATACATTAAATGGAAAACACCCAGTGTATTTTCATTGTTTGTTGTTCATGACATGATGTATTTGCAGTCTTTGCAAGGCCAGAGCCCGGATTTCATTCATGCAAATTTTGAACAGAAACCAAAAGAACATCCTTTAGAAATTTAGACATTTACCAACATGTGTAAGTTGCAGAATGCAAACTTGTTTATACACCATGAATTCAAAATGAATTTCAGGATATGTGGGGGCCACCTATGTAATGTTAACTACTATTACAACTATCACTACTGCTACTATTATTATAGTTACTACTCATTTTGAGACACCTGATGGAATCTGAAATAACAGCAAACTACCTTCCACACTTCTTAGGGAGACATAACAAATAATAAGTCAGAGAGCTTTCAACGTGTGAAACAAGCAATGCAGAAGCTGATACTGAGCCACTTATTGATGTCACACGACTTATAAAAGGTTGGACAGGCCTCTGTAAACAGAACCACAACACAGATCTTGGAGACGATGCAGAGTGTGTGTGTGTGTGTGTGTGTGCCCAAACATTTCTTCTGAGGAGGAAGTGGCTCTTAATCAGTCTCTAGTCTCTCCTTGGACCGGAGAGAATGGAGGTGGGGTGGGGGGGGCTCGTTCCTCCCTCCACCCTCAGCCTGAGACTTGGTGACATAACAGAGCAACACGAGAGCCTGGAGTGTGTCCTCACTTTATGTTCTCGGGGACACACTTACTTAAGAGAGCGCCTGGCCTTGGTTTACTTCCAGGGACAGTTTTTTGAGGCACGTGGCAACAAAGTGATGAGGCGGGTGCAGGAGAGGACAGGAATGGTGGGCTGGTGGAACAGAGAAGAGGGAGATTTCAGACAAAAGATCGTTGGGATAGCAGGAGATGGGACTATATTCACATAAATGCTACCAGAGCACAGTTTCATAATGAGAAAAAAGTGTGAGTGACTTTTTCTGTTCAGCTTGACTTCAGTGACTACTGCTGACTACATTTATATGCACATAAAAACATGTTAGTCGTCAGGTTGGTGAGATATAGCTTTTATGTGTGTATGTGTTGCACCCGGTCCAATCACTCTAAAACTCCACAGTGCATGTTTTTGTTCAGTTATCATAATTTATAATTACCAGTAACAAAGAAGATTGCAGAGAAAATAATTAGCTTGATAATCTTCCCATCGATTGCAAATTAAAACATTTTGCCAGTGGCAGGGTAATGTGCACCATCACTTATTAAAATCATCACTTTTCAGCAGCTGTTTCACCGTCTCTTCCAGGATTAAAATAATTCTAAGGAACCCTGCTAGTGAGGCTAAACCAAGAAGAATTAAAAGAACAATGGAAAATGTCCATTTGTTTTGTGGCAGAGACTTAGATGTATGTAGGATAAATATGAAACTATGAATACATTTGAGAACTACTCCTTTAAATGTGCACATCTGAAGACTTTATCCTTCAAAAGTGAAGCTGTGTTTTTCGTTTACACCGGTTACTGCGGTGCTCTGCATGCTCATCACCACCTTGATGTAACCTTCAGGCCTCGGTGCAGCGTCTGGGGGGGTCCTCGCCTGCAGGGTGTCACATTCTCAAACCTCCCTGAAAGAACACCGAAATTCTGCCATTGTGTCATAACTGCCTGCCCACATGCCCACTGCACTATTTATACCAGAAGAGCACAACTGCTGCTATAGGTACAGTTACAGTGGGGCACTTCAAGCCCCAGCTGCCCTCCCTCAGCTAATAATACAGTGCAATATATGCACTGCCTACCTACACACACACACACACACACACACCACTGCTTGCTCTGCTGCTACTTTTGGCCCTCGTCATCCTCCCTCAAAGTACTTCCTGTATCTATCACAGTGATGAGCAGCCACAGGCAGGCAGTCCTGACGTGCCCACCTCCCACACTGAGCCGTCTGCCAACAAGCCCTCACACACACACACACACACTCACACCAGTTACATCA
The DNA here is from genome assembly GCF_042242105.1 of Pempheris klunzingeri. NCBI lineage: Eukaryota > Metazoa > Chordata > Actinopteri > Acropomatiformes > Pempheridae > Pempheris > Pempheris klunzingeri. The sequence goes on from NC_092028.1 coordinate 13,739,215, forward strand.
CAACTGAGCCTGTCTCCGTCCCAGCTCCAAATCATTATGCACATAATCATTTAACGGGTCAGGTGAATGTGGAATATAACTGCAGGAACTTTGCGATGTGCTCAGAGTCCAAACTAAGAAAAAAAGAATGAAAGAAAGAAAAAGGCAAAGAAAGTAATTGAGCGACAGTCATGAAGTTCAAGTCATGGATTTTTGATTTTACTTTTTGAGCTTTTATGAGCTTAAACCCGATGGCCACCATGGCTCCTCCATATTTTATGTCTTGAAATAGGAATAAACAATGTGTGTGGACTCAGCCTGTAGATTTAATGTGGCCTTGTGACGCAGATCAACAGAAAAAGACCCTTTAATCTCAAAGTGAAAACTTCCACATATAAGTAAAATTTTTTTTTTCAAAAAATTGAAGCCCCTTAAATACACACAGATAATCGCCACCTGGTCGCTCCGCTGATGATTTCATGGTGATTTCAGTGAATCCTATTAAAGGAGGTGAATACTTGGGCAAAGTATTTCATTTTTTATTTTGATGTTGGATGGATGCAGGTGGATGTTGATTTAAAGCAGCATTACAGCTTTAAAGAGGCCAGGGGCATTTTAATTATGGCTTCTATTCATGGTAAATACACTGAAGTCTGGGGAAAACAAATGTACTGTTTCTTTAACATTTGCATGTACTGAAAAAATATAGTGGTAGAGTAGTGAGAGTGTTGAAACTTTTTGAGCGCTAAATGATATGACATGAGATTTTGACTGCAGAGCCCTGAGGGGGTCGACAGCAGAGGACATCCTGTTTTAGGAGTACTGTCCTCTCCCTCGCCCACGATATCCCAGGACTTAAATATCCTTAAGTCAACAAGCACAACAGGAAACATGACAACATGTCAAACGTCTGTGAGCGATGGCACCTTGAAAACATGAACTTACAGGTAGAACTGCCAGCTCTTACCAGCTGGCTTGGCAGCCAATGCGAACTAATCATGTCATCAAAGTCAGAATAAGGTCAGCCAAGCAAAGCTAATTATTTTAATAATTAACTCAGTTAGTCCAATAAAACTCCTGAAGTTTTTTCATTTATACTGTGTCATTTTGTTATTGAGGTCAAGTGTCCTTTTAATTTAAAACAAATGACTTGACATGCATGACACACACCTAATCATTCTTTCCAAGTAATGATCCCAAACTAGTGTTTCAAGAATTGCGTTCTCACCATGCAAGCACAATAATATGTGTGTGTGTGTGTGTGTGTGTGTGTGCGTGTGTGTGTGTGTGTGTATGTGTGTGGTGGTGCAGCATTAACACTGCTGTGTTTTATTAGCATTAGAGCACAGTGCTTAGGATGAGCCGCAGTAACCTGATCCCAAAGGGAGATTGAGCTAAATGTCAGTGAGCCACCTTGAGCTTTGCGCTGCTGCAGCCGGCCCACAACAGCCCTGCGGGTCAGAGGGGAAACACACAGCGAGGCAGCTTAAACACAGACCCTACAGCGTGGGGGGGGGGAGACAGGAGCAAGAGGCAAATGTTGAACCTGCAGAGAGTAAAGATGAAGAATGAGAAAAGACTGATGATGAAGGATGATGCTCTGCAGTCTTTCACTGGCCTATAATGGCAATGACAGTTTACTGATCACACCATACTGACTGATGTAAAACATGCACAGACATACAACATGAATGAGCTGTATACACATTCAGGCTGATGTTTTCAGAGAAAAAGCTCAAAAACACAAATTGCACACTACCTGTTTAGGACTAAACAGCAGATAGTTAGAGATTCGCTGGAGAACTTCGTGGAACAAAGCAGCTAAAGAGGCGGGTATGTCCTTTAGGAGTTGGTAGAGATCAAAAGTAGACTTTGCAGACATCAGGAGGCCTGAAACATCCTGGATGTGGCAATAAGCAACAGTTTGCTAACACGTAACATGTGACGTGGTGTGACAACAGGATGCAAATCAACTGAGACCGAACATCTTTTAATAGTTGTTCCTTTTTACTACATTATCAGCAATCGTATGCATGTTTCCTCTGTTTGCTGTCCCACCACTGCTTTATCCTGTTCTCCCTCTGAGGGGTGTACGCTTCTGATGAAATATTCAGATCCTTTACTTCAGTAAAAGTACCAACACAGCAATGTAGAAACTGCCCAATCTTTGTTGTTTTGTGAAATGTTGGATGATTATACCTCTTTTGGCATTCAACAATTATTCAAATGAAACTATGTCAGAGGTTTAGATAGGAAAAGTGTCTTTGGTGGAACTGAAACACCTTATCCAGCTTAGAGAGTCACAGCAAAGGGCTTTGAAAGCATACGTTTCTCTCATCAGTAGAAGAAAAAAAAACTTTATTTCATATATCCTTGCCGATGTATCCAAGGCTAATATTAGAGCTAGCCTTAGCTAACGTTGGTGCCTTATGTTAACTGTACTTGTATTAATGCAATGTTTATTAGCTTAGTTTATTAGAACGTGATCACACATTACATCATAATAAAACTTCCCATTGCAGACCATTAACCAGGCATATTATTTATTATTCACCATAAATACTTTGACTAATTAACCAGTTGCTATCATCGTAGTACAACTTTAAAAATGACTAGTTAAGACTAGTTAAGCTAGTTAGCTTAAGGAAGTTCAAGCTGAGCTAAGCTAAGGAAGTTCAACTAACTGTTACTGCCACAAGCTAAAAAGGTTGGGAACCACTGATTTATCATATCGCAATTTTATAAGCTTGTCGTATGCTGTTTTTTTTAATATAACACATAGTGTAACAACTAACTAGGGCTGTTAGGTGAGTAAAACGTACAACACTTGCCTCTGAAATATAGTACAGTAGAAGTATAAAGTACAACAAAATGGAAATGCTCAGGTGAAATACCTCAAACTTGTACTTAACGTAAAGACTTTACTTGAGTAAATATAATTTCCACCACCAGAAAACGCTTATTATGGAAATTGATTGAGGAATGTTGCAACCAGATATAAATAATACTATTCATATTCATTTAAAAATAGTATAGAATGAAAACTTCTGTTGTCCTTGATACCCTGGAAAGTCTTTTCTCCTTTTTTAATATATTTGACCACAGGCTCACAAACATGCTCACATACATGTGAAGTAGCACTGTGCTCATCAGTGTCCCCTACCTCTCATTCAGAGAGCCTTTATGTCGCCCCTCCTCACTGTCCTGACCATGCATGTTCTCTAATGCACATCTTATTTCCAGCTTGCCGGGGCAGTGGACCCCCCTGCAGTTGTTGCCCTCCCCCACCTCCCCCTGCCTATTCTTTACCACAGGGCCTTCCCTGCCCACCTATTTGTGATGATCTCAGCCAATGAGGGGTGAGTGCATGGTGAGCAAGCACCAATGAGACCACTTTTTCATCTGTATAAAACTTTTCAGGACAGTTTGCCGGGTTGCACTTTCTGTCAGTCCAGGGCTCCGAGAGGAGAGCAACAGCCCAGAGAGAGAGAGAGAGAGAGAGAGAGAGAGAGGGGGTAGAGAGAGAGAGCAAGCGTGAACGCAGGGGGGTTGCCACTTTTTAATCCCAATCCCACACTTCAAGAAAGTGGTGGGTGAACGCAGCTTCAATTGTTTTAACTTTCAGTATCAGGCCAGCTGGGCTGCTCAGACTGATGTGAATGTTTCTGTGTTTTCTCTCTGTCCTGAAGCCTCTCCGTTTCAGCGAGGATGGAGAACGCACACACCAAAGAGTCAGCGGATGTTCTGGCCTACTTTGGCGTCACTGAAGACACCGGCCTCTCACCTGACCAGGTTAAGAAGAACCTGGACAAGTATGGCTTCAACGGTGAGATGATGGATGGATGGATGGATGCAAACAATTCGTAATGAATGAGGGGGTTGAGGAATTGCAGGATGGGAAGGTCCAGGAGGAAGAACACACATGTATGATATCATTTGGATTTAGCTTGGAAGACAGAGTGGAGGCAGAAACACTGTGAGGCCGAGAGGTTCAGAAAGATAAAACAGCAGAAACAGACACTGGGGGAAGGGAGAGGAGAGGAGAAGTCGACTGATAGATGAACCAGCACTATGTGCGGCTTTTTGATGATGGTCTAATCAAGGGAAACAAAAGGGGGGGGGGCGATGTTTGTGGAGCAGGTGCATTAGAGTTTCAGGTTGCTGACAATCGCTACTGGCCTTAGCTAAATTCTTTATTTATCTTTTACTTTGAAACTGAGTGAATCGAAGCCTGACAGTTCAACTCAAGGTCAACTTACTTACGTACTTACCTCCAACTTCATCTCATAGCTTTTTTTCAGCAGATGGAAACTGCTCAATTATAGCCACTGAGGAAGGCCGTGAAATACAGCTGAAAGCTCCATAAAGGGCTTTTAAGTGGATCTAGAGCTCAGACTTTTGTTTCCATTGAGGGGGTTTAGAAAACACCTGCATCCTATAGGTCATTTAAACTTGTCACAGCAGGAGAAGCACATGTGCAATTAATGTTCATGTCATTAATTACACTTCTGTTTTTCCCTCTATCACTTGTCTAAAGGTCTGCTGTTAAAAAGGATAATTTGTAACAAATATGTGCCGGACTAGAGCATCTTACACACAGTCAAGTATACAGTAAAAAGCACCTTTCGTTGCATTAAATTGTGCTCAACAGGTTGCAGCGACTCTGTTTTTGGTGCGGCGCATTTCAGCTGTCAAATGGATGCTGACAGAGTAACAGCAAAGAGGAATAACAGAGTAATTGGGGTCACTGCAAAGGTCACTTACTAAAGTCACTCTATCTGTGTGGTTAACTGGCAGAGAGACAAGGAGGCCCGAACAAACCAATTGCTGCTCAGCATTAATAAATGGTTCAGTTCAGGGACGGGTGTTAGATTAGAGCTCGACAATAGTGACATGTTGTTCAGTTTGTTGTGCTTTGATTTGTAAATGTGCCCTTATTCTTACGCTGCAAACATTAAAGACAGCGCAGTAAATGTGGCGAGCAGCTGTGCTTTATTAGTAATGTTTGTCTCTCTTCACCCACAGAGCTGCCAGCGGAGGAGGGTGAGTCCACTTTAAACACCTGCTTTTCAATTATTTCTATTTGAATCACATGTGCTTTTGATCAGAGTGCATCTTTTAACTTTGGGGCACCCGGACGCACCTGTCGTCCTCACTTCCTGTGATGACAGGTCACACAGTTGTTTATCTAACACCTGCCATTGGCTTCGTGCTCTGTTGACCCAAACCGCTACTAATATGTTCACACCTCACACAACTAAAGAAATCGGACGATCCAAGAACAGACAGTTTATGTGGCTTGGACGTATGGCTTCTTCAATTTGTTGACCTTTAAACCCAAACTATCATTATTATTTGCCATGCCAGCTGCACCAGTGGTCTAACAGCTAAACCCAAAGACAAGCAGGACAGCGTCATCTTTGAGGTTGTCGAAGTAAAATGAATCACTACACTAAAACAAATCTGTCTTCGGCTACATCACAATCAATGCTTTTCCTACCAAACTCCCATTGGTTAATCTTAATCTGGCATACAAAATCAAGATTATAGTGGCATTACATAACATTATAAGCATTTACCAGGTAAATATATACATATATTAACATGTACTGCAGGGAACACTTGAATACTGTGTGTGATGTTGTGTATTTTTTTCTATCAGGAAAGACTATCTGGGAGTTGGTTGTGGAACAATTTGAGGACCTGTTGGTCAGAATCTTGCTGCTGGCCGCCTGCATCTCTTTTGTGAGTTTGCTCACTTTTCCCTTTACATGATACACTGCATTTGTATTTGCAAAACCCACGTGGTACACACGGTACAGTATGTGCATGCAGGAAGCCTGCAAAGGTTTGACATGTGTTTAAGGGTTCTGTGGTGAAAACACAAAGATATTTGTTTGAGTTTGGATAAAGGTGCTACATATTTGTATGTGACCAATGTAGTACTTTTCCTACTTTGCATTTACTTTACTTAATAACTCAATAACAGAGTCCAAACATGACTAAGCATTTCTGTGAGTGTGAAATACTGGGCAAAGGCAAGAAGAAATAGATTGTATATTAAAGTTCAAAGCAGCTGAACAGTTTGTAAAATATGATTTCATTAATAGATGATTTGATTATATTATTGTATAGAAGATTATTGGTAAAATTGAAGCCTGAGAACTCTTGATTCCCTTTTTTTTATTCATATTTGACATTTCAGCAAAATTGAAACTCTGCATTCAGCACACAGAGAGAGATCAATTAGAAGGCAGTATCAATAACTAAAGACTTTTGTGACTTTGCTCCCACGTGTCCATCTAAAGCACCACCAATCAAACATTTAGGTTTAGGCTATATTAAAGTTGATGTTTGGCTCAGTCTGAATCAAAGGACTGCTAATCCTGGACGAGCTAACTGAGAGGCAAGAAAGTCATAAATTAACTGCCAACAAGGTAATTTCCAGAAACTAGCCTCATAAAGTGACAGGAATAAAAAAAAAAAACTGGAGATTAAAGAATTGGATGTTCAGGGGCAATAAAGAGCCTGACAGCAACATGAGGATGTGCAAACTGTGAGCTGCAGCTTTTCTGCCCTCTCGCCTGTTTTCTTTGCGATTACACACACACTCACACACTCGAGTTATTAAATTACATTTGGATCTGTGTCCTCACTCTCATTTACACAAGGAATCCCTCTCTCTCCCTCCCTCCTCTCTCTCCCCAAAACTGTTTTGTGGAGGAGAGCGGGCTGGACACATTGTCTTAATCCTCGATCTCTGCCCTCTGGCCTCCCTGCACAGCTGTTACTATGGCCTTAGAAGGTCTGACGGCTCTTTGTGTGTGTGTGTGTGTGTGTGTGTGTGTGTGTGAAATAGAGGGAGCAAGATAAAGAAAAAGACAGAAAGAGAGAGTGGCTGTATGCATGTGTGTGCGTGTGTGTGTGTGTGTGTGTGTGTGTGCGCGCCCATATGCATGGCAGGAGCTTTATTTTAAGAAAGTCTCAAGCCAGGACGAGAAACTGTATCCTTGGACAAAGGTCAGGGATGGAAGGAACGAGGGATGGCTTGCAGCAGCAGGAGAGAGTGAGACACATGGAGGAGGAGGGGTGGAGATTGGGTTGCACAATGGCATTGTTTGTTACGATGACAAACGAGAGCAATAGATTCAGAGTCGTATATGGTTTCTAAAAGAGAGAACACTAAATACTGCAGATACACGCTCGCCCTATTCATACACACAGGAATGTCGTGCCACCACGACGTGCTGACAGGCTCTGACTCTCACCCTGGAGATCGATTGTGTCTTTGAAGAGCAGCGGGGTGAAGACAGACCGGAGAGAGGCAGCCCGCTTTTGGAAAAGGCGGAGAGAAGATGCGAGATGAAAAGCAGGCGAATGAAAAACACAGAGTGAAACGTTAAATGCTAGAAGAGAAGGATGGGTCTCCTTCTCGTCTCTGTCTCCCTGGTTAGCTCTGTGCTCTGCTGGCCTGCAACTAATCTGTGTCAATGTCAACACGAAGCCTTTCCGAAACAGACCTGTGTTAGAAACATGGGGGTCCCGCTCACAGGGGAGCGCACGTGTTATGACTATAGGTTTGGAAAATAGTCACGTCACATGTGGGGCAGAGGAAAGACTTCACAAATACGATGACATGAGGCACAACAATGTCATCTGATCCAGTAATGGTCCGTAACTGCCATAAACAGCTACTCTATTTAATGCATATGTTTTATTCTACTGTAACACTGAGCAACAGGTGCGCTGCAAACTTTAAGACATTTGGTGTATCGTGCAGAGTATCGCAGGCTTACCGGCAGTCATAATGCATTACTTTAGCTTCATTATCTGATTAACCTCTTCAACCCTTACAGAGCCACAAGTGGATCCATCATTAAAAGCATTAAGAGGATATTCAGTATAAAGATCATATTATGGCTGCAGCCAATGATTATTTTCTGTCAAATAATTGGTGTCAGGAAATAGTGAAAACTGCCTGTCACAAGTTCCAGAGCCCAAAATTATACCAATAAGTATCTCGTTTTTATTGACCAACAGTCCAAAACTGTGAAGTATTAAATCTCTTTATCTCTCGTATAAAGTTTTCGATTTGTATGTGACAACATCATTAACATGCATAAAGTAAATAATGTTTTCTCTCAAATTTGTGCTTTAAAATGTCTAACATGCCTCTCTGTGTCTCTAAGGTGCTGGCCTGGTTCGAGGAAGGTGAGGAAACTGTCACTGCCTTTGTCGAGCCCTTCGTCATCCTCCTCATCCTCATTGCAAACGCTGTCGTTGGAGTGTGGCAGGTCAGTGGGTGCACACACACACACACACACACACACACACACACACACACACACACACACATAGAGGAACAATTGCAATCACAAGGACACATACCTGCTCCTGAATGCTGTCTTTTACACACACCTAAATAGACTCTTATACTTAGTAACAGTCACACACAATAAATCACACATGATAGCGGCGTGTTCAGGTTGCAGTCCGTGTCCTTTACGGCGAGCACATGCTCCTTCCAGAGCAGCGGCCGTGAGCTCAAAGTTCAAGGGAATCCAGAATGAGAGGCCTGACGTCAGCACGAGGTGAAAAGGTGAAAGGTTAAGCTAACAGGGGCGAGTGGAGGGGAGAGGGGTGAGGAGGGGAGGGGGGCCTGTGGCAGACTGGGACTCATCCTGCCTTGAAGGCTCTGACTGTAGTCCACTTTGTTACAATCCACACTGTGCAATCCACAGTAAAAATACAGAGGGACGATCAGGTTACCACAGGCCTCGGGTGTGTGTGCGTGGTAGGGGGGTTCATATCAACCCTGCGGCAGTCATTTGGAAACTATGCACAAGGATTCACACATGGGGGGTATGGGGGAGAGAGGGGAGAGGGAGGGCGGCTGGCATAAGTTGGGCTTTACACTTTGAGGTGGCCGAGGGCAGCCTTGGAAGAAACCACAGAGCGAAGCGAACATCAGCCTGTTTGACGGCTCTGAGCAACCTGTTGTTCAGCACACGGACACTTCACACTGCAAGCACACGTGATCGTCACTGAAGACTGAATTGAAAACAGTTCTAGCTTTTAAAACTATAATTCAACATCCCGTTAGTCCGGTGATGTTGTTACCTTTCTACTGCTGTGCATTCTGAAATATTTTGACCGGACAAACTACTCGTGACAAATCTGACAAAACTCAATGTCACCCTTTTATTCTGGCCATGTCAACACGCACAGTAATGTTTCAGCCCAGTGGCCTTCATCAGAGATCTGTGTGTGTGCTACGTTTTAATCTTGGGCACTATATGACTTTGGTTTAGTACCATAAACAGGAATTCTGGGAAGTTGCATCCTCTCAAAGATCAGCTAATGTTGGGATACTCTTCATGAATAACTCCCTCTATAAAGATGAAAACTACAGACTAAGTCCAAACTCGTTTTTCCTGTATCTAAATCTAAATCTGTTTTGGTAATTTCCCTTTAGATATTTCTGTATTTGTGATTTTTCATAACAACAAAAAAAACATTGCTGGAAAGGTAAATATGGTGCTTGTACATTGTTCAGTAAACCCCTCTGAGACAAAGTTGTGATTTTGTGCTACATAGATAAAATTGACTTGACATGACTCTACAGTAGTTTAATGTTTCACAATGTTGATGTGTGAAGTTTACTTCTTTAACACATAAAAAGGACTGACAGACACTCTGGCTGAGTTTGTCCTCAGTTGGCATGTTCAGGGAGGTCAAAATGACCATATTTCACGTTTTGTTCTGTGTTTATTTTTGCAACAGGAGCGAAATGCAGAGAGTGCCATTGAGGCTCTGAAGGAGTACGAGCCTGAGATGGGGAAAGTTTACCGGGCGGACAGGAAGAGCGTGCAGAGAATCAAGGCCAGGGAGATCGTCCCTGGTGATGTGGTGGAGGTTTCCGGTAAGAGTCCCAACACGGGAGGGCTTCCTTTTCACTGTTGTACCTGCTGCATGAACTAAAAGTCTATTCAGTCACTGTAAACACTTAAAGAACAATTGTAACAACTGATCTTCAGGGTCACAAACTATGAATACTTACTGAAGGAGACATCAACAGTCACAGTTTAGAGTGTAACATTGCCGTATGACTCAAATCTACTGAGTTCAGTCATACAGGGGTTAAAGGTCAAGGCCAACTCACTGAAACAAACCCTACATTAAATTTAAAGAAAATGAAGAGATGAAAATGATTTCAGAAGAAATAAAAAAGTTATGAAAATCACTGATGAAACAGTGGAAGTGGTCGCAACCTCGGAACTGAAACAGACAACAAACTCAACTTTGGGGACTGCGCCACTTCAAAAATCAGGAAATTGCAGCAGCCAATGCACTTTTTACAAAACCTTGAAAACTTGAAATGTCAGATTTTACAAATACTTTGACTGTACTGTCTTTTGGTTTTACCTGTGTGCTCGACAACATGCACACACACAACCAAACCAGGCTGCAATGACAAGTCAGGACAGCAGAGAAAATCAAGAGGCATTGATCAAGAGACAGTCGCCAGCCTGTACACTAAGCTCATCCTTCAAAAATTCAAAATGATCCTACATGACACTGCCCATCCCAAATTCAGACACAGCAACAACTGAACCAATAAAAACCCTCAAAACAAGCAGATATGACACCTCTTTTATTCCTCAAGTCATCGGCTTGTTTAATATGCAGGTTTAATCTACTGGTCTCTCAGCTGGTCAGTTGCACTCTGACACTTTTAGATCAAATTTCTTTCTAGCGATGTGGTCTGCTATTTTTTTTACTTTTGACTTTTTATTATTCTGTCGTATTGTATCATTCTATTGATATGTTGTCAGTGCAGTTCAGGTGTAAGTTAGTTAGTTAAGTTAATCAGTGAACTTGTGTTTTTTCTAACATTGACAGGTCTCAAATTATTTAATGGGTTTTATTCTGATTTTGTTGTAGTCTACAATGGAGGCTGCTCTGTTGTTGTTTTATGCTGTTTGTGGTATTTGGAGCAGTGGACCAAATGATTATCTGAAATAATGAGATTGCATGTTCATGTCTCTGTGTGTTGTGTCCTCACTTGAGTGGTTATCATGCTTAGTAAATATTAAAAATGGAGCCAAAATTAAATTCAGAAGCAACAATTCTGATGTTGCGAAGGATTGTCTCTGCTTGCCTGTGAAGGTCAAATCACACATATAATGCTTCTCAGCGTCATGTAGCTACTCCGAAGCTCATATACTTCAAAAGAGTCACGTGCATGAGTGTGTGTGAGCACAAGGCTCCTGACGTCCTTGAGATTGAACATGGGCCCTTTTAAGGCAGTCACAGAAAAAAGGGGTGGAGGGGAACTGAAGGAACTTGCTGTGGGAAGAAAAAAAACAAGCTTGAGTATAAATACACTTAATATCGACGGCCGGACTCGCTCCTCTGTCTCCCCCTCTGTTTGCCGTACACCTGTTCTTTTCATTTCATGTTCTCCCCAAGGTCTCCCTCTCTCTCTGTCTCTGTCTGTGGTATCGGTTTTCAACAACAACACTATCCATCCAGAGTGCTAAAACCAGTCAATCAACCCCCCCTCCGTCCATACTGCTGTAATGCTGCAGTCCGACTGATATGAAGCTGTTTGTGCTGTAATCCTGCACAGACAGCAAAATAAATCAATCGTTTAAAGTAAAAGGCCTAAATCAAATGAAGTTAATTCTAAACTTTTCTGCATATCTGTGTGTGTGTGTGTGTGTGTGTGGACACTAGTTGGTGACAAAGTACCAGCTGACATCAGGATCATCTCCATCAAGTCTACAACCCTGCGTGTGGACCAGTCCATTCTCACTGGTGGGTGTTACCAGAGATGCGATGATGTCTCTTTGCTGCCTGCCTCTTTACCTGACCACCCCACCCTAATCTTGTGCCTCCTATAGGTGAGTCGGTCAGCGTGATCAAACACACTGATTCCGTCCCAGACATGCGAGCCGTCAACCAGGACAAGAAGAACATGTTGTTCTCTGTGAGTCTTTTTCCTGCGTCTTGCTAAACCCTGACAAACTCACCTTACTGTTCATTTTCTTCTCAGCCCTATAAGTGTCCCCCTCCCTTCACCAAATAAACCAATTTTTTTTCACAACAGACATTTTGACAGTAAAATGAATGATGGCTGAATTCCATTTAGCTGCCTCCGTTTCAGGGTCCTGGTTTTATTCATGCTGGTTCACTAAAACAGAGAACATTGTTGAAGTTATAAATAACACATGTACTTTTCTTACTATAACAAGTCAAAATGCTGTGAAAAGGACACTTAGCAGAATAACGGCAGTGACTGAACATGGCTCACAATAACTATGCTAACATGCTGATGTTTAGTGATATATCGTAGCAGTTTAACATGCTAACATTCACTAATTAGCACTAACCACAAAGGAGTGCAGGTGTTTTACGTAACCTCTAAATCTTTTTGTGTGTTTTCATGTTTTTTGTTTAAACTAAGTTGCTGCAATTCCCATTAGAGTTTGATGGGAATGTCACTGCTTTTACTGATATGTGGTTGTAAACCAAAGTATTGGACAAATTTATTTTGGACCTGATGATGTTGGGAATCACCAAAGTTATCACAATTAATCCTGAGGGAAAGATGAATGAACCCCATTTCATTCTAATCCATCCGATTGCTGTTGAGAAATTTCACTCAAAACCAAACCATTCTCCTTCTCTGTTCAGGGCACCAACATTGCCGCTGGAAAAGCCACTGGTATTGCCATTGCAACAGGCGTCTCCACTGAGATCGGTAAGATTCGTGACCAGATGGCTGCCACTGAGCAGGAGAAGACCCCCCTGCAGCAGAAACTGGACGAGTTTGGAGAGCAGCTCTCCAAGGTTAGTTAGACAGACGGGGAAAAAAAAGGCTTTTTGACACTGTATCGCCATGGTGACATTTCTTATTTATTTATTCATTTTGTAAAAAATATAAAACTTGATACTGTTTAAAATTTCTTAGAATTAATTTATTTCAAAATATAAGATAGAGCTATAACTACCATCTCTCACTCATCCCGCTGACTGTCTGTCCTCCAGGTCATCTCCCTCATTTGTGTTGCTGTGTGGATAATCAACATTGGCCATTTCAATGACCCCGTCCATGGCGGCTCCTGGTTCCGTGGTGCTATCTACTATTTTAAGATTGCTGTGGCTCTGGCTGTGGCCGCCATCCCTGAAGGTAAACCCCTGGGATTAACTTTCATTGGGTTGCCCAAGAAGATTATCATATCTAAGATTCATCTCGGTTAGCTCATCTATACGACACTGTAGCTATCGGCCCATTAAAAGGCAGAAGGTTTTGACAAGAGAGAACAATGCGTGTAATGATTTTTGTTAAGCTGATTTCATCAAGGTATCAACTATCCAGTTTTGTTGATCCTCTTCGTTATTTTGTAGGTTTATGTTTTGAAGCACCAAACTAATGAGAATACAAACTTCCACCTTCATTTTTTGTTTTATTGGTGGAAAGTGAGGATAAACACCATCATTTTCTCTTCTTCCTTAACTTCGTCAGTGCTCACAGGCCAACAGGAGATGTTCATTCATCTTTCCTGGTCTGGCCTGGTATATCTGCCTGGCCGTTTTTTTTTTCTGAAATACTCCTAACGGAGCATCTCCAGCAGGTGGCTGAAGCAGCTTATCTGGCTCCAATTAACTTGGAGAAGCAGCTGTTTGGTACAGACAGGAAGCCAAACATTGTTTTTTTTCTTCATCTGATTCTTTTGGTCACAACCCAACTCTAATAATAGATTAAAGTTGGAAAGACGTTTGTGCAGTTAATAATGAGCTTCCATACTTACTCAGCTCTGTCTTTACATCTAACTGGTTTAATTTAGGACCTTAAAGGTCATCAAACTCCTGTTACTTTTTTTGCCAGATGAACAGGACAAATTAAATATTCTTGGACTGAAACCGTCTGAGATTTGGATGTGCTCACACTCCTCCCTGTCGCACCACAGAGCCAGTTCTCATCAGAGGCCACAGTCTGATGATGCCAAAAGGACAACATCATCTGCAAACATAGATGGCACCATAATGTCACTAAACTGGACACGCTCCAGACCATTGTCACAGTTGTTATTTGCCAAGAATCTGAACAGATCTGACTGAATGGCTTGCAGCAGCCCCCTCCTGCAGGAATACCTGTGAGGACACAGTAGTTTGGATGTTCTCCAGCTGCTGCGTTATGAGCAGTGTAGGGAGCACCACTTTTGTCAGCCTGCCCAGTGGCAGAGTCCCTAAAGTCCAGGTGGTTTTGAGCAGAAATGTTTCTCATCACCCAATTCTCTTAATGTTTTGTCCACCTCCCAACACATCCTTCCTGTTGAGAAGCAATTTCATCCAATACCTCTCTGTCTAATCTCTGTCCAATCACAGGCCTGCCCGCTGTCATCACCACCTGCCTGGCTCTGGGAACACGCCGTATGGCCAAGAAGAACGCCATCGTCAGAAGCCTGCCCTCAGTGGAGACCCTGGGCTGCACCTCAGTCATCTGCTCCGACAAGACCGGCACCCTCACCACCAACCAGATGTGTGTAACTAAGGTGGGTTCCTACTCGCAGATGTGAGATCACACATGCACATATATAATGACATTCACTCTCAGTTCAACAACGTTGCTGGTAACTGAAAATCAGTGCAGCCCTAATTTTCTTTTCCATGCAGATGTTCATCATTGATAAAGTCGACGGTGACAATGTTGCACTCGGTCAGTTTGACATCTCAGGCTCAAAGTACACCCCAGAGGGAGAAGTGTAAGTGTCAAAAGAGTTCAGAGTTAATGCGCACACATAAAAAGCATAACCCATTCTTGACAACTATACACTGACTAAATATTTTTGTCCATCTTTTTTTTAACCAGTACAAAGAATGGCGCGTCCATGAAGTGCGGACAGTACGATGGGCTGGTTGAGCTGGCTACTATCTGTGCTCTGTGCAACGACTCTTCTCTGGACTACAACGAGGTCTGCAGAGCCTCCAGGAAACATTTGTGTTTACGGCATTTATGTTTACATGTAACGCACTACCAACTTGTACATGTAAAACGATTCCCTCTTTTGTCTCCATGGTGCAGTCCAAGGGTATTTATGAGAAAGTGGGTGAGGCTACTGAAACAGCCCTGTGCTGTTTGGTGGAGAAGATGAACGTGTTCAACACTGAAGTGCGTGGCCTGTCCAAGGTGGAGAGGGCAAACGCTTGCTGTGCCGTAAGTCCACAAAAGACTCCATACAGTATGTTGTGTGTTATCTTCAATACAAAGACATATTAGTGTAAGGTTTTCTCAAAATGAAAGCATTACCTTAGTTTTTACAGTTTTAAATTCACGCTTGACAGCTATATCCATTTAGGAATTAACAAATTTAATAGTGCTCCACTGCCTCCAAGTGGTTATTTGGAGGGTTAATCAGTATGAAACATAATAAACATAAACAGTGGTTTAACACACAACCTTGATTTGTGATCCTTTTCCTCCAGTTCACCTTCTTCTCCTTCATTTTCTAACAGGTGATCAAGCAGCTGATGAGGAAGGAGTTCACCCTGGAGTTCTCCAGAGACAGGAAGTCCATGTCAGTCTATTGCTCTCCTGCCAAGTCCGCTAAAGCCCCTGTGGGAAACAAGATGTTTGTCAAAGTGAGTGTGTGGCGTAAAATACACAACACAAAGAAAATACAAAAGCTCCATGAGGCCACAACCAGAGCGAGGCAAAGAGTCTACAGCCGTACTAGCAGCTCTGTGAAGCTGCACTCAGGCACAGTGATGCTGAGCTAAATGTTAACATCAGCACAAATTTAAACGTGGGACTTCATAAAGGCCTCAGAGCAGGAATTATGACAGCACAATAAAACAGCCACGCCACGTAAAGCTAAATTCAAAACACTCGGTCTCAATGGAGTTCAGGTCAATTAAGTCATTAAATTATACAAATAAATGATGTTGGTAATGATGGGCCTCAACTGTGTAAACTGCATCCTCAGGGTGCTCCAGAGGGCGTCATTGACCGCTGCACGTATGTTCGTGTCGGCACCACCCGTGTGCCCCTGACTGGCCCAGTCAAAGACCACATCCTGTCAGTCATCAAGGAGTGGGGCACTGGGCGCGACACCCTCCGCTGTTTGGCTCTGGCCACCTGCGACACACCACTGAGGAAGGAGGAGATGAACCTGGAGGACTCCACCAAGTTTGCAGACTATGAGGTGGGTGACTGAGGACAGGAAAAGAAAGGCAGAGATGGAAGACGTTATTGTGCAAACATACAGAATCTCCCAGGTGGCTGAGTATAACAATTATATGATTGTTGTAACTGGAAATTACATTACTTTTTATTTATTAAAAGAATAGTTAAATGCTGCAGTAGTTTATTTTCCTGCTTTCAAGTAGCTCCAAGGAAACATGTTGCTTTCTTTTTTTCTCCAGACTGACTTGACCTTTGTGGGCTGCGTTGG
Organism: Pempheris klunzingeri; assembly: GCF_042242105.1. Classification (NCBI taxonomy): domain Eukaryota; kingdom Metazoa; phylum Chordata; class Actinopteri; order Acropomatiformes; family Pempheridae; genus Pempheris; species Pempheris klunzingeri. Next base: position 13,755,654 of record NC_092028.1, read on the forward strand.
CATGCTTGACCCTCCTCGTAAGGAAGTTATGAGCTCCATCGAGCTTTGCAGGGCTGCTGGCATCCGTGTGATCATGATCACTGGTCAGTACACACATTATACACACAGTATTTTGCTCTCTTTGTATAAGAAATCAAGCAAGCTTCAAATTTTCATTGCCGTCGCCCAAAGGTGACAACAAAGGCACAGCTGTTGCCATCTGCCGTCGTATTGGCATCTTCTCTGAGGACGAGGACGTCACCAGCAAGGCCTTCACTGGTCGGGAGTTCGATGACCTTCCTCCATATGAACAGAAGGCTGCCGTGCGAAAGGCTTGCTGCTTTGCCAGAGTGGAACCATCCCACAAGTCTAAGATCGTTGAGTTCCTGCAAGGCTTTGATGAGATTACTGCCATGGTGAGAAGAAGAATAGAGCTCATGTGCTTTGTACTTAAAACAGAATGAAACCTTTGGACTTGAACTATAGGATCGGACAATATGATAAGTTATCAGGTTAATACATTATCCCTCCTTATTTTCCTAGACTGGTGACGGAGTGAACGATGCCCCTGCCTTGAAGAAGGCGGAGATTGGCATCGCCATGGGCTCTGGCACTGCCGTTGCCAAGTCTGCCTCTGAGATGGTCCTGGCTGACGACAACTTCTCTTCCATTGTGTCCGCTGTTGAGGAGGGCAGAGCCATTTACAACAACATGAAGCAGTTCATCCGCTACCTCATCTCCTCCAATGTGGGCGAGGTCGTCTGGTGAGTATTTCTGCTGCACCAAATAATGTTTAATTTTTCAGGTGCTCTTTTAATCTTCACTTTGTTTTCTCGTGAATTATTTATTATTTGGATGTATTACTTTATGATAAGTAGGTATCACTTTGTTTTAAGGGCCAAAACAGTTGGGCTCCACTGATCAGAACATTAACTCAACATAATAGACATTTTTCATAGCTGACATTTTCACGTGACAGGAAAAGCAAAGGTGAAATAAACCTCCTTGACGATGGCTCAGTTCTCTTCAGGTGTCCCAGTGGGCCATGACAGAGTGAGCCAGTGTGAACTGTGTGACATGTCAGAAAGTTTCCCCTCCTCTGTAGAAATGAATAGTAGCAATGAATTTGAACAGAAACTGGAAAATGCCGTAGTCACCAACACACAAGTCTTTGCTCACTCCTTTAGCATCTTCCTGACCGCTGCCCTGGGTCTGCCCGAGGCTCTGATCCCCGTCCAGCTGCTGTGGGTCAACCTTGTGACTGACGGCCTGCCCGCCACCGCGCTGGGCTTCAACCCCCCTGACCTGGACATCATGGGCAAAGCTCCCCGCTCCCCCAAAGAGCCCCTCATCTCCGGCTGGCTCTTCTTCAGATACCTGGCCATTGGAGGTACAGCACATTATGTACTCGCTCTCCCTCTCTGTTACTGTCTCATCCAGTGAGGCATGTGAGTGCAGGAACATGGAATGTTTCACCTTTATCTTTAGATCTTGATCTGTTTTTATTACTACTGATGCAGCAGGTAAATCCCCCACCCCCTGCTGGTGGGAGCACTTGTACATTGCAGCATTTTTAGGTTTGGTTTGTCTGAAATGCCTCTACAGACTTCTTATAAAGCTGTCATTTAAAAGAAGACTTGAATGTTCATGAAAGCATCTGTAATTTTTATCTAAGTGGTGTTGTTACCATGGTAACATATCCACCGTCACACAATCGCAGCAAATTATCATCCAATTCTTCAGCACCATCCAGTAGTGGATAAATAGTTTGATTCTTTGGATGAAAGACTTTCTTATTTTAACACAATAACATCTCCTTCAGGTTATGTTGGTGCCGCAACTGTTGCTGCAGCTGCCTGGTGGTTCCTGTACTGTGACGAGGGCCCCATGGTCACCTTCCACCAGCTGGTTCGTATTTAACATTGAACACTCTGTTATTGGTGAATTTTTCCTACAATTCATGCCTCTGTGATGTCCTCTCACACCGCGAACTTCATGGAAGGATCTTCGCTTTCTCAGACGCTGTGCCAGACTTTAGTGAATGAGAACTTGTGTTTCTGTCTTCCCTGTCAGTCACACTTCATGCAGTGCAGCGAGGACAACGAGGACTTTGCTGCCATCCACTGCGAGGTGTTCGAGGCTGCTCCTCCAATGACCATGGCTCTGTCCGTGCTGGTCACCATCGAGATGTGCAACGCTCTGAACAGGTCTGACTACACTGTGAACTCATTGGGCATTCTGGGTATTGGCACCTTTTTTAAATATTTTACACAGTGGTGGACTGTCGATTTTATGCCACCTTATAACACAACACACGCACAACAATTCAGTGGGAAACTCCACTACATTCATGTGTCAGCCATAGTTGTTACTTTAGAAATTAAGATATATAATGAGCCTTCTACAGTATATAGAATAGTTCATATTAGCTGCACATGTTTATGACATAATGCTGCTTACAGTACAACTTAAATCAGTGGTAATAATGCAAACAATGAAATACAATAGTATAATACTTCCATAGGCCATTTTTTTGCATTGAGTACTTTTGATACCTTAAAGGCATTTTGCCAACAAAACTTAAATAAGTACTTTTATAACATTTTCAATGCTGGGCAGTATTTTAACACTGTGATATAATAACTTTTACTGTTAAAGGGTGTGAAAACTTCCTCTTCCACTGATATTGTTTTTGGACATATCATCTTATCTAATATCTTATACAAGCAAAATATCAGCAGATTGGTTTTTGTGATTATTATGATTTCTGGTAGATAACTACACTGACAACTTCCTCAGTGGTGATTTGTTTATGCAAATCTAGTTTTCCCTTAATATTCACTATTTAATATCTTATTCTTCACACGTTTTGTTTCATACGTTCACCTCAACACACAGACACTCTTTCATGTGCCCTCACACATTTTCGGTCTGCATTAAAGTACCCCATCCGCCTCCCAATCCAACCCCCTCCTCCCCACCCCCAGCTTGTCTGAGAACCAGTCCCTGGTGCGCATGCCCCCCTGGAGCAACGGCTGGCTGGTGGGCGCCATGAGCCTCTCCATGTCCCTTCACTTCATGATCATCTACGTCGACCCCCTGCCCGTGAGTCTGGCCTCCTGCACTACATCCATCTCCCGCTGCTCCTCCCTCACACACACCGCCTCTCCGACCTCCATGTTCTCTCTCACAGTCTCATTGCTTAAATACTTACAGACAGCGCACCGCTCAGTTTGCCCCAAATTACTAACAGAGGTGGCATTTAGGGTGAACTCCTTAAATGGTGTGATACAGCAACTTTTTCTACTTTTTCAGATTTATTTTTTTTCTTCACACTGATAATACTTTCAGTGGAGTATGTTCAAAATAAATGAATTGAAGTGACCAAACTGAAGCAATGATCATGACTTCAATGTGATGTTCACTGATTACTAGCAAGAAACTAAAACACATTCTTTAATGGGAATACCACATTTATATTGATATTCATTGTTCTTTAAAATTGATCATGGGTATTCCTATTAGCTGTAATAATAATAAATCTGCATAATTAATACACAGCTGTTTCTTACTGTTAGTTGTTTGGCATCTTCAACACAGCGCTGCTCTCATCCACAGATGATCTTCAAGCTCACTCACTTGAATGTGGAGCAGTGGATGATGGTGCTGAAGCTCTCCTTCCCCGTCATCCTCATTGATGAGCTTCTCAAGTTTGTGGCTCGCACATATCTGGAGGGTAAGTTAAACGGGTGACCTGTTTTTGTGATGTTTGTGGTATAGACACTGTATGCAAACAAGCGATCACGTGCACCATGTAAACACATTTTGAAGGGGTTTTGGGTGTGACTGATGCTGGCCACGTTGTCATTTAGCAGTGTGCATGCAGCTTGAACACACTTAACACACTGGGGTCATTTTAAAGTAATCTGGGATATAAAGTGCATTCATATGAGATTCTATGTCATTTTAAAAGCTTACCGTTTAATTTTCTGAACCATTTTGTTGGGAGTGAAGCATTTATGAGTCACCAACTTTAAACAATAAATTAGATGTTCAGACAATTGCTTGTGTTATAAACAAATGTGTATACTCCTTTCTATTTAGATGTCTATAATCTGTATATTCTGTATAAAATGCTAGCCCCGCTTTTGAAATATACATATTGTCTATGCTTCATCCTCCACGTTTACCATTTCAGCCTGAACTTGTGCCATCCATGTCTCCTTTCTGTTCATTTTGTAAGAATATAAGATTAATCAATGGAATGTTATGGAATAATGTACCTCCCAATTAAATGCCTTTCAATGTATTTTAACTGTTGCTTTAACCTCTTTTCCCTCTTTTCTTATCCCTGACACAGTTTTAATTATCTCCCACCCTCTTTCCTCTAATCTGTTCACTCTGACGGCATTTATCTAATTTTCTTCTCCTTGGATGCTCTTTTTCACCGTTCCCTCTCTGACAATCCAGTCTAAACACGTTTACCCCTCCTTCATACCCCTGTAATAAAACAAGGTATCCCCCTGACTCATGCTTAAGGTTTAAGCACTCTGCATCATGCTCATCTTGAAAGTTTAATGCTGGATATTATGCATGTTAAAGTTACTCTGTCAAAAATGTCCATTATGTGTTTGCGTGTATGTTTTGTTAACTTTGTCCCCTGTCCTGTAAATCCTTATTAGAAATGTAATAACTTGTGTCCACATCATACACAGTATTGCATAGATGTTTATTGCTGGAAGCTTGAAAATGGTGCTGTCTTGTATTGCTAAAAGTAGCCTGTAGATCCCCAGACAGTATAAATAGTAAAAAGCTGGCTAGCACACTTTGCGTGTACCTTCTGGTGTCTAACAATAGTGTATTCAAACTAATGTTGTGCATTCTGCTAACAAGGTAAGCCATAATCAAAGAGATGCTGGGAAATTTCTGCATGTATGTTAAATTGTGATTATGAAAAAAGCAGGCAAGCTTTCCATATTTTTTTGATATTGCTCACATGAAAATTTGAAATGAATGCTTAAAAATGTAATGCCGTCACAAGGTGTAGACGTTTTCTATTAACTTTAACTAGAATTTCTGTTTTATATTACAGCCAATACATTTTCACACAGTGTGTTACTGATGATATGCTAAAAATTAGAATAATAGTATATTTTACATTAGTGTATAACTAAAATTAGATATTTTGGGAAACGTGCTAGTTTGCTGTCCTGCCCAGAGACTCCACCATAGAAAGGTCCAAAGGAAAAATAAATGCGCCTTCCAGATGTTCACCTTCCAATCCATTCTTACTGTAAATCGGACAATTAATTAGTACAAATGATAATTTGCTGTTTTAGTTGCATCAGACCATTTCCTTGTTGTAAGCGGTTGCCAAGCAACCAACGGACACTTCATAAGTTACTGGTCTCCTCAAACAAATTGTCCCACATATAATAATAACCCTGTAAAAAACAGTTTTGAATTATTCATTTGAGTTTTGTACGAATTAAACAAGACATAAGTTGTCCTGTGTTAACTAGTGAGCACTACAGGTGCTAGGTGTTGGGTTTAGTTATCTTTGACCAGATAAGCTGTTTGGTTGTGCTAAGCTAACCTAGCCGGATGCTAACTATAGCTTCAATGACTATTAAGCTAACCGTTAACACTTTTACTTAACCTCAGCCATTACCAATCTGACGAGCTTGTGTTTCCTATCCAGGGAAAGTCTAAGGACAAAGTGCTACAGAGAGCGGCAGAAGCAGAGAGAGAGCTGAGACGCGGAGGGTGAAGAGGAAAGGCTGAGCGCTCCCGCTGACAGAGAGCTGCCAACGGCCACTTGACCTGATCAAACCATCAAGTGGAATGAATACTAAAGAAAACCATGCATACGCCATCAGGCAATACACCAAAAAAGCTGCAAAATATTTTTTCTGTGTATGTACTGAAGTTAATATATAGGTGAGAGTTATTAAAACTATTCTGTGTTGATTCTATTCTTAAAGAATAAAGATATGTACTAAAGAAACTTGGGTCTCAGTGTTGTTTCCAATTCAACTTTGTGCATATAATTTGCTGCAAGTAACATGTTAAGTATCATTTCCTTACTTTACTAAAGGTTCTGCTGTGTAACAGAGCACCACAGGAATAATCACATGGTCAATGACAATCAGTAACCAGACAACTAATAATTGACAAATAATGTACTTTTCTAAATGTATGAATGTGGTCTGGTTTTTGAGAGCAGCTGCTGAGTAAGAAGGCTATAGCTTTTATTAAAATCCTATAAAAACTGATTTACATTACCATATTTCTATAGCCTGTGACATGGTAAAGTTGAATTTGCTGTAGTATTTTGTATTCAAATTTCAAGATCATGCATGTATAAAGAAAATTATGAAATTATGTAGTACATGAAATCTTATTTTTATTATTTAATGTAATGTAACAAATATAGAGAATAGTCTTTTAAAACCTTGCGATATTTCTGCATATTAAGTGTCTGCGTGGAGGTCCGAGCGCAGGGTTGAGAAACATTGCAATAGTATTTGATTATGAACTAAAATATTTAAGGAGAGAGGGTAGCGTCTTTACTTCTCAGTATGTATTAACACAAAACAAACTGACGAGATGTTACACAGTCACATTTCTTCACTTTTAGAGAAGTTTTACATAACTTCTTTTCTAAACCACGTCATAAATTAGCTTGAAGTCTAAAAACTGTTACGGTCGTAATAAGAACAGGAGTAGGAAATGGTGTAAAGCTAAAATGAAAAGATGACAAATGTACATAACACAAATCCCATTTGACAGGCAGTTCATTTAGGAGAGTTTCTGCTTTGTGTCACTTCATTATTCATTATTGCACTGTGAGCCATCGCGCTTAGAAGTCCCCCTTCACAAAGGAGATGCAAAAAAAAAAAAAAGTTTGAACGTGTGAGTGATTGTTTCCAAGTTTGCATTTCGGTTACTGACACAGGTGTTGGACTGTTGAGTGTTTTGGTGGAGTCATGTCAGTTTTATCAACAGAATACATTTACATACATGTTAGTAGGAATGAACTTGGAAAAAAGTAAGTGTGAACATTTTTACAGTGTCCCGGGACCATTTATGGTTCATCAGATGTCGCTTTGGTCACTAAACAACAGATACGGTCACTGACATCAAACCATCATCTCTGAAACAAGCAAAAGATTAAGTCTCTATAGGAGAATCCATCCAGTGTCACGAGCGCTAGCAGTGTCAGCTGTGACAATCCCAGTGGTCACGACTGTATTTCACGTGGCGACGGTTTCTTGGCCCTTATTGGTCACTTTTGGGATGTTTCCTCTTGGTCTGTTTTCTTTGGTTCCAGCGTGACTCTATAACTCACGAGGCGTCTGCAGGCGAGGAACCAGCTTCACTCACCCCCTCTTCCAGGATTTCCCTGACTTGTTCGAGACTGTCAGCCTGCCGAATTAACTCCAGCTTCACCTGAAGGGAAAAAGACGGATCAGTTTGTCATTGGTATACAGTGAAAAAATAAAAATATTTTACACCTCTATGAGAAAACGTTTCGCTCATTTCTTTCATTCAGGATTTGTAACCATCACTCGTCCGCTAAAATTACTTCATACAACTGTGCACTGCTTCTAACCTGAAGCGACTGGGAGAGCTGGACGAAGTCCCTCTGTACAGTCTGGCTGGTGTCGACCTGGGAGCGCAGGCTGATCACTTGGCTACGCAGCTCCAGACACTGTTGCTGCAGGGCCTCCTGTAAGACAGCCAAATTAAAGCCCCCCCATGCGTCAGATTTGGACATGTGTTATTATTTTGAACATGTATTATTATGGTAATTATAGGGGGGAAAAAAACACTGAAGCAAACAATGCATGTTACTATTTACATAATTCACAATGTATATTTAACCAGAATAGACAACATGTCCCATTTCATTATCGATACATTTCCCATCACCACATGTTGGGATCACTTGTTTTTTTCATCGTCTAAACACTGGAAAGCAGTAATATTATTATTAAACTATGGGAAGTATTAAGGAAGAACATGTGAGGTGTTCATTTGAAACGTCTCGACATATGCAAACAAGCCATTCAGTGTTTCTGTGGCGACAAGTGCGGGGGGAGGGGGCAGGAAATTATTTTCTCCATTAGAAACACTTACACAAACTCTAAAAATGCCTGTGGTTTGTGTTGTTTACGGTTGCTCACATCAATTAATCAAAGAAACCACGAGAAGCTTTTATCAAGGATGTTGAGCATCATCAGAATCACGTGACTGCAAGCAACGTTTATCCTGAAAACCACTGATCATCTTTAATGATCACTTTCACAGGAAAATCTTTAAACACTTGTTTCCAAGGCTTTCAACCACATCTCGACCCTCCTCAGTAGATAGAGATGCTCAGTTGTCATGGAGACAAGGAAGTTTTTTTTGATTGGCCCACTACAGGAGTCTCAAATGCAGGTTGGATGTACCTTATCGTTACTGAGAGCCTTGTTGGTGCTCTGCACATGAGAGAGCGCCACCCGCAGGGCTTCCAATTCAGTGCGGGAGGCCAGCAGTTCAGCCTGCAGCTGGTCCTTCTGGGCCTGGATCCTCTCTGTCTCCGTCTTCAGACTGGAAAGCTGCACTGCACACAGTCACAATCAAGAATGCTTAAAGTTTATGCTAGGAGATCAATCGCTGAGCCATGGAAGAAATGCTGTGGTTATCAGGAATGTTTGTACAGTTTGGTTTCGATAAGTGAAATCAAACTGAGATGTATCACAAGACCTACTCGTTGGCTTACCAGACTAATGATAAAGCACGAGTTGTTCACTCACCTTCTAAAACCTCTGATGACAGCAGTTACAAGCAGGAACAGACAGGAAGAGAGAAAAGTAAAAACTGTGTCAGTGTCACGACAGTCAGTGTTGAAAACCTGCCCTGAGTAACAATATAATCCACAGACCATTCTCCTCCGTCCGAGTGTCCAGCTGCTCCCTCAGGTTGACAATCTCAATGCGAAGACGCTCCTCACAGTGCGCCCCCTGCAGGTTAGAGTTCAACAGTCAGTGCACACTGACACTTACAGTAACCGCCTGCTATTTAAGACAAAGCACCTGAACAGCAAGACTTTTCAAATTAAAAGAACCTGAATAAACATTTCAAACTACCAACAGAACAAATATCTGAAATGAAGAAAATCAGCAGCTAAACTAAACCGCAGTCCTCTCTGAAGAGACATAAAAACCCTTCACACAGGTTTCATTTCCCTTTAAAATGCTTAGTGAAACTATTCTTCTCGTTAAACTGCATGCAAATAATGCCAAATACATTATTTTACTAACTGTGCTGGAGTCCACATTTTTATGAGGCATAAGCTGAGTTTTCCTTGTAAAGCAGATATAGTGTAGAATCTACAAAGCAGATGAAGTCTCTAGTGTCAATGAAAACCTAAAGCAGTAATCATACCTGCAGGGTTGCTGGGAATGATGAGCTGGACTCTGGTCCCTCATCCTCAACCTCCTCTCCTTTCAGTCTGGACAGCTCGTTGCACATCTTCCTCTGGGAAAAGGACAGCTCCGCCTGGACACACAAAATGCAAATTTGAACAACTCCTCTTGCTGAATAATGTGTTAATAAAATGTATGCTGGCACACAAATGCCTTATGGGTAAATACAGACTTAGCCAAGGCATCAAATGACTAAGAGCCACCCATTAATTTCTGTTCTTGGCGCTTTTTAACTTTTAATCAGGATGGTTGAACACATGAAAAATGTAAAGTTTAACATTTTGGGAAACACACTTATTATCTTTTTTCCAAAATTAGAAGAAAAGACGAACTCTACTCATGTCTATGTTAAAAAATATGTAGCTGGAGCCAGCAGCCAGTTAGCTTAGCTTAGCAGAAACGGCTAGCCTCGGCCAAAATCCACCAACAAATTCCTGCAAAGCTCGCCCCGTTTACATTCTTTATGCTGAGCTAAGCTGCGCAGTTCTAACTTCATTCAGTAAAAAAGAAAATAGGCTTATATTCCAAAACACTCTCACTCTGTAGCACCGACATCATATCACTCACCAGCCGACTCTGAACTGCATTCTGTGATTGGCTAAAAGATTTCTGCAAATCCTGGAGGAGAGTCTCTGAAGTCTGGACCTGAGACTGGAGCAGTGATACCTGCACATACACAAAGAAAGGATTGTGTATAAAGCTGCACACATATCCATTTCCATCACATCCACTCTGGGTGAGTGCGAGCAGTGCTGCTCACCTGTTTGTGTGTGTGGTTGGTCTGTGTATCCAGTTCTCTCTCCAGCTCCTCCTTCTCAGCCTGCAGCCGACTCACCTCCCCTCGCAGTTCTGACACCTGCACACACCACACTCCCATTACACCGAAAAGCCATTTGTCTATGAGGAAACTTTCAGTCAGTCCAAAAATTTGCAACAACTATCAAAAACTTGCATAGATTGGAGTGTAAAGATGCATTTTTCTATTGCTATACAAAGGCGTGAATGTCCTTTTTTGACCTCTGACAGAGATATCTCAGCTTTAAATACCACACCTGAGCGTTGAGTGTGTCCCAGTCGTTGTGGGTGACCAGCCGGTGTCCAGCCGGCGGCAGGTAGATGGCTTCAGGCACCAGAGTTCCTGTGGAGACCAGAGAGTCGGTGTCTTCCTGAGCGTGGGGTTTTCTGGGCAGGGAGGGCGTGTCTAAGGAGAAGGAGGACAACGAGGCCGAGTCGCAGTGCCGCAGTGAAAAATACCCTTCTGTTGTAAGCGGCGCCCCTTCTCCCTCTGCCGCCGCCTCGAGGTCCGCTGATTGGTTATGCGTCCTGTCCGTCGGTGCCGTGGCCTCGGCCTCTGTCTGGCTGTTAGTGGCCTGCGGTGGGGATTCATTACCGGCGACTGCTGCATCCATCCTGCCTTTTCTTCCAGTGATCTAACAGGTGGAGGAAAGCCAATGCTCGGATTCAGAATACTCGGCAAAACGTTTGGAAAAAATATGACACAAAATTAAACACGGACCATGTTGTGTCCACTGGCTCTCCTCCATTCCACAGGCTGAGACTGAAGAACAGCTATCCTGGCCTCATACTGCGCTGCTGTCTCTGTAAACACAGCAAGATAATGAAATAATGATTAAATAAGCATTTACTCCTCTAGTAAGATGAACAATACAGTTTAAATCAACGCTTGAGATTACAAAAAAGCCATTTATTCACCCCATCTACAGTCAACAGGGTGATTTCTATTAGTGTAGCATTTGGTCTGAATTAGGAACTAAAGTAAATGAGAAATGAAAATCAAAAACCACAGAGCTGTTCAGTTTCTTTCAAAAATTTCTTTCAATTTTTATGTTTCCTGCAACCAGTTTTTATCAGTAAAAAACATCCAGTTAAGAGTTTTCCAATCAAGGTCAGATATTATTTGCTTGCACAAAAGCCAAAAATCTATTATGGTATTCAGTAAGTCCGGTGACATCAGATTCTACTTTTCCTTTAAAGCTTTTAAAAGTCCAGCTTACATCAGAGTGAAACTGAGAGTCAAGGTTTCCTCTGAACGGGCGTCTTAAATGCTTGTAGCTGTATTTGTTGCTACCAGACTTCTTATCAGAGAAGCCTTAAGATTGTCTTTACTTACAACTATCACCTATCCTTGTTTATGTGATCTATACACAAGTATATTTTCCTCTATAAACTTGTATGTTTTCATTCATGGTTACTGTATTTATATCAAATATGTGGAGTCTCTCTTGTGTTTGTCCTCTGATTCTCTTTCTTACCGGTATCTGTATTTCTTTGGGGACAATTAAAGAACAATACAGAGTGTGAGAATCTATGGTGCAACATTTTAGATGTGAGACAAAGAAATTCAAATCATTAAGGCTCCAATTTCTTTCTTCTTACAAAAAAAATGCAAAAACACTCATCATGTTAAATTAGACCATGAGCATACAAGGACTGTCTCTCTCTCTCACACACACACACACACACACACACACACACACACACACACACACACACACACACACACACACACACACACACACACACACACACACACACACACACACACACACACACACACACACACACACACACACACACACACACACACCTCTGAGGGCCTCCTGCAGAGACTGGATCTCTTCATCACATTGTTTTTGCAGCTCTGCCAGTTCCTCCTGTTTGCTCAGCTCACAGATCGTCGCCACGCCCTGCCAGTGCTCGACCTGAGCTCGGCACTCGGCTAGCTGGGCCTGCAGGCTCGCCTCTGAAAATGATAAGACAGGTTGCTGTGCTTTGCCTTCATCGTGTTATTCGCTCATCGTGTGTTTGCGTCAGAGGTCAAACATGGGAAACTTTGAGGCGTCGTGAACTTCGCAGTATGAAAATCTAAATCTTTGTTATGTGCAAATAGTGCTGACTGTAGAGCTGTTTGAAAGTTGAACACAAATGGTGAATAAACAAAAAAATGGTTTCATGTCTTCAGTAAATAAAAAAAAAAAACAGAAGAAAAAATAAAAATAGTACTTTAGTAATTACAAGTTTTTTTCTGCAAAATATGTTTTTCTTTTTCATCTGACTTTCGGACTAAAACCCAACATGTAGTTAACCCCTCAGTTTGCCTCAAAGCATTATCATTCACACCAAATACCAGTTATATGGATGAACAAACAGCAGTACACATTTTTGTCATTTGCAGAACAATAAATGTGCAGCATGTTATCCTCCTGCTCATATTCTCCTGTTCTTCCTTTCAGACCTCTTATGAGCAAACTGTTGTGAAACTCCAGTAACAGAAATCTTTTGGATTTGGGAGGAGAACAGCTGTGTCAAACGTGCTGTCAACACCAATCACAGTCATAGAGCAAGCAAATGAAAAGTATTTGGCTCCTAAAACTCAACATAAGGTTTTATTAAGTGCAGCTGTCGTTATCAGTAGTGCTGGAGGAAGTATTCAGATATTAATACTGTGGATGTACTCAGTCACAAGTAAAAGTATATAGTATAAACCAGGACAATGGTAAATCTTAAATCTAAAGTACTAAAGCTCAGAAAAATGTCATGTGTGACTGTTATACTATTATTATCCCATTAGATCATTATTACTTATTAGTTTGTTAACAGGCCACACTTAAAAACTAACAAAACAAATTAAGGAAAACCAGCAAATCCTCACATATATGCAGCTATTATCAATTAATAGCTGCTGATACATCTTCTTCCAATCAGCTAATTGTTTAATCTCTCAACTAGTTTGTAATTCAAAGTCTAGTATAGTATTTTATAAGTTCTTCGTGTGTTTCATGCAAAAAATATACGTATTTATCTGAATAACAACAAGTAACTGTGGCTGTCAGATAAATCTGGTGAAGCAAAAAGTACATTTCCCTCTGAAATGTGAGTAGAAATAGAAAGTGATGGGGAAAGAAGAGACTCAAATGTATACTTAAACACAGTATTTGAGTAAAAGCACATAGTTATATTCCACCACTGCTTATTATTATGTGCAGACACTAATATTTAATTGAATGTTGTTGCTGAGGACCAGTTCTAAGCTGGACAGCTTCACTTGTTGCTCCAGCTTGAGTTAGTGGGTCAACATTTTAAAGCTACTGACTGGGTTGGTAGTGAATTAAAGAGCTGAACCAGTCAGTGTATTCAGAGAGAAATTAAAACAGAATTAAATCCCACTTTGGTCTGGACCGGAGGAGCTCACTCAGCGGGTTACAGAAGTCCCCGGACCCCAGTTTGGATACAAGCGTTAGTTAGCTAGCGGCTAGCAGCGCCCGTTCATTTCTACGGGCAGCGATGCTAACAGGCCGTTTAGCGGTGTTTCAGTCACAGCAGCAACAAGTCAGCGTTAATATCTGCTAACAGTCCGGCCGTGAAGAGGCCAGAGTCCCGTTAACAGATGGCTGATTTAAGTTTAGCGCCGCTGGGGTTTCTTACCGGTGTCTTCCCTCCTGGAGCTCATCTTCCCGTCAAAAGTGTCCGAAACCCGGGGAAGTCATTCCGTTCAGCAGCACCGGGGCTTTGGTGTGGAGATTATCAGCCCAGTGTCAACTCCAGGAAACAACTTTCCCCGGTCTAAAGCCTGCGGAAATCACGTCAGCCTCCTTCCTGTTCACAAATACCTTTCCCTCCCTCCCGGCCTCAGCTGCTGCTCTGAGTTTCACTTCACAGGGTTTTTTACTGGAGGTAAAAACAGCAGGAAAAGTGGCCACACCCGACTGTCAGTCAGGTCCGCTGTTTGGTGACCCCTGGAGGTCACTGACCCACAGCTTGAGCCACATTCATGGCTGCCTGTCTCATATATATATATATGACACTATATAGGCTACTGTAACTTATATCTTTTTTATTATGTCATTTTATTGCTGATGGGGCATTGGGACACAGGAAGGACCAGACAAAATGTATCACATGTTGAAACAGGTCCCTCAGCTCTCACCTGTCAGGTGCAGCAGTCAACACTACACATATAATAACATCATATGAGATCATTTCCAATCAGATGACAGAATTGCATGACATCTTGTTTAAATTGTACATATTTTTATATGTATTTCTTATATCTCCTCCTGTTTTTTCACTGTCCACTAGTTTATTATTTCTTGTTCTGTTGAATGTTCTACTTCTGCTACTCACTCGCTGCTGTAAAGCTGTGAATTTCCCCACCATGGGACTTATAAATATCTTATCTTATAATGAGAATAATATGGAGGTGTTGAGAAATATTTGTCCCTCTAAATATGGATACCCTCTGGTGGAGGAAGACTGGTATTATTGAGGAAGATATGGTGTCAGTTTAACTTTCCTCAGTGATCTAAAAATATCTTGGCAGTATCCAGTTGTTTTATATTTTGTTCGCAGATGTAGCTTTCTTTCTTTTTTTTTTTTAAATGCACTGCTCTGCACTTACCTTCCCAACACTGCATGTGATGTCTGAAAAACCCTTTTCAAAACACAAGTATTGATCAAAAGTGTAGAACAAATCACATCTCATTGTACCTTCATATTAACTATTGACCTTGCTGTAAAAAAAAGTAATTGTGAAGGCAGTGTACTGGGGTGCTCCATGTGCTGTCCACCACCGAATTCCTCCGTTAAACAAGACAAAAATCAACACAGAAACCAGTTTCCATGGAAATTCGTCCCTTTTGTGCAGCCTGCAAAATGAGCTTTGGCTGTGTGTTATCAGCGGTCATGTTCTGCAGCATAATGTGTCCTCTGCAGCGAGCCGTCCTTCACACACAAAAGGTTATATAATCATGTGTGTTCATGATTGTCTGTCATGTCAAATTATTAATATCATGCATTCAACAACTTCAACTAAAATCTGAGTTAATGTTGCCATTTATCACCCTTCCTTCTGAGCAAAAGTCTATATAAGTGATTAACAAACTTAATCTGTTTGAAACTGACAAGTGAAATAACTCACAAGGACATTAAAACTGACGTTAACCCTGGAAACTATTTTATTAGCAGCAGCTTTGCAGTTCTGTCTTTTTGCACCTGCTTCCTTTGCTTGACAAAAGGCATGGCTTTGCAAGGTTTCCTGTTTCCAGTAAAAACTACACAGGATCTGAAACTGCTGGTCTCACCAACCTGGCCAAAATGGTGATACCACACATTCCTTATTATTTATTTATTTACATGCTGTGGCCAAGGCTGGATCTATTCGACTCAGCTTTCCATCTCTCTACTCTTACACGCCTCTCTTCGATTTTCATCTCTTCATCTAGAAATCTGATATCTTGGAAGCCATGCACCCTGCTTCTATCTTATCTACAGTATTTGCAGCCTGACAGGGTGTGGCAGGAATAAAATTCTGAAGTAGGGAATACAAATGGAGACTGTACGGTCATACGTGGATTTGTGTCAGTCTAATTTACATGTTACATGTGGAAACCACACATCTCCAAACGCAGATATTATAAATTTATAAGATTTTCAAAAAATGAATCATTTGAGCCTTCAAAAGAGGCAGACCAGTATGTTTTAGGTTCTACGTAAAGGAAGAAAATATGTATTTTGTAAAATGTGGCACCTTCAGTCAAGGCACGAGTCGACCTGTAGCCAACACTTGGGGTATTTAAGATGTTCAGGCCTGAGAAAGTGTCAGTTCAACAAAAGAGGAAAAGAAGTTAGAGCTACTACAGACACTTAGATCAGTGAAATGCATTGTTCTGGGGATTTGTTTAATTTCATGTTTCATGAAGTTCAAGCTCAGAGATCTATCAGAAGAAAAAGCCACATCAGCTCTAATATTCAATGTTGTCTTTTATTTGTCTTATCTGCATTAATTAAAACATGGTCACAATGTAGATCAGAAAAATACAAAAAGCTGATTTGGTCAGTGATAACATGATTCCTGGATATTTACTTGTGCAGACGTTTGAACTATGAAATGTTAGTCAGTACAGACATTCATGATGTGACCCAAAAATGCAACTTTAAGATACCGAGCAGCCAAAATACTGTATAAAATGTGGTTGAAAGTCTTCAAAAACATTAATTCATACAAAGTGACTCATGTAAAACAGTGCTTTATGCCATTTAACCAAAATACAATTTCTCTGATAAAGGAATATTATAAATAGTTTGCAAGTTTTTAAATATCTTAAAGTGGTATGAGCCTGAATTCCTTTGAGTGGAGCAGAGGCACAGAATACGTGTATAGAAATGCTCACAACAAATAAGTGATCCGTAAGAAAAGCTCATTTTCAATGAGGCAAAACCCAACTTGTCTGCAGGTAGTTTGCTAGTTTTTTTACAGAGGTAACACCATCTAATATACTGTATCTAGAGCACCTGAACTTGGATGGGTTTCTATGAGAGTACCATGTGCTTATAACTGAGATTTACATCAGGCTGCTTCCACAGGACACAGCATCGAGGGACATGACGGCTGGTGTGAAACCTTGGCAACACTTTAATTTCCATTTGGTCCTACGTCAGTGCTGGGATGATGAATCGTCATGTGTTACCTTAGTCGTTCTCTACAAGTCCATATCGTGATCGCTCACACTCTGGCGGAGGTATTCTTCATACAGCTTTTTCTAGAAGGAAAGAAAAGACAGTCAACACATCCAAATACTGCTGTTTTATTGTACACACATACACACACACACACACACACACAATACCTTTTTGGTCTTGACCACCTCCTGAACGTACTCCAGCTTCTCCTGCAGTTGCCTTTTCTGTTTGCCTGACAGGGTTGGCTGAGTCCTGCAAGAGAATTGAAGGGAGGTGTCCAAGAATTTCATGAGATTTGTGATTAACGTACCAGCAAAAGTTGCAAAACTGTGAATGTTCAAGAACCCAAAGTCACACGTGGCTGCTTAACATGGATTATCTACTTGGTTCCACCATGGGGGGAAAAAAGTTCACTGCTGCAGTAAAAAAAGGAGAGTGGTATAAAAAAAAAGCGATGTCATCAAATTGCTTGTTTTGTGCCTCAAAACCCAAAAGATATTTGATTTATTATAGCATAAGACAAAGAAAAACAGCAAATGCTCTGAACTGGCAAACTGGGAAAAGGGGATATTTGGCATTTCTGCTTAAAAGCCATCCTACTCACTGAATTAATTAATAGCTAATGATTATTTCCAGCGTGCCCATTGGAGAAAGCAAGATAACATAACCTGAAATCACATTTAAAAATATGTAAAACACTTGGGAAAGAGGTTAAATGAATAAGTGATATACAAGTGTAAAATCAACAAAGAAAATGAAAATAAATAATGTTACAATGAATGAAATTGGTGACCTTACAGTAAAGTAAAAGCAGCTGATTCGATACCATCAGAATAAAAGCTGTGACTGTGCTGAGATCTCGTCCTCCTACCTGAAGGAGAAGCGTGCGATGATGAGCAGGAGGAAGGAGAGGAAGACCAGTGCGCCACAGCTGTAAAGCTGCTGCTCCGCAGACAGGGAGTCAAATACTTTCACTACGGGAGTCTGTGGATCACAAGGGCAGCTACAATTAGTTGTGACTGCTTTGCACGCAGATGATGAAACGACTACAACACACCAGAGAGCAGTGCACTCACCAGGTAGAGGGAGAGCATCTCGGTGCCGTTGCGGCCCAGAGCCATCTCCAGCAGCTCCTGGGACAGGGAGCCCAGAACCAGCAAGGCCATCAGAGCCAGAGGGACGGTGAAGCCCAGCAGAGTCAGGAAGCAGCTCTTGCAGCGTGCCTGTCGGTTCCCAGTGCTGGCCTGCCTGTGAGAGCAGAGGGGCGAAGTTATTCTCTAAAGGCAACACTGGCTGATGCTACTGTGTGTCTCCAGCTGATCTGAAATATCTGCTGAGGACTGTGGCTCCAGTCAGAAAGAATGAGAGTCAATAAAACACCTTTTAAAATGCTAAGAAAATAACCTCTCCTGGATCCTGCACTATGATCAAATGAAAGTACTTTAGTTTTTTACTATTGCAACTATAAAGCAAGTTAATTTGAAAAACATTTAAACAATATTTCAGTCTGTTTCTATGAGTTACCGGTCGTTAATGAGCTTATCAGTGATGCCCTCGCTGATGATCTCACAGTCCTTCTCCAGGGAGTTGAGTGTATTCTGGACCGTTTGGTTGATAGTTTTCTCGATGGTGCGGCACACCTCCTCGATCTGGTTGACGCAGCGACTCGGCTGAGAACAGGAACATAGTTTATATAACAATCTTTGAACTAATTGGAATAATGTGCAAAAGAACAAATTAAAGGAGCAGGAGTTTAAGTGGACAATCGCCTAGAAATCCATGAAAGTGCAGCCATTACCTTGTTTGGATTAGGAACGTAGATGGTGGGCATGTCAAAACCACATTTGTTGAGTCCCGGCCTCTTGCAGAGCTCCTGGACAATCTGCATCATTACTCTCTGAGACAGACGGTCACAAAATGACAGAAATAAGTGAGGGAGAGAATCAAGATGTGACCTCCTGCTTTTAAGTATCATTTAGACAGGTCTACATTTTATGTCAGTGAATGTCCATTTACTTGTTTGTTCTGTACTCGTACATTATTTAAACGCTGCACTGGTAAAGACACTTGACAGCAGTTTAACTACCCACACTTTAGAAAAGAAGAAAAGGTGACAAAACACAAACTTTTAAAGCGAGCTGCTGCCGCGCATACCTGTCTGTCCGACTCTCCCCCGGCCTCGTCCGCCTTGCTGAGGTAAAAACGTAGTCGATCTCCGTGTTTATCATTCAGACTCTCCACAATATTAAGGGTGCGCTTGCACAGAGCCTGACCCATGGGGTCAAAGAAGACCAGAATCAGGTCGCAGAGATTACCTGAGAGTGACAGAGGGAAGGACCATCATTTTCCTCAACAGGATTAAGTATCATTGTACTGTGACAATATGACTCCACTGAAAGATGATCATAAAATTTGAGCTGTCAGTTTGTTTTGAGGCAATTGAAGCTAGCTTGCGAAACAAGTGGTGAGACCAGCAGTTCACCTGGAAGAAGCTCACTACTGAAACACAAATACTAAGGCAGAAGTGGGGGGCCCTTTGGCAAACCACTGAAATGAAAAAGAAAAACTGAATATTTTTACATGATTAAAAGCAAAGTCTGGTCAAGTTAATAGAAATTGAAACAAAATGTGTTTGACGCAAACCTATAAGAGGTCGGGATGTACAGGGATAGACGCCAATCTCCTGCAGTTCTGCTTTTTGAGGCCAGTACTTCATGTTAACTGGAGACATCACAGATTCAACAAATGCCCGCAGGGCTGCTCCTCTTCATCCATCTATTTTTACGGTACCAGTTAAAATAACTCGGTGTCACAACACCAGCTGCCACAATAGCCTCGGGGGACGCTTAATAACTACAGCACGTCAACAGACAAGGTCAGTTAGTGGCAACCCACCCAGCCACATGATAACCTCATCCACATCAAAGGGATACTTCATATCGCCGTCCACCAACCCTGGGGAGTCCACAAATGTCACCAAGCTGAAACGTTTCTGTCTCGATGTGCAGATTTCTGTGCTCAAGTACTCGGAGACACCTAGAAATCAATTTGAGGAGATCAGAGAGTTGAGGTGAAAAGCATGTAGGACGTTGATATTTATAATTATGCTTGATTCTGATCTCTTTGTTACTGAGAGTGCTGCCACACTAATCGATCGGTTCTACTGCTGCGTCATACAACAGACAAAGTATACAGACACATGTCTAAGTAGTTGCCAAATGGACAAACAACAATACAGCAAATCTCTCCAGCAGAATGCTGGGAATTTGGGAGTGGATCAGTGTGGCAGCAGCCTAAAGGGAAACAAAGTGCATCATTGTAGTCTTTAGAATAGAACTGGGAGAGATTGTGATTCAAACTGAAATCTTACCTTTGAACTCTTGCAGAGGCTTGAAGTGTGGATACAGATGAAGGGTGGCATTTCCCTAAAGACAAACAGAACCAGATCAGACAGTTTGTGAGCCAGGTATCAGGATCACCAGAAGTTCATAAATCACTGAAAAGGAACTAATTTGAGTTGTTGTAATAAGTCAGTATCACAAAGAATGCCTTAAGGCATCACGGTTGGCAGTTGAGGACCAAATATACACCTATATTACAAATGGATCCTTATTTGTTGTGTACTGTTGCACTCACTGTCAGGGATTCTCTCTTGCGTCCATTTGTAACAAAGCTGAAACCTTGGGTCTCAATAGCTACTCCAGTGCGCTGGATGTGCTCTTCCACATACCTGAAGAAAAAAATATATATACATATATATATAACAAAAAGGAACTGTAACAACTCAGCGATGCACCGATGGATGAGAAATGTTTTTTTCCAAGTCAGTTTTCTGCACTGTCCAAACTAAAAATCAATCAGAACTATGTATTCAGCTCAATCAATAGACTGGTGCATACTCTGTAAAACTCTTTGCAGCAGCTCATGCATTATGGATTACATTTAGCCATTTTGTTCCTATAAATTTGAGGGCTATCGCTTTATAGCCAAATGTTAGTCAATGAGGAGAGTCTTAGTTGATCAAGTTTTCATTGGTCATAAAAAAAAAAAAACAACAAGAAAATAAAACCCAACGCAAACTCCATTTGGGAGCTGTGCCAAAATTAGGTCAAACCCTATGGACTGTGTATGAAGCCCAAGAGAGCATTTAATTTGAAAGGCCGGACACAGGAAGTGACAGTCAGATAGATAGCTAGACAGACACTTAATCAGACCAGATCACTTCCTAAAGTTAAAGCAATGTTATTCTGTGTTGAAATAAATTCAGAAAATGTTTAACCTCCTTGATGGTTGTTCCAACACATTCTGAATCACCACTACTTTTAGGCGTGGGCTTGTAAAATCTATATTTAAGTATTCACTGCCCACTAGTGAGCAGTGATTAAATAACTGAATTTAGATCATAAAAGAGCAACGACTGCACTAGTGGCTCGAGCTAAGGACTACAAGTTAACTAGGAGAATCTTTAGTCAGGGGCAGCCTGAATAATTTGATTTGCAACAGACACAAATTAAGCTGAACAGATTTAGACTAGATATGGTGCACAAGGTAAACCTGTTCTTATACACACTGTTGTCTGTTGCGTGCCATTTACATTTTTTGTGTTTCACTGTGTTGCGTTTAAGGGATCACTTTCGCTGCTAATCGTTGATAAGTCTGATGTTGACCTGCTAAAAGTAGAGACCAGCTTTTGTACAAACATCCTCACCAGTTGATGAAGGAGCTCTTCCCAGCAGAGTGGTTGCCCATCAGCAACACGGTGATCTTTTTCCTGGGCGCCAGCAACTTCACACCAACAGATTCAGCTATTGAGATCAACCCTGAACAAAACAGAGAGAGAACATGATCTAAATAACCACTAACAACATTTTTACAGGTGTCGCAGTGGTCTCATTAAAATCAAGGAATACTGGAGCCATCATGGAGCTCCTGCAGAAAGAGCAAGACAACTGCATGAATGAGTGGGAGCTGGAGAAGGACCACAGACATTACATCACCGGCACTTATATTCAAATATTTAGGAAGAGCACAGATGGCATTTAAAAACTGATGTAGCTACTTCATTGATTGTATGGGGACCCAGACTGTCCAGCGACGCACCTTCTAAATAACAAGTGAAACCTCAATGTTGATACAACACTAGTTGTATTAAGAGCTACAATACCAATACGTCGAGACTGTGTAGCTCAATTAATGGTTTAATAAAATACTTCCACAGCTGTGTGTGGCTAATGTGACTAAAGCTAGCATTGATGCTAGCTAGCGCAACGTCAGCCAAATCACCAAATCCTTGCCTATGAGTTAGCTAACATTAGCTAACGGTTAGCCTCCTGAACTTAACTTAGTACAGTTAGCTAGTTAAACCCCAGTCAGCCAAATGCCTGCTTATCTTAACTTCACTATTCACAATGAGTGAATGTTTGAATCCAGCAGTAAATATGTCAGCCAACTCACCGCTGTCGGGGTCCATGTACAGTTGGTGACAATCCCGCAAGATGCGCTCATCGCAGGACACACCACCAGATACCGACTCTGCGTTAGCGGCACTTCGGCTCTTGATTTTCGACATTGTTAGCCAGTGATGATATCAAACTTTTGGAGAAACTTGTTCAAGCATCTATAGGTCCACAGCTCTGCGAACTGGCAGTGAACAAAGCCGGGTTGCCTTGTTTGAATCGCCCCGGTCCGCCTAAACACGGGGTTAAGACGTACTCCAGCCACGTCGTCAACATGAGCGGCTTTTTGTCGCACAGCATTTTGGGTAATGTAGTTCTTCTGATTGCTCGATATGACGCCACAGGTGTACGCTGAGGGAAAAACTATAAGTTTTACTTTAAAAGGCAGTTCAAGTCAGAAGTTAAACAGCACAATTTGAACAAAATGTGTCACTGAAGGTACAAATGTCTGAGGCAGTCCACATTCACACCATAAACTGGGAAGTGGGATGAGAGGATGAAAAATGTTCCTCACATAAAAAAAACGACACTTCATATGGTGTTACAGTAAATATTCAAGCCCTGTTCAAAAGTATAGAATACTTCTTTTGCATCTCTTTTGCCTGTCTTACTGAGTTGTCATTACTTATGGACTATATAACTGCTGTAATAAGGTAGTATACCTTGCTGCTGTCTGAGTGAGGAGAGTATCTGTCAGGTCCAAGGCCACTCTGAAAAACATTACTCTGAAAAAAGTAAATGATTACAGACTAGTCCACTCAATAAAAAAGTAGCTTGTGGTGTTTGGGCGTGTTCCCAGCTGGTGAAAAGATCAGTCCCTATGCACAGAGCTCAGAGGTAGAGTAATGGTTCGATCCTCCGGGTGCTCCAGTCTGCCTGTCACACTGTCCCTGATCCCTTATTGCTCCTGAACTGGTGTGTGCCCATGCAAAAACTATTAAAATACATTTGTTAAAAACCAATTGCATTTTTATTGGCTTTGTAACACTTCATATGGCCTCAAGTTTGCATAAACGTGAAGATTACTGCTTCTAATGCAGAGGCTGAGCCATAAACATAAAGGCAGCTGAATTCACAGTGAATAACAAAAAAAACACAAGATCAGTCACTTTCAGTGCAAGTTTAGAAAGCGGACACCTCTGGGTTCATTTCCACATTATGGCATTTAAAGACAAGACAATCAGCAAAGCCTTACAAGAATGATCATAATATTGAAACAAATTAAGATTGAAAATATTTGATAACTCATCCTACCTTTTATTCATTTTGTGTGATAATAATCACAAGTCACATTGAGCAAAAAATAAAATAAAATCAATTCTGAGGGCAAAGTTTGGAGGATTTTGTGACTGGAAGGCTGCCAATTTGAATAGTACAACTGGGGAAATCTGGATGGGAAATACCCCTCCTTCTTGCAACACCAAATGCTTTTAGTGCTCCTACTGTAAATGGAGCTGGTAAGTGGCCTGGGAGAACTGGGAGTCCACCAGCTGTAAACACACAGCTGCTGGTACCTTAATACAGTTTCATATTGCATCATGTGGGAAATGTTGCAGCCTGAGTGATGAGAGTAAATAAAAAAGGATGAAACTGTTGTGAATCTAATTCAATGAAGATTTTCTTTTAAGAGGCTCACACTTGATAAACCACATTGCATACAGAATATTTATACCACATCCAATGAAATCTGTTAAATTAGGCAAAAGACAAATGTAAGAAACACAAGATTATGCAGCTTTCTCTCATTATTAAACCTAATTCAAGCTGTTGCTGTCTGTCTTCTGATGACAGAAGTGCCCATGTGTTCGTGTGTCATGAATCCTAACACATACAAGCCACTTAATGAGTAATCCTCCATCACTGCTTCATCGCAAACTAACCCCAGCAGTGGGATGATGCGTGTGGATGTGAATGTTTCATAAAACCAGGCTGTTCAGTGTAAGATGGCCTTCACTTTCACCGTCTGTTACCACTTGAAAGCATGTTCATCCTCTAGCTTCAGCCTGTCAGTGCACTGCTGAGCACCAGCACATCTTCATATTCTATTCACATATAAAGATCAAAGTGATTCTACACTTTTTTTATTTTGATTGAATCGCTCTTGTTATCACACTTAACTTAATGTAGTACGTGTTACGTTCAGCAGCTCATTGTGTTTGTTCTTCATGATCGCGCTGTGTTAATGTGATCCTTGTTCACGTTGAATAAATTAGCATAACTTGTGCCAATAGAAATCATGTGGTTGGCTTCGTCTTTTGGTTAAGTGTGCTGCTCTGCAGCATCTTGCATTTTCACAATCTCGTGTCCGGTTTCTTCCCCGTAGTGAATGAAAGGCTTTTTTTCAGAAAATTAAATGTACATTGCCACGAAGTAAAACAGCAAGTTGAACATTGTTGGAAAGCTTTTGACTGCAGCCAAGCTTTCAACCTTCATATTTCATATTTCAAACCATGTGGTCACAGTGTTGCTGTGCATTATATAGAGGACACATATACCAGTGTCAGACTAATGAGATGCATATTAGGCTGTTGCAATTATTATGTTTCAATTAGCGAGGGAAGATTTACATGAGGTTAGGTGTCATGCTTCCTTAATGCACAAGCGCTCTCAGCATGCAGAGAGCAACAGGGCTCCTAATGTTTCCTTCATCATTATGTCAGAATAGAGTCTTCCGTCCTTGGTTACCAGTGGGCTTTCCTCTCTTTGGCAACCAGCTCCAGGAAGTGGGAATGACTCGCATAGAGGGGGTAGGACGAGTCAACATCGACCCATTGGACTTGTCCTGCATCATCGCCAGCTTGCAGCGGCAGCTCGCTCACACTGTTGCCTGCAGTAACAACACATATATCTATATAACAACACCCCAGAGCAAAAATATCTTAGAACTATGACAACTTGGAGCCACTGTAGCATGAATGCCACACTGGATTTCTGTTATAGTGACAATTTAAGAGGAAAAAAGAACAGTCTTCCTAATAATTGATACCTGAGTCGTCGTGGAAATTGACAGCGACGGTTTCCATCCAAACATTGTCAGTGTTTCTAGGATCGTCCACGTAGCCTTTATAGACCTGAAGGACAATAAAGTTATTTTAATTTTCCTCTTGGAGGCACTTGTTGACTGTAATGCTCCAGCAAACAAGCGAGCGGTGGGTCAGTTGCTGACCTGAAACCCTGCCGACTTGAAAAGTTTGACGATGCGTTCATGGATTTTCGCTCTCTCTGACGGCAGGACTGCCAACGAGTTCAGAGCTTCTTCCGAGAACTCCCGCTGCAGCGTGAGAGAGACCTGCTCCCCTGGATCCACCATCCCCTACGAAGCAAGCAAGTCACAGGACCACGACATCTTACATATGACACATGACTTAGCTGCGAGCATATAATGGTAGGCCCAGTGAAAAGAAATATAAAAAGGTGCCGACCCCAGGAATGGCCCACTCTCCGCAGTCTTTCCTCTTGATAGCCACGAACTGCAGGACAGGCCGTTTGGAGACTGAGTGAAGGACTTTTGCTCCTTTGGTATCAACTTTCCACCTGGCAGACAGTCACAAACATCAGGCCACCAGGCAGCTATAAAAAGAAAACTGTGCAAAAGAGTGCAAAGCGCAAAAGAGGTCCCAGTTCTTTGGCAATTGAGCAACTTTGTCTTTTTGACAGAACAGGAAATTGCTGGTTTTAGAGGAACCTTGAACTGCCTGGTTTGGATATATTATTGACTCTTTTGAATCATTCCTTGTGTAACTAAATAAGTTATGAACTACACTTAGTAAGCAACTGAATTCCACTGGTGTATAAAGTAAGAACAAAGTTACCTGGTGACAATGGGATCTGCTGCATGGTTCGGTCCCCATCGTCCCAGCAAACCTCTACCAGTCAACCCCGTGCGTCCATGAGGATTCCTAAATGAGCACAAAATAATGTGGCACATTCATTTATAAGCAGTTTTATGGAGATATGTCAGCACTTTACTTTAAATGTTAAGATGAACATAAGAGCATTGAAGAGTCTCTAATTAACGACTGCTTTTCAGAAGTGTTCACAGCCCTCTTCTGCCCAGTCATCCTGACGTATTTGTGCATTAGTATCAAAACCGGCCATCCATAATACATAAGCTGATCAATTCTACAAAGTCTTATCTGTGTTTTAGTCTACGTTCTACCCCTCGGGGCTTTAAATCCCACTTTTTGAGAAAAAACAATCGAGTGTTGCCATCTAATGTTATGTCCGTGTCAGGGAATCCTTTGTAAGAAGCAGTTCTCTTGGTACTTGATAACTTACAGTGGCTTTCCCTTTTCGTTTTTGTAGCTGCCATCAAAGCTTGTCCTATCCACAGCTCCATCCACAGCGTTGAACTTTGGAGAGAAAGAACTGCAACACCAGCAGAAGTCATCAATATTGGCACGAATAAACTGCTGCTGATCTTTGGAAACAAACAGCGTGTATAACAAATATTTTTGGTATAAATTAGCTAGTAAATTCTGTGTTGCTCACCCAATATCAGGATCCGCCCATGCTGGCTTCTTTAGCACTGAAGGGTCGGTGTAGCTGACTGGATTATACTGCGGCCAGTCCTGACTCCAGTCCACCTTGGCATCAGGCACGGGGAAGCGCTTGATTTTGGACCCTGGATACTGGGGGCACCTGGACTTAACATGAGGCGCTGCAGAGGATGGCATTGTCTGGACACTGGTCGTGTAATGGTTAGAGCAACTGGTGGCTCGGATGGCTTGACTGGTTCTGAAAGGCTGGGACGATGAGCAGGAGATGGCGGGCCTTCAGGGGAAGAAATATGAGACAGAGAAATCCAATAAGTACTGCTCACTCTACCATCCCTGCACCGGAAGCGTGGCACCAGCTTAACCCCACATGTACTCCTCGCCCTCCCTGCTCATTAGCAGAGAAGAACCATCCCAATCAAGCGGTTACAGCACCAATCTGTGCCACACACAGGTAACACTGAAAAGGAAGGAAACCAAACACTGAGCTGGTTGTCATTTGAGTCGTGGAATCATGTAATGACACCAGGATGAGAGCTACACTAACACTACAACACAGATCTGTTGTCTCAAGTTATTGTTATAATATAAAATAACATATTAATAGGATTTTAAATGGAGGTAAAGTTTGTCAACAATTTTGCACAAGTCAAGTGTTGTGCATTAATATAAAACGCAGTTAGCTAATGGTTGAATCTATTCTAGCATTGACTTAAATCGTGTTTAATGCCAGTGATTGAGGACTTTGACTCTCTCCAATATCAA
The DNA here is from genome assembly GCF_042242105.1 of Pempheris klunzingeri. Taxonomy (NCBI): domain Eukaryota; kingdom Metazoa; phylum Chordata; class Actinopteri; order Acropomatiformes; family Pempheridae; genus Pempheris; species Pempheris klunzingeri. Next base: position 13,783,305 of record NC_092028.1, read on the forward strand.
CTCCCCTGCAGCACAAAACCTTTGATTAAAAGTGTTAGCTTAAAGCCGAAACTGTCGAAACGTAAAATAGCTTCCAGTAAAATGTCTGCGGTCCATACCTGACTCCGGCGGCGCAGACGGCACAGGGAAGTCCGAAGAGAGTGAGCGCTAGGCGAATCCGGCCGATGCAGTCTCGCCGCAGAAGGAAATGTACCATTACTTGAAACTAATAGCTCATCAACAAGCAGCTCTACTTGCAGCGCAGAGTAACCAGGAAGTCCACCACCCGTCGCGGTGACGTCAGCGGAGGGGTGTGGCTACAGTAGTCGCACTCGTTTCCATGGTGATAAGACACGTATTTATTGATGGAAAAGTCTCTCATACAAATAAATAAATACTACTATACAGTATGGTTTAAATATATGTATAAGAATATTTAAAAAAAAAAAAAGTAGACGGATTCGTCCATTTTTATATTAAAACCATATATTTTCTCTATCTATAGATTATTACTTCAAAAACATTTTTGTTGCACTTTTTATCCCTTGTTATTTTGTTTAAATAAATGCTAATTTGTACATTTGAAAATAATTCAAATAATAAATAATAATTCCCTTGTAAATGGGGTAAAGTATTAACAGTTCTGTTGTTTATTGGGTTGAAAGCGGAAAACGCAGAGCTGTGACTCATTGTCACCACGATAAACAAATATGGACGTGTCGACCCAACGTAAACAGTGAATTGCTTTGCAACATGTAAACAAGAGAGCCATAACATAAGCCATAACATAACGTCAGTGGGAGCCACAAAATACACACAGCCATGTGTAAGACAGCGCTGGTGATGCACAGGGGCGGATAACCACAAATAAATGCACTCTGGTGATAAAGTCTATTATTCTTGTCCTAACAGGCAGCATGCAGAGTATTTCGGCACGCCCACTCGCGGTTGCTGCATGTTTATCCTGCAGACTGCGCTTGTTTCGCTGTAAAAATGGAGCTCAATGGGCGGCGCCTGTTGTGAACAGACACGACCCCGCCCGCACCGGTCTTCCTGGTGAGCACATCTAACGCACCTGTATTACCGTAGTTTGGCACGCGCGTTTACGCTCGCTGCTGAGACCAAATCCGCGCTCGCGCACGAAATCCATTTACACCCCGGTAGTGAGAGGGCCCGGCCGAGTCTCCGTGCCCCGTCTATCTATCAATCCTGTCGGTTGAAGCCTCGGACAGACGCTGAACCGAGCTGAGAGCGGCGGCGGTCCCCCGGTGACTCTAACGGACAGAGCAGGAGCGGTTTGGAGAGGAAGAATGGCGGATTCGAGCAGCACCGCAGCGGCCGGGGCCGAAGGCTCCAACAGCGCTGCCGCTGCCGGGGCGGCTGGCACGGCTGCGCACGACGGAGCGCCCGCTGCTGCGGGAACCAAGTGCGGGTCCGAGTCCGTGAAGGGCCAGATTTTTGATGTGGGGCCCCGCTACACGAACCTGTCCTACATCGGGGAGGGGGCGTACGGGATGGTTTGGTGAGTTATGCCCGTCTGCTGTGCTGGGCCACCGGAGTGTTTAAACCACAAGTGCGAGCTAACACAAGCTGTGTGTTAGCTAGCTAACATTAGCTGCTGTATTCAATGAGCGTTGTTCAGTAAAGGTGTGTGCAGTCATAATGTGTGTGTGTGTGTGTGTGTGTGTGTTTTAAACCGCTGGCCAACATTCAGACTTCGCTGAGCGTCAAGCAGCTCATGTTGTGGTTAGCAGGATAGCTCAGGAGATAGCTACAGGCGTGGCTACGAGCCTTACAGGAAACAAGATCGGGAGTGATTGCGCAGGACGTAGTTTGCTATCCGATGACAAACCTTTTGCAGACTGCGTTGGACCACAAATTTAAGTTAGTTATATGTACAGCCATTTTCTACGTCCGGTACCAGGCTCCCAATCACACACATCTTCGCTTGAATTCCGATTGCAAAACATTGAGCCTGCAGCAAAGGCGCTGCAGAGGATGCGAGTCGGATTTGTCAGTACTAGCGAGGCCTTTCCTCGTGTTATCGCTGTATGTGATCTACAGTATTGTGCGGACGTGTCAAGCAGCCCTGTTGCACTTGACATCAATGCCAAGTCATTGCCATCGAGGCTGAACCGTGAACACGATCAGATGTGACAGCACTGCGTGTCGGTGCAAAGTGGATGGCAGCATGAGAGCTGGGCCCACACATCCATTTCAGCAGGGCACGGCGTGTAGATCCCTGTCATTTTAAGACACGGAGTGTGTGACAGCACGGTGCTTTTTGGTTCGTGTCATGGTGGTCATGTGATTCCACTGTTGCAGCATTTGGTGTTTGTAAACATTGTCAACACCCACCGGCTGGCACAGTGAAAGGAAACCAATCACAGTTAAATGAAACGATTTTAAACCAGTTTCAAAACTGTATGATCACCATTAGTCAGCTGCACAGATTTTTTTTTGTTTCAAATATGATTCTTACTTCAGCCATGAAGGAGGCGACACAGGCGAGTGAGGATGCCTAGTTTATGCAGAGTGTTGTGCAATAAGAAAATATACTTTCCACAATAGGAAAGGTGTGATGTAACCGTTGTTCCTCTTGAGGGTGAATATCTGTGTAAAGATCTTGCCTGGACATTTTTTTTTCTCCCACAAAGGGCATTGAGCAATCAGTGATGTGTTTGATGGGCTTTTGTAATTTAGGCCTCAAACCTGCAGCGGGATTAACACAATTAAACTCAAGGGTCTCAGAAACGCAGCTGCTCTCAGCGCTGCCGGGCCTCCATCTCCTCTACACCTACACCACGCTGATACTGCACCTACACTCAGGCCTACACCTACAGTACTTCACAACATATCACAGGAAAAAAAGACGCATCACGTGTGTTTGATAGCAGTGGAGATGGTCTGCAAACGCCCCTCTGGAGCTCAGCATGAACCCAGCTCCAGATAGTGTGTGTGCGTGTGTGTGTGCGTGTGTGTGTGCAGTGTGCGTGTTGTGCAGTGTGTAATACGAGACCTGTATTCTTTCCTCATCCACCCTATCAGCTCTGCTCTGGACAACATGACAAGCCAGCGCGTAGCCATCAAGAAAATCAGCCCATTTGAGCACCAGACGTACTGCCAGCGCACACTGAGGGAAATCAAGATCCTGCTGCGTTTCCACCATGAGAATATCATCGGCATCAACGACATTCTCAGGGCACGGCACATTGACAACATGAGGGATGTGTATCCTTTGATGCTGCACAGGAAGGACCTCAGTGCTCGCCATCAATTTGCCACCCACTCCCCAAACTTAGATTAAATCAAACTATAATTTAAGATTAAACTGTTTTAAAACTACCTACCTCCTTAGCTTTTATTAGTTGAAAACATCTCACTCTTTTTGTCAGGTCAAGTCTCCACCTCTGACAGAGGGAAACCCGTTACTGCCGTACTATAGTGCAGCCTCCAAATCACTACTTTAGTTGGGTCTGAGGTTAAACCAAATAAGTACACAAAGAGTTATTAAACCAGCTTTCACTCAATATGCTCTCGCCACTGAGCTTCAGCACCCGTTTGACAAAGAGTTCAGTGGAACAGTTTAATAAGGAGAAAAACCTTGAAACAATTTCAACAACAAGCTAATTTTAGCTAAATATCAAATGTACACAATCCATATTTGTACATTGAGGTTTTTGTGGTTTTAATCATTTTGTCTAATACACGTTGGAATTAAAGTTGATGCAAAGGATGTTTAAAGAAATTTCCGTATGTGATGTCCAGGTAACAAATAATCTCCAAATTGTATGCATTTAATCTCAGATGAACATTATGACTGGCTAGCAAGCACCCCCTACAGCTCATTCTTTGAGTATTTTGGCTAGTTTTGATCCAACATGTCGTCTGTTATCATTTCCCCACATTATTCAGGCCAGGGTCCTCTCAGACAGCTGGACTGAGTGCCATTAGTGACCATGCGCAGAGCAGCTCGCCATGGACTGTGGGCATGGCCGGTCAGTAGGTTGCTGCTGCGCTGGCAGTTTCTCTGTGAAAAGCTGCTTTGTCCACCAAAAAACGGAAAGGAAATGTGTGATGTCCTTGTGTTTAAGTCTGGTTTTCTGGTTTGATCTCCGAAGTTGCTCCACTTTGTTGTATTATGTTGGTGATGAATCCTCATTAGTATAATATTCACCATCTTAGTTCAAGCATGTTAGCATGCTAACACATGCTATTTGGCACTAAACAACAATACAGCTGAAGCTGATGGGAATATTAATTTTGCACGCGTTTGGTGATAAACCAACATTTTGAGATTTGCTAGAGGAAAAGTCTGGATCACTGAAGTTCCTCCTGAGGAGGATATGAATGTCTGCACCAAAGTTCATGGCAATCTATCCAATAGTTGTTGAGACATTTTTACTCAAAACCACAAATGTAGTTGATGAAATTTAAGCGCAGTTTTCCCAACATAAGTCTCAAAAAACATGACAGAGAAATCGTTTATGCCCAGAAGGTTGAACCAAAAGTAGATTTTAACAAGGTGTGTGCTTCAGATTTGGTTTTATTCATAGACTTATGTCGCTGAGTAATTCAGGACAAATTTGAAATAATTTCCAGAGGGGTTCTTATGTTTCTCCTGGTCAGTGAATACTGTCGGCCCTGTCCTTGTCCTCCTTGACCCGTGCGTCCTTCCAGCTACATCGTGCAGACTCTGATGGAGACGGACCTGTACAAGTTGCTCAAGAGCCAGAGGCTGAGCAACGACCACATCTGCTATTTCCTCTACCAGATCCTGCGAGGCCTCAAGTACATTCACTCAGCCAACGTGTTGCACCGCGACCTCAAGCCCTCCAACCTGCTCATCAACACCACCTGCGACCTCAAGGTCCACACACACACACTCGCACACATACGCACACACACAGCATCATCAGTGACATGTTTATATGCACAAAAAGTGCTTTTTTGCCCTTATTCCAAAATAAACAACATTCCTACTTAGCTGTTTACAAGACTAATGAAAATGAATATTTGACTAATATTCCTGTTTACATGGAGCTGTACGTGCTCTGATTGGAGTAGAGTGGAACAATGGCATGTGTCATTCAGCTTCTTTGCGTCAAAATGTCTTTTTATTTTTATTTATTTATTTTTTTGTCCAAAGAATGCCCATAAAACCTGAATGATGTCAGCATATCCCACATGTCTAAATCTAAAAATGCTACATCCAGAATTAGACAGATAATCAGAATATCCAAATGGACAATGATGTTTACATGGCCCGAATCAAATAGTCATGTTCGAAATAATGGTGTAATAGTAGTGAGAGTGTGTGTGTGTGTGTGTGTAAATGTAGCCACAGGTAAAAACTAGGCCACGGTATCTTTTTTGTAAACCACCTTTTTTGTGTTTTAGTTCATTATCTTAGGTTTTGGTAGATTTCACACATGCACCAACAAGTAAACTACACATGCATGATTTGCACTGTATATATGGTGTATGAGGAAATCCCTCGTTTATATGTTGTACATTTAGCATAGCTAACAGTCCCTGTGATTCAAAGATAGTGTGTGCTAACTGGTGCGTTTAAAGTCAAACGCCAGTCAGCCAAAAGAATTTTTCACAGGAACCATTAATGTTATATAAACATTGGTACCAGTAGCGACCTAAACCAGCTCTCGACACTATTGAAAAAGAATCTCAGGAATGTTGGACTGGGGTTATGGATTGACCCGAGCCCTTCCTTGTTTGCCATGGCCCTGCCGCAGAGTTTTTCTTTTCTCTATTAATGATGCAGCTTGAAATATGCTGTTTTTATACCGTGAAAGTTTCATGACAACATAGACGAGGCTTCCTGTTGTGTCTGACACAACCTCATCTGACCAGAATTGGCTGTACTGATTTTAATCTATGTGTGCATTGGGCTAAGAGTCAATGATTAAATTGGAAAAAGTAAACACTGAATCACATTTGTTATTTGCACATGATTGATATTAGTTGGATTGCGATGCTATAAAGTTTCTCTCTCCTGATTCCACTTTGTTCTTAAGTTTCTTATTGTAGGGGATAATTAGCCACATGTGAAATACTGGAGCGTCTACAGTGAGATTTATTAATGAGGATCCAAACAATCTAAATTAATGACATTTAACATCCAGTTAGGTGTCGGTACGGAAGGATCAAAGAGCGAAGTGTCCTTTTTTAAAGGTATTGTCCATAACAAGTACAGCTGCAGGATGTTTAATGTTTTTCTTGAACTCCAGAGTGAAGAAAATTCATATTTCCAAACTGAATAACTTGTGAAGTTGTTTAATGTATTTGGAATGATCGAACGATAAAGATTAATAATATTACATCCACTCTAATATTTGGGAAAATGTTCTCACTGCATTTCTAAATGTAACAGCTTTAAGCACCAATAAAATCATTGGGAGTTGCTGAAATGCACTCTGGGAAATGTAGGAAATGAAATTGCACAACATACAAATTATAGGAAAGGGTGCTTTAAGCATCACTGATTAATGATGTACAGCTATAAAAGGCCACTAGAACTGAGAATATATTTAAAATGAAATTTATAAAAAGTAGTAAAACAGTGAGGGGAAAAAAGTTCATAGTCCATTATTAACAACCATGGGGATGTTCGGGATGGTCAATGTGTTCCATTAACAACTAATTCAACTCTTATTGTTTCTGAAGCAAACCGAAACGAAATGAACCGTGAGGGTTCTCAGTGCTGTTTGCGGTGTTATACAGATTCAAAGAAAACATGAACTCTCAGCAGCGAACCACCACTCCCTGTGTTAGCTGATCATGTGGGAGGAGTAAAAGAACAAAGGCAGCACACTTTGCAGCTGCTTTCTGATACACTTCAGGAAAAAACATCAAAATAAACCTTTTTTTTTTTAACTAGAGCTAGGCTATACAGTACACTTTGCATCACTAATTTTATTTAATGTGTGAATCCATTCAGTGGGTGTTGTGTAATGCTAAAAATTGTTTTCAAATAATAGACACAGCTAACAATGGTAAACAAATAAGAAAATGGTAAAATATAATAATCAAGATAAATAACCTGCTAGGAGGTCCCATGGGGAAAATTAGCTGCTGTTTTTCCTATTAATTCCTTATTCCTCCCTTTCTCTGTGCATTGTTTAAAGTATTATTCCGCTAGGATACTGCCTGCCCCCAGATTTCATGCAGATTTGTCATTTGATTACACAAATGCATAATTTCCTACATGTCCCAACAGGGCCTTAAGATTAGAAAGTGGAGCAGGAGAACAAGAAGTTTGAGGGAAACATAAAAATGAGAACGGATTGAGCTGTAGAGCTGTAGCCTCCTCTTCCATTTACAGCTGCACTCACTCTTAAATTCTTAGTTTGAAAAGTCTACAAGTGTGGTGCTTGTCTGGCGGGCCGATGTTTCTGACGTCCGACCCTTTGTGTCATCCTCAGATCTGTGACTTTGGCCTGGCACGGATAGCCGACCCCGAGCACGACCACACAGGTTTCTTGACTGAGTACGTGGCTACACGCTGGTACAGAGCTCCAGAAATCATGCTCAACTCAAAGGTAGGTGTGCGAGTATCCGATGTGGATTCTCTGTTGGCCTGGACAGCTTCTCAGCCTGCTGACTCTTTATTCTGTCTCTCAGGGCTACTCCAAGTCCATTGACATCTGGTCGGTGGGCTGCATCCTGGCTGAGATGTTGTCCAACAAGCCTCTCTTCCCGGGGAAACACTACTTGGACCAGCTCAACCACATACTGGGTGAGACACTTTTTTTAAAGACAATTATTCACATCAGCATCCACTCTGATTTTTTTTCTCAGTTATCCTTTGAATTAAAACCACTTTAAACAGCCTGTACATAAAACCTATAAACATTCTTCACTGAAATAACTCATCTTTTTGAAAACTAAACATACTAACTAAACTCACAGTTTTGTTCCTACCAAAACGGCAAATGAACTAGTGTGAGATGCGTCCGAGCAAAACTTTTATGCAGGTTTTTCATCATACAAGCAGATTCATATGCACCACAGGCCATCAGCTGAGTAGCCATATTGAAAGTTGCCCCTCACTGTCTTATGTGTGCAGGCGTCCTCGGCTCTCCGACTCCAGAGGATCTGAACTGCATTATCAACATCAAGGCGAGGAGCTACCTGCAGTCCCTGCCTCAAAAAAACAAGGTCCCCTGGGAAAAGGTCTTCTGCAAGGCGGACCCAAAAGGTACGGCAACGCACTACATCACTCATTTGTAAACCTGGAATGTGAGGAGAGTAAATGCATTTAACGTGACACAGCCAATCAGGGGCAGTAGGTGGAGGTAAAGGAGCTGTCAGTGAACAATCAAAAGGCCTTTGGTACAAGTTATGGTCTCCTCTGACTGACACTGAAAAGTCACGTTATACATTAAAAGCCTGTTATGCAAAATTATTCTATAGGGTTATGGTTATCCTTCGTCAGATGCTCTGTACAAAGCTGTTGCATGGGCTTTGTTTGTTAAGATGATAAACATATTGCTTACACTGAAGTAACTGTAAGGAAAGCTGTATTTTATATTATCATATGACTGACTAAAGGTCTTTACTAACGCAGCTCTCGACCTGCTGGGCCGCATGCTGACCTTTAACCCCATTAAACGCATCAGCGTGGAGGAGGCCCTGGCTCATCCTTACCTGGAGCAGTACTACGATCCCACAGATGAGGTACGTGCAGGCAGAGCCGCCATTTCAAGCTGATATTTACTCTCGCTGCAGCATACGGCATTCAGGGAAACAAGCTGCGTGTTGATTTAAAGAAAAGTTGGCTTGTAAGAGGTGAAAAGGTGCAAAGAAATTACATAGAGGATTAAAACTGTAGTGTACTCTACAGAGGAATTTGCACAAACTGAAGAACAACAACAACACGGAGGGAGGAGAAAAAAAAAAAAAGCCTTCCCTTATGTCGGCCATGTTTTGTCGGAGGCAGAAGGGCTTATTCATTCATACATGCAGCTGGTGTGCTTGTCATTGTTTTCAACAATGAGCCAAGGTTTAATTGTGAGCCTCTCTGCTTTGCGCTGGGAAGCCTCTTATCTGTGTTTGGAATGCAATTAGCCGTTTGCTCAATGGTTCAGCTTAAAGAGGTTAAAGAACGTAATCGCTAATCACATCTCGGTTTACGTCAGCATGGAGACGATCCCAGTGCTGTACAGTAAGAGTCAGAGTTGTGGATTTCTTAGCTGGTTTTTTCCACTTTTTAAACATGGCTGTTTTTCCTCCAGTGAATTGCATGGAAAACTTTTTCATTTTTTATTCACATTTTAGACATTGTACTAAACTGAAAGCCTCTCCTGCTTTTCCCACTTGGCAGCAGCAGTCTTAAAGCCTAACTTTTGTATAAACCGCAGCAGTTTAATAACTGTGTGCAGCATGTTGTAACAGTGTAGTGGAGCTTAACAGTTGGCACACAGCACTTGGCGCTCAATGCTACTCCCAAGACTTTAGTCTTAAAGCTACATTTGAATGAATTTGCCCTCCAGCTTATAGTTAGAGATTTGTACAATGTGTGTTTATGTGTGTGTTTGGATGTAGCCGGTAGCAGAGGAGCCCTTCACTTTCTCCATGGAACTGGATGACCTTCCCAAGGAGAAGCTGAAGGAACTGATCTTCGAGGAAACGGCTCGTTTCCAGGAAAACTACCAGGGCTCCTGAGACACACAGGTACACGAAAACATGCGCAGTCAGGCCAACACAAGCTTCCACTGGTATAGTTCGCAAATTGAGTACATACGCCTGAAGATGGAGGTATAAATATAGTTTGTGGGTTTAAAGTCTCAACATGTTATTGGAATGATTTGAGGCTAAATTACATCTTTCTTTGCCATTACTTGGCCTGTTCTTGCGTCATCAAAGTATTTGGGGCTGATGGTTATGCAAGCATGCCTTGCAGTGACAGGAAAACGTACAGATGAGATTGAGAAGAGATTGGTGCAAATCAGAAAAGTGTTAAAGAGAGAATACTCTAGACTATACTATAGAGAAAACAAACTGCAACATGAGTCAAAAAAATAATAGCTGCTTGCTTTATTTTGTTCTCTTTGAGACCACTAGATGTCAGTGCAGCAAATTCCCTCCATTCATGTATTCAACCAAACCAATGTGTGATTTTTGCTGTATTACTGCCCCGTTTTTTCAAGTGTTTCTACTTTCCCTCATTTGTGTCATTGGGTTGAGGACTCAGCTGAACTTTTCGTGCTCTGATCTGCTGTGTGAATCAGGCGTTTCCAAAACACAAACTACAACAACCCTCCAAAGTCGGCCATTTTTTCTCCTAAACTCAAGTTTACCAGACACACATTTGGACAAAATCACTCCACTACAAAGTGATAATGTCCAGTAAGCAGTTAATAATGTCATATAATGTAATATTCAGCACAGATTTTTAATATCCAGTGAGGAAATTAGTAAAATGTAAACACTCACCACTTTACAGCTATTTATTATGAGGTTAAAACAAAGAGGAAAGGTTATGTTACTGCCTTTATTACATATTGGTCATGTGAGTTCGATTTAGTGAAGATACTAAATTCTGCAGCTCTTCAATGCAGCATGTGACTGCTATGGAGTCTCATCTTAGCTCTCACCTCTGCTGCATCAATATAACTTTGTCAGATCCTGGCGTATGTGAAGTAATAGAAGTTTGAACGCAACTTGATATAAATTATTTCAAAATGGGCCTAAGTGCATCTCTTCTTTTTTTTTTATTATTCTTGTCTTGTTTTTTTTTTTTTTAGCCCTAAAGATTGACAAAGCCACAGAGGCTTGGAACAAGAAGACCCCAAACGACCTGCTAAAACAAAAGAAAAATGCATCTTCAAGAAACCAACAAAAAGAGAAAACAAGAAATATGAACATTTAACTGCTTATCTTTCCATTTCTACTGCAAGAGAGCTAAGTTTAACTCTGATTTCTGTGGCTGGGCGGGGTGGTAGGGTCTGTCATCCTCACGCTGTTTTTCAGTTTTGTCCCCGTTGGACTCTTCCCTCCTCTCACCTCACTTTTTTGTTTTTTCCCGTTCAGCGTCCCGCGTCATCCTGCCCCATCTGCAGTAGCTCGCTGTTCCCTTCTCTCTCTCTCTCTCTCCTCATCTGACCAAACTCTTCTTCCTCCTCCTTCCCGCACCTGTTACATATCTGTCTGTCTGAGCTCGCCTGTCTCTCCTCTCTCATATAAACTCATACTACTGTATTAACCAACACCATAACTCTCTTGTCTTGCTCCATGTAAATTACAACCTGGAAAAATCGAGGGCTAAAAGAACGGGGATGCTAGTCGGGTGTGTGTATGTATATACAAAAATATAAAAGCTTTTTTTTTTTTCTTTTAAAGTGTGCTTGTCGCTGTTTTTCGTTTGTACAACGTTGTTCAAGTGTTTTCGGATCAGTTCAGAGTCTTATCTGTATGTTTTGGGATTTATATTTGCAAGTCATTTTTTTGAACATTTTGAGACAAACATTCAGTGTTTTTACTGGCATGTTGGCAGGTTTATAGATTTCTTTCTTGTCGCTCTGTTTTTTTTTTCTAACCAAGAAAAACCTAAGTATGATGTTCATATGAATGCATGCATTCCTGCAATTAACCAAAGTGGCAGAGAGCTGCAGGGAATTTGGCTGGGGAGCAGCTAAGGAATATCTATCGTAGTTTTGAATTGTACCTTAAACACATTTATTGACCTATAACTCGTACCAAGGGCAGACGAACCCAACTTTCCCTTCATTTATGGAAAGTTGATTATATTCAGGAGGTGCTACATGATTGGAACAAATCAGATTTACAACTATGAAAGCGTGTTCAGTCAGATATTACAACAGTGACCCCTCCCCCAAGCCCCATTTTCCAGAACATTCACGATCCTTCCCAACAAATTAGCAGCACGCATGAGAGTCGGAGACTTGAAACAGCAGAAAATGACTTGATGAGGAATTACCTGGCTCCACTTTCAAAATGTAGAAACAGAAGGTAAATACTGCCAGAATAGAGAAGTGAGACGCCCGTATAACATTACTGTATCCTCAACATTTGGTCCCACAACATCCCTTCTCTATGGAATACAACCAACATCAAATAGCTGATCCAGTGTCAGTATGACATTCCTTTTATCAAATTACATTTTTGTGACAAAACACACAGCAGCTGACTGGTGGGTTGACTCCCTTCAGCTCCTCTTAATCCCAGATTTCCAGAGCCGTGTGTACGGGACACGCTCATTATTCTGGGAAATGGGGCCTGGTTGACATCAGCCTTTCCATCCCGACATGCTGTTCTTGTTCCTGATTGACAGTCTAGAGAAGCATTTTCAGATTATGATCTTTGCGGCTCCTTGATGTGAGCGTTGAATGTACGTGGCCTGAATTTCTGCAGCCTGTCACTGCAGCTTGGTGTTCACCAGTAGGGGGCTTTTACAAGAACAGCTCCTCTTTTTACGACTGCTGGAAAAAAAAACGTGCATGCAGCTGATAAAGGCTGCGTTCGCTTCAAAGTTTCCCATGTTAAAGATGATTGCAGTTGGTTGTGTGTGGTTAAAATACTGCACCATGTCCACAAAAGTTCCTAAATGATGTTTACGTGGCTAAATCAGCAACCTAATAGTAAAACCCAGGATTGCTGTACAGTTATTCCTGCTCAGTGCACAGCCAACCATCCCATCATGGTTGCTCAGTTTATATCCCAGTTTGCCCTTTTACTTTTTGCGCTCCCCTGTGCCTGTGTGCTTTCCTGGCTACCTGTTAACATAGTGGATGTTTATTCTTCAATGTGGGTGAATTAGTGGCACTCGGAGACTTCTGGTGTTGCTTTGAGTGTGTGCACGCACGTCTGGGTGTTATATCTGTGTTCTTTGTCAGCTGTTAGCTGCTTCCCCTCCCCCCTTTGCTCTGGATGTGACTGTGCTAATAGCTACTCGTTGGAGCGCCACCCGTGGGTCCAGCTCAGTCTGCACTCATTTTCTTTTTTGGCCTGTTGCACTGGGAGCAGTAGAGGAGCCCCCGAAGTGGACCAACACATGCACTGGATCCTCTCTCCCTCTCCGGGCAGCGCCTGTGATGCTAATAGGCCCAGATCTGGAGTGCTCACCGGCCTCGCCCGCTCTTGCCGCAAAATCATTCATTTGTTTTTCACGTTTTTTCTCTCGGAAGCCATAGCCAGCACACTGGGATGGGTGTGAGGCTTTTTGGTGCATGTGGTGACGTTCGTCCTTTTTGTTCAACCTCCCAAATCTCACCATGCTTTACTCAAAGGGCTGCCCCCCCTTTCCTCCTCCTCCTCCTCCTGCTCCTCCTCCTCTGTCTGCTTCTCCACAGTGGGATTGGTGAAGACCTTTTAACCCATATCACTGACTTTGCTGCCACATTTCCTCCTCCCTCACCAGAAAATCATTGCCCCCGTCTCTCCAGGATCATAGATCACGGATGGTCACACAAGCAGGAAACTCAATCAGCACGCCTGCACTTTGTCTTTCCACCCGCGCTCTCTCTCTCTCTCCCTCTCTCTCTCTCCTCCTCTCTCCTCTTCGAGGTTGTTATTTTGGTTTCCTGCCTGTCTTGCATCCTCCTTGTTCAGCTTTAAGTTTCGCCTGCTGTGTGTGTTAAAGCTCATGGATCGTCTGCAGTAATTTATGTATGTGTACAAGTGTTTGTGTATCTGCTCCTCAGTAACATGAAGCCAAGACTCTTTTTGTCCTGTGTGTGTGTGTGTGCGTGTGCGTGTGTGTTTTGGAAGTGTGTACTCACAGCTTGGGCCCCCTCCATGCGGTTACCTGTGCTTTTTGCATCTGTGAGACTTTTTTCTTTTCGACCAGTCACACAGATATTTTGTATGTATTTCATATGTATATTTGGTCAGCAGTCAGCCAGGCCCAGCTTGCTTTGTTTTCTCCGACCTGCCACCAGACCAAACATCTCACTGGGTAACCATGGGAACGAACCGAGGACCACATTTTTGCAATCCTCCTGACACACACACACACACACACACTCTTACACACACAGACACAGACACACACACACACACACACACTTCCTCTTTCTTTCTGAGGAGTGTATCTGTGCGTTCGTGAAAAGTTGCACTTAAACACACCATATACATTCACACAGTATCGACGAGTCTAAAGGCCTGTCTGTCATGAGGCCTGTTTCCAGATATTGTTGTTTTTAAATGGCTGTTCTTATTATTGCTATCGTTGTTATATTGGTGAGTTGTTGTATTTTCTTTTCTTTTCTTTTTTGTTTTTTTACATAAAAGGGAGTTAAAGTTGTTAAAGTTTTTTTTTTTTAATTATTAGGATGTTTTTATTTGTGTACTTTTTTTTTTTTCTTCCTCATTTCTCTTTATGGGCGTGATTATTATTGGCAGTGTTTTCAATCTTTCTGAAACCTTTCTTTTTTTTTCTTTGATTTCCCCTCCAAGATCTTATAAGGAATTATTTTAAAAGAAGATATAAGTAGATTGTCAAAGAGATATGAGTTATTGAGGGTTATAGTCTGTATATTCTATGGGTATTATGAATTAAACGATTAACAAAGAAACAGAATTATATACATATAATTAAATAAAATTTCCTGATACTGTTACAACTGTTTGTGAATGTGTTTTTTTTTCTTTTTTCTTTTAGGACAGATAGTTGGCTTGGTAGTATGAAAAGACTTAACATTTCATTTGTGGAGAGTCAAATAAATGACGATAAAGACAAAAGCGTGACTTCAAGGTGATGCAAAGCGATCGCAAAGAGGTGCAAAATGAGCACAAAGATGCTGAAAGACCAAAAAATGACAAATCAACTTAAAACACACAAAATGATTACAAAAGAAGGCAAAACCAACATTAAGAGATGCAAAAGACCACGAAGAAACACAAATCATACACAAACAATGATGCAAAACCACTACAAAGTGATAAAAAAAAACATGGATGTAGCAGCCTTTTCCATGTGTCTGATCAGGAACCTGGAACCACGGCTGCTATTTATTGTTCTTTCATATAAGACTATTTAAAGTTGTTGGGATTCATTTACACTGAATAAATAAAGCAAATGGCTGACAGCGTCCTCACTGTTCAACAGGTGCTACCATGGAAACGCTGGGTCAGCAGGCCTCACTGGTTGTTACCATGGAAACATGCCTCTTAGCTCAGAGCGAGCACGGGGACAGGCTGGCTAACTTATTAGGCTTAATGATAATAATCTGTCTTTATTTTTGTGAAACTGACTCACTTGCATTCAACTTATCCCAGAGCAAAATCAACACCACAGAGCAGTCTGAAATAATCTAAACCAGACCCGGAAGTAAACTTAAAGCTGGAGAGTCATGGGAATGCACATAATAACTATGTTGCTTCTCGCCATGAACTCCAACTTGCTTTTCCTGCTGTACAGCTTCCTTCACAACATGTCTGAGCACGGCCTTCCCCTCCGTCCCCGACATTCTCAGTGTTTGTCCATGACTGGAATGAAAAGGGCGTGAAAACAGAAAAATAGGCAAACATTGAACATGATTTTGCCAAAATAACCACCATTTGCTCGTACTTTCAAAAGGAGACACCTGCAAAAGTGAGAAAGTGCTGGAAAGTCACACTGCACACTGCCGTGAATGGATTTCTCTTTTCCAGTTGAAAACCAGGCATGTAGCGTTTCAGAGGGGGCTCAGTCTGTCGCACCATTGTTTGTCACATTCCAGTTTTGCTATTGAAACTGAACAATACAGTACTACACTCTGCTGACTTTGTACTGTACATATAGCGACCTGTAGACATGTAGCTGTTTTCATATTTCTGGCCTTGTGGGTTAAAGTTGAGTTGACATATCTCCACACGCCACATCCCCTTTGTCAAATACACACAGATCAAGAAACCTGCTGCACTCCCAGTGATATCTGTGTCTTTCCCAGCTCAGCCATAATGTCAGATACAATTCTCTACCACCTGTGGGTTATAATATGCAGATTAAGTGTCACATATCTTCTGTATCATAACACTGACCCTCCAAACAATGCAGCAGGATGAAAGAAATCCTAGAAAAGTGTTGGCAAGCATGCAGTGCCCAGGTATGACATGCACAAAGCCACGAGTATCCCAGCTGAACAAAAGCAGTGTAAAGAGAGAGATATAGTTTTGCCACAGGCAGGGGAGAGGCAGTGAGGGGGAGAGAGAGAGCGGAGAGGTGAGCTCTGCGTTAAGAGCTGGTGCTTCATTAACTTATTTTTACTGCTCTGAAAGCTTCAGGTGTGTTTATTAAGATTGAGCAAGAAGACGACTTTCTTCTGTGTCACCAGTCTGTCCAGTTTTTTTTTTTTTTTTTTTCTTTTTTTTTCTCTTCCAAGAAGACAGAGAGCAGTTTGCCTTCAGTCACACTCGTCCGTCAGTTGTGATTATTTCTATTTTTGCTGGTGGGATCCTGCCGAGACCCAGTCAGGATGAGCAGTTTTCTGTACTTCATCCTCCCCGCTCTGGGTGGATACACGCTCACCTCAGTGTACCTGCTGAAGAACCCCCTCATTCTCCACAAGAGGAAACGCACAGCCTTTTACTGCTCACACATCTCACACAGAGGAGGTAAGGGGGCGACTGGTGGTGGAGGGATCCTTATTTCATTCACTAGTGGCACGCTGTCTCCTTGTGGGTTAAAGAATCTACACAAAGGCTTTCCTGAAGTGTGTCTGGTGATTGCACAAATATTATGCAACACAAATGTCCTTTACTAACTTTACATCAGAATCTCATTTGATTTATGGTCCATTTTTCTCAATATTGTTGCAGCAAATAGCCCAAAAAAAAGATATAAAAAGTCAACAAACACTACAAGAAGCATGTTGAAAAGAGTGCACGTATCTGACTGAGGGTTAGGGCTACAACCAAAGTTACTGACTGACCTGTGCATCCTGTGTTATCAGGATGTGGAGAGAAGATAGAAAGCACCATGGAGGCGTTCACACAGTGAGTAAAACACTAAAACACAAGAGGTGAGCCGCTGCTCTCAGACCAGCACCATCCAATTGACTCTGGGTCTGTCTTTTCTCTCTAATAATTCAGAAACTAAGCAATTACGCAGCCTCATAAAATGTCCTGCAGTATACTCTATATGGTGAAAGCGCTGTCTAGCAAAGTGTCCCTGTGAGATTTCAGGCTTAACAAAGAGCTTTTTTTCTAAATCTTAACTATTTTTTTGTCAGGACAGAGTTTATAACAGCATATATTTGATGTGCACAAGCAGTTCAATCTGCAAAAATATACCCGTTATTGTTATTGTTATTAGTGGAAGTAGTAGTATCACCATTATTGCCGTTATTAATTTAGTATAATAAGAGATTAGTTCATGCTGTCTTCTGCTGCCAGAGCTGAAGTAAACGAACACCAGTACAGGTAACAAATCATGTATCCTCATTTGCGCCTCCATTTGTCTCCAGCGCAGTGGAGAAGGGCACACAGATGCTAGAGATGGACTGTCACTTGACGCACGACGGGCACGTGGTGGTGTCACATGATGAGAATCTGCTGAGGCAGACCGGCCACGACGTCACCCTCTCATCACTCAATCTACAGGTGGGAGGACAAAGCTCACACCGAGACGGCAGCTCCGGCCTCGGCCAAACGTGGTGTCCAAGTGGTTTTCTGGATTATTGTCGTTGGTTTGTTACTCAAAAACACAAGGATGTGATTCTTGTGTAGAAGTAGAAATAACATTTCCATGTCAAATAAATGTTCCCCTGTATTTCAGGTTAGTCATCTGCCCCAGTTTAATTGCAGTGTATAAAATAGTTGCATACGAAGCCAAATATTGACTTTAAATGTACCCAACACCTCACGCCACATCTTACACAGCAGGACTTTGTTAAACTACCTACCAGATAAAAGCCACAACTGTGTTTTTTATTTCTGTGTGTGTTTTTAGTGCAGTTTGCTAACTAGCCTCATTAGTGCTGAACTGAACTGGTCTCATGCTACAAGAGACCAGATTAAAACGTACAAAAACCTTCTAACAAACCACCATTAGCTTAAGTCATCAATAATAACAAGCACAGAAGGTTGTGTGTGCTGAAGAGAGACACATTTGAATCAGTTTTCCTCAGAAACTAAGAAAGTCTCTGAGTAGATGCTCACTAAAGTGAAGAACCACTTTCTTGTCAGTGTTTTAGTTCAGCTATGTTTTGCAATGTTAAGCAACTCGGCCGCAACAGATAATTCTAGCAAGAACATCTCAAGATGGATGTAAGTCACACATGTGCTTTTCACCTCTTTTAGGATTTGCCTCTGTACAAGGAGAGGCTGGAGGTGACATTTTATGCAGGTGAGTTCCTCCTCTCATTCTCTAACTCTCAATAATTAACAAAAAGCAAGTGTGTGTGTGTGTGTGTGTGTGTGTGTGTGTGTGTGTGTGTGTGTGTGTGTGTGTGTGTGTGTGTGTGTGTGTGTGTGTGTGTGTGTGTGTGTGTGTGTGGTGTAGTCTTCATTTCACTTTCACCCCTCCCTCCCTCCCTCAGGTCGCTACAGCAGCGGTGCAGACAGGAAGTTCGCTCTGCTGGAGGACGTGTTCAGGAAGTTCCCTGAGATGCCAGTCAGCATTGAGATCAAAGAGAACAACAGCCAGCTGATAGAAAAAGTAGAGTACACCCAAAGTTTGTAAAAGTTTCAGCACTCTCCTGCTGGTATGAAAGTCTGCAGTGTTTTCATTATTGTGTCCATCTCAGGCATGTCCTGCACCCTAAAACCCTTAACCCTTTCATGCATAGAGGTCACTACAGTGTACATCTATTCAAAAGCTGTTTTCTTGTATATGCATGAGTTTTGATGGCGTAGTTGCACATCAGCCACTACAGTGGATGCTACTGCATCATCTCGTACAGTGCTACCCAGTGGGAAGCCATTGCAAGTGGAAAAAAAAAGAGTGAAACCAAGATGGTGGACAGACAGCCAGAAACAAGTTGCTCATTTGTTTCTGTTCAAACCTTCTAGAAAAAGAGACCCATGCAGGTAAGAAAAATAGGTGACATCAAGTAACATCTAAGGAGTCATCCAAGTATTGATTTTATATTGGGAGGAAATTATGATTAATCACATGTCCACTGAATTGTACATCATGCATCACTGGCTAGATTTCAGCTACTGGACATGTAAATATATCTTTATAAAATAGTAAGTTCAAACCTTGTTTTTCATGCCTAAAGATGAATAAAAACACTCCCGACTGAGGTTATCATAATTCATGCATGAAAGGGTTAAAGCGATGCCAACGATGGTTGTGTTTATCACGCTGTCTGTGTCTCTTGTCTGTGTGCAGGTGTCTGACTTGGTGAAACACTACAACAGGGAGGACATCACCGTCTGGGCGACCGTGAACTCCAGCATCATGAAGAAATGCCGCACAATGGTACATAAACCACCTGGGGGAGACAGAGTTACTTGTACAGCATTCGACCATCAATTCACAGACAAAATCATCAACTGTGAACGGCGTCTCTCTCTGTCTGTCTGCCTCCTCCTAGAACGGCTTCATGCCCTACAGCTTCACTGTGAGCAAAGGTCTGCTCCTCCTGTTTCTCTTCTACAGCGGCCTGCTGCCCTTCGTGCCGCTGGGAGAGAGTTTACTGCAGTTCTACCTGCCACGCATCATCAACAGGTGTGGCTGCAGGCGTGTGTGCGTCACTGCGTGCTGAGTTCATGTGTGTGTTCATGCATGTCTACATCTCTGCTCAGACGACACAACGGCTGACTTCATAACTGAGTTTTAACATCAGGTTTTATCCTCCTTTGATTTTCTTCTGTGATCTTATGTTGGATGTAAGATAAATGTGTCACAGGACAGATGTGTGTGTTGTTTCTGACTCTGTCTCTGTGTGCTGAAGGACGTTCATCCCTGAGAAACGCATCCTGAGGAACAACCTGATCATCTCTGTGTTAGAAAAGTGAGTAAAGCTTCCAAGAGGAACACCTCAATCATCCCCACATTTGACTTGTTTTAATGTAGAAATCAATGAAAAAGTCATTGCTAAACATATCAGAGATTTAAAAAAAAAACAAGCATTATTCACAATGATGCAGATTATACAGCAGCAAGAAGCATCAAACTCTGGATTTTTACTTAAAAACTGAAATATTCATATATTCAATACCGCTGTCATTCCAGAGTAACAATGAGGAAGAGTCTTTTTAAACACCTCGCGGCCCGTGGAATTCAGGTATGAAACCATGTAGCACACACAGTTCAAGTGCATCACAGGGATGCATAGATAACAAGAAAAGTTCAAATATTTAAATAAAGTTAGTTATAAAACAATGACGGTTTTTCTCTGCCTGTTGGATTTCACTCAACCAAAGCACTTAATGGTTTAACGCACATTAGCCTGCAGTGTTTCAGCCGAGACAGACAGTGATGCTCACACAGCTGCTGTGAGTGCCTTGAATGCATCACCTCTGTCCTGATGTGAGTAATCTCTGCTGGGATGAGGTCACCCCCATCGTCAGGCCATGAGTGGTCACTGACTAGTTTGGGCATGAAAACAATTGAAGTCATATGTCACGGCCTTGTCAGCTGCTGAGGCCCTCGCCGCTCTCATGAGTAAATCTGAGGTAATGACTACGAAAAGCTCGTCCCCTCATCGCCCACATAAACACAGAGGGATGAGATTTTCTCCAGAAGAGCTACAATGTAAAATAAGTGCATAAATCCACTGTAATCCTTTGTATTATGTAACACTGACGAATATCACAACGCTGCTACCATGGCATTCATAACATACATTATTGCAGCCTATAAAGACCTTAACATTGTGCCATATATGAATTATTTGTGTGTGCTCCTCGACGCTCCAAGGTCTGGCTTTATGCTGATGTCTGCTGTCACATCAGAGACAGCCCTCCACATTTAGGACAACAGGGTTTGTGTTTTATTGGTGGTCAAGTCACGAACTGCTGCTCAAAGCTGCAGGAACGCTGACAGAGAAATGGGACACAGTCAGATATTAACTGTCTCTTTTGTTTAGCTCCTCAGTGGCCCCCAGGCCATGCTTCTGAGTGTGTGAAAATGATAATGCTTGTTTGCAAAACCAAGCATATTTTTCTGAAAAATATAGAGCTGGGTCCAAATGTTCAATTCCCAATTCAACTCCCATGTCAGGTCAGCTGTTTAGAGCTCTTTATTTGTGATATTTTATATATAGTTTATATATAATAAGTGAACTTATTATATATATATATTTCAGTTTTATTGTTATCAGTCACAGTGTGGTTAGGTTTAGGCACCAAAACTACTTTAAGTTAGTTAAGTTTAAGAAAAGATCATGGTTTAGGTCAAAAACAAATATAAATGGGAAGATATGCTCTTTTCAACATACACCTGGGTGTAAATAACCTATATCACTATTTACACCAAGATGCAAATAGTATTGTCGGCTACTGACACCTGGGTGCAAATAGTATCTGCCATAAATTATTCTAAGTATGCTTTTTTTTAATTGCAGGTGCATTTGTTTGTGTGCAATGAAGATGAAGACATTAAGGCAGCGTTGGACATGGGGGCCACAGGGGTGATGAGTGACTATCCGACTCTTCTGTCAAGCTACCTTTGCAGAGCCAGAAGTCAGGATTGACCCCAAACGCACATGACAACAATTAGTGCCTCATGATCGGCAGCTTTCTGATGAATGAGGATTGTGTAAAAGAAAAACAAAGACTGTGAAAGAGAAGTGAATGCGAGAAGCGTGAGAAAAATATATCTTCGACCGGGACAAGATTAGTCGGAGAGTCGTTGAGAGGAGTTGGTCTAAATATTAAACACCATGCAGTGGGAACGAAACTGATTCAAATCTTTAATCTCAGTCCTTCATCACTGTTGGTAGAATTATCTGCTGTCGGTTCATTTTTATGGCCTTCTCTTCACAGTGCTGGAGGGATTTCTTTACATTTCTTATCCTTTAATTGTGCAATCAAACAAAAAGGTGACAAATTAGATAGACATGGGTGTGATGGAATATACAGAGTATGACACAAAACATATGCAACATGCAACAAACATATTATGATTTGAGTTAAGCACAGATTTTTTGTTGTTTTGTTTGAGGGAGAACTACGTGTAGACATTTCATGTTTGTTTCTGTGCATGTATGAGATGTGTGTGATGTGTAAGTACATTGAGGTCGGCTTCATACAATACTGGGGAATGTGCAGGTGATTGCAAGTGGAAGAAAGAGGGAGGGGAAAATAAATACAAATTTCAAAGGACATAAAGACGAAAAAGTGGTGAAAAAGGCAATACATACATATGTGCACCTACACACATATATGTATGCAATATGATAATCAAGCCCAGCAGGAGGCATCTGGGGAGAGCAAACGGGGTCCTCCCTCTTTTTCCCCCTTGTATTTAGTTTTCTTATCTGTATCTCGGGTGTCATTTCCTTGTACCACACCCAGACCTTTGGGAGCTGGTCCACTGCAGGTCGTTCCCTGTTTCTCACTCTCACTTGTTGTTGTTTCTTTTTCTTCTAGTTGTTCTGCCATTTGAGGGGACCCCGTCCTCATCCATGCTGGTTTCACAGAGTCCTCCTAAAATATGTAATATAGAGTATAATATATGTAAATAAAAAGACATAAAGAAAGGAAAGGAAATGTTGTGACAGATTTAAAGCGAATTAACATATAAGAAAAAAAGTTGATCTAATTATCAAAAATTAGTAACTGAATAGCTGATGACACCATAAACAAAGACATGGAGGACTGAGTGAGAGAAAGAAAAAAACTGTGTTGTTAATATCAAAATGTTATTGAGGGTGAGGTCAAGGTTCAGTGGTGTAGTACATGTTGGTGTTTATTATGATTGACCCAGGTATTTATTATAATATTAGATAGTATCAGGACATAATTAATGAAGATAAATGGTATCACTTAATGACAAGTATGAAAAAGTATGTGCATGTATGCATGTGTGAGCAGATACATAACAGAGCAAAAGAAAAATGTGTATATGAATATACAAAGATGATGAAATTAGGAGTGCGGGAAGTAAATGAATAATTATCAGCTTTTATTATCAGAGTTTTTCTTTTAAATAAATGTAACCCAAAAGAACAAGTGAATGACTGTTGATTATAATGGCTTTTGGTGGGGTGTCAATTTGATCCTAGGTGCCTTGTTTTTCCATTTATATTAGAGAGTATTGTCATTTTAACAGTAGTTAAACCAATACTGGCAAATTAATCCAGCGTTGGAGATTATCATTTATTATTTTGAGCAGTTTAGATTGAACTCTTCTGACAGCCTGTGGAAGTGTGATTCCCTCGATATGATGAATAATGTATTTAACTAAACAGTCTGCATGTATTACTGGATGAGTGCCTACTTTTAATAAAACCTGTTCTGTCTGGGTGAACCACTGAGGGAACCTTCAGTCTGTGAGCTTGAGCTTTAATTATGATTTTACTGTCTGTGCTGACGAGTGAAATGTTTTATGTCAGGTGTCAGTTTGTGAAAAGGTCGTGCTCGGATTCTCCAACTGTGTTTGAAGGTGGAGTGAATATTTAACCAGCTGCACCACGTCACCTGACCTCCAGTTTCTCATGATATGAGAGTAACGTGACTTTGTTTTGACTGTGTCTGATGTTATTTTCTGACATTATTTGACTGGTTTTAATAAGTGCTGGACTTAGGAAAGATATTATTTGTGACAATGCACTTTATGGTTTATGCTTTTGTATTATTTTATGAGGTATTAGCATGAAAGAAACACAATAGTGGGGATGGGAATGAAAGTAAAGGTATCCCTATTGGTTATATGAATATATCCGTATAAGTGAGTATAGTGTCACTGCAGTGCAGTTGTGCATCTGTGTTTAATACATCTCATTAATCTACATGCACATGTAAACGGAGGGTTTACATGTGCAGTAAGGCTCACCTGTATCCTTGTTTTCTCAGGGTACGGTCAAAGTCCGGCTGTGATAATAATCAACCAGTCTGTTGGTGAAACAAAGGCTGTATTTTTCTGACCTGCTTGGCCGTGCTTTGCCGTGTGACAAATGGGTTAATGGAACTTAAGTGGATCAGTGCAGACTGAGGTCTTTAATACAGTAGATACAAAGAGCAAAGGTTTGAATAAGTGACCCAGCAGAGACGTTAGACTCTTGTTATCATACAACCAGGGAGGAAGACACAGAGGGCAAGTCAACAGTAATATATATCTGGGAATCTGGAAGATTTAACAGCATTAAGTACGGTTTAGATTAATAAATTACACTTTTTGGGACTAAATACTATAAAGCACCTGAGTAGAGGGAAGGCTTTTCAATAGAGCGGAATACAATTGGTCAATTAATCAGTTAGTCAACTGACACAAAATTAATCTGCAACAATTTTGATAATAATCGTTTCAAGACAGCAAAAATCTTGAAACTTCACAGGCTTCAGCTTATCAGATGTGAATATTTGCTGTTTGTCTTAATTTTCTATGATTATAAACTGAATATCTTTGGGTTTTGGACTGTTGGTCCAAAAAAAGGACATGAGGATATCACCTCATTTTATTTTCCACAATTTTCTGACATTTTAAAGAGCAGATAATTAATTGAGGCAATCATCAACATATTAGTGAATAATTAAAAATAATCATCAGTTGCAGCCCTGCTTTTCAAACATTTCTGTCACAATATAGGGAAATAAAACTTGCAGAAAATATGACTGTGCAGTTAAATTAATCGATAAAATGTGGAGTTTATTTTTTAGATAATGCAAATCTTTTACAGTGCAACGTCTCAGTATGCAGTGAAATCTGATGCTAGTGAAATATTGTGCTGTGCTGGGAGAATATAGACCTACATACAACATGGACACAGAAAAGGAAAGCAAACACAAGCCTCAAGTCAGTAATGAAAACAAACCAAAAAAAAAAAAAAACACCAAACCACCTGCCCAATCCTCCTTGTACAAGAACACAGAAGATTTACTGAATCTTGTCAGATAAGCGCACATACTTGCTCCTTACAGTGTGTGTGTGTGTGTGTGTGTGTGTGTGTGTACTGTGATCCCAAATCCAAAAGCAGGATAATGACAGACCACTAACAGCATTTATGAGACTGCACCAACAATCAAGCTGATAGCCATAAAGGGCTCATGTGAAGTCCAATCTGATTGGTTGACCCACATTCTAGACGTCACCTCCTTCGCTCCCATTGGTCGAACGCGGTTTGTTTTGCACTCTCCACACTTCCTCCTCTGCGTGTTTTCATAAACAAACCACATTTTTCTCCCGCCGGGGGCCGCCGCACACTCATCCTGTCAGCCCGCCAGCATTGTCGGACTCCAGCTCCTGCCTCAGCGAAGGCCGTGGAGGAACTTTTAGACCTTGTGTCGGATTTTTTTTTTTAAAAAGAGACGCGGGTAAAAAAAAAAAAACGGGCTCCGCTGCAACAACCAGAGGCTGTCAGTGTTTGTCGTTATTGACTGACCGTTGGCAGGAGTTGATACCGACCACATAGCTGCTTTAGTCGGATGCCTTTCGGCTGTCCCTCTCATCGGCCCGCTGTGTAGACTGTGAGGAGCATCGGTGTAATCAGGTGAGACCACAGACACCGGGGAATATCCTGCAATGTGCATCCAGAGCTGCTGTTAGCTGCCGTTTGTTGTGGCAGTGAAGCTAGCCGGCTAACGTTAAGCTAGCTGACGCGTTAAGCTAGCTGAGAGCTGAGGCTGGTTCCTGCTGCAGCCGACAGAGCTACGAGAGGCCGTTTGTGGGCTTTTGTGTCTTTATTTAGCGACTGACAGACGGCCACCAGTGTTGGACGGTGGATAAATGGCGCAGCACACGTTGCACGGGCTTGAGTATTTGGGTTAACTAATTGCATCTATTGTTCGTGCAAACTATTATCAACCAGGAAGCAGGCTGCCGGGTGAAATGTGTCCTAATCTCCCTGCAATCACAAGTCCCAGCTAATGTTCGTCTATAACAATACATGCTGTGTCAAATATTACTTTGACTGCATGTTTGTTTTTGCACTGTGACATTAAGAACATACATGATTACAGCCTATCGTCTCCCAGGGCTTTATTCATCTTCAATACAGATAAATCTGCAAGAATCTATGGAAGAACATTTCAGCTAGCGATATAAAACAATCACAGTAATTAAAAGCTATGAAACATGGTCACATGTTTTGGATGCAAAGTCTAAATTCTGACACATTAAGCCCAAGTGAGGAGGTAGTATTTTTGACTCAACACTTTAACTTAGTTTAATGTCATAATAATACTTCTGACTCGCAGAAATAACTAAGTTTTCCTTAATTTTTGGGTGGGATTCATGGGTTTTGTAGTTTTTGATCAATCAGCTTGAGCAATAAAGTGTCAAGAGTTTGGTTTCTGTGGGCTCAGAGTCTGGTCTCATGATGCCTCACCTCCTTCCTTCTTTTAACTTCACTTAATCATATGTTCAAGACAAAAGCCAGCAAATGATTTCTAAAGCTGTAACTGGCAAATACTAAATTCACTGTCAAAATTGATATTGTCTGATTGTTCCAGCTTCACAGATTATTAACATTTAAGACGGGTCAGGTTGTATTGGGAGGGGAAGCTTTGCAGTATTTAATTGGTATTATCAGATATGTAAAAACCTAATGAACTTCTGTCTGCATCAGTGTCCTTAACTTTGTCACTGATGGAGGTAAATGTAATTTATTGGACTGTATGCCTGCATCACTAACCTATGCATGACACCATGCTTCCTCCTACCTTCTTCCTCCTCAGACATGGTGAAGCTGACGAAGGCTAAGACGTTCCAGGCCTACCTGGACTCCTGCCACCGTCGCTACAGCTGTGTGCACTGCCGCGCCCATCTGGCCAACCATGACGATCTTATCTCCAAGGTGATTACGCTGCCACTCTTTGGCTCATAGCACTGCTTTGTGGCTCTCACGCAGTGTAGAAAGTAGCTAAACTGGAAAATCTGGATCATAGTTGGAAGACATTTTGGAAATATTTTCTAAAAGTTGTGTGGTGTTTGATCCGCATGTTTTTTTTGTTTTTTTTTGTCTGATTTCATTTTTCCTCCATGTCTCCCAGTCTTTCCAAGGTAGCCAGGGCCGAGCCTACCTCTTCAACTCTGTGTGAGTATTTTATTTTGAAATAAATCTACATGTTGGCACATGCACAATGAATGCACAATGTGCTTATGTACTTGTTTTAGGTTTCAGTCCTTTTTTTATCTCTAAAATCACTGTGTAGATGGGAAAAAAGTGACTCCACCAAATGCTACAGTTGATTTATATTCATTGCAGTAAAAAAAACTTGAATATTCAGGGTTCATACAAAGTCTTGAATGTTTTGAAAATGTTTGATTTTAGCTGCCACATTTTCAAGCTTTGGAAAAGGCTTGAATTCATATATACTCTTTAAAAAGTGACTGATTTTCGTCATAGTCTGATGTTTCATCCACACAATCACTCACGTGAATCCTAGAAAGCATTATATAATCATGATCAAAACATACAAATGAATTTAATACAAACTTTAGGTAAATTAAACAAAGTAACAAATGCATTAATAGCTGTGGATATAAAGAAATCTGGAAATTTTGTTGGTTTAGATACCTTAAGAATCTGTATGAACCATGAATGTTCCTTTGTATTTACTCTTATTTGTTATCTCATCGTTTCAGATCAGTGTTTTAAGTATTTTTTTGAGTTTTAGAAGCAAAAAGAAACTGGTTTGTTTTCCCAACATATAATTCCTGCAATAGTCTAGTTCCCTCTGAAAGCAGATTCCCAGTATCAGATGTGTTTGTGCAACCCACATTGTCAACAGATAATTTAATTTGCTGTAGAGAGGACCTTGAAGCTGGGGGAGTTCACTTTAGTTGCGCTCCTCCTGGGTTAGTGGGTCACAAATACACAGGCGCTTAATCTAACTATATCAGCATCTGTAAACCCTGATGTGTTCACGTCAAGCTCTGGTCTAAATGGTTTCATGGAAAGGCCTCCTTTACATGACTCTGTGATGAACTTTTAAAAGAAGTTGGATGTTGGTCAGGGAGGAGCTGTTGTTTGATAGCAATGCGTCTGGTTTCAGGGTGAACGTCGGCTGCGGTCCTGCGGAGGAGAGGCTGCTGCTCACAGGGCTTCACGCAGTAGCCGACATCTACTGTGAAAACTGTCACACTACGCTGGGGTGGAAATATGTAAGTAAACCCCCCCCCCTCTACGAATAAGATAGTGGATTGTTGATCACTAAACTGGTTTTATGCTTGATGAAAGGGGTCAACATCATTCCCACAACGCTTACATATGGTGTAGGTTTTAATTTAGTACACCGCATGTGATCTGATCCTTTAATTTCACTCCACAACTGGGTTTAAATTCCTTCATCCACTTTGTGATATAAAGTGATGATAAACTGCGCTTACTCTTATAAAACTCGACTTGCATCAGGTAATTTCTATTTTGCCAATTGTGATTACTGGGTAGCATTTGCCATGTTTACCCATTTCTGAGCCTCTTTTACCTGGTTGCAACCAAATCGCCCTTAAAGGTGATTGGACAATATCACTACAAACGACACTAGAACTCTCTTTCATACAATAACTGATATATCTGTTTATAGACATTACTGCATTTGCTTTCTTTCATTCACTGTGACTGAGAACAGCAATTAGATGCTGCACCGTAACCTTTTTTTCTTTAACTTATCATTATGAAGTAAGTTGATTACATGATGTAATGGATATAGAATAATGACACCGAAGGCACATAGATGGTTTCCCTTAAGCCTCGCTTTCACTATGCAATTCTGTCGGTGCAATTGAGTCTTGATTTGTGGCACAAAGGAAGCACATCAACCATTTTGCAACCAAACTGCCCTTCAAAATGGTATTCTTTGTGCTTCAGTAAATAAAACCATCGGTAACTAACACAACCTGCTCAGTTGTAAATAGAGTAATACAGGCAATAACACAGGCAACTGTTAGAGATGTGAAGTGATAATCTAGCTAAAAAACATACAACATAATATCAAGTTTAAAAGCTAAAATTTCAGTATTGCTGAAAGTTGAGTAAATGACACATTTTGGAGTGTCTGCATATCCTTTTTTGAAACTCGTGCTGAGTAGTACATAATCACGGTCTGATCTGATGTATACTTGAATCTACTCTGTATATACCGCCCTCCTACAGGAGCAAGCCTTTGAGCTGAGTCAGAAGTACAAGGAGGGGAAGTTTATCATCGAGCTGTCCCACATGATAAAAGACAACGGCTGGGACTGAGAGGAAAACCTTCATCTTTCTCCATGACTTTTTCAAAAGTTGCATCCCTTCGACTTAAAAGGGTTCCAGTGTAGCTTCCTCATCCTGCGTACGAGCCATCGCTGTGCCACACTTTCACTTCGTACGGCTTTGCCAAGAATAGCATGTGATGCCTTATCTTCTGTTCTTCATGTTTTTCCAGCGACCACAACAACACATTTGCTGATATTGCTATCCCAATTGCTAGTTGTGCTGGGACATGGACTGAATGAGTGTAGGGTTTGTGTGTGAAAGACTGGGAGATGTAATCACACAGGCACGTGTGCATGTTGGATTTTAAAGCGTGAGTGATGAACCCCTTAACGGCAAACAGTCTCGCTCTGTGGGGGCGAGGCCGGTGCAAGTCAAATAATCTGACCCTCCTCCACATCGGATGCAGGTAATTTGGGTTTTTTGGAGTGTAAGGTGCACATTTAAACATATCTGGCCCAAAATGAGTAAAATATTTCGGCCTGGTTAACCCAATAGATCATTTTTGAGTGATATAAGGGTTTTGGGAATGCGTAGAGCAGAGGGAGGGTTTGTTTTTTTATCAGTGAAATTGGTGTTTTTTATGGGAAGATCAGTAACACTTGTTAATATTTTGCCAGAGGCAATCAGGATGTTGAATTGGTAATGTTCAAACCCACGAATGTCTCCTGCAGGAATTCTTAAATTTGGAGTATGAGTGTCTTCTGCTTGTAGGTATTCATTTTAGTGTGTGTGTGTGTGCGGTGTGTATGCTGAGATGTCTTAAGCTGGATGGTGTTGAGAAGCATTAGTCTGGGGTTCACATCTAGAGTTTCCATCGCACAGTTGGGATATCTTCACTTTTACTCAATGCTGATGAGATCTATCCTACATGTGTTTGTGAATAGCCTAACACTGAGCCGCCCTTACAGACACATTTACTCAATCGTCTTAGAGCAAAGTGTGATTAGGACAATGTAGCATATTTATGGTGATTTTTAATGTCTGCTTCTTTCATTAAAGTCCATTATTTTAACCTAATATTTCATTAAAACAGTGTGTCTAGAAACTGTGTTCGGTCTTCTTTTGCTTCTATTACTGTTTATATTTCCTCTCTGATTCCCATAAAACAGTCTTATTTTGACTTAAAAGAATTTAGATGTTTGAGAAAAGTAATTTTTTTCAAAATGAAAAAACAACATGCTAGTTTGATCTCCACAACTTTAGAAGTGGCAATCCTCACTTTCTGAATTTCAGCATCATTTTAACTCTTAACTGAGCATTTGCTGATGCATATGGTGCTGGAACATATTGTTCTCAAATTTTGTTCTGTAATTAAACCGTTCAAACATGTTAGCAGAGCTATGATTCACAGGGAGGAAGATCATAGGTGATGACAATTATCCCGGGGTCAAGGGTTTTTCACACCTATTTTCATAACAATTATCTGGTGGCCAATTAACCCCAAAAGTGATCAAGAACTGTTTTCCAAGGTGTTTGGAGGTGATTTAGACAAAAAAGGGGGAGTTCCATGTGGGCTGAAAAAATGGAAAAAACCTTGACCCCGGGGTCAAGACTTTTTCACCCCCTCCCACACCCATTTTGATGACAATTATCTGGTGGCCAATTAACCTCAAAAGTGATCAAGAACTGTTTTCCAAGGTGTTTGGAGGTGATTTAAGCAAAAAAGGGGGAGTTCCATGTGGGCTGAAAAAATGGAAAAAACCTTGACCCCGGGGTCAAGGGTTTTTCACCCCCTCCCACACCCATTTTCATAACAATTATCTGGTGGCCAATTAACCTCAAAAGTGATCAAGAACTGTTTTCCAAGGTGTTTGGAGGTGATTTTGACAAAAAAGGGGGAGTTCCATGTGGGCTGAAAAAATGGAAAAAACCTTGACCCCGGGGTCAAGACTTTTTCACCCCCTCCCACACCCATTTTGATGACAATTATCTGGTGGCCAATTAACCTCAAAAGTGATCAAGAACTGTTTTCCAAGGTGTTTGGAGGTGATTTAAGCAAAAAAGGGGGAGTTCCATGTGGGCTGAAAAAATGGAAAAAACCTTGACCCCGGGGTCAAGGGTTTTTCACCCCCTCCCACACCCATTTTCATAACAATTATCTGGTGGCCAATTAACCTCAAAAGTGATCAAGAACTGTTTTCCAAGGTGTTTGGAGGTGATTTTGACAAAAAAGGGGGAGTTCCATGTGGGCTGAAAAAATGGAAAAAACCTTGACCCCGGGGTCAAGGGTTTTTCACCCCCTCCCACACCCATTTTCATGACAATTATCTGGTGGCCAATTAACCTCAAAAGTGATCAAGAACTGTTTTCCAAGGTGTTTGGAGGTGATTTTGACAAAAAAGGGGAAGTTCCATGTGGGCTGAAAAAATGGAAAAAACCTTGACCCCGGGGTCAAGGGTTTTTCACCCCCTCCCACACCCATTTTCATGACAATTATCTGGTGGCCAATTAACCCCAAAAGTGATCAAGAACTGTTTTCCAAGGTGTTTGGAGGTGATTTTGACAAAAAAGGGGGAGTTCCATGTGGGCTGAAAAAATGGAAAAAACCTTGACCCCGGGGTCAAGGGTTTTTAACCCCCTCCCACACCCATTTTCATGACAATTATCTGGTGGCCAATTAACCCCAAAAGTGATCAAGAACTGTTTTCCAAGGTGTTTGGAGGTGATTTAGACAAAAAAGGGGGAGTTCCATGTGGGCTGAAAAAATGGAAAAAACCTTGACCCCGGGGTCAAGGGTTTTTCACCCCCTCCCACACCCATTTTCATGACAATTATCTGGTGGCCAATTAACCCCAAAAGTGATCAAGAACTGTTTTCCAAGGTGTTTGGAGGTGATTTTGACAAAAAAGGGGGAGTTCCATGTGGGCTGAAAAAATGGAAAAAACCTTGACCCCGGGGTCAAGACTTTTTCACCCCCTCCCACTCCCATTTTCATGACAATTATCTGGTGGCCAATTAACCCCAAAAGTGATCAAGAACTGTTTTCCAAGGTGTTTAGAGGTGATTTAAGCAAAAAAGGGGGAGTTCCATGTGGGCTGAAAAAATGGAAAAAACCTTGACCCCGGGGTCAAGGGTTTTTCACCCCCTCCCACACCCATTTTCATGACAATTATCTGGTGGCCAATTAACCCCAAAAGTGATCAAGAACTGTTTTCCAAGGTGTTTGGAGGTGATTTAGACAAAAAAGGGGGAGTTCCATGTGGGCTGAAAAAATGGAAAAAACCTTGACCCCGGGGTCAAGGGTTTTTCACCCCCTCCCACACCCATTTTCATGACAATTATCTGGTGGCCAATTAACCCCAAAAGTGATCAAGAACTGTTTTCCAAGGTGTTTGGAGGTGATTTTGACAAAAAAGGGGGAGTTCCATGTGGGCTGAAAAAATGGAAAAAACCTTGACCCCGGGGTCAAGACTTTTTAACCCCCTCCCACACCCATTTTCATGACAATTATCTGGTGGCCAATTAACCTCAAAAGTGATCAAGAACTGTTTTCCAAGGTGTTTGGAGGTGATTTTGACAAAAAAGGGGGAGTTCCATGTGGGCTGAAAAAATGGAAAAAACCTTGACCCCGGGGTCAAGGGTTTTTCACCCCCTCCCACACCCATTTTCATGACAATTATCTGGTGGCCAATTAACCCCAAAAGTGATCAAGAACTGTTTTCCAAGGTGTTTGGAGGTGATTTAGACAAAAAAAGGGGGAGTTCCATGTGGGCTGAAAAAATGGAAAAACCCTTTACCCCGGGGTCAAGGGTTTTTCACCCTTGCAGATACAAACAGACCGACACAACACAAATTGTGTAATCTGTCAATTTATTGATCTTCTTAAAATTACAGTTAATAAATATTCTCCTCTTACTGTGAAGGAATTATTATTGTTGCAGGAACAGGTCACATGAATGAGGTCTGACCAAAACGAATAGGTTTTTTTTTTACTGACATAGAGGTCAGGGTTAGGCTGCTGACAGTCATGTGCATGCAGCACATTTTCACTGTCTGATTTCACTTTTCACTCCTGTAAAATCCTTATTGTGTAAGACTGAACTGTAAGTACATTCTCAGGACATCTGAACTAGTTAAATTTAACTAGTTAAAGTCAGTTAAAGTTAAAGGCATTACAGAGTAGTGAAAAAATCCTACACAAGTAACACTGAGGGATATTCACTAACAATTTTTCTTCTTTAATCCTCAGTTTATATTACTTTATCACAACTGTCATCCATCTGTAAGTCCCACATTCATTCATTCACACTGAGTGAGCGGGTGAGGTGAGCGAGTGCCTTGCTTCAGGACACTTCAACAAGACCTGTGGCTGTGGTGAGGATTAGAAATCAGGAGCAGGACAGCACAACACAACGGTTCAGGGAAACGGCCATCCTCATTGTGCAAACTGGCAGCAGTGTAGTGCTTTGCTGTGGCAAAGATCAAATCTAAAAGTAAAAGTAAAAGTAAACAAACTTCTGGTGGAGTATTCTGGAGGATAAGTGATGCAACTTTAGCTGTAAAGCCCGTTTTGCTCTAATCTCTTTAGTTGGATTATACTGAATGTGTAGGAAATCTCTGACCAACAAATCCATATGAGGGTATTCTGAAAAAGCAAACTGGACACAATTATTTTCAAGGTTATAAGCCTAAATAGAATTAAATATATGACAAAGTTTGTTAAACATCAAGAAAACATACATTTTCAGACACTAAACTGTGTAAAGATTTAGACAAAAGAAGAAGAAAAAGAAGTATAAAAGTGTTCTGGGGTGGGCTATGTGGTGAAATGCCCCTTTAGCTGACATTAGAAACACCCATTTTCATTTCAGTGTCACCTTGACAAAGGCAGCTGCATGATGTGTCCCCAGTTTTAATAGTAGTAGTCATTTCTTAATCTTAGAGGGAGTCTAATGTTGATTTTAATTAACCTCCTCCGGTCAGATTATTCCATGATGAAAACAACATACAACACACACACACACACACACACACACACACACAGGGAGATGCATGTATGCTGGTTATAGACATTTTGTGGCGTTACTGTCCGGTCACCCTTACGTTACTGTGTTTATTTGTTGTTGTATTTATTAATTATAGCGCAGACGCAGTGTTTATGGTTGGTTTGACTATATAGTTGATACCTAATAATTAATACGCCAGCGTGTAGTGACTACTAGCGTTTCAACTGCAGTCTGTGAGAGCACTTGCAGCAGAACATACCACAACACACGCACGGTACGAACTACTCACATCATATATTGAGCAAATTCAAACTGCTGTAACATATAATCACCTTGAAAAGTATTATCAAATGAGAAACACAGATTGGAGATATTGTACAGTGCAATAAACAACGAGGGTTGGATATTTTAGTGTAGTTTGTGTCGCTCACCCCCGTGTCCCCATAAATGGACTCTTCCGAGATGGTTGATCATGTGACTTTTTCCGTTTCGCCATTTTCCTCCTCTACACCGGTGCTCGTGCTGGCAGCTACATTTTCTTCCCTCTCTGTGCTTGAACCTGCCCAAAGCTGACGGTGGGAGAAAAAGGGGGAAAACCTGAGAAGAAGATAGTCTGTCTTGTAGCTGTATCGCCCCGAGAAAAGTGCGAGAATGTCTGACATCCCCGAGTACTCGCCTTTCTTCGCTGTGATGGGAGCCTCTGCGGCCATGGTCTTCAGCGGTAACTACACCAGCTCCTTCATCCTCACAACTCAGCCTTAACGACGAATTATGTTAGGAAATACCGTGTCGATATTAGTAGCGACAGCACGGGGCTGTCACAAGAGCAGCGGTGTTGGTGCTAGCTGAGTCGGTCACGGCTCGCACACACCTGCCAGTGATGCGAGGAAGAGGAGGGGGGAGGTTTGCCCCGACATGAAGCTGCTGACCACCAGCTCCTCACAGTGCTAACACTGTGGTTAGCTGCCTCCTGCACGGGCCAGGTTATATCATATCATACCCTGGCTGTAACGCTGTTTGCTGTCTGGTGACGCAGAGCCTCGTCCCCTCGGTCACACCATCTCTAACCTGCAATAATATGAGTTATATCACAGCACAGCGGGGTCCAGACCTTCCTGATTGATTAGGAAAATGTGATTTCTGCAGAGACTGGATGCATCCGTGTCACTTATTGATTGTAGTGATCTGTGTTTGAGGAGGGCCAGCATCAAGGCCTCAAACATCAGTGTGGGAAATTAAAGGGAGCATCCGTCCGTCCGTCCATTCATTCATTCATTCATGTCCTACCGCCTGTCATGTTTAGCAGGGAACACCCAGTCTGTCAAAGAGGAAATTGTGAGATGCAAACAGGCAATACCTCGTGCTTTCAGAAGACCTTTTTTTTTTTTTTTTTTTTTTTGAGGAAATGAAGTAAATCAGGTGATCAAATCCTCCAGATACAGATGGTCATCTCCATTATGTCGAAATCATTGATGATTTGATGACACAGAGTTTGTGTTTTCTGATAGTTGGTTCATGCATTTTTTTTTTTTTAATTTAAGATGGTAAATCTGGAGATGCACAGATCTGGCTTTTTATGCATTGATATAATTACTATGCTTAATCCCAAGGTATAAAACCAGTGCTCTCTTTTTCCTCATACTTGTAATGTGTATACCACATTTCATGGAACAGCATTTGTATTTAATGTAACATAAGGCCAGAGATTGTTGTAGAATAAAAAAATGTAGCGTGTCAGTGGCCTGTCATGCCTCAATGAATGTAACTCATAGGGGAAAAATTACCCTCTTTTAAATAATGGCATTGTCAAAGAAACTGTATTTAATGTGGATTGGTCACATCCCAGCCGACATCCAACTGGATCAGTGCATCTGTAATTAAATCTAAATGAGTTTTGTAGGGCAAAAGACTTGTATCAAAAATATCTGTTTTGCAGCTCAATTAGAATTAACTTCAGATCCAAAGTATCCTGGTCCACTTGAACTGTTCTGTCATTTAGGTAGTGTTAAGATAACATTTTGGTCAACGTAAGTATTATAAGAATCCCTCAGATTTGGTTATTAAGTAATTCTAACAGTTGAAAAATAAACTATTTAATAGTGGCGCTCTTTCTAAATTAATTCGGACATATTTTTGGCACTTCCTTACTGCATTTTCTTGTTAGATGTCAATAAGTTTGGTGAGGCACAGTTATAAAATATTTTCTACAGCCCAGGCATACAGAGACACCTGGACACCAACACAGTTTGGGCTTTACAGCTTTTAATTAGAAAAAAATTGTGCACATATCTCAGTAAAATTTCCATGGGTGCTGTTATAGTGTCATAACAGTTGTTTGTTTGTTTGTTCACTTTGGAGTTATTCCAGGATTTCTGGAGGTGACAGTTGTGTGAAGCAGAAACAGTGAAATAACGGTTAATAAAGGAGACAGGAAAGCCAATGCCTAATGAACACTCAAGGCAACTCACGTCAGTCATCTAATAGCAGACATCTGTGGAAGGCTGAAGACCCACGAGACAGAAATGTGATGTCCACCCCCAGTCATTATGCCTCTCAAGGTGCCGTGGGGAAATTGAAAATGAGAGGGTTCAGAAGTTATGTTATACTTTAATACAAATAAGAACTGCAGACACTATTGGATAAGTAAATCAGTACTGTTTTTTTTGGCATTCTTCTTTTGTATGGCCGATAGCTACCACAATATAAAAAGTGCTGCTTGGTACAGAGCATTATTTACCCAATTCATACTAACAATTACTTGTAGTCAACTGACTCACAGCAGCAAGTGAGAAGTGATGGAAATAGGGGTGTAAGTGTACACAAAATTCATGGTTCTCGGTTTTGAGATCACGCATCAGTACGTTTTCGAACTATGACAGCAGCATAAAAAGTCATAATCATGCTACAGCTGAGCGGTGCCCTTCCAAAATGTTCCGGATGTAGTTACGCTCTAGAATTATAGTTCGGCAAAGTGGAGTACTTGGATTACTATACTGTTCTGACAGTAATTGTGTGGGTCACGCACCGCTAGCAGACCGAAAGAAAGTCAGTAGTGAACCAAACGTCCTGTACCACGCAGTTCAGGACAAATGCACTCATCGCTACACCTCTAGTTGGAAACTGTTTTTTATTTAGTCTTCATGGTAAGAAGGCAACATCCTGAACTCAAGAGTTGTTTACTGCTTGTTAACGTGTGTGATAATCAGCCATTGACCTGTGCAGATTGATGCTCTCCAGGTAACGAAGAATAGCTCTAAACACTGTGGATCACCTATATTTTCTTTCTCATTGAGCTTTAATGGTGGTCAACCATCACTGCCCAATGATGTGTATGTGTGTAGATGGACCACCACAAGGGACAAACCTTCACACGTGATGTGGGTTGTTCGGTGAAAGTGGGATGTACATGAGACAAGAGATGTCTGATATAGTTTGTTCAGCACCTCTCTGACACGGTGCTTTTCATAAAACCAACTTATTCTTCCTCGCCTCCTCTCTCCTCCTGTGGCTTGGAAATAGTTCCCCATTCGCCGTCATGGAGGATCTTCCGATCTCTTAAATGTACCTGGAGGAGAGAGGATGCTTCTGGGAGAGCTTAAAGGGAAGAAACACAAGTGTGTACTTTCCCTCCTCTGTCCTCACATCTCTCTCACATCCTTGCTGGGAGGAGCTGAGACCTGAGTGAAGGAAGCGAGGAGACATGTTGGCATAATGAAAAACACCCACAGTGTCAGCAAAAACTGATCATGTGAACATTCACGTGATGATCTTCAGTCTTCTATGAATGTCTTTATTTGTCCACACAAGTAGAACATCATGGTTAAGGTTATAACACTACGATAATGGAGCTCAGCAGAGGAAGGAAGCTAAAGGGCTTATAAAAACTCCTCAATACAAAATAAATAAATCGTGTATAAATATTAATTCTGAAACATCAGATAAACAAAAGTAAAACTGTAGACTGTTTTAGATTATAAACGTACACTGAATAAACTAAGTGGCAACATGTGCTATGTGATTTAAAAAAAAAATAAATAAATAAAAAGTGTGACTAGCAGAAAGGGGAACATGGGAGAAGGTAGCATTCGTGACATTAGTCTTGAATAATCCTATAATGAAGTGGGGGAGGTTATGTGGGCTTGTCGCTTTTTTAAAATGTTTTTCAGAGATGGTTCGTTTGGAAACCTTAAAAATAGACGAACTGGTGTGATTAGCAAATACGCCTCTCAGTGTCTTCTCTCTTCTTTTTTTTTTTGATGTATCACTTTCATTTCTCAGTTATTGTTCTGGCCAGGAGAGAACAGGCATTTACACATTAAAAATCATATTTATACATTGTGTCTGGGTGAGGGAACTGAAATCGATCAAGTGGATTAATCACTCTCTCACAGCTCCATCTGAATCCTCGTCGTGTCGTATTTGAGTTGTTTGTCAGGGATCATTCGTTAGTGAAGAATGAGCGCTGACTGGACTGACCAGATGAATTAACAGGATCTCTCTTCTCTCTGACGCAGCATTAGGAGCAGCGTATGGGACGGCGAAGAGTGGCACGGGCATCGCTGCCATGTCTGTGATGCGGCCAGAGCTCATCATGAAGTCCATCATCCCCGTGGTCATGGCTGGTATCATCGCCATCTACGGGCTGGTGGTGGCCGTGCTGATAGCAAACAACATCTCTGACAGAGTCACCCTTTACAAGTAAGACAAACCTCTGATACTGTTGTTAACTAGAACAGTTTCAGTCATTTCCACATTTACATACATGGTACTTGTGTAAATTGAGTATCATCCACTATCTATTGCCTACGCGTCATTAAAAAAGCATCAGACAGCCCAAAGAGGTTCAGCAATTAGTCAAATAGTCCTAAAGCTGTTTTGTACCACTACAAATTCTGCCCTCCTGACTTAATTTAAGGCCATTATTAACTGGGTGGCCTTTTATCTGTTTTGATCAACTCCAAAGCAAAACATCCAGGTCTGGAGCTCACTAATTATTTCCTCCTTCACGTTACATTTACTGTGTCCGGCTGTTTGCCGTGTAACTCATCAGAGCTTGCTTTCTGCAACAGTTTCTGTAGAAACTAGGGCTGGAGAAACAAAATAACTCTGAGAGGGTTTAGCACTATTAATGACTCTTTCACACAGGGACAGAACGTGTTGGATATTTTACTTACTTTAAAGCTCCCTTGGGCAACTTTTGATTTTGGACTATAGAAATAACATTTGACTTGACTCGAATTACATATGTAGCAGAGTTTATTGGCCATGTTTCTTCTGGCATCACATAAGCTAATCTTTAATTACATGCTTGATGTGGCCTTAAGCCTCACATTTAGCCTTTATTTTATATCAACACTAGAGAGACGGGAAATGAGGGGATTCAAAGAGAATGACATAAACACAGAATCAACGCAGGAATGACGAGGCCACCAGATGGCCCCCGTTAATATTTAAACTACTTCTTAACACCTATATTTGCTTTTAACCAAATTTGACAAGTTCACAGTGCTTATAGAAGTCACAGTGAGTGTCTTTAGTTTCTGCTTAGTTTTAGTTTTCAGAGGGGATCGCTCAAAAGTCAGCATGGCTCAGCAAGTACACTGCGATCTGGAGCTGAAGAGGACTGTTGGCACCCAGCTACGCCTCCGTCATGTGGGAGATAAGGACATGGGAGATATGAATATATTATACCTCAACCACAGTCTCTGAAAATATAAAGATGCCAACTCACAGGGATCAAACAAAGTCTTTAAAGTTTAGAAAATGCTAAATTTTAACCATCATGTTGTCAAAGTCAGAAATATGCTTGAATACAAATATGCTTCATTCCTCAACATAATCTGGTGTTTCATCTTCTCCGTCATGTAAACCTCAAATCTTTCAGTGACAGGTGGCTTTTAGAAATGCACCAATTTCACTTTTGTTTCTGACAGAGACCAAGGACTTACATTTGGGTACTTGCTGATACACAGTACTGATATGAGTACTTAATAATACCATTTCTGTTACTCTTCTACAGTATCATTACACGCATGTCAGTGTCAGTTGTCCCTCAGCTGCAGCTTAGATGTCTGCTGTCAGAGACTCGGAGCGCCAGGTGGAATTATTATTAATCACCATCAAAATAATTATTAGTAAAGAGTTTTTTCTTTTTGTTCCTTTTTATTTTAAAATGGGCAAAATCATAACCTAATTATTGGAAGTAACCTACATTAAACGATAATGATAAATAATAAATAATACAAAAACTTTATTAATACAACACTTTTGGAAAACAAAGTTAGGTTTAGTTTAGGACAAGAGATGAATCAAATCAAGACCCTTAAGATCAAAGAAAATGAGAGAAAAAATATGCTATAATAGAAGAAAGATGTCACAGATTCTGCAAACCTCAGATCCTCAGGCAGAGTTCCAGAGAGGACCTCACTGCAAAAGCACGGTCATTTGTAATCTTGAGCCGAGACTTAGATCCTCGGGCAGGGCTCTGCTGGCTGTTCCTAAGTCTGAAAAACAAACAACAAAAGTTGATCACTATTAATATATGTAATCACTGAAATCCGCCTTGCAAAATGCCAACTTTATGCCTTTATAGTAGCACTATTGTAAGGACGAGGCCTGAGATAAAGACGGAGACAGCACACTGACACTGGTTAAGGTGGACCATTGTATTGTATCACAGTAGTTTTACGAGTACAAGTACGTGAGCGCAGAATTGGACTGGATATCTGATGGTATCTGTGCATCCTTGGTGGCTTTAGGAAACCACTAATTCATCATCATGTACTTCTCTGTTGTCCATCTGTATACACGTTATATTTCAAACATTCAAAGTGTGTTATTGCCAGGATGTGACTAATTATGATTAATGTGTCTGTGTTGCTTTAAAGCCTGTTGACGCAGAAGAGCCTGTACTGTAACTTGTCACATATCAAATATTAGTATTTAATCAAAATCTATGACCTTGTGCACTGACTGTACTCTCGTCTTCGTTTCTCTCCAACAGGAGTTTCCTTCATCTCGGCGCCGGCCTGAGCGTGGGCCTGAGCGGTCTGGCAGCCGGGTTCGCCATCGGCATCGTGGGCGACGCCGGCGTGAGAGGCACCGCTCAGCAGCCCCGGCTTTTCGTGGGCATGATCCTGATCCTGATCTTCGCTGAGGTGCTGGGGCTTTACGGCCTCATCGTGGCCCTCATCCTATCTACAAAATAAGCGTCTGCATCGAACACCATCTCATTCATTCCACATCAAAGCAGCAAGAACAAATAGGAGATTTTCACTTACTTCCATTACACCCCCGCGGGTCTGACAGGATGGGATGGCAACGGAAACATGTCGGCGGTCGACTTGACAGCTGTGTCCTCAGTAGATGTGATCTATCCATATTGTTTAAAGCCATCCAGTTGTGTCAGGTCTTGTGCGTACCGAACGGGCATGAAGATGTATTGGTTGTTGTGGGATGATGTGTGGACAGTCTGCTTGATTTGTTGTCTGATCTTAACCTGTACAGTGATCCAGAGTCCCTCCACCCCCTGTAAATGTAGTAGCCAGTCTGTGCTGTGAGT
This sequence comes from Pempheris klunzingeri, assembly GCF_042242105.1. Taxonomy (NCBI): domain Eukaryota; kingdom Metazoa; phylum Chordata; class Actinopteri; order Acropomatiformes; family Pempheridae; genus Pempheris; species Pempheris klunzingeri. Next base: position 13,825,061 of record NC_092028.1, read on the forward strand.
GTGTTCCCCTCCCTTGATTTTTGTTTTTGTTTGTTTTTATTTTTTTGTTGTTTTTTTTTCGTTGGTGGTTTTGATTGTCATTCTTTGTTTTGAGACTGCTGAAGAATCGTGCACATTAGCGTTTTATTTTTTCATGTTCTTTTCGGGGACCATTTTTGTATCACAGTGGTGAGGAGCTCACAAGATTATTATTTTTTTTTTTTTCACTATTTATGGAAAGTTATAAAGATTTTGACTTAATGAAACTGTCTAAATGGAATACTGTTTATTGAATACCCTATATACATCAAAATATATAAATTATCTGTGTATAGTTAGATTAATTGCACTGTGGGTAATTGTTCAAAGTGCTTGGAATTCCTCTGGATGTAGTGTGATAATTAATGGAGGATGTCCACATGGGGTCGAGTGTGTGTGTGTTTGCGTGTGTGAATGACCTGAGTGCATAATGTGTGCAAGTCGATTTATGTTTAATATGACATTCTCAAACACTAGTATCGTTTTCCTGTAGTGCTGTCGTCTTGATTTTTTTGTTTGTTTTGTTTAAGGTGAGAGCTCACTGTTCAGCCATGCCTGTCAGATTTCCAAATAAAACTCAACCTCCTCCAGAACGTCGTCGTCAAGCCTTTTGTTTTGTCTGATATTAATGGAATGACTGCACTTAATGGACCAGCAACATTTGTCTGTCTGTGTTGTTGATTGTATTGGTGCATTTAATGTAGAGCAGCTAGGACTTACTATAGATCAGTACAGTCAGTCAATAAATATACAATTTGACACCAACATAGTACAGCTGAGGCTGATCGGAATGTGATTAGTTTTACAGGTCTTTGTCCACAAACTAAATATTTTGACAAATTAAAATGTTGATCTCATGACGGGTTTTGGATAAGAATTAACGTCATGCTGCAGTCGGCAAAAGATGAAATTAAAAAGACACACTCATATTGTTTTGTTTTGACTTAGTCTTAAAACACTTTTCATTCCTACCTGTGTTCTTGGTGGCCTTTGATTCCATTGCCTCTTTAACCTAGATACATAATATAGAACTATATATTATATATGAAGTCCACTTTTTTGCACATTAATAACATTGATTTTAAAAAATGGAAGTGGGCTAAAGGACCCAAACATAATTCAGTCACTTTAGGTTAATCAAATGCTACAAATGCCTGATCTTGAAGGAGCGTGATCAACACACAATCTGAAATGTCTTTGAGGACAGAAACTGTGAATTTTACAGATGTTCTACACCTGAAATAATAAAATCTGTAAATTGGTAGAATTGCAACAAAGGCTCAGTGGCTGCTGATTACAATTTTCATACACATTATTATTGAGCTCACACAAAGCAGTGTCGATATTTTGGAGGAACTCCAGTCTAAGAGAGCAGCACTGACCCATCACAAAGTCTTCTTGTAATATACCAAACAAATTAACAATTAACAAAACTGGAAGCTCTGTAATTGTACATTGTACTTTGTTTTGTTTTAAAAATGAGGCAGTGCTGGTTCCATACTGGTTCACACTGCCTGTGACAAGTTTTACATTGAAACATCAGGTCCTCTGAGCAAATAGCCACTGCTGATGCAAACTAGAAGAATGCATGAATCTAAATGGCATTTAAATCATCAGTGATAATGTCCTGTATGAGGTAGCTTAGTGCTCAGCGTGTACATAATGTTAAATGCACATTAAAGTGCAGCTTAACCAAGTATTTGCTCAAATACTGAAGTTGAGCACAGCTTTGAGGAACTTGTATTTCATGGTTCGTTAAACCTTTCTTTATGTCTTATAAGTCAACACAATTCAGAGGCAAATATTTTACTCTGCAGCATATCTTTGGACACCTACTTGATTTCTCTAACTCAGTCTGCTGAAGTTTTACATTAGCTTTGCATAAAAGTTTGAACACATTTTTGCACAAAATGAAGATTATGGCTTTTGTCATCACATCACTCAACACTGAAACCACTGGTCATGTGGGGACCAGTGTGAACAGGTCAAACAAAAACCTGCTTCTGCTTTTAGACAGAGATGAAAAACAGTAAAGTACTCGTACACAATGGCCTTTGTCAGTTCATTTTCACATTTGTGGCTCATTATCATTGATGCGTTAACAGAAAAACTTCATTAAAGGCAGAACTATTGTCATTTTTTCCATATATGTGTATATATATATACACACACACACACACACAATGTGCACTGTTGTTGGATAGTTTAATTCATAAATGTATCGTATTTTACAAACTGCATATCTGTTTTTTATATAAAATCCTAATCTGAAAATTAACTATGGCTTGCTTGTATTAGAGTATTTCTTATAATCTGTGGTATTTCTACTTGAGTAAATGATCTGATTCCAATCTACTGAATGTTTTATATAATCAAACAACACTCTGAAAGAGGGTAATCCTCATAATAAGTACTTTTGATTTATTATTCTGATTTTAAATTCAATGCAGAACTTATTATACTGATATTAGAGTTATTTTGTGATGTTGCACTCGTACTTTCACACACGTTAAACATCTTAAATAGTCGCTGGTGAATAAATAAAGCCCCGGTAGCTCCTGACAGGAGTGTTTCTGTGCACTGAAAACTTCCTGTGATGCAGACTGAGCCGCTGGGAGCTCCAGCAGAGTCCGTCCGTCCGTCCGTCCGTCTGTCTGTTATTGTTTACGGCCAGACTAATGTAAAGTAGGTCATGGAGAGAGCGATGCTAGCTAACCACTCATCCAGATATCGCGTATCAACTAACTAGCAATAGGTGTCTTCCAGGAACAGCGTCTCTGCGGTGTTGTCGGTGGGTTTTTTCTCCGTGAATGCAGGCAGGTGACATTAACGCTGCTGTTTTGTCAGGCTAACCGAGGCTAACTATGTAGCTTATGCTAGCTCTGAATCTGCATCACTAGCAAAGTTATTATTCCGCCTCCGGTCTCCCGTTTATTATCTACGTTACTTGGCTAATAAACCGAGAATGCGCGCAGTTAGCGACATCTTCCTGTGTGTTAATCTTTGTAAACACGTATAACCAACAGCCTGACTTGAATTGTGATGCCTCTGACCTTGTTATAGTATGCTAACATCTTAATTCAACGGGCTGATTACTATGTCGCTAGCGTTAGCTGCTCCTGCTAGCTAGGCTAGGTGGCTAACTAAAGCTAGTTAGGAAAACAATGTCGCATCGCAAAGGTAATAAATAGTTTATTGATGGTGACAGTGATCTGCACACGGGGACCAGACTACCTACTGTTAGTTAGCGTTAACTTAATTAGTCAGGATGATGTGTTTTTAGCGGTTATCTCACATAGAGGCGATGTTTTAGTGGGATGTTGTGGCTAATGTTGCTGCACTGAGGGCTCAGTAGCATTATTTGCTGAAATAATATGATCAAACTGAAATTTGCAAGTTCAAATAGTAGTAAGGCATGTTTCCAGAAGGGTGTGTCAAATGTTCAGGTGAAAGAAGACACCAGGATAATATGAATAAATCACTAAATTATGTCACGCAAGGAAATAGAAGTGTGAGTTTAAACTGAAGCATGTGAAGCACAAAGCTACAAGCTGCAGTGTTAAAAGGTGTCCACTCTCAGGATGGTCATGCTGTCATTTTGTCCTCCAGCAGGCGAACTGATGCTGTTTTACAAGCGTCTGTGCTGAACCTGAACTGACTGGCAGGCTCTTCTACTGGTGAGACTCTGTTGCTGCCATGTCCAGGCGAAGCAGGAACAGTCGTGCATGGCGATATGTTTGGGGAGGGATCCGGCGGGATGCTGATGCCCGAGCGCTTGTGCTGGCCTCTGAAAGTGAAGATTGGAGCTATGACCGCCTAGAGGTAAACTACAAGAGCAGCTGTGTCCCCCTTGGACTTGAATGTCTGGACAGATATGAGGTGTCAGTTGACATGTTAGGTTTTTCTTTGTGTCATATGATGCCGCTTGTTTACACTCCAGGCAGGAGATGGGACATGTTACCATAAGAACATAGAACATTCATCCCAGCTATCTGTGTCTTACTTAAAGCCTCCAATTTGCTTTTGGCCATTTGTTTGCTGATGATTATGTCTGACGCTCGAAGCTAAAGTTCCAGCTGTACGCTTTGTTTGTACAACTAATATTATTCCACAGAGTATGCCTCACAAGAACGGGAAACAATCATAATTCTTGGATCACGGTTTTAAGCCAATGCAGCAATGACAAACACCATTTTTAAAAACCTGTTGTGTAAACAACAGACATCACAAAACCGGTTTAAGTGACGTTGCTATACCAACTGCTGGCTGGCTTACGTCACCTCTGCGTTCCAATTGGTATTGAAAAAAAGCCCTTAAAGGTATGTAGTTCTTAGGGAGCTCCCCAGGGGACCATTCCTCTTAGGAACTGTTTTGTCAGTACACGCCTGTTATATCTTTACTATCTCATCATAGAGATGTGTGCTATCCAGAGCAGTGCTTAGTTGCAATCTTAACATCAAACCATTGCAGCTTTGTTACATAAGCAAAGCTGTTGACGTAGGCGTGGCCGATCTGGTCAAACGATAATATCATGAGCTATTTAATCGCAATCATGATCCGCCATCTAACGTACACATTTTTTTCCTCAAATGTCCCGTACATTATAGCCCGACTTGAAACACAATATTGCATTGACGATACTGCACAGGTTTCAAAATTGGGGTTTAAAGCCTGACTTTGATTTCAAGTTGAAAACAGAAGCCAGAAGATAACATAATCATAGAATAAAATTTTTCAGGCACCCACAACTCCAATAGAAAAAGTAGCAAAATGTCAACATGAAGTAATACTTAGAAAAACATGGGCAACACAAAACTGCACCTCTCAAATTCTAAAGATTCTCATGCTGGCAAAAAAGAAGTAACACAAAATAAATAGGTATTCACATTTCTGAGTTCACAGTTCTATTTTAAAGTTCAGGTTATTTGTAGTGGGGTTGTATGAGGTACTTATTCATAGTTACTTATCCATAGTTAATGCATTACCTACAGTAGATTGAGGTCAGGTTAGGCGCTGTGAACAGGCAGCAGAAAAATTTATTTTAGCCATCAAAAAAAGGCCCATCTAAAAAAACTCAATCAGATTAAGTGTACACTACACTTTATTTAGAATATTTTCACCACTTTACTTTGCCGTTAGACAGCCTTTTCCAATGTTCTCTCTTAGTTTGCTTCAGAGCCACCAGATTCCATTCACAAAAACACTAATTTTACTTCGCACAACACAGGAGTTCACTGTGCTACCAATGCCTCGATCAATGAACACATTGGTTCAAATTAAAGTAACCAAAGGCACACAAGAACACAAGCAAACTAACCAATGGAGGCAGCGGTAGACTACACAGTAAAAGATTTTCATTAAACAATAAAAACCTTCATCTCTATAATTGGCCTGAAAAGTAATGATCCGATCGCCCCTCCCAATGGTGAGATTTGAATATGTTCTTTCTTTCCACATTGTTGCGCCCCAGTTCAGTGATTCCGACTCTGAGGTGGACTTTTCAGCAGTGATGGTGCCCCCAGTCCCCAGTGCTGTGCCTGTCACTGGAGAGTCCTACTGTGGCTGCGATTCCCAGGTGGAGACCAACTACAACCCTCGTCTGCGAGGTTTTCACCAAGTTAAAGACTGCCACTGTGGAGAGGACGACCAAGGTACAAGACTGCTGCCTCACTTAATCATAATATTGATTAATAATCATAATATTGATGTAGCCATGTTATCTTTTATTGAGCTGTGTGGTTTAAGTGCAGATTTTATGAATAATGTTTATTTAATGGGTTCCTTCTACAATCCATGGTAGCCAGTTTCTATTCACCAAGAAACGTGCACAACAAGGTTTGAAGTTATATTGTTGAGGTGGGTTACTCATGGATAGGCCGGCACAAATACCAGCCACGGTCAAACTTCCCCTACTAATATCTGGCTCCTACAGTTTGTGTGCGTATTGATAACAATATGTAATTTCTTGTATCAGCAGCCGATAAATCGATGACTTCTGATGTTTCAGAGTTTGACTGGGTCTGGGATGTCAACAGCCGATCGACAGCAACATTACTGAGCTGCGACAATCGCAAAGTGAACTTCCACTCTGAATACAGCTGTGGTACAGCAGCAATCCGTGGCTCCAAGGAGCTGGCTGAAGGGCAGCACTTCTGGGAGATCAAGATGACGTCCCCAGTGTATGGAACAGACATGGTAAACCTCTACTCCTTACCTCCTAACATTAACCTGCTCTTATCGTGAAAACTCAATTTCCTATAGAAATCCAAAGGTAGCGCAGACGTGTTGTATAAGACAAAAGCTTAGTTCATGCTGAGAAACTTGTGTGGAAGTTTATTTGTCTCTAAATTGCTCTGCATTTCTGTACAGATGGTCGGCATTGGCACTTCTGATGTCAATCTAGACAAATACAGACACACATTCTGCAGCCTGCTGGGAAAAGATACAGACAGCTGGGGTCTTTCTTACACTGGTAAGATTAACTCGACATAGTTTGACTCAGCAGTTGCTGCTCACAGTGGTCATTGTATGAGTAAGACATTGTTTGTCTTCTGTTTGTCAGGCTTGTTGCATCATAAAGGAGACAAGATGAACTTCTCCTCCCGGTTTGGACAGGGGTCCATCATCGGAGTCCATCTGGACACGTGGCACGGCACACTCACTTTCTTCAAGAATCGCAAGTGTATAGGTTAGTCCTGGCAAGCAGAGCCCACTAATGACCACAGCCCTCGTAGTTTGATTCCTAATTTGATGCTTTGTGGGGATGCACTGGGCAAACTTTATCTCTTCTGATACTGTGTACCAATTTCACAAGAACATTACACACAATAGACCCACAGATTTTTGAAGCTGATACTAATATTGCTTGATACTGCTGCCTTAGATCTTTTTTTATTGTTACTAAGATGCATAGTAAACAGACGTTTTATAGTTTAGACAATCACCTTGTCAGTGCTCTCTGATGGCCAATAAATGTAATGGAGACTCTGTTTCTGAATAATCACAAACCTAGTTTGACATTTCTATACTGCCATTTCTTGTCACTTATACACCGATATATCTCAAATAAGCTAATATTGACGAATAATATTGGACTGGTTAATTTTTTCGGTCTAAATCTACTGTATACAAGGGTTAGCCAAGAATGCTGAGTGGGCGAACAGCTGTGATTCTCAGCAAAAACAAAATTTTGTGACATTCACTTTATTACACTTCTTTAAATGGACACACCTTGACAATTGCATCTGCAGCATCTCTATGATATATTTCATGCTTATTTCAATATATATTTGTCATAAAACTAAAATGGAGAACTTTAACCATTCGGAGATATGTATGAAGCAAACCTGTGAACACATCTGTTCACTGGAGACTTAAATCTGTATGGCCCACAGTGTGGTATCGTTAGAACATATTACACATGAACATAAAATGTTTTGTCACCATTCTCAATCCAGGTGTTGCTGCCACAGAGCTTCAAAATAAGAGGTTTTACCCGATGGCGTGCTCCACAGCAGCGAAGAGCAGCATGAAGGTGATCAGATCCTGCTCTGCGCCCACCTCCCTGCTGTACCTATGCTGTGCTCGCCTTCGCCAGCTGCTGCCTGACTGTATAGACACCCTGGACGTGCTGCCACTGCCACCAGGCCTTCGTCAGCTGCTCCACAACAAACTGGGTTGGGTGCTCAGTCTCAATAGTGGAACCACAGAGGAAACCCCAGATGGGCCCGAGCACCAGTCGCGCTCGCCTGTGCCCCCGCTGGCCGGACCGTCGTCCTCTGAGAGTGACTCGGAGGGTTGTACGTCCGACCCTGAAGCCTGTCAGAGGAAGAGATGCCGGTGGACATGACTGGACAGCTGGAATCCTCCCTCCTCTTAAACACTGGCCGACGTTACTGTCCTATGGCATCTAATAAATAAAGACACTGCTCCTACCTGCCTCAAGCATTCCTCAGCCTCACTGTTTCCCAGTATTGAAGAAAATATCCAGGATCGGAGTGGTTGGTTGGAGGAAAACTGCGATGGCGGTGTGTCTGCCTGCACGTTTTTACTGTGATCTTCTCTCATGCCATTCAGATGTCTTACATGTCTCCAAACCAGCTTCAGTAGTCAGTGAGAAGATGTGGTCTTATTTTGTCAGCTAGCATCACCTGTTGCCATGCGTGTATGGAAATTGGTAAAATGGTACAGGAATGGACCGTACAGTGCAACACTGTCAAGTATGGCCAAATTTTGGTGGTCATTGCGGTATATTCGCAAAAAGGGGTTTTTTCTGGGTTTTCATCTTGTATGCAAGTAATGTATATTATTCTCAATCTAAATGCTTTCAATGCATTATCAAAGTAATCTGCAATTTTCTGTCAGGTTGCCAAAGTGAGAATCGGTGCGACGGAAAGTGAGATGCCACAGCATTCTTTATTTCTAAGTTACCCACTGGTTACAGCTCTGAAGCAAAAACCTCAACGGTCAGAAATGTTTTGAAAGATCAAGAACTTTGAATGTACTTTGCAGCTTTTATTCCTCCAAAAAATGAAAATATTCTTGTTTGTCTTTCGTGGAACAGCCATCATCTCCAAACACTCATACACTTGCGAATCCTCATCAGATAATTCTTGTTTCTTGAGAGAAAAAAAGGTTACAAGACAGATATTTGTTATGTTTACAGCAGCATCCACCTGTCACCAGCTTTTGAACGTCTCCTTATTGGACTTGTTTGTAAAAACTGTGGATTTTCTCCTTTCCAAAAGATGTAAGCAGTATACATTGTTATTTAGTGTAGCTCTTTTAAATCAACTATGTCACTCAGAAGAGACTGCCACACATTTTTAGTAAGTTTTCATCATTGTTACACTTTATTGTTTTTTAGAACTTTTTAAAAAGTTACTTTCCTCCATTGACAAAATATGAGATTTTGGGTAGTTTTATTGTTAAACTTCTTTGTACTTATCTGTTTATGGCCCAAAGTTCTTTTGGTTTCTCCAGCTCCTCCTGACTTTAATTCATTATGGTCGTACTCCACTCGAGGTCCTTTTAGAATAAAACACTCAGCCCCTGTTGACCCAGAAGGTGACTGTAAAAAGTTCAGCCTGAATGGCTTCCAACAGTGAAAATTAGTTTGATCCTCCTTCATTGTAGTCCACCTCTCGGCCCTCTGTGTGCATCCTTAGTGTGTTTCTAATAATATAATATATATATATATATAATATATTCTAAAAATATGGCTACATGTTGTTCTACTGTGGTGACAGTCACCGATCTGGATGACGTTGTGGATTTAGCCGTATTTTGTCCTAATTGCATCTTTTAGGTCATATTGAGCACATGGAAGGACAGTGTAGAGGTGGATTATGCTGCGGGGGGGTTGTAATATTTGAGTGAATGTTTTGAAACTAATTTTCCTGCAGGAAAACAAACATTTTGTCGCCACCTTTCAAGGCTACGGGGTCCGATCAGTGTTGAGATCTAAGCATTAATTGATCATGAGTGACCGAGGAGGGGAAAGTTACCCCTCGTCAGATATGTAAATAATTCTTATTTTTAGATTTATTTGGAGAATCACAACGTAACAACATAAGTATTAAAATAGTGTTTGATTCAGGTGTTGAAGCTACACAGTCTGCCAACTGCTGCCTCAGTCACCAGTCTTTGATCATTTTCACTCCTCAAGGTTTTGGTTTAAGTAGACACACACAAAGATTTATGGTACTATGCAATACAAGCATCTTGTGTGAGGGTTTTCAGAAGGGATGAGTGGTGAAGGAACCAGAGGACCACGCTCATTAGTCTTGAGTAGTGTGACATGACGCACTTCATTCTGTCCTGTTGTGTAATGAGATTTATGAGATTTGTCCCTATAGATCTAGTAATGTAACCACCAAGAGGTTAGTTTCAGTCCAACAAATGTAATTTTTGTCTTATTTCACAGTATTTGTCCTCACATTGATGCATCCAAGCACTTTTTCTTACTGATATTCTGTAAATAGGAAAATTCTAAGTGTTTCTTCTGTACCACGTCATATTAATAATACTGTATGTGAAGGCCTTTACTCACCTTTTTCTGTAAAACTTGTCAGCATGATTTTCAGCTGAAAATAAAATGAATGCTAAATATGCATGTGTTTGTTTATAACCAGGGACATTTCTTTTTCAAGATGTCAAATTCTTGATCAACCAAAATAGATTAAAAATATATGTATTTTAATCATAATCATAGCATTATGGAGAACAATTCATTGAATTTACAGATAATTTGATTAATATATATAACAGTTTACTGATTAATGAAACATGAAAAAAAATCCAATTAAAATAGGACTTTTTGGGATGGGTTTTGTGTTTTTATTTGTTTATTAACATTTTATCTCATTTTAGTCTTTGAATTTAATTCATTTACATGAATGTTTCTATTTGTGTTTTACATTTTTACTTGATAACTACTATAACTATATTTATGATTAGTACATATACACCACCATAATCCAACACATTTTAAAAAGTTATTTTGGAGATTACACAAACACAATAGCACACTCCTTTGGTCTAAGGAATGTTAAAAAAGATGTAGAGCATTTTCATAGGTTGATAAATATCTTATTAAACATCCAAGAAAAATATGAATGTGCTACCTGAGGTCTTTTACTTTATCTAACTCAGGCGGAACGAAAGTGACATGACATGTTCAGAGGGAACTATTTGCGGTCGGACCGAATTAGCGGAAGTGTCTGTGCCTTGCGTGCGGAGGTCAAGAGAAGTTGGTGGCGCTCATCAACGTTGGTGAGGTAATTTAAGACAGATATGGGCAGAGTGTAAACAGTATCGATAGTTCAGCAATAGTTGGTTGAAGTTTATCAGTCGGTGTCAGCTGATGAAGCGATTTTATAAAATGTTTTTAGCATTTAACGCTCGGGTTAGCCTCGTTACAACATGTTTATGATCCACTGACAATCTGCCGACAGGTGCACATGAAGTTATTTCTGCTCTAAGTTCAGGTGCACATGAAGTTAATTGATCTCTTGCAGGATAAACACTGATCAGTGTCTATCAGCGCGGCTTGTGGACGAGCTGCCGGACATCAGACAGTCATGGTGAAGAAAAAGCGACTTCGTCTCATAGCCGAAATGGCTCGGAAGATCCGGGCGTACCGAGAGATGAAGTCCCGGCCGCGGGAGTCCCAGAAGTACGCCCTGGACTATGAGACCATGAGGAGGCCGAACACGGGGAAGATGCTGCCTGTGTTGGCCTGGCAGGACGTCCGCAGGGAGAGCCGCCTCTTCTCCCTGCTGGCCGGCATGAGGCTGTTCGGAGTGGGCCGCCTCTTCACCCGCAAGTCCTGGCTGGAGGACCACACGGAGCCCAGCTACTGGCAGATCACCAAGGTCAAAGTGGACTACACATCTGAGGTAGAGATGTTCTGCCACTGAGTGTCAAGGCAGCATGTTGTTGTTGAGTGAAGAACTGACCTGATTCTTATGTTTCCTAGAACATGGATCATGGCAAAGCCTGGGGGATCCTCACCTACCAAGGTAACACCTGCTCATCTCATTTGAAACCAAGGGCCAACAATAATATTTATCTTATTAATCTGTGACTGCAACCTCCACAGAGGACACTGGTGTCATCACATGTGGGTGTTTCAGCAGCCTTTTGGGATTTACATAAAAATCTTTTTTTAAAAATGTAACACATGGAGGATATTTAATAGTATTTTTATGTATGAAATTATTGAATTACACTGATTTTAGGCCAGAGTAGTCACTTACACCTCCCTGGTTTTTATTTATTAATTTTTGAATTTTTAAAATGTATCTCATTTTATTTTGGTGTTTGTGTATGTATGAATGTGTGTATCTGTCTGTCTCCAGCTAATCTTGCACACTACTGAACCAATAAGCCTAATATCTTTAGTGCATATTGACTGCTGACTCCTCAGTCCTCTTAACTGGCTGATAGGGGCAGCAAGTGGTCAACAGCAGCTCCAGTTTGTAGCAGTCGGTTAAGCTAAAAACGAGCCTGTGGATTTAGTTACTAGCCTACAAAGAAAAAAAGAACATAAAATAGTTACCAATAACTAATAATTATTCTCTAAACAAACTGCATGTAGTGACTTCTTTGTTTTTTGTGTTTGGCAGGAAAACAGGAGAGCGAGGTCAAGGAGGTGGACAAGGTGATGTACCACGACTGGCGCCTGATTCCCAAACACAAGGAGCAGCAGTTCAAGGACTTTGAGACGCTCCCCGAGCCGCCTGTGCGCTACGTCCCCTACCCTCCCCTGATCCGCGCCATGATGCTGGCCCAGCAGAAGAAAGCAGCAGGATGCGGCGTGGTGGAGGAGCCGGCCTTGCCCTTAAAGAGGGACGTCACGCTTAACAAAGACTATTTCCGAAGGCAGGAACAGGAGAGGCAGAGGGCGGAGGGGACAGCGGTGTGATACTCGCACTCATCTTTGGACATTTTGGACCAAATCAGTGGTGACGGAAGTCTTAACTTCTTCTGTCCAAGCTCACTGAATGTCCTGCAAAATCCTGGACTCGAACGAGTTCTCTGCTATTTTCATCTGAAGCTGGCCCGTCTGGATGTAATATGTATGTGTGTAATGTGGTAAATATTAAATGTAAAATTAAATTTAGCTGCTTTCTGTGGTTTCTGATGCTTTTGTGCCTGTGTTATAGATTTCTTCATTAAGGTGACTGCAGCTCTTTGAACCATCAGAGAAAAGGCAGAGGCAGCAGATTTGACCATGCAATTTATTGTGGAATTGATGGTGTAGGCTGAGCTTCCTGTTTATATAGTGCAGATTCCTGTTTTATGTGATCAGGAGACAGAAACCTTTGTGGGTAAGTTCATCTACAAAGATGCTACTGAGTTCTGCCTTAACAGCTGCACCTTCAGAAGTTGGTTATATTTTTTAGGAACATCTGGAGCCGTATTGACAAAGTGAACTCTTAAGTTAAAACAAGAGACGAGGTTTACTCTGTTTGTACCGTGCCATAAATAATTTACTCACTGTGGATGCCAGCACCTCCCCACATAGCTCCCCGATGGACCGAAGCTGGACATGGACTTCTGTCAGCTCACCCTCCGTAGGATCCCAGCACCCATCTCCCACAGCTGCCCTCCAGCTGCCTCCAACCTTGGCGTCCTCGCTTTAGGACCACCGGACTTGTGTGCCGGTAGGTGACACCAAAATTATCCCACGAAAGGACGCAGAGGCCGAGCCCCAACCAGCCTCAGGAGCCCAGTGAGCCTTTGATCGTGATCCCCTCTGACACACCCATGGGGTCTTTGAAAGTGATCTGCCCTAAAGCACCCAGTGGGCCTGTACGATTATAGAGAGGCCTTGAGCCAAAGGGGGTGAAGAGGATGAGGCCTTTAATGAAATGAAATCAGTTTGGCAGCAGATGGCGACAGAGAGCTGCTGAAACCTGAAATTAAGTCTCGAGGTGAGCACTTTGGTTCTTCAAGTTACATTTTAATTTCTTTTATTTGAATAAAATTTCTTTGAATTGCTCTGAATTATTTTGAGTATTTTTAAAATTGTTTTAATTTAATTTATTGGATTCATTTTAACTTGAATTGAATGTATTTTAATTGAAGTGATTTGACTGGATTTGCATCCGTTAGAATTGAATCGAATCATATTAAATTAAATTTGACTAAAGGAACATGCTGCACCTCGACCTCGGCAGGGGTGTGATCTGGGGGAGGGACAGAGTGAACCCCCATTGTGTTACACCCTCCCAGCATAGATCCTCTGTGCAGAGAAAGAAAAGGATGATTACACCAATGTAAAGGAGGTTAATATGTCTGTCGACGCCCACCCAAGACCCAGAAGAGTCTCAGAAGGCTCTCTGAGGTAGAAACACAGGGGTGGCTGAAGCTGTGATTGTAGTGTTAGCAACAAGTTTAGGTCATTCCAGTAACAGGGGAGGAGAGGCGGCCATATGTTGTAGAGGAGACCGAATAAACAGGAAAAGAAGTCCATCCCTACAGTTGCTCCCCCCTTCAGTCTGACAAACCAATGTTTGCTGCTTAATGTAAAACACATGGCTGCTGGTGCACCAGCGTGTGAAAGTTAACCCAAACAGATTCAAACTTTCAGCATGCTGCAAAATACAGCAATCTACACAGACTGAGTGTGGTGAACTTATTTGGTAAGGCCTTTAATGTAGATGTTCATTTATATGTAAAAGTCCCAAACTCCATCTTTAAATTTACTGAATTAAGTTTAAATAAAAAACTAAATTGAATTTTCAAAAAAGCATCAAACTAATTTGTTTTAGATAGATAGATAGATAGATAGATAGATAGATAGATAGATAGATAGATAGAAATACTTTATTGATCCCGGGGGAAAACTCTTTTAATCACCTGTTATTTACTCTATTAATTGTTATTGATTAGTTTTAATCATCTGTTATTTAATCTGTTCATTTGTTATTTTTCATTTGCTTGTCTAACTTTTTTTTGGCACATGTGAGCTTCCATACTTTTACATTATCTGCTCCTCGTGAGCCCCTGAACACCACGTGCCCGCGTTTTTTGTGGAACGTTCCTAGGCAACGCGCGTGCGTACGTCCTCTTCATTCCAGCGCGCGGCTCCGTCCACAATGATCTGCTTGTTTCTCTCCATCTTCGCCTACATCTTTCAGTCAGGTTGGTGCCACATATGTTTTTACTCCACGTTTCTTCCACCGTCCTTCAGTTTGACGCTCACTGCGGATACAAACTCCCACAGTTTCCACCACGTGCGGGCGGGAGACGCGGACTCAGCGGACTCTTTCCTCGGCTAGCTAGCTCCAGGTTAGCTGGTGAAGCTAATGGTGCCTTTAATAACTTCTATAGAGCTGTGCAACTAATTTAATGTGACATAGAAACAACGTAGTCACTCGGCTTTGAAGTGAGGCTATTAACACCCAGTATGCGTTTGTTTTATTAACTTAGAGGAAGTCATGTTAGCATGCAAACATGATTGTGGGTGAAGCAGTTAGCTTCTGTGCTAATCTAACATCACACACTTGTTGCAGCGCCTGTACATGCGTCCTCCTCTCTGCAAATTTAGTTGATTCATCATCCTATTAATAGCTCGGGTCAGCTCGCTGCCATTGGTGCCTCCAGGATTCATGTGGAGCCTGTGAGCGCTGATAGGCTGCTGCAGACGGGGAGCAGCAATGGGGCCGAAAAAAAGGTCACGGCGAGAGCTGCATGAACTTGAAGATTTGGTGGCTAAACATGCACGGATTGAGGAATCTGGTGAGCAGCAGCATTAGCAAGACTCATTGAGATCGGGTTTGCTGTGACTGGGAGGTTTGTTGAGGAATCTTTTGTCGAGGTGCAGGGGTGAGAGGACAAAATGTTTCCTGCTCAGGACAGATTAGTCAAAGCCTGCAAGGGATCTCTGCAAAACAAAGAAGTAACAGACAAGATTTGTGGGAGACGCATGTAGTTTTTCTAAACACTGTGTGCCTGCTGGTTTCTATGTGTGTGTCGACTGCAAGCAGAATGAACCGTGTAATGACACTGGATGGATTATACACTCTTATTAATGCAGCCACTAATGTCTCAGCTTTGTATTGTCTCTGTCTCCAGTCGTTGCTTTACTATAACACTTGAATGAATGAATGAATGAATGCTGCCTCCTCCAGTCTGTACAGAGCTGCATGCAAGCTACTGTAGCTTGTGTGGTGGTCGTCACTCTTCTCTTTAAACACTTCTTGGTTTTACCTTCGTTATTGCTGCATGTTATCTCTGCTTCTAGGCTGGACGGGTGTGAATGAGCGCACCTTCATTGCTGTGAAACCAGATGGCGTGCAGCGGAGACTGGTGGGAGAAATCGTGCGTCGCTTTGAGAAGAGGGGGTTCAAACTGGTGGGCCTCAAACTTCTGCAGGTATTTGGGGCGTAGGCCTTTTATTCTCCCTTATTCATTGTCCAAATATATATATATATTTTTAATGTCTTTGTTGAATATGTGTATGTTGTGTGTGTCAGGCATCTGAGGATCTTCTTAGGGAACACTACTGGGAACTGAGGAACAAGCCTTTCTTCAGTGGACTGATGCACTACATGAGCTCTGGACCAATCGTAGCAATGGTGAATATCTCCAGCATACTCTACACGTGTCCACAGGGTAGTGAGGGCTTTCAGAAGTTTGCCCAATAAGTCAGACAAAAGTTTAGAGCAGGAGTGGAAAAATGTTGTTTCAAGGTTTGCTAGATAAAAGACTGTAGGCAAGCAGCTCATCAAGTTCCTGTCTCACTGGTCTCCATACATGAATGTGACGTTTATGTAAATGTTAAAGGTGCATTTCAGCACAAAACATACCACAATAAGAAAATATTTGACCTAAATATGATCTTTTGATTCAAAAAGGCACAACTGTTGGTAAACAGACATTTGACACATCGAATAGACTCATGAACGTAGAGGTGTAGTAACCAGATATCACACCAAGGAGTTACACTCATAGACTGTATACTAGAAGTGGACGGAGCCACCGTGATGTCGCTGTGACTGATTGGTTAGTCACAGTGTAGTCCCGCCCTAAAGCATATCCTGCTTTATCTGCTATTTTCCTCTAAATGGGACCATAATTTCCTAAATGAACATCATGCTGTATTGAAGAAGACTTGAAACTAGAGACCGAGACAATAAACACATTAGGAAAGTGTTTACTGAGCTAATAAATGTAGTGAGAAATAGGGTCTCTTTCTCATAGACTTCTATACAATTTGAAGTCTTTTTGCAACCAGCATAGTCGCCCCCTGCTGGCCATTTGAAAGAATGCAGGTTTAAGGCACTCTTTTCAGACCACTTCTATATACAGTCTATGGCTACACTATCCTGTAATGTTGTTCTTCTTGCTGTAGTGAGGTACATTTCTGTGTTCCTTCAGGTGTGGGAGGGTTTGGACGTGGTCAAGACGGCACGCAAGATGCTGGGAGAGACCGACCCTGTAAACTCGCTGCCTGGGACCATCCGAGGAGATTACTGTGTGGAAGTGGGCAGGTAAGATCACCTGGCCGTTCCGTTTCAGGGTCTTGGTATTGTGTGTGCTGGCTCACTGTCATGACTCACTGGGACACTCGAATTAAACAAAGTCTAGTCAACCTGTTTATTAAAATCAGCTGTTTGGGTTTAAAACCAAACCTTATTGCTAAATCATTACTTTCGATTTCTCTTGATCGTTTTCTTGTTTTTCGTTTGTGGTTACCTCTTGTATTTCTCCAATCTTGTGAAATCTGACCCTTGCGGCTTTCAGAAAACTTGCACATTAAAGTAAATAAAACCAAAAACGACCTAATCAACACCAGAATTTGACCAATGTGTCTTTTATTTCCCAGATGTTTTCTTGTCAGTAATGCTGTCCATATTGGCGTTGCAGGAATGTGATCCACGGCAGCGACTCGGTGGAGAGCGCCCAGAGGGAAATCTCCCTGTGGTTTCGTCAAAAGGAGCTCCAATGCTGGGAGGACGGTAGCAAGCACTGGATCTACAACTGACAGCCCACCTGTGTTGTGCTTACGCCGTCCTGAAGGTATACCAATGTTTTGTTCTTTTAAATTATTGTCACGACAAGATGGATCACACCATGGCTCAGATGAATGTTTTTGGGGGGCCTTTAGTAGCTTGTAGCCACACGAGAGAAGACACGTCATCGCTGTCACACTCGATCTCTCGCTGCTTTTTTAAAAATCCGTCTGAAATGCATTTTTGAAGTGAAATGATGTTCCAAAGCAAAACTGCACTAAGTGAGCAATAACTTGACAGCCGTCTGCTGCTTTTACCATTTTTCATTGTTTTGTTTTTTTTAGTCCAGAACGTCAGCTCACGTTTACAGTTTTTAAGCAATAAGCTTGTAAAGAAGCAACAAAAGGTCACGACTGGAAATGTTTATCATGGGGTAACGCATCAGGGAAGGACTAGTAAATAGCTGCATTTAAATGTAGCCTTAAGGGTAATTTCTAATGAAGGTATCCAGGTGCAAACAGAAATGTTTACCAGCTCAGTCTGTTTTGTCTTCAGTTCATGGAATAAGCTCTTTTCTTTTGTAATTACTTTGCTCCAATGTTGTTTTCGTTGCATCCAAGACAATCAGTCTTTTTATACATTCATGACTTTCAGTCTCCTGTACTTTTTTTTTTTCTCCATCCAATTAAAATTCTGTAAGGGCATGAAACAGATTTGTCATTAGGGACAATTTGAATGTAAATGCTTCCGAGGATCATGACGCTGTGATTGTGGTTTTGTGACAGACTCAGTTTTCCGAATTAAAGAGAGACCACACTGAATGAAGTCTGCTGATACCTTTTTTGTTCTATAAAACTATAAAAGATTTCTCCAGTTGCCAGTTTTGATACCATGGTGCTGTATTAATTGTAGTGGAACTGTCAGAAACAATACATTTAATCAGGAAATCTTTTTTTTTTTTTTAAACCTTTAGCCAGTTATTATGTTTCTTTAAGTGAGACATCCACACATCAACGGTCAGCACACAAATATGTTTAATATTTAATCCACACAGATAGAGATCGATGCATGAATTTCCGTACTGAACAAAGAGGATGGGCTTCAGTGTGTCTGGAGATTTACAATAATCCCTATACACATAATGACAACACATGACTGTTCGCCTGCTTCACACCGAACCGTCTGATCAACAGCCAGTCAGATAAATGTGGGACTGAAGCCTCGACACATTACGCTCAACCCCTTCGGCTGGTTTAATAACCTTGTTTACATGACTTCATCTCGACTCTTTTGACCTTTTACATCAGGCAGCTGCACCAGATATTTCCTGTCATGTGGGGTCTTTTTAAACCATCACCTCCTTTTTATGAGGATTTTTTTTTTACATCATGGTAGGAAATGAGCAACTTAATCGACGTGACTGTAAGACTGGATGCAAAGTATCTTAGGTAACAGCCAAAAATCGTCTCTGCTGCACTTGTTATAACTTTGACTTTCTGTTTGGCCCGTGTCGCCTAACCTTCATTTACCCTCAAATTTATGACAAACCCAAATTCGCTTACCGTCCACTACAATCTTAAAGCCATAACAAGACTTCTGTATGCTGTCGCTTCAGATTTGGATTCACTCACAAACACAGTCAAAGACCTTCGATTCATAAAACACCTGACATCTGCATCCATTAACTCCATTTGAACAGGGTCCATATCGGTATGAAGGGTTATGGATTTCTGAGCGGCTGTTAAAAAAATCAGACAGATTTCTGGTGGGAATGCAAACCAGTGTTGTCGTTCACATTGCTGTACCTGCAGGGTTGTTTTTTTTTTTCTGATACAACTGATGCATGTTGGGGCTCTGGGCTTTGTGTTAAGTTGAAGGTGGAGGTGGAGGTTGCACAGATGACAAACTAAGTGGAGGAAGAGGAGGAGTAACTCTGGGGCAGATGCAGGACAATTGAGGTAAATATAGGAGGAGATACAGTGTGCTTACAGGGTGAATATAAGATCGATGTAGAGGAGGGAGGTAGTTATGAGGCTGGGTTACAAGGCTCATGAAGATAGTTACAATGCCCTGGGTGGGACAGAAACAGGATGGCAGGCAGATTACTAGATCAGAGGAGGTACTTACAAGGCATTAAAGTTACAAGGTGACGGGGCAGGAGGGGATATAATAGTTACAAGGGACGATACACGGCTTGGAGGGTCGTTTTAGAGCAAAGGGGGAACTTTTACATGACCGGGGATAATTACAAGGTGTGGGTGGCTGGAAGCTTTTAGGGGGGAGGAGGAGATTTCTTTATGCAGATAAGAGGGTGAGGTGTTAAAGCGGACCCAGGTGTCACTCGGGTATGTAAGACACCTGCCAGACGATGATGTGGCTCCGCTCGGCTTTGCACAAAGCAGGTTTCATCTGCGAAGCTCCACCACTGTCTCCTTCCTCTGTCTCATCGTCCTCTCCATCTCCTGAGGAAAATGCACAGCCACAGTATGTAAGAGCTGTAATTAAGCTAAACATTATTGTGATAAAGCCTATTTATTCTTTATTCTGGATTTTCTAAACCAACATTTCAACATACAGGCATAGTAGGAAACAATCAAAGCTCTGTAAATATTCATAGAAATGTTTCAAATCACTTTTCAAACACTGAAAAAGGAGTAACCTTAAATTACTCTTAATAAAGAATAGAAAACTGTGCAGACTTGTGTATGAATGTAAAGTAATAAACTCACTAACATTAGCAGCTACACTAGTCCTGGAAATAATGTATAACACTACTGACACGGTTGATTATTTTCTTTTGAAATTTTACAGGAAGTCAGTGTACTGCTGGAGATGACTGTTGAGAACTAAAAGTAGTGTTGCAGTTCGCCTGAGGGCAGTAAACGCTCATGATGATGTAATAATTAGTAACAAAAACAAATAAAGGCAGGAACCTACATTATTATTTTCATTTCCCATTCGTTTTTGCTTTTCTTTTGCATTTATTATTTCATTTATATCCTGTGTCCTGTACAAGACACCTTAAAGGGACATTAGGTAAAATATCAATATGCAGCAAACATCATCTTCTCATAGCTCAGCTGTTTGCTGCCTCACACAGCTTCACTAAATACGTGAGTGCAGCGTCGGGTTTATGTGCAGGCGTGACTGCTCACCTATACGGAAGTCGATGTAGCCCTCTCCTCCACTCAGCACCAACACGTTATGAACGCTCTGGGCCTCCGTCTCTTGGGGCGCTGTTGATCCCTGCCCCTCTGTCGGACTGTCCAGCACACTGCCGTTTAAGGTGGCCAGAACATTGCCTGTCGCACACACACAAGAAATAAACAAAAAAAGGGTTAAAAACTAGTGTATGTGTGAGTTAATGATGTGTAACAGTATGCAGGTGAACATCAAGAACGTCTAATTGAGTTTATGGTCTTGTTAGACGCATATTACCAGCTTTAAAGTGGTGGTGGCTAATTCCAGTGTGTAAATGAACCACAAGGAAGTAAATAAAGGAGCACACTGAATTCTGAGCAAATGCAGGTCATGATGATCTGCTTCAGGCGTACCGGGTACGGAGACGAAGAACTTGACGGCATCCCGGTGTCCGTGGAAACAGAGCTGGGCCTGTGCCATGGAGCAGTAGGGGATGAAGCTGCCGGTGCTCTTCTCTGAGCCGTCGTCACCGTACACGTGGATCACCCCACCGGACGATGTAGGAGACACCTTATTGGCTGAGGGACGAGGAACGTAGGAGTAAGTAACCAGCTGCGAATGTTTACTAGCAAAATCAAATGTGGTCGTATGACACAGGCCAAAAAAAACACCCACAAAATCCACATGTGCCCACAAATCATCTGAAAATAAGAAATACTCATAATATTCCCAAAAAAAAAGTTGAGACAGGTAAAAGACGTCCCTCGCATGCAACAGATCTACACACAAACATACCTTTTAGTCATTGATGCCGTAAATCACAGTCATAAATAACATGCAAAGCAACCAATGAGTAAAAGCACTGTCCTGACCGACAGTAAAAAGTAAAATCATCGCACGCAGAATACTTTTGGTGACCTTCAGCTGAATGTTCACAGATAAAAGAGGACTAATTGAGAGCCTCATATGTGTCTCCATTCAGTGTTCACATCTTAACTGAGCATGAAGAAACGGGAAGCTTTGGTCTAGTTTCAGGGGATGTGAAGGGGGCGAGAGATGGGTGAGAAAAGGTTGATAACAGCAGGAGGGAGGGAGCTCTCCCACTTACCCCTCACACCAAGGAGCTGTCCCCGGTGAAGGACCACCGCTACAGGAGGAGGAGGGTGGGTGGGGAGCAGAGGAGAAAGAGGACAGTAACAGTTATGACCAAGATGTCTGTGAAAGAGGTGAAACCACCAAGGGAAGGGGGGGGGGAACTGAAAGGGGAGAGAAAGTCGGGGAGTTCATGAGGAGAAGAGGGAGTAAACTAAAGAAGAAGACTCCTGATTGGTTAGTTCAGACTGCCTGATGAGATTTCAGATTTGATCAAATTTGATCACGAAGCTGCTGTTTGTCAAAACTTTACAAATAAGGCATCCAAAACTGTCCCTCTGCGTCTCATGGTTTAAGGGCCAAAAAGTAAAGTGACCACATGGTGGTGCTGCTGGATTGAGATCCACATCAAAAACTTCCTAAACCTCGATCTAATTTTCTATTAAATGTAACTAAAATCAGTTTTGAGATAAGCTTTGGTGAAAAGTAGACTGGTCACTGATCACTGCCCAAAAAACTTGTTTGGATTTTTATTTGAAGCTCAGAGCTCTCGACACTCTTTTGTCCACACGTCACTTGTTGTAAGCTGCATACATGAAACTCAGACTCACTCTCTGTCAGTGGGATGGAGATGATCACACCGTTTCCAGTTCCTACCCAGAGACGATTCCCACCAATCAGGAGTGCTGTGATTCGCACAAAGGAGAAGCCCAGCTTGCCAGTGCCTGTGAATTACAACCAGTCAGTGGAAAACAACCGAAGAGTGAACAGGCTGCATGTCAGGGAGAATTTAACTACAAACACCAGCATCCTTCACAAGTGCGAGGACGCTCTCTGTGTAACAGGCCGACACACTCACCCAACATCTTGCTGACGTATGGCTCGATGTCCACATCCTGGAGGTGCTGGTGTGTGTGCGCGTGGTAGAGTCGTAGGGTCGAGTCTAGCCGGATCGACACCCAAACCCCGTCGCCGATCCACGCTAGCTGCCGCACCTGACTCTCCCTGCGAGGGTGAGCGTCGAAAGACTTCTACGGAGCAGTAAAAGAATCGGGTGGGGGGGAGTACGTCAAATCGCTCTTACAGTTATTACGCTTAAAAGAAGTCAGAGGAAATGAAAACAAAAGCTCCCTGTGTTATTTTTCAGCAGGGTGACGTGACAGTGGATTCGTAACTCACCTCGATCTGCATGCTCTTGGGCTGGATGACGTGGATCTTGTTCTTGTAGCCGCACCAAACCTTGTCATGGACCACAGCCATGCAGCGGATGGAGTGATGAGGCCGACCGAGGTCCATTAGGTGGTAGTTGGACAAATCCCACTGGCCATCTGTTGACAATACCGCACGCAGAATGCAAAGTGAAAACTAAGAAATAACAGTTCCTGCATGTCAACACAGAACAGAAGAAGTGAGCGCATGAATTCACAGTTTCGACCTGATCAATTAAACTGGAAACAAGCTTTTAAAAACTACAACCACTGGACACATGTTACTGTGTTCCTGTGAAAGCCTTGAGCTGCTTGTCTTAGTTCCCAGAACCAACTAGAAGCTTGCTGTATGAGAGCTTTGTTAAAACAAAAATATTTAAAATCCCACATACCCTCTGATCTATGGAATATGGCGAGGGTCCCGTCAGCGAGGGCAACCAGCACGCGACCTTTCACGTGTCTGCAATTAGGGAGGAGACAGACACTGTTGGAGTGACAGAAATTCATTAAAAAAAAAAGACCACGGTTTAGTCTGAGTTTTAACCGTCACCGCTTCTTACACCAGACTGAGCACAGAGTCTTTGAGTTTGATGGAGTGGAGACACTTCTTCCAGTTCCCGACTGCTGAGTGGACGTAGAGCCTTGAAGGAGAACAGAGGCAAATTACTCCAGAGCAAAAACCCAAACTGCATTTAGAGCTCAAAAGAAGCATGCCATGATATTTATGTTTATGTGGATCTACACGGTCACTCTTTCGGGGAATCAGAGAGTGACTGATCTTTTCTTGTAAGAGTTCAGAGGTGACGATGAAGCTTATATGTGGCTTATTTGTGACCAGGGTAAAGAAAGACCTGTTCTGAGCTCTTACCAGCCGTTCTGGGCCCCGAGCCACATGGTGGGGGCCACGCTGGTGTAATTCTTGGCGTCTTCACCTCCGTCCTCTGACTCTGAGGGCTGAGAAGTTTCCTCTTTGGACTGACCTGTGTTCCTGTGTTGACAAGACAACACACACATAGTCCTGTAATTGTTTCCTAGTATACTAAAGGTTACGTGGATGTATTTGTTTACATTCCTGGTGATTTTCTTTATGAGGACGGACTTCGAGCTTGTACCTGTCGGAGGCGTCTGCTGGTCGAGGCTGGGGATCGGTGAAGACGTGCTCGGTAAATGGTCCGGGAGGTCCCAGCTCCGTGTGGCTGGCCGTCGACTCTGGAACCTCTGTGGCCTCTGTGGCCTCCTCAGCCGACTGGGCAGGGTGAATCTTCCCATTCATGGGGGGAGCAGTGGGGGCTAAAGCACAACACCGTTGAATTAAACATACAAACTGGTCACCTAGACACCTTTCATCTATGACAATGAGGAGATACAGGGTTTAGGGGCGTGCCCACCTTGTCCTTTGTCCATTATTGGTGTGTCAGTGCGCGAGGAGCAGTTGCTACGGGCGACGCTGCAGTTGGTGGCGCAGCCGACAAGAGTGATACCAGCCAACATGCCCTCCACGCTGCCAGTGTCCTCGCCTCCCCCGGCTCCACCGTCACCTGGATCCAACACGATCTCTCCTGCTGGGTAGTCGCTCTCACTGGCAGCTGAACACAAACACACACCGACGAGTACATTTGATTTTTCTTTTACAGACATTAATAATACAATTAAAAATTCAAAACTTCAACATACCAGATATGTAAAATGTGGGACAAAGAGGTTTAACCAGAACCTTCCGTCTCACCTGGCACACTGGAGATGCAGAGCACGTGGGCGTTGCAGACGTTGAACTGGTCGACCAGTGAGCCCGGCTGGTTGGCATCGATGATGACGACCTTGCTGGCAGAGTGGGTGCTGGTGAGGATCCACACTCGACTGCTCATGGTGTCCGTTTCCTGGAGCTCCTTCGACTGGGCGAGCAGAGGAGGGAGAGACGAGGCGACGGGGGGCGAGTGCAGCATTAGCCGTCATGAATGCATGTTTTGAAGTGCGGTCTGGTAATAATGTGACTGCTGAATGTCCTATAATGTTTTTTTTTTTACGGTCAGCTTACCTTCCTCTTCTCTGGGGAGCTGTGGGTGCTCTTCTTCTCGCCACCATCCTCGTCAGCATGCAGGGGGTCGCTGCTGCCTGACGGTGCTTTGGCTGGTACTGACTCCTGGCAGCTGGCCCTCCATCCTGTCAGATCCACCCCGGCTGCACACCACAACTACACAACGATGCGTCATTTCAAAAAAACGAAAATGGTCTGAGATTGTAGAGTGACTTACATGACTCCCTTTCAAAAACACCTTGTGTGGTGTACAATTATGTGTGCAATTAATTATTCATCAGGGTCATATCTGCTTAAGTGAATGGAATCCAAATTATATATAGTTTTTAATCATTATTTTAATTTTCTCTTCATATTCTATCTCTTTGTTTATCGCTCTATTCTTGACCATTGAGCTGCTGTAACAAGTGAATTTCTCCAGTGTGGGATGAATAAAGCTTATTTCATTTCAACTTGTGTAATTATTAAGAGAGGAGACGTCAGGTGATGTCATTGTGAGCTACAATAAGACAAGTGAGAGCTACAGTGGAGCTCTAGTGTCTGTGCCAGACTAGTTTCTACCTCTGCACATACATCATTCTGGATACTGGAGATCAAACTGACAACAAGTAAAACACATGTTTGAGTAGATGGTGACTTTAAGTGCAGTGGTTCACATGGTGACAAGCTGTCGCCCTGAACTCCTCACCTTCCTGTTGGGGTCCTTCTCTACCAGAGGACGGCAGTACACTGGAACGGGCACATTCTTCATGCGGTTGTCCTCTTTCTCGTTAGTGGTCTAAAAGCAGAGGTGATGAGAGGTCAGGAGACGAGCAAAGTGGGGAATTACTGTCTGGTTCCATCAAAACATCCCCAATGTTACTGGCCACTAATGAAAAACAAGAACTTTCAGTATAAGTGCATGTACTGTATGTATGTACAGTACATGCACGGCAGGCATTAAAGGAAAACTCCACTAATATCACCAGTATATGATGTTGCGGTCACTTTCTGTTGGCGTTAATATGTATTTTTTCCCAGGATGCAACTGGAACATGGATCATGGGCTCTTGATTGTGTCACCGAAATGTGATCTTTATTTCAGATCTGCTGTTAAACTCCATTGTAGTTATAGTGGTAATATCTCGATGCCATGCCATGTTGTCACCAGACATAAGAAACATTTTTCCACAAACACAATCTATGGTATTTATGCCATAGTAGGTTTATTTTTAGAGTGGATTTTCCCTTTAAGGAAGAACTCTAAGACCAAGATAGGAGTAAATGCAAGTGATGATGGCGCCAATGTGTTCAGTAGGGCAGGTTGAGACAGACAGAGGTTAATGGCTAAAAGGTTGCAACAACACTGGCAGTGGGAGAGAAAATCTGGTGGAA
Organism: Pempheris klunzingeri; assembly: GCF_042242105.1. Taxonomy (NCBI): domain Eukaryota; kingdom Metazoa; phylum Chordata; class Actinopteri; order Acropomatiformes; family Pempheridae; genus Pempheris; species Pempheris klunzingeri. Next base: position 13,851,394 of record NC_092028.1, read on the forward strand.
TCAACTCCACAGAGAGGTACGTAAGGTGTTTATGTGTGTACTGTGTGTTTTGTTTGTCATATCATGCCTCACAATGATAATTTTCCCATAATTTTCATGCATTTCTATGGTGTTTTATTTTTTTTTAAGAAGCTAATTTTATTAAAAATGTTCACATGAAGTTAACAGAGCTTTAGTTTGAAAAGTACTGAAAATGCTTTCTTGATTATCTGGATGAGTATTCAGGGTTTTGACTTTTTTTTTGCCCGCTGCTGTCTTGGGGTCGGGGCTTTAGAGGGAAGGTTAAAGGGAGGGGAAGTCATTAAGGCGCATGCTGGCACTCTGTCGGTCTCACTTGCCTGTTGTCTCTTCAGCGGGCTGTCCTGAGCGCTGTCCGTCTGACCACCAGTCTGTGAGAGACCAAAGTTAGAGCCACCTGCCTACCAACACACTCTGCCCTCTGGCCTTCAAGCTGCACAGGGTCTGCCAGCCAATTTAAAGTACACTTTGAAACCAAAGCAGAAAAGACTAAGAGCTTTCTACCATCCACACAGGTTTAATTTAAAGGATGACACGTATTTTTCTTATTGTCAATAAAACCAACAATTAACTGATCTTACAAACAAGTGTGTCGATCCAAATCCTGATAACATCTTTCTCCTCTGTGCTTTAGGGCTCTATTTTTATCCAAAAAGTATAGAAAAGAAATCAAAACATGGAGCCTCTTTGTTGCATGATGTCAACACGAACATGGGAACTGTAGTTTATTTTGTCCTGAAATCGTACATACTCGCTAAAGCACCAAATGTGTATTAATGATCAGTTTCAGTTAAATCAATAATCAATATAATTTAAAAGTGGATCTTGGGCAAATATCCTGACTCGCCTCACAACATAAAGATCAGAAGAAAAGGAAAGATCACAAATATCATGAGTCGCTGAAAAAGTAGCTCACAGAGAACGATGGCCTGTTATTTTATAGGATGATGTTTTATCCCCCTCGCTTTCACATGTGAGAGTTAACTGGAAACTTTTATGTGCTCCAACTAGAGTCTATAGGATTTTGAGCTGGGAAATGAAGTTTGAAATTTGGTCGTACTTGACGCTGTGAAAATCTGAGAAAAAGTCAGCAAGAGAAATTCAAGTTTCTAAATGTTTGAAATTGAAGCAAAGGTTTTTCGGTCGTGTGCGTTTGTGTACCTGCTTAAAGCGAGACGGCACGCTCCAGCCACAGGCCTGCATGATGCCGTCATCGCGGCGCATGTGCTCACGGACCTGCCGGTACTGTTCACGCCGCTGCTCTCGGCGTGCCATCAGTGCTGAGTCACTGAGGAGAGATGCAACACCGTTACTGGCCAGTCTGGAAGCAACGGGAGGGAGGGAAGAAGAGAGAGAGAGAGAAAGCGAAGCGTTAGCAGCCTGGCCAGCCAGCAGCAAGAGATAGAGAGAAGAGATGAAAAGATGCAACAGCAGTGGTTATCAGCACAAGTTAAACTGAGCTTTAGTCTAGCTCAAGCCAAGCGAAGTGTTTGAGCACTCTAAAATGAAAAATATCTTCAGCGTTTGTGTCTGCAGGATCTAAAATGTAAAAGATGGACAAAATGTTTATTCTTTTTTCATTGCATCAAAACAGGAAGGTATTAGAAATGTTGTTCAGTTCAATGAGCAACTTCTAAGATCTGCCACTAAAAAGGACCTTAATATTTCCAAATCATCTCTTGTGCAGTAGCCTTTACTATTATAAATCAGGATTCCGATAAAATAATATTCAGAATATTTCCTTTAATTTTGCATGAAGAGATTTATCTGAATGGGATATGAGGGCACTGACAACCAATCCCAAATGTTGAATACTTGTGAACCCGCTGGAAGGTTTCTACTATCCGAAGCTGCCACAAGCGAGCAAGCAACCAGGCGTTCACACCAGTGTGGGAAGCAGGTAAAGATGGAAGTTTAGTGCTCAGTGGAGGTATCTAGCTAGTGGCTGCTCACTCTTCAGGGAAGAACTCCAGCGTGCGGTTGGAGGTGGAGATCTGACACATGGTGTGGCTGCGCCGCTGCGAGAAACCGGCCGGCGAGGGCGACTTGTAGTGGATGTTGACGCTGTAGTACGGCCGCTTGACAGGTGGAGGGCTGGACGATGAGCTGAAGAGACGTGCAAAGCTGGTGGAGGGAGAGAGAACGATGAGGAGAAGGTTTTACTTCAGACGGTTTTGTTTCACCAAATCATTTGTTTTATATGTTTTTATATGTTTTTTTTTTTATTTTTTTTTTTTTATTGTGCCGTAGTTCAAAATTTTAGTAAACATAGAATCTCACAACTGCCAGATGGTGGACTTCTTTTTCTCTTGAATTTGAGGACTCTCCCGGGACGCCCTGAGGGGAGAGGGAGGTGCGAGTCAAAAAACAACAACCTTTTGAGGTTCAGTACATTTTCAGTACGTCTTTCTTTTCGTCTACCTGATCATTTCTGTCCACCGTACGGCCTCCTGCAGCTCCATCAGCCTCTCTTTGTACTGATTCCTCTCCATCAACACGCGGGCCATCTCCACCCGGGTGAACCTCCGCCTCTGCGTCATCGTCATGTCGCCGTCCTGCATGGGTGATGAAAACTAGGGGAGAGCCATGTTTTGATTAAACAAGGTCTGACAACATGAATTTACAGACAGAGAAATATAGTCTGAGATTCTCATTATACCAGTGATAAAGAAAGCAGATATCTGAAAAGGCACTCATTCAATATGCAGGACGAGGGATGCAGATGAGGAAAGAGACAGTTTTACTCACATCATCACCACCTTCATCCTTGGAGTCCCGAGACGCACCGAGAGCCTCTGCTCTTAACCTGCAGCCAAACGTAAAAACAGCATTACACAATCTTTATTTCTGCTTGTGACTTTCAGTGACTCTCAGTCCCAGTCTTTTTAAAAGTGAGTTCAAGCGATGGACAGTGTGCAGGAGCCACTAAGACTCTCTGGTGTATAAGAACTACAAAGAAAAATGACAACCTTAAAAAGATAAAATTGTTACAATATCACTGTGTTTAACTGAATATTTCTACTAGTTGCATGGCCTCTCTGAAACATTCAGATAAAAAAAAAGCCAAACCATATAAAACATATCAAGAAAACAGGCATAACACCTTGTGTCTCACTAGTTTGATCCTGTCACCTTTTCATCCATTCAAAATGTACTACCATCCATTTCTTCTCTGACTTCAAACTGTCTTGCTGAGTATCTAATGTAACTTTTGATTTATTGGGTCTTTTAAAAAACGCTGGGAGGCCCTCTGGAACTGCACTCCAATTTAGCACTTTATGGTAGTCAAAGTTTTCCTCCTCCAACTTAAACAAATTCCTCTGTAAACACAAAAATGGCTGCCACATTGAAATATGATTTTACTATGAAATCGTTTCCTCAGATTTCAAGAAACACATTTGCAAAAAAAAAAAATGAAGAGCAAAAATGAAGAAAATATAACCTTATGTCAGTGTGTTTCACTGTTGGGGAGTACACTCGGCAGGAAACAGACGTCCTCCTGCAACTGACTCAGCTGACATTACTGAATGATGAGTACAGGAAATTACAGGACTTTCAAGGAGGCCAAGATTGTGTCTCCAACCCAGTACAAACGGAGATTTCTATTCAGACATTTTGTCCTTTCGTTCTTGTACTTGGACACGTCCCCCGTGGCAGTTTTTCAAGACGGTCATGTTACTTGCTATCCTGTTGCCAGGATGTATTCATTTGGTTGGGTCACTAGGGTTTGGATTACAGATCAGCAGCTAGAGCCATTGTGTGAAGTGATCAAAGTTTTGTCCTTATTGTCTTTAACTGCTGTGCTGCTTGTTTAACTTGCATTTGGCCTGTGATTGTTGTCCAAAGGCATCTCATTACATAACCTATCCAAAGGAGCATATTGTTTTCTTCCTAAACTCATCATGCTATTAAAAAAAAACAAAAAAACTTCTTGTTTTAACCTCTTAAGTTCTTCTTCCAGCTCTTTGACTCTGGCGTCCACCTTGTTCTTGGACTGCCTCACAGCCTCCAGCTCCTCCCTCAGCACCTCCTGCTCCCCCGACAGCTCGTCCACTTTGGCAATAAGGTCATTTTTCACAATGTTGAGAGCATTTCTGTCAAGCAAAGAGCGCGAACAACAGAAAGTAAGACATCAAAAGCAGCTCCAAGAAACTATAAGCTGGGATTTCATGTCTACACACACACACACATACACACACTTTGCGACAAAAACCAGACAAAAAGAAAGATGTCCCGCAAACCTCTTGAATCAAGAATCAAACATCACGGCCCAACCACAGATATGTCACACTCATTTTTAGAGCAAAAACTAAATGTTTTTTTGCCTCTAGGAGAAATGATGAAGATTAATATCAACACAGACGCACATTAATCTGGTCTGTGTCTCTTACTTGGTCTCTAGGAGCTGTTTGTTTTCTGTCAGCAGGTTTTCCACCTCCTTGCCCATCCCTGAAACAGTCACATTCACATCTCTGTTACTCAACACACACAAGTCACCATATCCATTAATCAATAAGTCCATTAATCAATAAGCAAAATGCTTTTCACAGAGTTGTGCTGGTAGACCAGCCAAGGTCAATCCTGCCGTAGAGTAAATGATGGTAAAACCTCCACGAAAGTCAAATATTTAATAACTTGATGAACCGATTATTGATGTAATCGCTCGTGTTATGAAGACGTGTCATTGTTAAATATTGTGAAAAAAAGGAGTAAAGACTTAAGATATTTAAAACAAATACTCCTTTTAATAACAATAATATGCCCCGTCCACAGCATCATTGTAGAACATTTTACCTTTTAGTAGGTTGGCAATTAGTGAGAACATATTTGCACATAAAACCTTTTCATGTCATTTGTTCAAAGCTTTATTTAGATCCATAAGTGCATATAAATTCAGAACCCTGAGTTAATCCCTTAACCACAACAGTGTTAAAGGCATGCTCGACCTGCTAAATTTGTTATCAAATCATAATCAGCGTAATTATTGCCAGACATTAACTGAAAGTCTTACGTGCAAGCAGCAAGCACGGTGCAACATAAGCAAAGCACACAAACTTTAAACTTTAAGCAGAAATTTCAGCACAGACAGTTTTGGACATGAGAGCATGTCAAAAGCAAAACAAAACAAAACAGAACAAAAAAAAGTCAAGAGGTTCTTCTATGCCAGGAGTCAGTTACAAAGGACTGGGGATGTTTTGTTGTCTACAGAGAAAAAAATCCTGGATTAGAAAACTCTGCAAAGTCTGTGCTATGATATGTGATCTGACTGCAGAGGCAGAAGTCTTTCTGGGCTCAACTTGTGTATTCAGTATTTAAGGCAGCTCAGACTGGCAATTTTAACAGCAAACGACTGCCAATTTCCTCTTAACTCATTTTAGACTTTGGAGTTGATGAGTGGGACAGTCAGAAGATTTAATCTTGACCATTTTATGGGAATGAAAAAAAGCTTCATCATCCCTGTTGGACTGAATTTTTTTCTGCACTTCGTCTTTGCCATTAGATTATTCTCTGTTGTCTTTCCAAACAGGAGGGTATTTTTCATCTGAATGTTCTAAAAAATACGGAGCACTTTATTGAATAATAGATTAGGTTCGTGAGCTGTAAAGGTCCACAAAATATAAATATAAAGCCACACAAAAAAACAGACACAAAAAAGGAGCGAGAAGGATGTGAAAGCTAAGAGGCCAGGGAATGACGTAACAAGCAAATGTGACCATGAGCGTAGGCAGGGTGTGCCTTACCGAAGAAATCATCACGGACTGGAGGCAGAAGAAGAAGAGGACAGAGGGAAAAGAGAGAGAGAATGAGAGAGAGAGAGAGGAAAGGCCAGAGATCAGAGATGAGAAAGAGGGAAGAGAGAGGATGCTGATAAGCATAATCTGGATTTGAAGAGGAGCAGCAGGGAAAAAGATCCAGAACACAAAAGCTGCTATTTGGCCCTCACACTAAAACTGCATCAAGGATAGAGAATACTTCTGCGACCCAACAGATGATTTATTCAAACATCATAATATTTATTTAAAGTCCCACTGAAGCAGCCTATTTAAGAGCATATTGCTTTTGTAAAATGGGGCAATTCATATTTGAACACGAGGCTGGGAACGTCACACTAAACCACTGTGATACACTGTCAATCTGGGAGAGAAGTGTGTGTTATACTGAAATTGGCTGAAAATGTAAGGGGTGCAGACTGATGTAGCTTGTGTTAATCAGTAAAGATTTAAACCAGTAATTAAAGAAATAAGAAAAAAACTGTTTCACTGCATGTGTATGGATGTTGGGCATTTATCATATCATCAAAACGTCCAGATTTCCAAGCAATAAAATAATAATGATATATTATTATATTATATTTTGGTTTGTATACACTGATTAATATCTACTCTTAGCTGTGGAGTTTGGAGAATAGAGAGGAGTCGAGAGTGAAAGAAAAACCAATGCATGCTCAGATACACACCTGAGAACTCGCCTATGGGTGTCACCAGCAGAAGCACATAAAAGGGAAAAAAAAGGAAACGGGTGAGAGGTTAACAGATGGACAAGAAGACGGGTCAAATCTCCCTTTCTGTTTCTGATATACGTTACTGCGCAAAGGTCTTAGGCAGGTGTGAGGAAATGCTGTAAAGTAAGAATGGTTTCAAAAATATAGAAGATAGAATTTAGATTTTATATTTTTGAAAGCATTTTTACTTTACAGCATTTCCTCACACCTGCCTAAAACTTTTGCACAGTACTGTATTAAAAATCAGGGACAATAAATCAAAACCCAAAACAAACCCATTCCAATAACAGAAATTAAGATGAATAAAATCCACCTGAATCCCTCAAAGTGTATTGTCCCAAAACAGACACTGACAGCTACGATAAATAATAAGCGTAAACATGAAATAAAGTGCAATGAAATCTGATAAATATAATGAATTCAACTTTTTTTTTTTTTTATTATCTGTTTGAACTGGCAATCTTAGAAAAGGGCTGCATCAAACGTGTGTCTGCCCCGTAAAAGGAGAGCAAAAATAAACTAGGAAGACGAAAAAATAATCAAAAGTAACACTGCATGAATGGGCAGGTGGGGTTGTGGGTGCAGCTGGTGAAGGATCGTATGGTTTTTCAGGATGTGACGCAGGGATTTGCTGCCGGCATGGAGTGTATTCCAGCCTCAGCCATGCAAGGTAGAACGTCACAGTCAGAGCGGTGGCACATTCACACAGCCTGACTCCTGCCCTGCATTAACGCAAAGCAAAAATAAAAGCTGGGTTTGTGTGAAGCGCACATGCATCCGCCCTTCCCTTTGGATCAACACTTGATCCGATACTACTGAGTGATATCACACATTGGTATGTCAGCACAGAGGTTGAGGTCTCAGGCTTCACTTTCACCAGGTCAGGATTCAATAATCATCTCAGGAGGAAGCGAAGGAGGCAGCTTGTTTTGGGCATTTCTTTAGAAGGGAAATACTTACTGAGCAAAAGAGAAGATTGTCACTGAGCTGTAGCCAGCAACGTGATTTTGTGGCACAATTGGTTTAAACTTCACTGCCAAGCTTTAGGGCCCTAAAATGAGTATTTCAATTAATGAACCTATGTCTGCAGCAAAAGTCCTGTCCATACCTAGCAGCTCTGCGCCTGCATCTACATCTCCAATGATGTCCGACTTGGCGTCTTTGATCTCGTGGTAAAGAGAGTCGGTGTTGATGCCGAAGGCCTCGTTGACTATGCCCTGCGAGGGGCTGAAACACACAGGAGATTTCATCAGACAATAGCAGTAAGAGAGGCAAAAAAATCTTGCTCACCATCAATCACGTCAGAGGCCTTTTCTAATTGCAAACAGACAATGATGAAAAACTGTTGGAGCAAACCCACTACAAACTATGTTGAATTAAGGAATTCATGCAAGCAGGTCTTTGCAAGGTGTCATTCTGCACCACAGTAAAGTGAACAGAAAGCAGCTGTAAATGTGCAAACACGCCGGTGTGGTCCTTTGAACCTCTTTGACTCATTTACAAGTGAATGCTGATGAAAGTAACACTGTCTACATGTGCTAATGCAGCCGCAGCCTATCTGTACCTGTTTCCACCTCCGTACACACGGGGGTCCACACACATGTCCAGCTCAGGAGTAGAATCAATGATCTCCTGAAACTCGGACCACTCATCGCTGCTTCCCATACCTGGAAAAACATGATGGAGACACAACAAAATTAAACATCAGCTGCAACTTTAGAAGAAATTTTGATTTTGTTGCTGTTTGCAGGGAAAAGAGGTTCAGAGACACTGCAGGTTTAAACCTGAAGTATCAGGTGGCATCCCCTTACCGATGCTGACATTCCTGGTTTCCTGTGAAACTTGCACCTCCATATTCCTGCTGAGCCGCTTGGAACTTTTCCTGCGGTTCCCAGCTCGCATTGTGTCAAAATCGGAGTGCGCGAGGAAGCCCTCGTTGATGGGGGTGACGGTGGCGGAGGGGACGGAGGAGGTGGGTGTGTTGGACTTGCTCCCTGTGCTGCTGGGTGTGGCCGCCACTGAGTCTGACTCTGATCCGTCCTCCTTGGAGTGCAGCGGCGGAATGAGACGATGACATGGGAGCGAGACACAAACGGCATTGGATGAGTATCTTTTAGTGGAAGCAGCTCCTTACTTGTGACACCTGCACTAATAACTAGCAACTGGTGTGAATGGTGATAAGAGTTTACTGCTGAGTCACTTATGACTTCACTGTCTGGTAAGCAGCTCCACGTTTTGTGGTACAATTCCCTTTAGTTTTTCTGGGCTTGGATTGAAATTAGATTATAATTTAATTTAGGAAAAGTTTAGGTTTTGATCATGGACTCCCAGCGTTAAAAGGTGTGAATGTCAAAAAGTGTTTAATGTTCAGTGGCTCCATTAATGTAATGAATACAAGCCTTTTTTCTTACCTTGTCTGTTTCTCTCACAGATAAAGCACTAAATGCCTTCAAATATGTGGAGTTGCATAGTTTAAACAAAAAAATCAAAGGACATTTGGAGACATGGACTTAACATTAATGTGCAAGACTAAACTAAAACATGAGGACGCATGGTAGAGGCTCCATGATCGCACAGTAAAATAATCACAGTTATAAAGAAAACTCCATGGAATAAAATATGGACCCCTGCTTGCTTGAGTCAACACATATACCTATCAAATCTGACTTTAAAGGGTCGATTTCCGGGTGATGTGAACAAGATAGTTTCCTCAAAAGTGACACAAGCAGGCGTGGGAGGGGAGGTGGTCCGTGTGGATGTGGCTAGCGGGACGGGCCGCAGTAAGGCTGGCCCCTCCCCCTTCCACCCCCCAGGCTGCGGGTGTGGTCATGGAGGAGGACAGGTCAGCTGTCTCTCCCACCTGATAGGCAGAGCAGACGGTGGACTGGCTGAGCTCGCTGACCTGCCAGATGTCTTTCCCGGGCATCATCCTAGCCCCCCCGAGACCCCCACGTACCATGCCCTCGCCGCTGGGGTACAAGCTCAATGACGGCGGGCGCTCCGCTTTGCTGCTGGGACAGGAGACACAGAGAGGGGTGGAGACTAATGTGAAACCATTTCTTATTCATTCATAATATCTAATCACTTTTTCTTCTCCACGGTTGGAGCCTATCCTGGCATGCAGTAGATGCAAGGCACAAAATGTTGAAGTTCAACATTTTGGAAAAACTGGCTTATTCACTTTCTTGTCGACAAGATTTTTACCATTCTCGTATGAGAGTGGTATCAATCCTCTCATCGACAAATGTGAATAAGTGAAGCTAAATTGTATATTTTTGGACTGTGTGGAGAAAACCTGAGCACCCAGAAGAAACACACAAACATGAAGAAGTCAACACAGAAACAGCAAATGCCTGCGATCATACCAACATCCCAATATATTACACGTGAGTAATACAGAGCACGGCAGGGATAGAGATTTCAGGGAAAAGGCAAACTGCTTGACTTATAAGCCCTACAATGTGGGGCATGCAGTCCAGTGGAAAACTCAACATATCAGAGATATGTTATATAGAAAACCAAAACTGGAAAAGTTTGAAGATATTCCTATCCTATCCTCCTAAAACATCAGACATGCACAGCTCTATTCGCTCCTGTTTGTGCAATTGTAAAATAAAACCTTTTCTTCCACACAAATTTCTACTTTTTCTTGCTGCTTAATATCAATGCAGATTCATATGAGTGCTTCAATTTTGTTAGAGAGATGGACAGACAAGCAGAGCAGGCAGACAAACACATAGACGGACTGACTGGCAACTCATGAGGGAGAAAGAGGTAGATGGAGAAAACGGGAAAAAAATGGATTTCATTCCTTTCTTTTCCATTTCTTCATTCCTTATTTCATTCGTTGTTATAAGAGTGCAACATTATCGATACATTCATGAGAATGAACTGTTGTCACAAGCATCAAGAACTGAATAATATCAAATGCATAAAGGAATAGTTTTTTTTTTTTAAGGGGTGTTTAGGCACAGCAAAAAAATAGGAGGAGGGACATCAGCAATTCTTAAGTCACATTTTAAGTCAAAGCAGGCCGGTTCAGACGGCGGAGCTGAGGGAAGGCGCGTGAGGACAGCTGTGGGACCATGATGGATTTACCTTTTCCTCCATGTGTGGCGATGACTGTGCAAACAGCAGCACAGAGAGCAAGCCAGCAAGACAGACAGACAGACAGACAGACAGACAGACAGACACCGATTAGAGGAAGACAGGAGACAGGAACATGCCATGACACATGAAAACACACACACTTTTTTTTGTTTTTACCTTTGCCAGCTGACTACAGTTGTAAAGTATTTTTACAGTTCTGCACTTCTTAAGATTGCCCTTGTTCGTTATAAAACTGCTTCAGATAGTCTGCAGTTTGTTGAGGAGAAAAGCCTCATCACTGTTTATAATGCAACCATCCTGACAAATAAAGAGAACACAATTCAGTGCTCTGTTTCTGACAGTTGAGGAGGATTTGTAGGATTAGGATACTGTTTGTATAGTGAAAATGTTGCAAGAAGCGACTAATCTACGATTCAGCTGCAGAAGCTGCACCAGATGTCCCATCCTTGTCTTGTTTCATGTTCGTATATATTCAGGACTCATGGGTTGGCCAATTGCTGAGCACTAGAAGCTGGAAAATAGACTCCCAACTTTCTTCTTTCTAATTATGTCCCATAAGGTTCATAATCCTGCCAGGTTTTCTTTGTACGTTTCCTCTCCTCTTTGTCATTGGGAAGTACCAGCTGTTCATCACGGCTCCTGACAAACAAATGCCAGCATCAACACAATGAGCGCGTTGACACATCAAAGCCTAATACACTCAGGACAAAACATGAAACATCAGCAACAAGACGATGGGTGAAAGTTACAATTCGGATTAATATATGAAGATATATGAGCAACCTTCACACACCAACACACACACACCAACACACACACACACACACACACACACACCAAACAAACTACTCACGTTCGTCCACAGCCGGGGCCTTCTGTTTGGCTGTTGCTCCCTGCCTGCTGCATTTTGGACCGCTCTATGTGCTCGACATACGTCTGGATCATCTGTGATCCACGATGGCAAGAAAAAAAAAACAAAAAGATGTGAGAAAAGAGGCAGAGGAATGTTTAATGTCGAAAAAGCACGGATCACAGTGATTTAATTACAAGATCTATATTCCACTAAACTCAAACTGGATAACTCAGACGTAAAATGCAAACCGAGAGGACAGATTGTGAGATTATAGAGCCACACTAGGTGGTCTAAGTTTTTTTCATATTGCTGTTTATTCACTACATATCACATAAGACTTATTTTAATTCTGACGCCATATTTTTATGCTTGTTTTCAACGTTCAAATGGTCTTTCTCTACTTTCCAGGCAGCCACTGTTTCCCCATTTATATGCTTGAGATTTGCTTCTGCTCAGTAATCCATAACAGTAACAAACATGCCTGCATTTACAAGTGCTTTCTTGGCTGAACGGAAAGGCTGCCTGGAACGTAAAATAAATTATTCAAAATGTAAGACAGTACGGTTTGGGAGGAAAGGTTGACATTGGTTTAAAGCATCGGATTTGTAGAAAATGGCCTAAAGAAGCAGGACATGCAAAGCGTTGGTACGACCCGTTACTGTAATATTTTAACTTAACAAGGTTGGAGGATGAAGATATCAACAGTATTCAAATAACCATTAGTTAATATGCGTGTGTGGGTGTGCGTGGTGGATTTTGGAGAAATTATGCTAGGAATGAAAGGTCTAAGGACTTCATTTGAAAAGTTTTTGGGCTGAAAGTTTGCTCGTACCTCAGTGTGGCGCTGGTGCAGAGCGTTGTACTCCTTCTTCATGTCTGATTCTCGCTCCTCCAACCTAGTGACTGAGACACAGAGAGAGTGAGTAAGTAACTCTGTTTATATAGCAGAGATGTCATCAAGTGCTTCACAAGGTAAATATACATACAGATATAAGATACAATGACACCATAACACAAGATATATAGTGTCCATAGATCTCAAGTCCAAAGGGGAACAGTCCCAAAGTTTAGGAGCCACAACCTCAAAAGCATGGTCTCCTTTAGTTTTAAGCCTCGATCAAGGAACAACCAGCAAACCCTGAACAGAGAGAACAGTTCAACAGCAAAACATCTTGCTTGCCAGTATTTTAGCTATTTGGGTCTAAACTCCACTGTAAATCCAGGCAGAAAAACATCAAGAAAAAACCTGAAGGGTAGATAGCAAAGAAAAGAAAACTAAACAACCAATGTGTGAGATTTCATAAGCCACTGACAAATGAGCGAAAGCAAACCAGGATTTCAGTGCAAAATCATCATAATCTAAAAATACAGAGTGTCTACTTCCCTTTCCATCCTCCCATTAGAACTGCAATGGAAATGTATTCTTAAGCTTTGTTTTATTTGTGTATCTGCTGAGCTATTAATCGAAATTCATCAAATAATGTTTAAAAACGCAAATTCCAGTTAATGGGACTAGGCCCAAAGCAAGTTTAACTACAACAAAACAAGGCAAGAAGGCAAAAACTAGCAGACAAATGAATGACAGAAGAAAAACAACCATGAAGCACAAAGATCAGGTAATAATATAAACGCCCCCTGTGCCCGAAAACTACTTTTAATGGATGTTGTTTGTTTATCTCTCCTGGTCTTAACTTAAAAATCTAGACATGGTGTTAGAATAAAGCTAGACCTGAGTATGGCGATCTTGACAGCAGCTCTGTCTGGGACATTCATGGAGAGCAGCCAGACGTGCTGCACATACAGAATCATACGTTTGTAGTACAGATGTCTGTCCACTCACTTTGGTCAGAATAGTTCTTTGTCTTGAGCTCCAGCTGTTTCCCCTGCAGCTCCAGAAACTCCACCTGTACCTGCAGCTCCTTCTTCTCGGCTTCCAACGCATCCTCAAATTCAATGAATTTCTGAAGGAAGACACATGAGCAGAAATCAGGCTTTTACACAGCTGCAGACACACTGTTGGAACTACTGTGTATGGACTGGAATTGTGGAATTAAAGTGGAAAGAAACATTGCACACAAAGATTTCTGTGCTTGTGGTCACAGCGTTGTCTTGCATGAAATCAGGACAATTCGGTGACTCTCAGTTTGCCAAGCATGAGTCACAGTGTGTGTGTAGGTCAACACCAGTGTTTGGGTGAGAAACATGTTATTTCTTTTGAAGCCTTCGTCTCCTACAGCTCTATAAAATACCTCAGTGTGCACATAAACTCAGTGACTGAAGAACCAGCAAACACAGAGCTGCCTACTTCCCTTTCACATTGCATTGTTTGTTGTTTTTTTTTTTTTTTTGCAAAAGCTGTTCACAATGACGTTCTTTTTCAGTGCAGCAAGTCCACAAAGTCTTAATACTGTAATCCTCTGACTGCAGCAGGGAGACCACAGAAGCAGGAATATGCAGCAGATACAACATGCACCACACACACACACACAAAAAGAAGCAGCTGCCTCAACCTGATGACCTACAGTATGATACAACAACCGCTGCTGATATCTGACACTGTGGGGAACAACAGTCTCTGCTTGTTTGTCATATGCAGAGAATTTGAACAAATTAGTCTCGCAGCTACTGGCTGTCTCAAGTGGTTGCTGGAATATCACAGACACGTTCCACTTCATCATAGCTCATTCAACGAGACGAGTTTCTTTCGCGAAGCAACTTAATGATTAAAAATGTGACTCAATAAGAGGTGAATTTGCATCTTAACAAGTTGAATAAACAGCCTTCATACTCTTCTCTGAATAGATAAAAGCAGATGTGTTTTCTGCTCCTCTTTTTTCTTCATTAAAAATGAAATGGCCCAAAACTAGTGACCACCGTTATGACGCGCAGTAGCTCTACTTTGCAAAACAATATCCTTCGTCCTATCCTATGCAGTGATGCCCTTCAAACGCGATCCTCTATCCACCACTTTTACCTTTGCATTTGACACCTAAACCTCTCCAATCTCCAGAGTTTGGTATGAAAATGCAGCGTTTAAGAGGTACAGTGTTAAATAAATAAAACATAGCGGTGCATTTTCAAAAGGGTGTTCGGCTCGTGCAAACAGTAGTTACACCAGTAGAACGTCACAGTCTACGGATTTATAATTTGGGATACTGCGTTGTTCCGTCCAATGTGGATAATCCATTATTTCATTTAATTCATTTGCCATTCCCTGACAAGCTGCATCTAAGTGAGTGTGATATCGTCACGCTTCCAACTGTTCACACTGTGCACCACCTGAACTGACTGCAGCATGAAAATACTGGCATGCAGTATAACACAAAGTCTGTGCTTGTTTGTAATTAGTATAAAACCTTGAGGCATAGTTGTCAGGTCATATGTTTGTATTTAGCGGTTTTACGAAATGTTTATTTGTGACCATGTTGGATCTGCAGGCCACAGAGAGGGACGGTGATAAGAGTGTGGTCAGATAACGCAGAGGCAGAGATGATCAGTGTGTTACTGTCATCACTACAGAGTGGACACCCTCGGAACGAGACAGGAAACGACAGAGATGCCACAAAATGGCTGAGTTTGTTAATTTCACTTTAATAACTGTAACCCTGGACGTCTTGGTGAGGGCTACATGAGCGGACAGGGAGTTGTGGCTTTGTTTACCATTAGCTTGAGCCTAATAACGCTGTAATCTGAGCCGCTGTTTCTTGTGAGAGGGCGTGTTATTGTTTTCCTCCTGCTCTGATATTCTCTCTCCCTCTCTCTCGCGCCGCCTTTTCTCCTTATTACCCTCTATCTGATCTGGCCTGTGCGTTTACTAGCTCTTACTGCAGCTTTCTAAACGTCAGCCTGTTTCTTCCTCCCTGCTCCTGTTGTTCTGTCTCTGTTCCTCGTGTGCACAAATCAGGTTACAGTGTCAGGCTCCCTCAGTGTGCACTATTGATTTCCTATGATTCTCCACCCCTCGTCCCATCCCCCATTGCACCCCTCTGATAGCCAGACAAAAGTGTTGATTTGTTCCATTCAAATTTGTCACCTAATTTGAGTAACGAACATAACCTGAAAATCAAATACGCTCGACCACAAAAGAAGGCCGCATCAGAATAACATCTGAAATGGTTAAACTGCTACTTATATAAATGCTTAAAATAGAAATAAGGCCAAAGCTTAACGTTTAATAGGTGTGGGACCAATGTGAAACCCAGCTTTTGCTGTAAGGATCCAGACAAAGAAAGTGAAAGAATATAACTATGTGTTTACTCATACTTGTTGGCAGCCAGCAGGAAAAAAAAAACAGTACCAGCGGTCGCTATTTGTCTGCCAAAACCTTCCCTGGATACAGAAAATAAAGATTATAGCTCTAATGAATATTACATGGCTGGTAAAAATGACACAAGAAGAAATAGTGGACATACATGTGGATTTCTTCTGGAGAGCTGAACTGTATCAGTAGCCAAAAAAAACAAGATCAAATGACTAAAAGTGTCATTTTAAGATTTCATGGACAGATAATGTCTACTTTTACAGCACGATTTATCATCGAGAGGTTTGGTGTGCTGAACTAGATCGGCTATGCATGTCCTGCTCATATTTTTCCTTAACTGAGAGACAGAAGAGTGAACTGTAAATCCAACTCTAAGATGGATGTAAAGGGATGTACAGTCACTAGATTTTTGTTAAGAATATCATAAAAATACTTTTCATTTTTAAAACATGTGCCTGGATCTGTCTACAATACCTATTGTTATACTTACAATGCAACCACATTTTTACGATCTTTTTACTGTCATGGCATTAAAAGAGGCTTAAATGTCCTAACACTGACATTTTAATATGAACCGGCAAGTCCTGTCTCAATTAACAGCTTGTAGTGAAAACAAACTAAATAACTGACACAGGGAGGAAACACAGAGGGGAGAAGCAGATGATGAAACAGCCTAAAAGCTGAGCTAAGCTGATACTAGCAGGGCTGCCAGTGATATGCTGAGGCCTCTTTGGATGGGAGGAGGATTAAAGTTGCTTTATGATGCCTGCTGGATCCCACGGCTGCTGTGACATCCGTCAGAGAAAGACAGTGGGGTGGGAAAAAAAAAAAAAAAAAAGATTTGCTGGAGGTGGAGTTTGGTCGGTAATGTAATAGCTCCATATTGATGTCCACCTCTGTTGTTGTGTCCCTGTTCTTGCTGTGTTTAAGTGTAAACGCCCACTGAGAGTCGTGCTTACACCCTTCGCCTGTTAAAGCTCCGCTGAATGTCCCTTTATCGCCATATGTGGGCCGTCATGTCACCGTGTTTGCATATTGTGTGCACATGCATTTGCATATAACCCTTCAGCCTTGATGTGTGGCAGCTGGGGTATAATAGACGAGAAGTGAAAGTGAAGCTTTTCTCTGTTACTTATTGTAAAGAGAGAAACTGTATTGTACATTTGTCACTGTTGTTAGTTATGTCATCAGTATTTAGAGAGGTGGAAGTACTGCTAGTGGTAGTGGTTGTAGTTCTAAAGAAGATAATATCACAGTAGTATTACCAGACCTAATGGTAGTAGTAGTAGTAGTAGTAGTAGTAGTAGCAGGTCTTATTCAAAGTAGAATAAAAATGTGTCATCTGTACATTAAAATGTGTTCTTGTGACTGAACACAAACTACTACTTAACCATTGAGTGCAGTTTACGTGTGTGTACTTGTACAAGATAATCACTTCTGTGACACAGTGACTGTATATTCTTGGCTTATCTGGTATGGCATCACTTCAGTATCTCTGGAAAGCAGAAAAAAGCTCTACTGCTCACTGAGATGTTTTGTTTAATAAAGCACATCCATTTTGCAGTGATAACTTTACCAGGCCTACATTTTCCTGACGCATGCTGAGTAAAAACAAAACATCTTTAATGGAGTATCTACTTCATGAGCACCTCTATCATTTATACTGTGTCTCTCTTCTATGCTGTTATTTCTTTAACAGCTTGATAGTGTTGGGGTGTGTGTCAGCTGTGTCTGCAGAGCACTGAGACTAAAAATAAGCTCACCAACCTCATGTCACAGGCCTAAACATGAGTCACATGTCTGATGAAACCTCCGTGACTATGAGGGAAGCAGCTTGAAGCTGGGTGTGATGGTGCGGGTGGAGAGGCCCCACCAGAGCCCGGGGGGTGAACTCACCTCCTCCGCCTGCTTGCGCAGCGCTTTCTCCCTCTCGTACTGGGTGATGAGCTGCTCGTTGTCCTCCTTCAGCAGCTCCAGCTCCACCTCGTGCTCCTGGTTCTCCGTCAGCACCGCGTCCAGGTTTTCCAGGACGTTCACCACCAGCGGCATCAGCTCCTTCACCACCTCCTCGTCGTAGCTGCGGATCAGCCGCTCGAACTCCCGGTAGATGCTGTTGGCCAAGCCCGACACCCGCTCCGACATGACGGAGCCGGAGCCGTAGTCGTCCTGGTAGACCACCTCGTCTATCTGCAGCTCCATCATCTTGGCAGCTTCTGTTTTCCAGATGAGGAGGCTGCGCTCACAGTTTTTCAGGCCTGCAAGGCGAGACTGTCACAAGGTTTGGATCCGCTCGGCGCAGAAAAAGGGGGACATTCAATCACAGTCTCTCCTCAAATAAAGAAAACTTATTCCATTTTGCAGCAGCGCAGACTCACTGCAAGAAGACCGGCTGCCGTGCTGAGTATCGGCGCATAACCTTGAGCTCGGTACTGGAAATATTGGCTCTGATATTTAGATGTGGAGCGGGGCCCCCTCCTCTTCCACCAGCAGCCCGTTGTGTCGCCTCCAGACGCGGCCCAGCTACTGCTCTCCTCCCGCTGAGAGCACCTGATCCGGGGAGCAGCGGATGTGGAGAGGGCCGGCCTGCGGATCGGCCCTCGCTGAGTCCATGCCGGGGAACCAAATGCCTTCGTCGATGATATTGCACCTGCCTCTCAGCAGCCGCAGCCGTGGACCCCAGCCATTACTGGCGGGGGAAATAAATTAATAAATAAATAGCTAAATAAATAATCTATCGCTGCCGACGCCTGATCCGCCACTATAACATCGTTTCCTCCATGTTGTGAAGCCTCTTCCAGCGGGCCGCCGATGCTGCTGGCCAGGCTCGGGCGGTGATGGTGATGTCTCCCTATGGGAGAGGCTCTCCCTGCTGCTCTGATGGAGGAGCCAGCTGACCGACCACGGCTGACGTCACACCGTCTGCATTGACTCACTGCGTCAAGTGTCCGACAGGCCATACCGGAAGCCAGCGTCAGGATTTCAAAATAAAGCTCGGACGGATCGATAGATAGATAGATCACAGTCAATTGATAAATAATAATAGAAGTTAGTGGAAAGAGAAAGAGAGTTGATCATGAGATGTTGTACTGTCTGATGACTGTGGGGACAAATGATCCTCTGTACCACTGTGTCTGCTGATGACTTGAATTATGACGACAATTCATTTCATCTCAAAGTTGTTTTTTTTTGTAATGATAGCTCAAAAGAACAAACTGATTTTACACACTGAAGGTCATATTAATTGTCACAAGTTGTACTACTCATCCTGAAAAACATTTTTCATAATGTAGTCTGTAATTTGGAGACTATACTATAACAAAGCCTGAGTAACAAACTGAGCGTATGGTTTTTGAAAGATGTGGGCATCTGCCAGACACAACAAACAAACAAGACAAACAGTAAAAAATATATAAGAAAAACATAAAACTGTCAAGTTCAGCCTCATTCTTTTGAAATCTTGTTGTTTTACATCATGTACATGAAGCACAAATACACTCAAGTCAAACATAAAGTCTCATTTTCAGGTATTTCTTTCAATAATCAACCGACTTATTCAGAGGTCAAAGTTTCTGGACTCAAAATATCACCCTATCCTACATCCTAGTTCAGATTACTAATGTAAAATCTGGGATTTTATGTCCTCATTGCTTCTAATATTTCTCCCTTTATTGTTAAGAAACAGATTTGTTAGCTCTTCTCTAAAACTTCTGTTTAGATAATAAGGTAATATTCTAAAATATGTGACTCCTTTGGCAGAGCCATAACCAATATTTTTAAATTACTGACAGACTAGACTAATATTTTGCAATATTTATTATTCATTGATTTGTTCTGTTATATTTCCTGTATCTGCTTAAATGGCGAATACCAACTGCCAATGAACAATACTGAGGACATGACCTCAGTGCTCTGCTCTTTGTACTTTGGTTTATGCAGTCACATGCTTGCCAGTAGTTTTATTTTGGAAGTTGAAACCGGAAATTGTGTCCTTCCCTATATTGTCTTTGTATCCCACTTGACCCAAGTCTGCAGCAGGACCTGGTGCTACAATTTAATAATAATGACAATGCACTCTGCAAACATGAGATGAAATGCTTCACAGTGGAGACAATTATGCACGACTAGACCTTCTAAAACCTTATCGATAGATTATTTTGATAGATACAATCTCCCATCTGACAGAACTGAAGCACCTGCAACATTTTTGTTTTAACTAGCACAGCAAGAGAGGGCAGCTCAAACAGTGTGGCTACAGAAATCTGTCTCCTACATTTTTAAACATGGGTTTACTAAAGAATTGATGGAGGAAACAGTTAATATTTCTATTTCTGAAGAAAAATAATTTCCAGGTTGGTTCTTGCAGTGTTTACTGACAAAAGAGCAAATCACGAGGTAGAATCAACCATCATGGCTCAAAAGGCTGCAAAAGGGTATCAAGTACCTTTGAATAACTATTTAAGCTATCGTAATAATGTTTTATGAACCAAAGTGATATTAAGACTGGCCTTGGAAATTGAAAATGCATGAGATAACGTTACAGTTAGACTCAAGATTTCTGAACTTTTGCCAACTGTGCATGATTTAAAAATATGGTCACAATAGGAATTTACCTCCATGATCATAGATGGGGAGAAATTCAGCTATCCACAGTCAGACTGTTATCAGGTACTGGCAGCGAATGCACTTGACTCTGCAAAAGAGATAAACAGAGATGCCATGTCTTCTTTGAGTGGATATTTCCACATAGCTTATCATATAAAGAGAGGAATCAGTCTGCATTTGGTATTAAAGCAACTTTTGTACACATTAAATACATACACACGTACTGTACATACAGGTTGTGTTGTGATTGTGCTGGAAGTATTCCTTCCTTAAAGAAAATGTAAACTTCATGTAAAGTCTCCGTATAAGGTTAATATAAGCTGTAAGAAATAAGAATTTAGACCAGGAGGGTGGGTGTTTACAGCCTCAAGACCCCACAGACAGGACAGCACACCGTGAATGAAAACCACTTCCTGACAATGAAATGGAACAAGGGGAAAGAGTAGAGAGCAAACATTTTTCACTTGAACTCTCCTTCAGTCAGACAAGCGTAGCTTGGGCTATTGTTTGCTGTGGAGAGGATTAACAATGGACACAAAAACTGGTCAATGAAGCATGAAAAATGGGCGAATAAAGGGCCCACAGCTCTAAAGACAAATAAATCTTAACTCCCACCATGCTTATTACTATTACTATATTCATTACTAACTGTATTCCTGGTTCACAGTGTACACCTGTGATCAGGTGGTGCCCTTTAAACTACCACTCTGAAAGCGAGACGGCAGTATTAATGTTCAGCAGACCTGCTGCAGCAATGAATCAAGGTCGTTGAGGTCAGACAAACTGAATGAATTCATTGCAAGTTAAACCTTAAAATGAAATAAAGCGTTCAGACTTCATGTCCAGCTGGATTTGCTTCATCGGCTCAAAGCTTCAGTTGTCCTTCTTATTTCATTCAGCAGGTGGCAGTGAAATACTGACAATATTTACATTTCACACCATTCATCAGTTTTCCTCTGAGACTCGGCAGCATGAGGTGGGCAGACCTCTGAGGGTCCTCCCTTAGTCTGAGGTGTAGGCCCACTGCTCGGTGTTGCACAAAAGCAGCCAAAGCAGACTTCTAAGAATGTGGATAAACCTGGTCTGAGTTGTGAAACATAAATCAGCTTTCTGTTTTCTCTGCATGTCCCTGAATCTGCTTGGTCACTTTGAGTCTTTGTGTTTCTATTGTTGTTATTTGGTTCTCAAATCCTTATTTACCACATTATCTTGCAAACCATTATTACCCAGGTGATCAATTACAATAAGCAGAAACAGAACAATTAACAGTGTTGAGATGATGGTTTTAACTGAGCACAAGTGGCTTCATACTAAAAGTTTTGATTATAGGCGTCTCAGCTCCTGTTGTGGTTTCCTCCTGCCAAAGAGTCACAAGGCGGTGTAAAAGTAATATAAACATCTTGAGCTTTTAGTATAATGAGTGAGATAAACTCAGTAACCTCACAGCACAGCACAGCGACCTTTAACCTGAAAAAGACCTGCCTCATCAGCCAGATTGACTTTAACATTATTGTCTAAAACACACCATGTCATTCCGGACCATCATTTGAAGTCAACCGAGACGTCAGGCGCTTGTCTGTTTGCTCTACACAGAAGTGTACAGTGATCATGGTAGAGGAGCTTATGCCTGCAATTTTCTTCAAACCTTATTCACTTTTCCTCATGAGAAATTAGTTGAAAACTCTTACAAGCTGCATGTGAAAGAGGCTTTGGTTACTCAAGATGTTGGTCACAATGGTCCGAGCAATCAGCCAGAGCTCAGCCTTCACCAGTGCCAAGTCATCCTTACCCACAAGTGTGACTGCAACAGGATGCTGGGCGCGAAATTTCAATTTCATGGCTGACATGTACATGTGAAGGCTCAGGCCCGCCTGCCGTCTGCTTTCAGTTGTAGGAACTCATTACTAGAATGCAAAGCATAAGGAGGTCGAGCTTTATGGACGTACAAATACACCTCTTGGTACCTGTGTACAAATATGTAATGTGCTCTTGTAACCAGATTGCTTATAAGGAGAAAAATGTAAAAACACAAATGTTAAGTCGCAAAGCTAAAACTACATTTTCCTCCAAGGCATAAAGTGGCCATTTTGTCTGAAGAACAAGCAGCTTGCATGGAGTGCTGCCAAAGGGCAAACCTGGACAAAAGAATCAGTGTGATTTGAGAATTAACTATAAATCTGGAGAGGACAAGACTTAGTTTGTATGTCACATTTACACTGATCCAGACAAACATTCTGCGAGGCATGCATGGTATCTCACTTACTATATTCCTAATTAGCAATTATTGAATTTCGACATTCTGAGAAGTGTTATTTCTGTGTTTCTGGAAAGTAAACAATAAGCAAACTCTAAATGCAAAACAACAGTTTTATTGCAATACACAGGACTTCTTTCTTCTGCTGAGCTCATTGCCTGCCAGGCACATCAACACAAGGGGGACAGGCTGGCACCAGAATACCATAAATGTACGTCGTGAAGTGGGTGAAAAGATGATAGTCATTGAGCCCACCTGCACTCAGGTAGGCCACATGCTTGTCCAGAGATCACTTGTCTTCAGCCGTTTTAATTTAAAACATAAACAGAGGCCTACCCCAAGCAAAAAACAAAGAAAGGCATGTTGTCAGACAAAGCAAGCAATGAGGACAAAGCAGAAAAGTACCTGCACAATACAATTGCATAAAATCAAAATGGAATTTCTTTAAGGAAGCAGAAACATTTGGAAGTAAACAACTGCATTCATCTTTGTCAATTTTTGGCATCTTTCCTTGAACAGAGGTTGTGCTCCGACAGCCGATTAATGCTAGACACATGTTGAAATGCGGAGAAAAACAATGAAAGAATCATTCATGAGAAGGCAAGAAAGGTGAAAAATGCTGAGCTGATTATAAGGCTTCCGATTATAGTCAATAGTTGTAGTTTAACATGTATTATTTTGATAAGTGGCATAACATGAGGTTTTATGTAGGCATCCAATAATGATCTGGCGACTAAAAACAGCGGCACTAGTGGAACTCCCTGAAACATTTTCCATTGTTGAGAAGAATGATTCACCCCCTCCTGACTGAACAATTACACTTTAAGGTTTAAAACAGGCACCCTGAAGTCTGAACAAGTCTGCGTGCTGGATTTTCCCCAGATCATTTGAATCTTGGACTCTTTAAAGCTGAACATTGTACAAGCACTCCAACATCTAAACCATTCTTGAGATGCAAAAATCTTTTTTAAATGACAATTGTGCCTTAAACTAAACTACATTTAAACAAGCTGAAACAGAGTGAAAACAGTAACCGCAATTTTGAGACTAAACAGTGTCACAGTTACAGTGATTAGGTTCTAGCTCGCTTGTTGATTGATTGACTGATGATTGTATGATTGGTATGATTGCAGGTTTCAATGCAGAACAGGAGGAAGTGGACAAAGAGCTGGGAGTCAGAAATAGGGCTGAAAGTGCAAGATGTTGAGAACAACGTATTTGACCAAGACGTTGGCGCAAGAAACAACATTTTCTGGTCTGAATTAGATGTACAGGTGAAAGAACTGTGAGGAGAGGGGTGTTGGAATGAGAGAAGATTAACAGGGGAGCAGACAAGACGTGTATGGACACAAACTGGGAGGAGTGGTGTGTTCAGCTCAGTAGAATACCACGCTAGACTTTCCTCCTGGGGGGTTCAGGACCCTGTTGTGAGAACGAGGCTTGGGTCCCAGATGAGGCTCGTGATTCTTCGGCTCAGTTTCATCGCTCACTGGTGGTGGTGGTGGCGGTGGTGAGGAAGAGGAAGGAGCGGGCTCAGGCTCTGCGGGGGCTGAGACAGGAGCAGGCTCTTCCTTGACTGGCGTCGGAGCTGGAGAGGGAGCTTCCTCCTTCACCACCTTCACCACGGGTTGGCTGACCTTGACTTCGGGTGCTTGGAGGTGGGAAAAAAAGGTCTTACAGAAGTGCCAGATATAAAAACATTAACACTTATTTTCACTTTTAATACCTAGTAGAAATCATCTTTCCAGAGTCTGTAGAGATCTCAGTGGAATGGCCTTAAATAGACACATTTTAAATGTCCTATTTCAAACCTAAAGGCAACACTTGACATTTTTAATTTGGCAACATAACAATTAGGTTCCAAACTTAAAACGCAATTTTCATTAACCATTCAATGTGGAGTGGAGGATCAAAAGGAAAGGCTGTTCATTCAAATTGGTCTAACCTGTTAATTAAAGGGATACCCAACTATATTCTAATTAATGTACTTTCAGTGCTACATTGAGTAGAATGACTCAGTGTAGGAGAAATATCCCAAAGAGTCCACATCCACATTTTCCTTCCTATGCAAAAACACTCACCTGGTGATTCAGGTTCAGGTCCCACACTTAGATTGTCCTGCAGAAGATTAAAGATAAGGAGATTTCTCAGTGTGAAATATATAAAAGGATGTCTTTGTGTTACTTGAATAAAGCTCAAATTCCCTGCAATTTCCAAGACCAAAGGTCCTCTCTGATGCATTTTGAAGTGCCAGTATTTATTAAGCCCCAAGCAAGACTCACCTGGTAAAATAAGGGAAAGTGAAAATACTAAAGCTGCATCATGTAATGTGGCTGAACACAACATTTCATCTGTGATCATACTCAGCTCTGTCACATGTGCTCTGGGGTACAGGATCAAATGAGTCATAGCTAGGAAGTGACCATCACCCACGCTGTGAGTGGTTTCAATGTATTTGGGCACAAATTGTATGAAATAAGTAAAGCTTATTTTAATTTTCTACTTATCATTTTGGACTTATGTGATAAAGAAATGATCATTAATACAGTTGATATAGATAAGTTTCCCTGACCTGCCAGCAAATAACACGCACGTTAACATTTAACTGTAAAAAAAAAAACAAAAAAAACCTTCAAAACACTCCACTTTCCCAGGTATGATAAACACCTCACATGTCTTTTCTAGGGTTTCCAGAGCTGCAAGTAAACAGCCGTATGGAATACAAACACTATTACCAATCTCGACAAGTTTACAGAAAAATGATAAATCAGCTGTTTTCTTAAAAAATACCTGTTTGGAATTTCTGTCACGGCTGAGATTATTGCAAAAGATTCAGCAGTCTAAACCAACAATGCTCTGGTTGCACAAGTACTATTGACCTGTGGAGAAGACTGATTGATACACAAGGATATGCGACACGGTTGCTGTGCTCTTCAAGTCTTACAGGATAAAATATGGCACGTTTCTGGGCCCTAGCTGCACAGTGGTGAACGGACAATGAATATATGTTTATTATATACTTTAAAAGCTTTATAGCAGGCGTGTTCATTGTCAAGAATCGGAGGTGAAAAAGAATTTTAAAAAATAAAACATATGTCAGAGTCTAAAATATAGGTATGTGGCTTACCTTTGGTTTATTTGGGTGGCTTCGGCATGGGCTTTGCACAGGTGCACTTTCTGCAGCCCCAAATATGTTGCTGGTTTGTCCACCTGGAGGCATGGGTTTCTGTGGCTGAGCTGGTGCTTCAGGCTCCCCAAATATTCCACTACTCTTCCCACCTACATAAAGCATTACCAAGATGTGTGTTTAGTTTTGAAGCTCAATCATAAAGACACAATTTATTTTTGATGCCAGTGAACTGCACAGCCTCATTTGTTGGTTCTGCAGGTCTACGACACTGTAGCAGAATGTAAGAAATACTTTGGCATATGAATAGAGCTTCATTGTGTCTACTTATCCTTCAGCCCTATGCAAATTATAGTGTCATATACTGTACACACACTCCACCCAGCAGTCCCTGTATGGAAACATTTTTTTCAACGGCAGACTGGACTGAAACATACTTGACAAAACCAAATATTCCACAAAATCTGGAGGTGGATTTCACATCCAGCAAAGAGAACAGTGATGGTGCTTATGTCGAAATGATCACATTATAGTGACAGTTTTCACACCCTGGACTTTGATAGACGCTTTGACTGGCGTGCCACAGCACATCCATTAGAGAAGCAGGTCTGACCTGGAGGATTGGAGCGTTTGGGGACACTCTGGGGCTGCTCTGCTGGAGCAAACACTTTAGAGGCCATCTTATTAGGTCTTCTTGATGGTGCAGCATCATCTTCATAGCCGCCAAACAGGTTACTGGAGCCACCACCAGGAGGCTGCAACACCCTGCAGAACATGAAAGAATATAGTATCATTTTTATAAGATCCTATCCAATTTATTTATCAAGATCAACTACATTGTGCAAGTGTGGCCTGATAAAGACTTCAGAGATTTCAAACAGATTTTTAACTGATTTATTTGGGATTAATTTCTCTAAATCTTAACAGATTGTATATACTCATCGGATGTATTAAAGTTAACACCTATCAGAGCATGTTAATCCTTGCCGGATTAAAGCGTGGACAGTGATGTGAATGTATTACAGTCATGGAGGATTATATTTCACTTATCACTGTGACAAACATGATGTCATATTTTTGTTCTGCCACACAAGGAGGACAAGCAGAAAATAGCAGGTAACTTAGCTAAAAATATGTTACAGTGCAGCCGGCAGCTTAAGCCAACACAGCTAAATAACAGGTTACTTGATTATATGCCGAGGAACGGCGCCATGCGTCTGAAAACTCTTTAATTTGTGAGATTTGACGCTGTATTATTTCACGCTATTAAAAGCCACAGCACGTGAAGTCGATAATTTAAGGTAGCTGACCCAAGAAGTGACACTTCCGAGACACTGGGAGGAAACCGAGCCTGCTTTAACCAGAACAATGTGGCCACAACGCCGAGGATGGCGAGTACAAAGAGGAGCAGCCTGTAGTGGCTTTCACACTTCCGCAGCAGACAACGCCTGGTTGGTTAGCTTAACAGGCTAATTCTTCACTCTTAAGTTTGCTAACACAAGATAACTCGAACCGAGCTAGCTGCTGTCCAGCTGCCACGCAGATATTTGGGCTAAGTGACTTATGACATCGCTGAGTGTTAGCGCCATGTTTGAAGACATTAGCAAAAAAGAAAAGGTGACGTTACAAAAGGCTACGAAGGGCTCCTGTCACATAACGTTAACCTACATTGAGACACTAGCTGACCGTCCGACTACAACACTCGGTTTAAGACGCTGGAGGCCATTTCTGTCACACACAGCCAAGCTACACGACTACATATTCTTCACCTTGAACTTGTTTTTGTACCAGTATCCAACCCTTGAAACATGTTCGTCGAAGTCATAGTGGTTTTTGTTTTGAGCCTTCAAGTTTCCGAAGACAACTTCGTCAGTTTGCCAACTGGACGACCAGCAACTTCCCCCAGCCTGAGAGTCCAACCAAACTCCGGAGTGAAGAATTTCAGTCCACCCAACTGTGACACAGAGGAATATAACTGGTCCGCTGCCAGGCTGCTGATTGAAGCGGTGCGCTCGTTTCAATACACACGACATCCCTCCAGCAAGGAAATGAACTAGTAATCCATTGCGGCGAGCTCTTTTTAAGACAAATCTGTTATTTGGTCACAGCAGCACTGGTGCCGCTGTCTTTAGAGTTAAATTTCATTTCTTCACTTGTTAAATACCTGTCTAATTTCAGACAAGACGCTAAACTCCTCCCCGCCGGTCTATCAATGAGTCATGAAAACAAGCGAACCCTTGCAGCACACTGGTATGTGTCGCTTGTTTTTATCACCGGGAAGTCTGGCCTGAGTCTGAGGGAGCAACGCAAATAAAAGTGCAGATGCCGTTGAATCAGAAGCCGTTTGTGTCGTGTGGTGTGTGCTTTCTGGCTGGTGTGTTGTAGCCATGGTTTTAGTCTGTGTTTTACAGCCGTAAATATCAAGCTCTGATTTAACTCAACCGGCTGATTTTCGGCGTACGCCAGGAATGAATTCAAGCGCGTCCTCTAAATTCCACATTTTGATTTGATTTTCAAAATGTCAGTCACTTTATGGGCGGAACTTCTTTTTAGAGCGCCAAAACAATCCAAAACGGAGATCAAATGTCGTTGAAACGACATTACATAACTGAGCGAAATGTTATTTTATTGGAGAGTGAGGTCGTCTTTAAACTTTAAAAACCCATATCGGTAAACTTACACGGTATGACAGGAAGAGAACGGCGATTGGTTCTTAGCAGGGCCTCTCTCTCTACCAATTGGTGGAGCCTCCTGTCAATCAAATTCTAACCGTCGTCCTCGTGTATTTCTGACCAATCACAGCGTTTGTTTTCCAGTTGTAGTGGGCGTGTCTATGCGCGTGGTTAATCGAACCGCAGGAACTGTCATCGGTAACAAGCTGGACGGCTGCCGCCAGCTAGCGATGCTAGCCTGTGTGTCGACTGGGAATACCACCATCAGGCTTCCACTTCAGGTAAACTGTGACAGCGGTGTCCAACTAACAAACTGTTTTAGGCTCTGCTTAACGTAATCATCATGTTACAAGCAGCTTTTGTAACGTTATGTATGACTGTCATGGCGTTAACGTTAGCTAACGTTAGCCAACAAGAGCAGCCATGCTAGGTACCACGTTATGTATGGAGGCCACTCTTGTATACATGTAATACAGTTTACTACAACTAGGTTAACGACCACTGTTAGTATACATACATTACAATAGTGCTACATTACATTTCTAAAGTTACGTCAACCTTGTAGAATAGTACCAGACAAGTGGTTAGACTACTTCAGTCATCACTAGTCACCAAGGACTGTAACATTGCAGGGAAAATATGTAAGTTAATGTAAGTCTATGGAGTGGATTTCAGTGTGTTGCTGTCAGACTTTAGATTCATCTGAGTGTCTGAGAAACCTGAGTATAAATTAAATAGTAGTTACATTAATCTATTATTATTATTACAATTACTTGAAGTTAAGCTCTCAAGAGGACAAGTACATGTTTATAAACTTTACAAGTGGTTTCACTGGTGTTTAGGTCAGATATATTTTGTGGCTGATGGAAGTTGTCTGAGATTTAGCTTTTAGATGACACAGAAAGGGGATTTAAAGGCTGTGTCGGATTGTTAAAAAGGGAGGGTATTCCTCATCACTTTCATACTCAAGCTGCTCATCTGCAATGAACCTTTCTTTGTTCTAGCCTTCTGCTGCTGTCATTCCTCTACGCTGCCACCCCTCTGAATGCTCATCAATGAATAGTTAGTAGATACCAACTGAGTAAACACAATAGCCAAAAGATGTGGAGTTTACTCATTAAAGCATTATTTTACAAATGCAATACACCAGGTCCTGGTGTGCACTGGGCACAGAAAGCCTGGTGCTGATTTTGAAGTATGATTAATTATTAGTACGAGGCGACAGTGATGTGAGCAAATGCAGCATTGTCACAAAGCCTTACAATATTGCAGGATGTATCTGAAAGAAAATAGTTTTTCAGGCATAATTTCTGGAGGCGATGGTGACGTAGTGACAAGCAAAGTCCACTTTGCACGCAGGTTAATAAAAGTATCTTTGCGTATCAATTAAAATGAGCTCGACCGACTGGGGCGATAGACAATTACCCTTCAGTGCATGCAGCGGGTATCTGTTATTTGTCTGTGGTTTTGTAGTTTTATTTCTTGTTGCAAAGAGGCATTAAGTAATGTTGTTGCTGAGAGAAAACAGTTGAACTGCGCAGAGAGTTCAGCTCAGTCGAAGCGAGAGCAAGGAGAGGGCAGAAAGCGGAGAGATCGGTCTCGGTTTTATTATGCTCAATTTGATCAGCATTTGCCAATCTAACCGGTCGGACTCATGGTGAAGAGAAAGAAGACGTCGCCCACTACCGAAGAGCATGAAAATGGGTAAAACAATGTTTGAAATAAACACTTTATTTAGAGGTCGAATGCACCGAGGGGTTTCGTTGTCGTTTCTGCAGGGCGCTAAACTGAAAAGCGCTCGCATTTGAATTTAGTTCAAATTCAACCTAAAATATTGCCAATTTGAGCCGAAAGACACTTGGTTAAACACTACCGTCAGTTACTGAACTATTTTGGTTGTTGAATATAATTAATCTCAAGACGTTAAATGCATATATTTGGTGTTGTTTTGTCGGGACTGGAGAGGGGATTTGAAACAAACAGCGGCGGCCATGTTGAGAGACAGTGAACGTCGTCTTTAGAAGTTAATTTCGCACAACGCTTTGCTCCTAATGTGACAATTTTCCCCTGAATGTGCTTTGGCAGCATGACACTGGGCTCCAGGGAGGGGATCGGTGTCGATGGGAGGAGGAATCCGTCCAGAAAGCCCGAAGGTTGCGACGAGGAGGAGAGCGGAGAGCAGGCGAGCGAGGAGCGCAGTACAAAGGGAGACGACGGAGTGGAAATTCTTAATCCATCAGCCACGGGTCTCAGCCCCGGTTCAGCTCCCGTCCTCCCCGCCTCTCCACCGAACCGAACCGGGCTAGGCTCGACCCAGCATCCCCAGACCTCAGCGGAGCCCGCCCCTCCGTGTCACGACCAGCATCATTTTCTCCGATCAAGCGTTCGACCTCCGAGCAAACGGATCCGGAAGGATTCAATCGGCTCTGCCATCAATGGACATGGCGGGGCAAAATCGAAAGGTACCGTAGGTGACCGGCCCGGGGGGAAAGTGTGCATAGGTGGGATTAGCAGGGGGTCTGCTCACAGTTGCGTCGGCGCCACAGTGTTTACAGTTTGTTTACGAGTGATGGCTACACTGATGCTGTTTTTGTTGCTGGTGTGCACTCCCTCAGGGCCACTGGCTGGGTTGTGCTCTGGGTAGATTTCTGGCTGCCTCAGCCCAAGTTGCAACACCATCCTGTGAACCATTTCTGTGAGAAGGAGCAGAGCCACAAGGCAACACTTAAATATCAATTAGGATGTCGTCTGACTAGTTTCAGTTGCAATTTATTTGGAAAGTCGCCATTAATGGTTTAAAAACACAGGTCTGTCAAGACTGGTATAATGAAGTGAGTGTTGGTTTTACACTTTGGTACTTTGGCATGGAACTGAGGACAGGGAGCTAATACAGAGAGGGTGCATTGTTATTCTAGAGAGCTGCTCATGCTTTAATTTATTTTTATGCATTTATTTATTTTTCAATAGGAAAAAGCAGGATGATCTATTGTCCTCTGCCAACAATTTTATGATCCACCGATCCAACCAATTGGTGAATTAACATTTTGAGTACACATGCCAACGCAAAACAATGTTAATGCAACAATCGACTAAAATGGCAGAGTGGTGCATTCTCATTTTAGCAAATCACAGACACTGTCAGTGGTGAATTGAAATAGTTTCACTGTGTGTCAGAACAAACAACTAAAGCTAGAGATGACTTTAGGCTCTCGGGATGGATGTTTCAACACCGAGGTATTGCCTCATCGATGAGTGATCCCAAATTATGATAAACATGAACCGAGCACTGGCTTGATTAAATGCATCTGTGTAAATGAGGCTTCTCCTCTTTGATCTCCTTACCACCAATCTGACAAGACTCAAAGAAAGGTGGGGCAGCAGGACCATTCAGTAGGTTTGTGAACTCACAGTTCTTGTAGTGGCTTCTGCTCTTTTGTTGTTAAAGTGCAACTCCACCAACCAGAAACCTGTACATTACTCATTTTGTTTCCTCACAGATTTAGTGATGACTTATTACTGACTAGTTTCACTGTGTTTTAATTAATCTGCAGTGACATTGTATAATTTTTTTTCTTTCGTAAAAATGAGCTGGACTCAGATCAGACAAAAGTAAACATTTAAAGTATATTGCTATATAAGTGTGTTTTGACAGGCATCACTGATGATACCTCTGATGTCTTTCGTCGTTGTTGTTGTAAAGAGAAAGAGACTGTAATTGTTTGATCAAATTTATATTTAGATAGTTGTTGACCACTCGACCAACAAAGCCCCACTTATTTTGATATGCTGCTATGTTGGTTCCCATCTATTTTAAAAGAGAGACTTCTAGGATTTTGCCTATAAGCCACACAAATTTGCAATTGTAAATTAACACCTATTTTGGCTCAAAATCCACAGTCATCCTAACAAAGTGCAGTAATACAACAGCAACTGCCTCTGCGTTTGTGTTAATGCCTTCTGGCACAGTGCTCTGTGCAGGGTAAACTTGGCCATTGGAGCCCACCACGAGTTGGTTTTGGACCCGTGTACAGTGGACCTGGCCGTAGGGACTGATTGCTTTCCTGCCTCCTTGCCAGAGCTGAACCACAGAGGGGGGAGGCTCTGCAGGTTTTGCAGTGTAATGGCAGTGGGTGGCTTTGTGTGCATGTATTTTAACATCTTCCAAACCACACTTCCCAGAACTACAATGGTGTTTTCTTTCCATGCTATACAAAACTGCCAGGACAGTCAATCAAAACATTTGGCTCAATCCTTACATTTTTTTTTACTCTGATATTTCACTTTTGTTGTGTTTCATGACTGATGGATTTGTGGGCTCCCCGGCTTTCTGTGTAACACAGGGGCAGAGAATGGCTCTTCCTCCCAAGGAGCAGTGGGACAGTCGGGGCCTGTGGCTGGGTCCACAGGGGGAGTCTCCAAGGCCTCCAAGGGCCAAGGGTCTGCTGAAAAGGAGGAGCAAGCCGGTAACCAGAAGAGGGCCCGTCGGCAGTGGGAGTCTTGGAGTGCAGAGGACAAAAACAGCTTTTTTGAGGGGCTGTACGAAGTAAGTGGTAGAACCAAATAGATGGCCACTACCTTATGTGGCATAAACGTTAACTTAAAGCGCTGGCATCTATGTTATGTATCACAGGATACCGCACACATAGTTAACATTTGTCCTCATATGTAACATCTTAATCTAATTTCTACTCCCCTGGTGTCCAGCATGGGAAGGATTTTGAGGCTATCCAGAACAACATTGCAATGAAGTACAAGAAAAGAGGCAAGCCAGCCAACATGGTGAAGAACAAGGAGCAGGTCCGCCACTTTTACTATCGGACCTGGCACAAGATCTCCAAACACATTGACTTTACCAATGGTGAGCTGCCCTTTGTCTTTGTCACCTAAACAGGTGGGATTTTACTGAGTCTCACTGAAGGTTGGAGGGTAGAAAAGTATTTGTTTCTGTGAGACGGAGCTCCATATTTAACATCTCTTTTTACAATATTAATCTGTGATATGAACCATCTCATCTTGTCACAATTATCCTGTTATGTCCATTAGAGCTGTCTTGAAGAGGTAACATGGAGGCTGTGTGTCCAGGTGTTGAAAGGGCCTTTAGATTATATTGTTCACTCAGTTTGTCATGCTGTGAAGGCAAATTTAGCTTATTTCACACAAGGACAAGGCTTAGCTGTTCAAATCTAGTCAACCAGTTAAAATATCTCAATTTGTTTGCGTTGAAATGGTGTTAGTGTTGTGAATTTGTTTTAACAGTGCCTCTTAAAACAGTCACTGTCATGGCAAAAAACCCAGACTTAATAGTGTTAATCAAGAGAATGTGAATATCAATTTCTAATCTAATCCAGGACAATTTTCTTTAGTCTCACCCTGATGTCTATGTAGCACTTTGTTAAGCAGGGAGACCTTCTCCCAAACAATATGTCAAAAAGCTCTCCAGATAAGTGCTTTCCAGTACAAAAAGTCCTCAGTGTCACAGTTGTGTTATCTTTATTTAGCAAACACATGCCTCCTGTGTTGCTGGTTGCAGCACTGTTGTGACTTGTGCCACCTTTCCTTCTTAGCGTACTCCAGAGTGCTGAAGAAATCCTCCCAAGAACTGTACGGCCTCATCTGCTATGCCGAGCTCCGAAAAAAAGTTGGAGGATGTAAGTGAAGGCTGTACATGTGCTTGAATGCTTTTTAAAGTTGTTTGGTGTGTGTGTTTTTTTTTGCTGTTAGCTTGGGACACAAGGGATGTAATTGAACACTGCATGCTCCCAGTCATGGGGGACAGCTGCTCTTGAGGGACGATGTCGTAAACGTCTCTCTGGCTTTGTGTTTTGTCTTCGGCAGTAATGGATGATAAGAACGTGGCAAAGCTCAACGAACTCATCCAGCAAGGGTAAGTCTGCTGTAAAAGTGAAAGAAAGCGTAGCCCACTCACTCTGTTTTCAAATTGTATATTGAATAACACAAAGGGTGTATTTGCATGAAACCTCAAGGACATTTAATTGTCATTACACAACACAGGGTTGTACAAAGAAATGGAAGATGTGCCACACACAGAACAAATCATCATTTCTATTCAATTCAAGAAAAGCACATTAGCAACACTAACATTTAACAAGTAGACTTCTAACATCACTGAGCGATATTTAAAGGGGATCTTTCAATATATTGTTTGATATGGTACAATACAACTTAGTGCATGGCTAGTGTATTTAAAAATGCTTTTGTTTTTTGTCTACTACTTGTAGTGTAATGTGATCCAGAAAGTTTTTTTCTAAAAAACACCCTGAGGATTTCATTGTTATTCTGTCTGTTTGAGCAGGGCCACCACTGTACGCTCCAAAGGGAGGAACTTGCGAATCAAAGCGCCCATGTGTCGTGCACTGAAGAAACTTTGTGACCCAGATGGTGAGCATGTGCATGCGCAGGCACCCAACGCATACTATACAAACGAATTAAACAAACATCAGCGCTGAAAATATAAACCACAGCGTTGGCGAGGGACATGGTTTGTGGGGGCGGGGTTTTGGCAATAACAATGGCAGCGTGTGGGCTAGTGGTTTCCATGGTAACTCTGTGGGAGCAAAGTGAGGAGGAGGAGGGAGATGGTGGAGATGAATGGATCTGACTGGCTGCCACCTACCCCTCTGTTCAATAACAGACACTCAGCAAACTTTGAGAAACCAGTGTTTATTTTCAGTATTTTGCAGAAAATCTTGGCAAATGGCCTCGTCCTGTTTTGTTCTGTTCCTCTTCAGCACCATTAGTTTTGATTTCTGTGTTTTTGTTCCATGATAATCCATTAAGCATGAAACTTTGCAAGAAGGCATACTCAACTCTTCAGCACTGCCAGCTGTAATGCACATTTCACGTTGAACACCTGACCTTTCTCCTCAGAGAGCTTTATTTGTGTTTCTCACTGTGTCCTCATTTCCCTGCAGGAGTGAGTGATGAGGAGGACCAGAAACCAGTGCGTCTACCCTTGAAGGTGGCAGTGGAGCTCCAACCACGAAGTAACCACTCCTGGGCCCGCGTTCAGAGTCTAGCCCACAACCCTCGCCTCAGGTCAGACATGCCTGTTAGCTAATGTTTCAGAGGAATTCATCACCAAAAGTCATTGTCAAAAGCTTCCAGTAACAATCAGTATACAGCAACATCAATATCACCTAAAATCCATGAAAATTTAGTTGGCATTCTTGTTCGTCTAAGTTTGTTATTAGACTGAGCTAGAGCTGTTGCAAACAGGATCTGTTGTGAAAACTTCTTATAGGTGCATTCAGAGTGCTCTGATACCTGACATTTGAGTTTGATAGTTTTCAATGAAAGAAAGGACAAATTCACAAACATCAATTTTTGTCATTCAAAAACTTTCTCTTTTTGTGTCTTTTCCAACACAGGATGGTTGTGGAGCTCCACAGGAAAGTCTCCAGCCTCATTGAATATCTGAAACAGAAGTGGGCGTACCATGACCAGCGGATTGTATCCTTAAACATCATATAGTTAGCAACTTCATAGAGCAGTCTTGATTGCATTTCAGTTTAGAATAAGTGTGAGAGAGGCGTAACAAGTCTTTGATCCAAAGTCGTCATGTGACAATGCAGAACAGTGAGCTTTAAAAAATGTTCTTATAAGTAATTAATCTTATCAGCTAATGGTTTGATAAGATGATTGATAACAGTGGTTGTGTTGAGTCCTTGACACTGGCTCTTCAGCTCAAGAGTCTTAGGGAGAGGGAGGCTCTGGAGGGCGGCCAGTCCAGCACAGCTTCTCCCTGCAAAACCCAGCAGGAGGAGCTCTTTCTTTTCCCAGCCGAGAGCAGCACCTTGACCACACTGCCCGGTGTGGCACGCGTGGTTCACTCCAAGGCCTCCTGCACTGTACACTGGCTAGAGAGCGGCAAGAACCGGCCTAATGCCAAGGAATTACCAGCTGCCCAGATTCTGGGTATTCACACGGCTCCACCACTTCGGACTGGCACCAAATCTGGACGGGGCGGCACCGCTGCTGCTGCTGCTGGAGGTGGTGGTGGTTCAGTGACTGTGTTGGGTGATGGTCGACGAGCTGAGCCTCTTAACCCTGAGCCTTCACAAGACAGTTCTACAAAGGTAGAGGAGAAAAGACCTCAGTCTGTTTGTGTCCCTGCTTTGTCTCAGCACACTGTGGCTCCAAGGGAAGAGGGAACTGGGACGGGACCCTCTGAGGGGGGAAAAACCTGTACTGGCGTGGAGGCCAGTGGTGGTTTAGCAGTAGCCAAAAGCATAGAGAGGTTGTGTAGTGGTGCAGAAAGCTCATCAGAGCAATGTAAGGAGGAGCTGAACACGAGCACCTCTTCCCCAGAGGCCAACCAGACTCCTCCAGCCAAACCTCCAGTGAGTGGTTCAGAGGAGGGAATGTCACAGGGCTCTGCACCGGCAGCCAAAGAACGAGTCGTTGAGCAGATCAGAGAGGAGGGCTGGAGCACCCGCGACGCAGAAAACGTCACCCTGGCCGAGCTGTACCTGATGTTTGGGAAGCCTGGCAAGCTGCAGCTGGAGTATGAGTGGCAGCCCATTGCAGTTCCTTCCAACAACCAAGAAAATGGACAAGCCTTGGCTCAGCCCAAGCCCAGCAGGACAAACCGAGTACTGCGTTGCCTGCTCAAGCTGGTTGCCACTGAAGTCAACCCTAAACCTTTGGTAGGGATTCGCTGTTACTTCTCACAGTGTTGTTGCTGGTTGCTAGATACCCATTTTAATTTGTATTTGGTGCCATAATTTTTTTGTGTTAAACAGTCAAAAAAGGGTACAAGAGTGAAGACATGTAATTTTATGCATCCCAGTAGCATAGCTGAAAAACGCAACAGTACATGTGCTGTAGAGCAGATGGTGTTAATGATGCGTCTCCACCTCCAGGCACCAGAGCTGTGCTCCACAGCGACATCACCATTAAAGACCCAACCGGAGGAGCAAAATCAGGCCCTCACACCTCCAGGGAAGGGTCCCATAGCAGGCGTTCGCAGCCCAAGCTGTGGCCGGCAGCAGGCCTCTGTCAGAGGGGCCAGGTTACACATGCCAAATGCTGGAGTCTCAGGTACTTGTTGGTCTCTCTCACATACTTTAAAGCTCCATTATATGCGCAAAATGTTTCCGTCATATCAGAATTGCAGCTGCAGTCTTGAGCATTGTAGCTACTTGGTTTTTGTATTACAAAATCTTGTTTGTGTTTTACTTGATTTGATATTCAACAAAATATCAAAGACGAGTGAGGATGCTTTATAAAGACCCACAAAGCTGCTTTTCTGATTTATGGGACATGGGGGGGGGTTGCTGATATTACTGTGATTGATTATGTGTGTGTGCTGATGGTGCTGTAGTTGTTTTAGTTTGATAATAGGAAGTTGCAATGTTGTGCAACTCCTTGATATGTGATTGTTTGAATACTTACTTTGTACACAATATTTTTCAGTATTATTAGAAAAGCCCAATACAAGTAAACTAGTTGCTTTTATGTGAGTGCTTGGAAATGAACACAAAGAATCACTGGATGCTGTTCAGTGAATTTAGACATTATTCTCAAAGTAATTTCCTTCCTCACATGACGCATCTTACTTATTCCCCTTCAGGTGGGCGAAACCTTCCCCGCTCTCTGCTGGGGTCGACTGCAGGCAGCGACTCAGAAGGCGGTGTGTTTGCAGTACCCACCACGCTGCCTCCCAACAGCTCTCGGCACAACAGAATGTTTTCCCCCAACAAGGAAGCTGAGCTAGCTCTCAGACAGCAGCTCGACTCCATCAGTGTAAGACAGATATGCGTTACTTTTTACACCAGTTGTACACAGACTAAGTTGGTGTTTCATCCACAAGAATATGCACAAATGTTACTGTGCTTTTTTTTTTTGCAGATGCAGTCAGATCTTTTCCTTTCTAGACAGAGAAAACCTCGGAACAGACAACTTCGGAAACCACTTGTAGTTCAGGTAAGAGACAAACAGAACTATTCTGTGCTTTCGCAATGAACACCATCTAAATTGCTTCGTACAGTTTAATGTAAACTGTCCCCGCAAATACTGCCCATCAGAGAACATGAAGGAAAAATAGTAGAAAATTTTGCATAAAAAATCTGTCATAATTTAAAAAATGTTGAATTTGTGTAAGAAGTGATGCAAGAAACTGTAACCGTATGTACAAGCTGTGTCCCAGTCCTCACAGTTGTCGGTGTTGGGGCTTTGATTGGGAAGGAGTTAAATGTTAACTTATTGTTTGCGCTGTAAATGTCTTTATAGTGTATCTCACTGCCATGTCAGTAGGCTAAAAGATAAACTGTACATGTAATTCAGTTGCCTCTGTTTCGTCCACAGCGAACACTCCTACCCCGAACTACAGGAGATACTCCTCAGCATGTCTGCTCCTTC
The DNA here is from genome assembly GCF_042242105.1 of Pempheris klunzingeri. Classification (NCBI taxonomy): domain Eukaryota; kingdom Metazoa; phylum Chordata; class Actinopteri; order Acropomatiformes; family Pempheridae; genus Pempheris; species Pempheris klunzingeri. The sequence continues at coordinate 13,890,173 of NC_092028.1, forward strand.
TCCATCCTCTCCAATTCCTCTGCCACAGGTACTCTATCAGGCCGCCTACATTAGAAATCTGTGTCAGCAGAAGACGGAAATGTTTATGTGATAGTACTTTTCCCCACAGCGTTGTGTAAAACTCTTATGCTACATCATTCTCGGGTTCTTGAGTGGTGTGCCTTTGAATAAGATTATTTATATGTTGACGTTGGTAATACACTCAGCTAATGTGCTCTCTGTACATAACAACATGTCAGGTCTCTTTTTAAACAAGAGCTCTGCTAATCTCTTGCTTGCTTCGCTTCCTGTTTCTTCCCGCAGGAACTGGATCCTTCCGGCCAATCCATACTCGCCTGGCTCCCTCCTCCCGCCCCGTCCTAACCAAAGCTTCCCCCGCAGCGTCCAGCTCTGCAGCAGCCAGCCAGCTCTCCAGTACGTAGTGCTTTTAATAAGTTATCTCTTTTTCTATTTTATTAAAGCCCTGTTAAATTCTAGATAGAGTATAATTTGTGGTACTGTTTAAGTTTTCAGTTCAGTATAAGTTTAACAAGAATAAAAAAATAAACGGCACGTAAAGATTCTTTTCTTCTTATTTTGAAGCTCTCCTTTAATTGGGTTATAAACTTATCATTTTATGACATGGTTCCTTCACTAACTGGGCTCAGCAAAACAGGATGTCTACATAAACAACAAAACAAAACTACATTTTTGACCTCTTAAATTAAAAGGAACCCTCCACATGACACTTAACTGATAGTTGGGGTTAGGGTTAGGGTTAGTTAAAGGCTTCATACGCACCACCAACAATATTCTTAAGAAATATGTTTCCTTATGTTTGCTTTACACCCATGTGATCTCTGACAGTCAATGTGGTTTTACTCCTTTGCGCAGGGAAAAAACACGAAAACAACATTCTACACCTACTCACTCTCAGAGGAAGAGCTTGCTTTTTCCATTACTCCAGCTTTCATTTTTTGTATTCAAATTGTTGTTGAGGTCCACGTTCACATGCTAGTCTCAGTTCCTGTTCATACGCATCAGGTATGTGCTGATGTGACAAATCCCTTGTGTTTCTAAACTGTTAATACTATTTCAGGTGCCATTGACCTGGCTGCGAAGACTGCAGGCATCATCCCTGGCAGTCCGTGTCGGGAGCTGAATTCTCCCAGTGTTGATAACAGCACCCTGCTCGCCCCCACACCCCTTGTGAATGCTGAACCGGACTCTCAACTCCTCCAGCACAATGTCCCAGAGGTCAGCAGCACACACACACACATACACACATGCATAAACTGATACAAACCTTCCTCCTCTTCTCCTCCTCATCTCCACAGTTATGCTAAATGGCCTTAATATGTCATGTGTAATATGTCTTATTAACCAGAGCAGGGCAATAATCTAATTATTACTTTAACTGACTTATCATAAGCATAATTTAATTAAAGTTTCTCCTCCCTCTGGTGAATTACTCGTCATGAATGATGTGTGGTCCAGGTTTTGTTTAGTGATTTTATTTATTTATTTATTTTAAACACAGAGCAGCATTGACCAGCTGTGGTGCAAGACAACATGATGGCTTTAATATTAAAACAAATACTCCAAGTATCAAAGTGGAACTTTTTTTAGTTGCACTTGAACACACCGCAAAGACTACAGCCACCAGCCAATTAGCACGTTCTGGTGAGCGTGAGAGGAAATAACTCTCTACACCAGTACATGTAGTCTGTTTTCATCATTCAAAAAGGGAAACCAAGGGTAAACAAAGCAACAAATTTTCTTTTCTCAGAATGGTGTGCGTCCTCCGTCTCCTGGAGTGAGCGGTGGTGGGGACTCTCTCCTGTCTCCGCCCAGTGTAGCCTCACTCCTGGACATCTCTCTCCCTGGCCCTCCTGAAGAAGCTCTCGCCCCCGGAGAAACTCAGACACATATCAGTGACTCCATCATCGAGCTGGCCATCAACTCGGCCCACTATGGTGCGTGTGTGTGTTTCCATCCTACATGCTAACATTACGTGTGTGATGTGTGTGTGTGTGTTATCATGAGACATTAGAGGATAGTTTAAAAACATGTTAACTAATGCTCTAATGGCTGTTCGCCTACTCTGACGCAGGCGAGGAGGCCGCTCTCTCTCCAGCCAAGCTGAGCAACAGTGACGGCTCCAAACTGTTGGCCTCGTCTCCCTCAGTCAGCCCGTCCAGAGGCTGGATCCCATCGCCCAGCCATGACCCCCAGTGGTACCCCAGCGACTCAACGGACTCCACTTTGGGATGCCTGCTCTGTAAGTCCTTCTCTGTACAAGAAGATACTTTTACTATTTTTCTTTTTTCAGATGTCTTTATTAGTCCTTGTTGCTCTACTGAACTTTGTGTACTTCATATCCAAAGAGTTGCTCCCTTTGTGTCACTGGCGCTCATCAAGTAACATTTTATTTTGAGTAAACCTTCACAAAAAACTCCTGTTCCTTCAAATATTCATTATCTTATTACTGCACAATAACACTGAGTCATCTGCAGATGTGGCGATGAAGACGACTTTGTTTCTACTCTTCATGTGTGCTCTCCCTTCTATTCTCCAGCCAGCATGGTCTCTCCTGATAAGGGAAGGCGGACCACCCTAACCCCCTCTGGCCCCTCCAGTGGCACGGCTTTGCTCGGACCTAGCCTCCTGGACTGCAACTCCCATGATTCTTTTCAGTCCCGTGGCCTTCCTGATGTGGCAGAAGTAAGTTGAACCCCTTCTCATTAAGTGATAAGGAAGTGAAAGGAGCCTTTGTCTCAAAATTTGCATTTTAAAATTAGATTCCTTGTTAAAGGGATAGTTTGACACTGGGAAATACTTTTATCGCATATTCACTTTCTTGCCCAGAGTTAGATGGGATACCACTAAAAATGAATCTACAGCCAGCAGCCAGTTAGTTTAGCCTAGCATAAAGACAGGAAACAGCTAGCCTCGCTCCACCCAAACAAAATCTATCTACCAGCATCTCTATAGCTCACATATTAACATGTTTTAGCTTGGCTGTTTAATTTGTACAAAATTCTAATGTTAGAAATGTCAGAAAAGAAGGGGTAGGGTCCAGACTATGTCCTGGCTGTGAAGTAGGTGGATTGCATTAATTTTCAATAGGGTCAGGCTAGCTGTTTCCCTGTTCCTCATTTCTAGCTTTTGTGCAAAGCTAAGAGGCTGCAGCCTTATATTTCACAGACAGATATGGGAGTGAGATCGATCTTCCCATTTAACTCGTATTTCACCATATTTTCGCTGCTGTTCAGGCTGTTGTCATGCTGTTGTACATTGAAAGCCTGTTGGTTGTGCTTGCAGATGGACTCTCAGCTTGCTTGTATGATGAGTGAGAGCAGCGTGGACTACATCGCTCGCTTCAATGACCTGGCTCAGGAGCTGGCTGTGACCGAGCCCTCCATCCCACCACCCTGAGGATATGAGAGCATGGCTCTGGAGGACATGAGTCCCTGAGTGACTGGAGGAGAGGTTTCTCCTCTCTGTGCAGACTGTCACCACGCTGTCCCTCCTACTCAGGAGAAAAGACGGCTGTGGAGAAAGACCAACCCCCCTAAAGCCATCCCTGCCCTGTTTGTAAAAGTGCAATAATAATGGTGAACCTCGACCATTGTTCAAAGCAAGTTTGAAACGAGTTGGTTTCACTGAACTGTTCTTTAAGGTGAAATGCCCTTTAAAAACACTTTAGAAACACAAATGCGTTTACAAAACACAACCTCATGTACAGGAAATTACTATGCCATATCTAAACAACATTTTCACTGATCTTTTGTCTCTTCCTGCTCTTGTGTGTGTGTGTGTGTGTGTGTGTGTGTGTGTGTCTGCGCGTGTGTGTGTGCGCGTCTGTCCTAACTCTCATATCAACCCCCAAAATGTGTAAATCCGCCAAAATGTGCAGTTCAGACCCCAGCTGGTGGCAAACAGCTGCTAGAGGGTGATTTCTTTTTAAAGTAATGGCAGTGAGAGAGAGAGATAATGTGGTGAAATACTTGTCATAGTCAGCATTGTTACTGTGGTCTCAGTCGCAAAAGTAGAGCACAACACAGCAGGGCAGGTAGAAGCAAAATCCTCCGATACTGCCCTCCATTTCATCAGTGCCCTTCATCAGTTCAGGTTCTATTGTTTGCGTTTTAGGAACACAGCCTGCCATGTGTGTTTCGAATCAGGTTCATCATTTCTGATATTCACATGCAAAATGGCAGCTTTTGTTGGTTGACTGTGTTTGTTGGCAGCGCTACAGATGCTAACCTTTCATTTTGTGCTGAAATCATACTGGAGTTCAGTGTCCATTGCCAGTCATTTCATGCAGTGGTCTTCAGGCTGGATTGTTGTGGCGTAAACGAGTCGAGAAGAAATATCAGCTTTAGTCTCCCACATACTCATCTTTCACTTGCCACTTTTTTACATGTTAATTATATACCCAAATATTTAATCTAGTTTTAAATAACTTCGCAACAGTAGTTGGGAGTTTTTTCCACTCGGCTACTACGGTAAAACACCATAGCTCTCTTGCATGAGGCAAAGAATTGAAGAAACAAGTAGAGCCATTTTTAGTCCCCCCCATAATGTGACTGGCCACCTGAAATGAAAATAGTCTAGGGTACCATTGAAAGTTCCCAGTAGTTGCACTCAAACTCAACAAAAGCAAACTGTTGGAAGTCGACACTAAAGCCGTAATTATCATTCCACATATTTTTATGTTCTTTAAATTCCAAGTAAAACCTTTTGATTGGTTGTACAGAAAACATAAACCCCCCCCATTGACTAGTACTGATATCGGATGCTAACAAAACACTATGGCCAATGCCAACACGACTGACTCCTAAACGCTCATCATCTCTTTAACATCAGCCCACTCTGTGTGTCATGAACTTGAAGGTAAATTACCACGTTTAAGTATTTTCTCCGGGTAATTTCACCATTGCGATGTTCACTGTTGCGAATACACGCGTACCATGGGAAGTCCAGAGTCAATGCATTCAGTTGTTCTCTGAATTTCAATTTACCAGCATCATCTACGTGCAGCATTGTGGACATTTTGTCTTGTCGACATGTTTAACTTCATCTCTGTGTAAATTTTAGGAGAGCTCTTGTTGCCATTCCACAACTGGGAATTTAAACGTTGGCCTCCTTTAAGCACCTTGGGGGCTTTGACTACAATGTAAAAGCTCTTGTGATGTTAATTCATTTGTGAAAGACATTTGAAAAGGCGTCATCTTCTCACACTAGATAGGAAACAATGAAGATGACTCTTAAAGAGGAATAAACAGCAGGTTTTGTCTTTGAATCTGGCATGTTTTTTTTTTTTTTGTCCTGTTGAAGGATTTATTTGTACAAATGTCAATTCCAGTATTCACTGCGCTTTTGTAACATAATGTAAAATGTTATTTGGACTATTTATTGTTAACATTTCGGAAAAAGTGTTTTAACTTAATATTAAGAGAACATCTAAAAAGGAAAAACCCTGTTTAAAGTTTTCAGTTTGTAAAGGGTGTTTTTATTCTGTGTATAAAGATAGTTATAAAACATGCTTGTTGTTTGTATTCACTGTGCACTTCATGATGAGTGAAGTTTAAATGCAAACTTTTACAAGGAAAGTATGTGGCCTTAGGGTTGTTATTAACAGTTTAGTTTTGTCAGCTTTTCCTGGGATAGATGAGTGGATGAGTTTCTCTGCTGGCCCCATTCAAGAAAATAAATTCTCACCCATCAAAACAATACAACACATTTTGCTCCTCTGGACTGAAATGAAGTGATAAAAGTGGCTGAAAACAGTGGGACAGCAGAAGACATGGAGACAGTAGTAGTACCCTGTTCTGGAAAATAGTACTTCCCAGGCCTGACAGACCAGACTGACATCTAAATTACAAGTGAGACATTAATGCTTTTTACTTGTAAGCCAAGTCCATAACGAGGAGTCACTTAGAGCGACATGCTAACCGACTTCACAGCACAGCTTTGAGTCCTGGCCTGATGCTGGCAAGTGTTAGTGAAGAGCTGCATCTGTTCGCGTCTCCTGTCCATTTGGCCTCCACGTGAAGCAGTCCGTTACACTCTAACGTGCCCCTGCGAGCCTCTCGGTCCTCACCTGCTGCTGCTGCTGCCATCACTCATCTTTAGGTTTCTGCTCCTTGCGAGCGCGAGCGGACATGAGTTTGAAGAAGAGTGCAGGCCACAGTGTGCGGAGGTAGATGGCCAGAGAGGGCAGAGGTCCTGCCAGAACGACATCTTTGCTCCTCTGACGGACAGCCTTCAGAACCGCCTGAGCCACATCCTGGGGGTCCCAACCCGAAGCTGTGGTTTTATCCAAAACTGAAAGCAGGGTGACCGCAGAGTCAGTAGGTCAACTAATACAGAACATTTTTCTTGTTTTTTTCTGCTTCCATTTTGGCTTTTCTCCTATTTAATGTAATTCTTATTAGCCTGTTGTGAAAAGTACATCAAAATGCACAGTTGATGAAATGCGCTACACAAATAAACCTGCCTTGTAACCCATCTGTGATCAAATGTTTATTTTACCAACTGATCACACTGCAAGGGATGTGTTGAGAGAAAACCTCCTCTATGTGAGAACATCAATATGATGCACATTCGTAGATGCCACGTACACAAAGGCTCTAATGCGAGCACCAAAAGTGTCTATTATTAGAAACATCATCATCAGGAGAAAAGCCAGCACAAAGCATTATTGGAAATGTGGCCGTGTGTGTGGCCACACACTCACACCACAAGTCATCGGTTTTACAGTCGATACCCTCTGAAAATTAAACCACTTTTATTGTTCTTGCAGGGCCATGTCGTGTTTATACACATCGGTTGTTTGCCTCCTTCCCTCTACAACTGCACATTTGTCACACTGATTGTTATTCTCTTATTGTCAGTGTAGAGCCACACTTTTATTTCACTGACTCACCTCCGTACTTGGAGCCGTCTCCTGTGACGGCGTTGACCGACAGACTCGTTCGGATGTACCCAGGACTGATGACGGTCACTGGAATCCCGTAGCGCTCCATCTCGGCCCGTAAGCAGTCGAAGTAGGCCTGGGTGGCGTGCTTGGAGGCAGCATCTGACCACAGTGTGTACAAACCAGAGTGCTGCTTCATCTCCAATCAACCACACTGAGAATTTGCTTAAATTATATAAAGAAAAAAAAACAACGTACAAGCTGATCTGTAAGGAATGGCTATCTTGCCCTGGACACTGCTAATGACAACGATGTGGCCACTGCGCCGGCAAACCATCGAGGGCAGGAGAGCTGTGAAAGGAGGAAAGCAGAATGAGTGAGTGGAGAAGCTGCTTCCAGGTGTAAATATTGTGCTTCCTTTCTGAGGACATCTGAAAATATCCAGTAAGATCTAGCTCTATGTTTATGTCTCTGTCACTTCCTTTCCTTATCACTGAAGCCAAAGCAACAAAAACCATGAGAGCTATGACTCTGCCACTTAACACCACCCCCTATTCCATAAAACTCTAACTTTTAGACCCTTTAAACAATGCCTCCATGGTCTCCATTGGTCTCCCCTGTGTTTTTCTAACTTTTTAAACCCGTATTCTGCTCAGATCTGGTCACCAAAAGCTATTGAAAAGTTCCACAGTCCAAGCTGTGCTCCTCAACTGACCTTGAGTAAGAGCGATGGGCCCAAAGTAATTTGTTTCCATAACATCCCGCTGAACTGAGAGGTGGGTATCCAGTATGTTGCCACGGTAACTGATTCCAGCATTATTAATGAGGACATCCACTTGTCCGTAACATTTCAGGATCTCCTCTGCAGCTCTGTCCACCGTGTCTGTGTCAGCCAGGTCAAAGATAACAGTGCTGGGAGCGTAAGTCTGGTGGTTGAACAGAACAGTTATTTCATAGCTTGCTACTATTACGTGATAAAATCACGATGGTAAAGAAAAATTAATGCCTAAGAAGAAGTCGTGATTAGTTACTTTTTTTACTTCAAATATTTGGGTTTCAATTAAATGATATACAACAGAGGAACACAGAGCGGAGAACCTGGAGGGAAAACATCTCAGACGGGGGCGTACACACCTGCCGCTGGGAGCCTGCTGAACTTGCCGTAAGCTCCTGGACCACCTGCTGCAGGCGGGCTGCATCTCGCCCACACAGCACGAGCCGTGCGCCTGCAGCGTGGAAGGCCCGTGCACACTCTACAACACAGAAAACACACCTCTTTGTTACGGTGTGTGCCAAGCACTTGCACGACAACGTTAACAAATGATCTTACTAGTACCCAACTGAAATTAGCAGCTGCATATGAAGGTAAAGCTTCTGTGTGTGTGTTCCCCCGCCCCATCTCCATTATGTTGCTGTTGTTTACATTACTGAATTGTTTCCTCTGTGTGTGTACGTGCATATGCATATAAATAACTGAATCTATTGTTAATTTGTCATTTTAACCATCTGTTTATATGTTGTGTGTGTGTGTGTGTGGCAAGAAGGGGCTGAGACCTTCAGTTTGTTATGAAACTCTGTTGGATGATGACTATTAAATATACTCTTATCCTTGTAAGCTGAAGAGTAGAAGAAACCAGCAGGAGGCCGACCTTTCCCCAGTCCAGAGCTGGCCCCTGTGATGACCACCACAGCGTCCTGCAGAGCGGCTCCTGGTCTCAGACGAACAAGTATCCGATAAAGCAGCAAGAGCCCCGCGCTTGCTAAAACCAGCTGAAGCACTCCTCCTCCCATGACACGCTCCATGACTGACAATCACACGAGCTACCTGCAAACAAAAGCTCCAAAACTTTAGAGAGTTTTTTTCAACTGCAGCTACTGATTCACATCCTTTGCTCTTTTACAGAAACGTCACACAACAAAGGTCTGTTTAAAACATTTTTTAAACTTAAATTATCACCCAAAATATCTCTGTCAGATGAATGGTAATAACAGCCACCACTGTGGACAAACATCTATTTATTTTGGTATCTGGGGCTCCATCAATGAGAATAAATAATTGATGAGTCCATCAATAGAAATTATTTTGCAGGTTAAATATATTCAAATGTGATGTTTTGCGCTGCTTGGGGTTTTATTAGCTGACCATCAGACTAAGAAAGCAATTTGAAGACATGACTCATTTCATTTGACATCTTTTTTACACTTAAGATAAATTAATCAGAATCAGAAATCAGAATTACTTTAATAACCCCCAGGGGGAATTAATTATCAAGATTTCATTATGAAAACAACTGCTTGTTGCAGCACCATTCTTTAGGTCAGGCCCTGGTTTTGTGAGCAAATATCATACTTTCATACAAGACGAATAAAAACACTAACAAGGGGTTTTAACAAGCCACAGTGTGACCTTGACGTGTGTATGTGTGTGTCCTGTAAGCTCTCGAGCCCCGATGCCAAAGGGATTGTAAATGTTTTAATGTCCGGTGCATTTAGATAAGCCCCTTCCACTTGTCCTGCCTCCAAAACACAACACAAACAACCAGCATGGCAACAGTGACAAGTACCATTTGACACACACACACACACACACACACACACACACACACACACACACACACACACACACACACACACACACACACACACACACACCTGATCTGTGTTTAAACAAGTGATTTTACCAGTTGGACATTGAACACCACATTAAAAATACTCTGATTATTGTTGCTGTGTTTAAGCTTTTCAGTGTCTGTGTTTGTCCTTGCAGCTGAAGATATTCCTAAATGTGAGCATGATGACTCGAGCATCTGTCATGACATGGCCTTCACACCCAGATCAGATTATCTGATGACATCTGGAGGAAAATGTGCTTTTCCCTGAGATCACTGGTACTAGTATGCCTGAAATACTCTTCCTCATACATGTTGAAAATAACAGCGCTTGGCTGGTGAAATACGTCAATTAGCACATCAAGTCCAACACATCTCAATTATTAACAATGCTGATAAAGTCTAGTTTCACTTTTTACACAATACAAACGAGTTTAAATGTTAAAACCTTTCAATTACAAATGACAAAACACATCGGTGACTTTCATGCACGGCACAGGTAGACTAGTCCTGGGGATGCTAATGCTAACGTTAGCTAGCTAGCTTCCTGGTTGGAATAAACCACTAACTCCTTCATTAGCGCTGGTTTGTAGTTACAGCTCACCTCACTTCTTCTCCTGCTGCACAAAACAGCAGCGTGACTCGTTGCTGTGAGCAGTTCCGGGCTCGGCTGACGGGGACCAGACCACCGGGGTGTGCTTCAGCGAGGGCTGCCGACTCTGTCCGCCCACTAGGAATTATGGGAGTTGAAGTTTCAAGGAGCCAGTGGGCTGACGTGCCCATGTGCATGTATAGGAGAGGAGAGCAGAGGAGGGGAGGGGGCATGAGCAGCCAAATAAACCTACAGAGCTCTATTTTTAAACTGAGAAATGACTCTCCTTGATCGGAAGGTCGAATAAAATTAAAGAGGCACAAATGCCAAAAAAAAACCATACAAAAATAACAGTCAAACAGATCACCTAATGTGTGCAACAAATCAAGAGGGCCTCAGACTGTTCTTCCAGGCGTCCTAAGAAATGATGAAATGTAATGAGAAAACTTTTACCGTGACTGTCAGTAGAGAAACACTAATGATAATCACCCTAATGAATAATATCTTCTTTATAATCACTGAGGCGTCGCTAGATCCAGTAGTGCCGCCTTGAAATGGTTGATAAAAAAACCAGTCCATCTCCTGTGGATCAGCATTAGTGTCAGCAGCAGGTCAGCAGACTAATAATTAGACTGCTGTGGCCACAAATCAGCAAACTGATGAGTCTCAGGCCGTCCCTGTTCCACTGTTTAAGTCTCTGCTTGTCTCATGAAGGTTGACATGTATGATGAGAGGAAAAAGCATTAAAAAGGTTTTAGGTGCCCTGTGCGCATAAATGCATTTTAATTTAATTTCAACACGCCTGTGCTTGTGTTTTGTTTTCCAGGTCCAACAAAGAGCCAAACTGAGCCAAGGCTGAGTTTGCAAACCCAACATGTCGGTGTGAATAAGACTGTACACAATTATTAGCAAACTATACACTTTTAACCTACGTATGCATCATGTACTGAGGGTAAAAGAAAGAAAAGCACCTTGTTTTAAAAAAATTCAGGACATTGTGTCTACATTTATCAATATCCAGGGCTGAACATCTTCATGAGCAGCTCAACTCTTTGCAGTAGTTGTTCCAAACCAGCGTAAAACATGCTATAGACTGTCTGTACATGTCAGAAACCGTTGCCAAACTGTTTTGATGAAGCGAAGGCAAGGTTTCTACATTTTCATGACAGACTGCTACCAGTCACAGCTGTCTGTATGTGTAATATGTGATCACAACACTTACTTAAACTCTGCCAAAATGTAAGTTAACAGATGGAATTTATTTTTGATACACTGTTTTAATGGAGGTTTTCAGGGATTTACACATAAATCTCTACAGGAAACTCTTAATGAACAGATGTACCATTAAAAAGATTTTCATTTGCTAACTTCTGTCGAACATAAAATTGTTGTGAAAAGTCATTTAAATAAGATTTCCTTTCAGTCACTTTTCAGTGACCTTAACAGAATTATTGCGGCACTTTTTTTCCCCAATTGTTGACATCATTCAAACTTATTTCTGTTCACCTCATCATTAGTATTACCTCCTCTCTGGACCACAGATTTAAAAACTGCTGATCCACACAGCAACACATAATAAGAACCACTGAATAAACACACACAAGAAAATATGAATTTAGAATTCGTTGTGTAATTATCATCTGTAGTGCCAAATAGTGTCGATATTTAAATTTCAAGAGGGTTTGGCTTACTGTTAATGTAATATACATTTTTATAAGCATGTGCGAAATGTGACTTTCCAAAAGTTAGTATTTTCATAGTGTTCCAAAAGAGGACATTGATCAACAGTATCGTCACATAAGATCTTATGCACTCCTTTAAACAAGAAAATCTACATGAACAAGACACAATCTCAAATAACTTGCAGCTATTTTCTCTTTTCTGGACATCATGTAGAATCCATTTAATGAAAAAAAAAGTAAAATAAAATACAGAAAAGTGAGTTTGAAATATCCTAATGTTTAATGAAAGGGTGATGTACTGATCAGCAAGAAAGGGGTACAGTAAAACTACGAGGGAAAGGGGAAAAAGAGCATGGTACTCAAAACATGTCTGTCCTTTTCAACTGCAATACAATTCAGTCCAGAGGAACTGCTGCCATACCCTTGTGCACTCGCTCGTCGTGTGTCAAGAATTCAGGTGGAGGGCGCTGGGGACGCGGCGCAAGGGTACTACAGAGATAACTGTGCTGTTGTCGTCACATAGAAGTAAAGGAAATGTAAGGGAAAAAAACAATTCCTTCTTGTTTTAACTATATCCCTCTGATCAAAGTTCAAAATGGAAGCACCCACCACATGTGTGGAGCTAACTGCTGGGCCTGATCATGACTTCCACTTTTCTTACATCTGGGGGTGGATAGGTTCCTTTTTTTTTTGTTTGTTTTTTCGTTTTTTCTGTTGGTTCTTAAACCCTCTTCAGAGTGCACTCATACTGCATAGAGTTCGTAGATCTTCTTGGCGCAATACGCCAGGGCAGCCAGTGCTATCGTATTATGGAGTCTCTTTCTGTGGATGTCATCCCTGCGTACCAATACCACGGGCGTCGAGGAGGTGAGTGTATGCAGGGGCAGCCGCGAGAGTTTTTGGCTGTCGTATTCCACCTGGTACTTGCAGCAGGGGTCGAACTGCCACGAAATCCCGTAGAGGGCAGCACAGGCCACACTGAGGGCGCCAGCAGGCAACGCTACATAGCGCGAGTATTCAACGGGCAGTGAAAGCGGTGTCAGGAGGCAAGCAGCGCCTGACAACACGGCCGTCTTGTGCAGGCAGTTGCCCACCGTAATCCATCGGGCCGTCTCATCTCCGATGCGTGTGGGCTCAATAACAATGTATTTATACTGGGCCTCCAGTGCCTGCTCCAGCTCATACTCAAACTGGTCCTGTGCATTCTCCCCATTGTAGATCTCGTGCACAATGTAGCAGTCTGTCGCCGCCATCACTCCCCTGTGCAGACACAGAAAAATCGGCAAGGAACAGTGAGAGAAAGAGCAGAGGGCAGACTCAACAGATATGAATCTGGTTTGCCTACATTTTTACACCGTCTCCATTTTTCATGTACTCATAAGTTTTGTGTAGAACTACTGAGGAAAAAAAGAAAACTCCCATCTGATTATTTTACCGAAATGATTTCACAACTTAAATTCCAAAAGGTTTATCGTAAGAAGAAATATAATCTAATTCCTAGAACATATACTCTCTAACATGCATGTGTTAAGTAAAATAAAAACATGGACTAAACGTTATCTTCTACTGATAAATGTCAGCATAGGGTTTAATTTTTCCTTTGTCAGTACTCATAATACATGCTGAATAAACTACATCTCTTTCATACAATTTCCATGACTAATACTTTGATAACATTTAGTTGAAATGATTCAACCTTGTGTGCAATGTGGTGAGTGAGTGTGAGCATATTTTTACAACATTAAGACGCCAGTTTCAGTTCATGTCCTTGAATGTGTCCTCCCCATATAGATCTTGACATTTGGATATCCATAATCTCAAGTGTGTTTATATATACACAAAATCATGTCTATAAAACGGCAAAATTACCAAATGATCACAACATGTCTTGAAAACTGATTTACTGTAACAAAATACTTTGTTTGACCAACAGCCAAAAACCTCTATAATGTGAAAAACAGAATAACACAGAAAACGCTACATCGGTGAATCTATAATCACCGACTTTTACACGTTTTTTTCAAAACAAATAAAACGCACATTTTAACATTTTTCTATCGATCGTCTCGCTGATTAATCGACCAATATTTTCAATCCTAACACTCCTGCAAACTGTTATTTTCCCGCTTATTTGTACATAACCTTTAAATATGACAAACACATACGCGGGGATCAGTGTCAACACTCTGAGGCCTTCCAGTGCATGTTGACAAGCAAACCCTAAAAGCTAGCTACATACCAAGCTAACTCGCCTTCAAAGACAGCGGGGTATTGGCCAAGTGTGTAAATAATTTTCAGGCGTACTGGATGCTGGCGAAAGTCTTTTGAGGATCACCGTGCAAACGACATAATGTACATGAGCGTCGGTTAGATTACATCGGCTGACTTTGCATGGCAGAAAGTTGGAGGGCTGGCCAGCTAAGTTGAGGACTGATTTACTTTAGTACAGGTCGACAAACAGCGGACAACACTGTTAGCTCGGGCGGGATTGTGCAGCCCGTGAACCGCAGCATATCACACCAGCGTAGGCACCCACGCACGGCTAAACGCAACTTTCCTCATCGGTGATCGGTTGATGTGAAATGACCAAAACATCACATGAGCCGCTAGTTTGCTTCCTTGCTAACGTTAGCAAGCTGTACTCGTTAGCCAGCTAACGTTAGCTAACCATGAGATAAAATCCCGACTTGTCGTGTTGGCGTTTAACTTTAAAACCCAAACGATATGCGCGCCAGGGAACTGGCAAATCTCGAATTCTACAAAACGATATATTACAGTAAAAAAATATTCGCTTAATGGCCAAGATGTGGAGTAACTGACCTCTCCCTGCTTACTGGGACACCGCGCCTCCTTCCCAGCGACGCCATGTTGGAGATACAACCGTGATTGCAGTTGACGTAAGACAGCGCCAAACCTTCTGGGTAATGTAGTGTGTCAACGCAAACGACGCATCACTCAGACTCGAATGCGGCCTACTATTCCCATGATGCTGTAACGACAGGTACCTGCCTTTACGTATTTTATAATAGCGCATAGAAGTTTGAGAGGTCAGACCACATTTTAAGTAAATCTAACACGAAGGAAGGGAAGTATGTCAGTTTGAACACAACAATTAACCAAGTAATTATATCAAAAATGAATATTAAACGCACGCACATACATAAGATCCATTTAGACATTTAAATGTGTAAATATATTGCAAGCATGGTTAAAACGCACTGTACATTAATGTAGTGTAGTGTCCCTTTATCTCGTTTAATATTAAAATTTGTGTCTATAGACTCACCCATGTTGTGCCCTCGCGCGCTCTCCGTCTATGTGTCCGTGCGCTCGTGTGGGCTGCCTGTCCGCGTGCTGTAACCTGAGGCGCTTTGGATGTAACAACTATAATGGACACGTTGAGGAATGTGAGATCAGCTGCAACCAAACGCTGCGGCTGGACCAGCTACTGTGCCAGCTTTATTATCCACGAGCTGATAAATACAAATCCGATCAATAAAGTGTTTCATCTTTATAGCTGTAACTGTTTTAGTGTTTAAACCGCCTCCAGGACCTCAGATGTGGAGTGTCCTTTCAACTAATGAGGAGCTACTGGCAGGTACTGAATGTACTCATTTGTTGGATAAGTGATCCATCAATAGATCTGTTGATTATTAATCTTCTACTGAAAGAATATCAATCAATCAATCAATCAATCAATCAATCAATCTTTAATAATATAGTACCAATTCATAACAGTGTTATCTCAAGACGCTTTCCATAAAGAGCAGGTAAGACCAAACTCTTTAAGAGGCCCAACGACTCAGGAATTCAAAATGAAGGATTCAAGAGTCCCCACATGAGCAGCCATGATAATTGCGCGCTATCCGTCCATGATAATTTTACCCAGACGAAGCATATATAAGGTAAATAGTATTAGTGTCCAGTATTATCCACGAGCTGATAAATACAAATCCGATCAATAAAGTGTTTGATCTTTATAGCTGTAACTGTTTTAGTGTTTAAACCGCCTCCAGGACCTCAAATGTGGAGTGTCCTTTCAACTAATGAGGAGCTACTGGCAGGTACTGAATGTACTCATTTGTTGGATAAGTAATCCATCAATAGATCTGTTGATTATTAATCTTCTACTGAGAGAATATCAATCAATCAATCAATCAATCAATCAATCTTTAATTATATAGCACCAATTCATAACAGTGTTATCTCAAGACGCTTTCCATAAAGAGCAGGTAAGATCAAACTCTTTAAGAGGCCCAACGACTCAGGAATTCAAAATGAAGGATTCAAGAGTCCCCACATGAGCAGCCTGACCCTTAAGAACCTTGTAGGTAAGGAGAAGGATTTTAAACTCTATTCTAAATGTTACTGGAAGCCAATGAAGAGGAGCCAGTACAGGAGAAATGTGGTCTCTTCTCTTAGTTCTTGTCTGGGGCCAAGTAGAATAACTTCAGTTTTATCTGAGTTTAGCAGCAGAAAATTGCTGCTCATCCAGGACTTTATGTCCTTAAGGCAGACTTGAAGTTTAGCCAACTGATTGGGTTCATCAGGCTTTATTGATAAGTATAATTGGGTATCATCTGCATAACAGTGGAAATTAATTGAGTGCTTCCTGATAATTTTACCCAGAGGAAGCATATATAAGGTAAATAGTATTGGTCCAAGCACTGAACCTTGTGGAACTCCATGTCTCCATATCTAGATCTCTAGATAAGAGAGCAGCTCCTTCCAAAGTGGGATGGATGCCGTCTCTTCTAATCAGACCAGGTCTTCCCCAGAAAGACTGTCAATTATCTATGAAGCCCACATTGTTTGCTGGGCGCCACCTCGACAGCCGGCGGTTAAATGATGACATGCGGCTCATCACTGGTCATTACAGTCGATTAATCAAGAATGAACCGAAGTAGCTGCAAAGGCTAAGTGATAGATCAGATTCTTAACTTTATTTATTTTGATCAGAAAGTTCCTGATTTCAAGCCGATTAGTTTTTCTAGCTTTAGAGTACAATTTATTTAACATTGATATATTTGATCAAATAAAAAGAAAGGGACAAGATGTTTATTTTCCTCAGAGTTAGTATACCCAGCCCTTGTTCTTTATTCGTTAGCTTTTTGTTGGGCCAAAACTAGTAAGTTCTAGTTCTTTTTTAATTATTGAACATAAACTCCTTCCTCAGGTTACTAAAACTCTCTGATTCCCAGCAAAAATACAGAGGACATGACCTCAGCGTCATCCATTGGAGTTTATATATCAGATTGAGTCCATGGGAAGCTGGTTAAATGTGGTGCCTGAGTCTGACCTTGACACATCCTCCGTGCTCTTGTTTTGCTGGTGGTGGACCCTGCTTGGGCAAAGGGTTTTTCCAATAATCATCTGCAGACTTGATTCACATGTTTCAGAGAGTGTAATCACAGGCTGTGGAGCGCTCAGGTTCATGTGCATGGTCACCTGGGCTGAACAAACAGATGCACAGACCCTATTTAATACGTAACCACAGCTGGATTTGATCACGTATGACTTGCTACAGCATCATGAGACTGTAGTGGTGAAACCAACAGAGTGACACATATAAAAACAACTATCTTTATGTGTATTCTCAGTGTGCCAAATCAATATTTACATTGATCAAAATAACACAGAAATCAAACTACATCCCTTTTCCTGCTGTCAGTGTGGTGAATGACCATGCCATTGTTGATACTGCCACCAGATGGCGCCACCATTGAGTTTGAATCCAAACTTTGACAAAGATTTTACAGCAAAACTCTTCCAGTTGTACTTCACATTGGTACTGTTTGTTCCAGGATGTTAATGTGTTTAATAAAGACTTGACATACCTTAAGTTTCCAAGATGTACATACAGTTTTAAGATGTATTTCTGACTTACATGTAGTAATTATTCCATCCTGCTGCTGTGTTATGTCTTCATCTGACCAAGTTTAAGTGTTTTGAGGTGGACATATTTGAAGATATTTTCCAAACAAATGAAACACTTAAACACCCCAGTCATATTCTTGTCATTGTATCTTTCCATAATATGAAAATAATTATGTTAACGGTCAAGCAGTGATGAATGCACCATGTGTATGTTATAAAAATGTTATAAACACATACTCGGACATTAATAATGTGATGAGTATTGATTTATTTATCATAGACAACAAGATTGAAAAAAAGTCTCGAGCACAAAACAATGTAACAAGGAGTAGTAAATTTTGGCGCCAGCCACCTGCTCAAAACTTTGTTTCAAGACAGCACACAAATATAAACATACACATAAACACAAAAAGTGAAATAACATCTTGGATACCATGGCCTATCAGTAGGTGTGTGCCACCTAAAGGAATGTTTTACAAAGGGGAAGTGGTTTCCTGCGATTGGCTCCAAGTGATGAGAGCAGAAAGAGAGTCTGCCTTGCATGTTGATGTGTGTCCTGCCAGAGTGTGTTGAGTAACCTGAGGTGTTTTTCTCCTCAACACTTAAGATTGTCGACAGCAAAAGCTCCTGATGAGCTAAAAAAGAGAAACCACAGTGAACCTTTATTTTCAGTTTAAGTTTTGATGGTGACGTTGTGGGTTAGCAAACAAACAAAAACAAGATCACATGATGGGAAAAAACTAGTGCGTAAGCTCTGGACATCCAACGTCATTTTCCTGAATGATCGAATAAAGGACGGTGAACACCACACTATTTAAATGCCCTGAATATAGCAGTGCTCTTTCTGAAATGAGATATTTATCCATATCCACACTTGAGTGATGCACTACACAGTGACACGCTTCAGACCCAGTTTATCCCATGTGTGTCAGTAACATTTAACACCTACAACAGAGAAAATTATGAATTCTCTCTTGACACTTGTTCAAGGTTGCGCCTACAGAGTTAAACCTCAGTTTTTAGTTCTTTGGTTTACAAGTCCCTGCACCTTTGACCCATCAGTTTATGACTCCTATAATGGATGGCGAATTTCTGTTACTGGGAAGAATGGAAGTGGATAGAGCAACACTGGAAACCAAATTGGCAGCCTGGGAAAATAAATGTCTTAAAAATTCAGATAAAAGTTGTTTTTTTTAATTACCTTTACCCACCAAATTTATGCCTGTGCCAATTTCCAGTCAGAAAAAAATCCCTCTTTTGAGTAGCTTGATGTTTTAAAGATGTGTTAAGCATTCATAATCTACTAAATTAGCATTCAACCCCTTAGAAAAACTATTTCTAAAAGAGTAAAGAAGGGCAAATTGAAAAAAAGAACAAATAATCAATAGAATATCAAAAAATGGGTCAAAATATAAAAGACATCACAGTTTGAGCATCAGTGAAGCCATCATTGCTTCCATCCAAACTATCATGGAGGAAGACGCCTGGGTCGTTCATCTTGCAGCACTTCTCACAGCCAGTGAGTCCAAAGTTGGATAGAAAATTCGCAACATTAGATTTGACTCATCTGTTCTCATTACATGTCTAACCCCTGCTTCCAGTAAGTGATGGGTTTACATCCTGCAGGCTTCTGTCTGAGGTAACAGGCTTCAGCTTTGGTTAGTTTATTTGCTCATGATTTTTACAAGTCGAGCTGATTCACTTCCCGTTTCCGATGTGTCCCCGTGTTATGGACATTGCTGACCCGCCGACCCAACGTTCAGCTCAGGGGCGTCTTTGCTGTGAGATCAGTTGTCTGTGGAATTGCACATTGTCATGTTTAACAATGCCTGGAAGGTCCTTTGTTGTATATCAGCCTGTAACTCCAAAGCATGCTTCCACACTGCATCTGTCCCCTGGGAGTCTCTTTCTCCTCCACTTCTCCGTCGGAGCCACGTAGGGTCATTGATAGATATGTTCAAAGTACTGAGGCTGAGGATTTTCTTTGACGTATTTCTGAATGTACCAGCAGGTCAAGTGGGCTTTCAGATCCTCTTCCACCACAAAATCCATAGCTGCCTGCCATCACAGAGGCATAAAACAACTTATCAGGCAGTATTTTATATGACAACTTAAATGATTGACTTTTATGTGTATTGTACCTGCAAAATTCAACTATGTGATATTACAATTGGGCCTTTAAGAAATGAATAAAAATGAGAAACTCCTCTTAAGATTGATGAAAAACAAGCAGTCTATGGGTTTTACCTTGGCCAGGTGCTTAGCTATCCCTCTCCCTCTGTAAGCATCTGGAACTTCTGTGTGTTGCAAGTCCACCGTCTTCTTCCCGACATATTCATAAAGAAGAACTGCGCGATCATGCGATCCTGAGGTCGGACAGAAGTCATAGCTCTCAGTTGTGCTAAGTTTGTTTCCACCCAACCCAGTTTCCTACATCTTACAAACAGAAGCTCGACACCATCCTCGTTAGGGGACACTGATAACTAAAAAAATCTTGGTATTTAAAGCTGAGTGTAAGCCCACTGCCTAATTTATTGACTAAATTAAGATAGCAGCTAGTAATGTATGATAATGGCTCAATAAAAGGGAATGAGTAATTTAACTCAGTGAGGATTCAATCACTTAAAACACAGTCTGATATCATGTGAGGTGGTACAATGGCCTATATGAACTTAGCCAGGTAGAGACACACATGTAGAAAAGTATACTGTAGCTAAAGTGTAGAGAGATAAAGATCTTCATTCATAAAACATTAAAAGAGACATACCTGGACTTAAACACACATCAATACACTTCTGAACACCTGTATTTTAGTTTGTCATATACTAAAAGGTTCAGAGCCAAATAAAACATGGCAATCATGCTTTCTTTTGTGAGCTGATGCCTGTGGAGGCTGCATACTTCCTTTCAGGAATGTGAGGTAGAAAATGTTTTCGTCGTGCCCAAAAAAAAACAGGCTGGTTGAGTTACAAGTCAAGACGCTCTCGTCTGTCCAGCTCCTGGCACCAAATAATGTCCGAATAAATACGTGACATTTCGACTGTGCGAGATTAACAACCCGTCTGTGTCTGACATGGCAGCTGGAGTTATCAATAAGGGCACGACGACGATGTTGGCAGCAAGAAAAGCTACCACAACCTCTTAGCTAGCTAACATTAGCCAGCTAGCATGCTAATGTTTATAAGTTAAACTTACCGTTTAGTCTTATAACAAACTGCCGGCGCTTTTTGTCGTGTTCGACCTGAATCTGAGAGTTATTTCCGTCGAAGGCTGTAGCCTGTGCTGCCTGTGCCATAGTAGCCTGCGACAATTAACGAAGACTGCTGTGCTACTCTGCAGCGATGCTAACCAGAAATGGCTAACCAGTACATGAAATAATGCACAGTCAAAGCAAAACACTTCATCCAACGAAATCAGCTGTGAGGTCACATGACAGACAGCCAATCAGCGCCTGTGTTGTCAGAGCGGCGGAAACAGTGCGGATACATTTAAAGGCTGAAAGAACTGCACTGTAAGTAAGTAGCTGTGTTATCTGTGATAAAATACACAAACTGTCCAACATCAGAGAGAGTTGAAGTCAATGAATGCTGAGACCGACCACAAACTCCCTCATGCTGCATTCAGGTCAGGTGGGAAAATAGTGGGTGAGTGTGAACGTGCAGTTTCATCATGATGTTTCTTCCATTTTAGGTGCACACTGATTGATTAAAAGTCAGAATACAGTGGTGGAAGACATATTCAGACATTCTGCCTAAGTTAAAGTATCCACACCACAGTGTAACAAGTATAGGTCCTGTATTCAAGTGTTAAGCATGAAAATATGTTTAAA
Source organism: Pempheris klunzingeri (assembly GCF_042242105.1). Lineage (NCBI taxonomy): Eukaryota > Metazoa > Chordata > Actinopteri > Acropomatiformes > Pempheridae > Pempheris > Pempheris klunzingeri. The sequence goes on from NC_092028.1 coordinate 13,911,666, forward strand.
GTGCAAAAGTTCTCACAATGCAAAATGGCTCATTTCAGAATCATATGATCTCTCTGGATTATAATTGTTGATGCATTGATGTACTCACCACTTTTATGTTGCAGCTAACAAAGATGGAGCTAATTTTAATTACTTTATACACTGCTGGGAAGCTTAACCTGTGATAATGCATCATCATTTATTAGTTGATTTATGATTTGTTGTCATCTAAATATGCAAAGTAACCAGAGCTATCAAATACATTAAGAGAAAATGAGTACAATATTTGCCACCAAAATATAGTGGTGTAAAAGCATAAAGTAGCATTAGATGTAAATACTCGAGTGAAGTGCAAGTACCTTAAAATTGTACTTAACTACAGTACTTGTAGCACTTATATACAATGTACGTATATTCCACCACTGCCAAAATGTATCAGAGAGACACCTTTTTTCTTTTATTATTATTGGGTAGTGTTTTATTAATTCCAAAATGTACAATTTTGCTTCTATTTTGTTCTCACATGTAAGTCTTGATCCAAATAGAATGATTTCAATTGAACTTGTTTTTCCTTTTCATTTTGATTCTACTAATTTTCCGTCACAGTCTACTGCTTTCAACTTTTCACCTTGACCACACACTAAATTATCAAGGCACTTTAGCTCTGATTGCATAATAAAAGATTTCTTAGTGTAAAAACAGTGCTTTTTATTCAGTGATGTGTCTTAGAAATAGTTTCTGATAGTTCAGGTCAGGTCACAGCTCACAGATCCACAGTGACAGCTGATCTGTGCGTCCTCAGCATAGCAAATGCACAGTTATCAGCCAAATCCCTCTCATGTGGTCTTCAGAGAGTTCATGTGTTTATCTCCACTACTGCTATAGATTGTGTCCATGTAAATTAAATAATGTTTCTTGATATAAACATTCAGAGTATTTCTAGACATTGCAGGCAGGTCAAGCTCACTAAAATTACAGAGCATTAATCCTGTTAAGCTGTTGGCCTAATCCTGCAAAACTCTAATGGAGTTTGTCAACTCTGTATGGGATTATGTATGTGTGTGTGTGTGTGTGTGTGTGTTTTGTGTGTGTGCTTCTTTAGGACACTGCTATACAGACCTGATTTGTTCTTTCTGGTTTTTGAGTGAGCGGGAGCACATGTCTTTTGCAGATGGATAACAATATCAGCTAGAAGTTCGTTATGTTTATTTTCTGTTTACCTCAATAGTCTCTGTCAGTATTTTTTAATTGTACAGCTAAAAATGACATCCAAGAAGCAAAGGTAAGTCAGCATTATCTATATAACAGAGAAATTACTATTAGTGGATCATTGCTGTTATGCATTTGTTTCTGAAAAGACATGGATCAGTTAAAATAAAGATTCACAGATTAATTAACACATTAATACCTTACTGTAACCATAATATCTTAACATTACTGCAGCACATGAGTAGCAAGATAATGGGAAGGAACAGTGAGCATGTTCAGTTCTTTATGGACAAAAGTTTGCCTTATGTACTATTTATATCTCTACATGTGGTCGGTTTACTGGGAGTGAATTCTTTCTCTGTTGATGTGAGAATGAGGGATGTGGTTTAGGTTGGAACATTTCTTAATCCTCGTTCTGTACGCAGTCCCACTTACTCTGGGCACTAATTTAACACTTGTAAACTGCCCCTCCATCTCCTCTGAAGTAATCACAGCTTCCCAAGTGTCATAAACAGTTCAATAAAAGAAAGACAATTTACTGCAGCAGTTATTTGACCACCAGTAGTGATATTGTACTGCATTCTTTAAAGACTAATTTGGGATAGTGCTTGTTACATTGTCAGATAATGTAATTGGGATTGTACGTAATAACTGCTGCTGTTTTGAACTGCATTTGAGCTGCATTTAGATAATTGTGTCAGTAAGTATATAGTCTTATTTACAGGATAAACACAACAGAGTTATTATGTGGTCATGATACAAATAACTGCACAATTCATCCCTGTGAACAGCAGCACTTATCACTGGCACAAATGTTTGCCAATTACATACTATTTCCATTAAACTGGGCTACATCCACAAGCTGTTCATGAGCCGCCTTACTAGTAAACATAATGTGGCTGAATATAGATATATACTGTGTGTATATATATTTATAAATCATAAATTATAACCACAGGAATGGTTTCTATGAATGTGAACATCTTTGAATATAGGCAAATAAAATACAGTTACCACCACTAAACAATAGTATTTTGAAAGTGCAGGGTGACGAGATGATTTATGCTTAACTGTGTTAATCTTTATGCTAGCAGGTGGCATGAGACCCTGGTAAAGTCCAAGACTAGCAAACCTACACAGAAGACAGGGGGGAAGGTAAGTGGCACATTTACTTAGAAATTCAGAAATGCTTGTTTGGTAATTCAGGGGTGCTTATGACCATAAGCATCACATTTGATTGGAATAAGGAGCTTCAGAGAGAAACATGACAAAATATTTAATTGTCTCACATTCATCACCTTCATCTTTTATTCTTTTATAGACCGTAGGCCAATTGTCATGATGATAAGGCAACATATACCTGTTAAAATATGACTTACTTAACATTTTTATCTCTGTAGAGGTGTTTGAAAACACATGGCCTGGGTAGCATGTAGAGCACACAGCAGTATTGTTACAATTGTTTTGAGTTGTGAAATTGGCTCATCATTTACTGGGTCACATAAGGTCCTTCAAATAAGATCTCCAAAATACCTTTAAATGGCTAAACCCCGAATAATACTCACCAGCTAAGATAACACATCACCACAAGAAATAAATTCAGTAACAGTGAAAAAAGACATAATTTAAAGTTTTGCCTTTTGTGGAAAAGAAGCCATGCTGTGCTGAATTTGGCACATCTGCCAAATATCTGGTTTTGTGAATATAAAAGTGCTTTAGATTTTTGGACCATATGAACAATGTTCTGTGTCCCTAAGAGTGAATCCATGATTTTGCCAGGCATGCATGTATGTGGTTTGATTTATGCAGCCATTAATGGCCGAATATCAAGTCAGCGCAGTTACAACCTGCACAAGTTGCTAAGTCAGGACTCTTCGAGCCTCCTCTAATTGATTTCACTGTCTTGTAGTCCGGCCATAGATTGATAGCCTCTGCAGTTGGTGAGGTTGCATCTCCACAGACTGGAATAGACTGCCTACGTCTGATGGCTTTCCAATTCTCAAGTGTGATTAAGTTTAATGTGTGTGTTTGTGTGTGTGTCCACGATCACAGCATCGGTCAGATGGTACTTAAGCAAATTAAGAGCTCTTGTGAGGATTAAAAGGTTCTCTCCAGTGGTGATTGGATTGTATGTGTCAAAGAGTCCAAGTTGGGATGGGGGTTAGCAGGAGGTGCGATGTTTGATGTTTAGATACAATGAACCTCTGAACAGAAATACAGACCTCTCTTTCTGTGACTTTTTGTGATGCCTTCTTACACAATCCCTATTTAATGCCCGCTCCCTCTCCCCTTTTCTCTCTTTCCCAAAGCAGCCAGCAGCATCAACACTACCTGTATTTAGTGGAGGTAAACAGGGTGGCAGCAGCACGTCGAAAACCAGCCTGAGCTGTGGAAGGAGCAGCAGCCTGAGCAGCAGAGGCAGCGACTCCACTGCAAGTGGGAGCAAGGTTGGTGGGAGTGTGAAAGGAGGCGGTCTCAGCAACCAAGGCTGCGCTGGCCACCAGGACACCAGACAAACATCTCGTCCCGCCAGGCCAGCTCTCCGCCTCAGCAGCAGTCGGAGCTTTTCGTCCCTCCACACATCGTCTCTCACTGCTGCTTCGTTCATGAGGAACAGCCGCTCTCTCAACAGACTCGACCAAAGATCCACTGGACACGGTAATTTCATTTATGTTTAATTTATCTGTCTTCAGTATTATGTACTGTATGTTTCAAAAAATCTAAATGTGCTGGCTCATTTTTATTATGCTATTAATTTGTTTTTTGTTTGATGACAAGGAGGTTCTGAAGGCTTTGTAAGAAAATGATAATGAATGTCACTAAAGAGGCGTCTATTGGTGTTTTTTCTTTACTACGGTCTCTGAAACAGATTCTAACCATGCAGTTCCAAGTTCACAAGTAAAAAAAGGGCAAACCGCAGAAAAGAAAGCCTTAAATTCAGGCCAGCTGTCGTCTGTGGAGCAAATCAGGTTTGTTGTTTTCAAAGATTCTGGTTTTTGTAGATTACTCTGTGAAATGCTTTTATTCAGTAATAACTGGTTTTGTCAATCTGTTCCCTTTATGTTTTCATCATTGACAAAGGGATGACAAAGACCAGTGTAGTGGTGATGATGCTGAGAAAATGAAAACAAGCAGCTCCTCTGAACCACCGGAGTCTTCCTCCTCTTTGGTTTCCACCACTGAATGTCATCATCACTGCAGCACAGTGAAGAAACAGGTACTTTTAGTTTGACGTTTAACTGTAACTGCCCAGGCTGATAAAGTCTAGAGATTTCAAGATGGCTTTCTGCATTTGTCTGGTAGCATCAAATCCACATCAGTTTGGTGTCGGAGCCAATCATGGCACCGTCTCAGCTGTTACCTTCTCAAATGATTTAATTGCTGGTCTAGACAATAAGAAACATGTCAGAGTGTGACATTGTAGGAACTGTCCAGTCTGGTTTCCTGCTGGTTATTGAGGGCATGTCATATCTGAGTCCCCATGGTATGCACTGGTTATTTTAACGATATTGTCTCTCCTGTGCATGATTATCAAATTGTCTTATGAAACACTGTGTTGCTGATTCTGTTAAGTTAACCATTGAGAAAGAACAACTCTGTTATTGCACTGCAATATATGTTATCATTGACGTGACTACTACAAAGTTCATGCTGTTTTCAAGATGATACAGTAATAGGCATTTCTCCATGTGCTGCTCTGACAGGCATATATTTAAACTTTAGTAGAAGTGCTGGTGGGGGACCTGATGACGAGGGAAATTAAAGGCATCAAAGACCACAGAATGTGAATACTGAGTGAAAATGAAAAACTAATGTAGGCAATTGCAAATGATTCTACCACTGGCATGAAGGGACTGGAGGTACTCGGCTCTGATGGGTTGGCAGGCATCTGAAGACAATCACAGAGAAACTATCCAGACTGAACATATAGAACACATTTTTGAAACCAAATTACAATTAGATCAAGAAAATTTTAAAGGTTTGTATATAATAAAAAGTAGAGCGGGTGCAACAAAATATTGTGTTCCGCTTAAGAAACATACAAAAGTTGTTTTGATGGAAGTTAACACTGTCCCGTGGAACTATTGTTTAACCCCAAACTACTTGAAGAGCAGAAAACAAGAAAAAAAAAAAAAGCTTTCTCTTTGAACTTTTTAAGATCCTATTAACTGGAGCCAATACAAGGATTTATGTCTTGTGCATTTGGTTTGTGCCAGTGCATCAGGGGATGTCGTATCATAGCATATTATGGGAATTTGTCTTGTTTTGTCAGTAAGAAGTAAAGTAAGAATTTTCTTCCAAAACCAAGTCACCAGGGTACTGAGGGGAAGGAACTGCTATTTCTAGGAACCCAACTAAAAAGTACGAATATATTTGTTAGTAATAGTTTAAAGACTCTGAATACTCAACATTTGTGTTTGTAGATTGTTTTTAAATGAATAATGGAGCTATAAAAGACCTGCTAATTTAGTAGTCTAGTAGTTAAGTATTTACTACACTGCGTGCACAATTATTAGGCAAGTTGTATTTTTGAGGATACATTTTGTTATTGTACAACTACAGTGCTCTTGGTCAATCCAAAATGTTAACAAACCCTCAAACCTGAACATTTAAGTAGTAAAAGTGAAGTTTTGGCTTTCTTAAGAGAATATCTATACGTACACCATTATTAGGCAACTATTAGTGTGCAGAATTATTAGGCAACTAAATGAAAAACAAAGATTTTCCCATCTCACTTGTTTATTTTCACCTGTTAAAGTGAGAATAATAAACAAACTCAAAATTTACAAATAAACATTTCTGAAATTTAAAAAAAAAAAACCCTCAGTGACCAATATAGCCACCCTTCTTTTCAATAACAGTCACAAGCCTTCCATTCACGGAGTCAGTCAGTTTCTTGATCTGGTCAGAATCAACTTTTTGTGCAGCCGCAACCACAGCCTCCCAGACACTGTTCAGAGAGGTGTACTGTTTACCTGCACTGTACATTTCCTGCTTAAGAAGGGCCCAAAAGTTCTCAATAGGGTTTAAGTCAGGTGAAGAAGGGGGCCATGTCATTAGTTTTTCATCTTTAAGGCCTTTACTGGCCAGCCACGCAGTGGAGTACTTTGATGCGTGTGATGGAGCGTTGTCTTGCATAAAAATCAAAGTCTTCTTGAAAGATGCAGACTTTTTCCTGTACCACTGCTTGAAGAAAGTGTCTTCTAGAAATTGGCAGTAGGTCTGAGAGTTGATTTTGAGTCCATTTTCAACCCGAAAAGGTCCAACTAGCTCATCTTTAATAATACCTGCCCATACCAGTACCCCACCTCCACCTTGCTGGCGTCTGAGTCAAAGTGGAGCTCTGTGTCCGTTACTGGTCCAACCACGGGCCCATCCATCTGGTCCGTCAAGAGTCACTCTCATCTCATCAGTCCACAAAACCTTTGAAAAATCTGTCTTCAGATATTTCTTGGCCCATTCTTGACGTTTCAACTTATGTGTCTTGTTCAGAGGTGGTCGGGTTTCAGCCTTTCTTATCTTGGCCATGTCTCTGAGAACTGAACACCTCGTACTTCTTGACACTCCAGGTAGGTTGGAGTTGTGGAATATGGCAGCACTGGAGGATAATGGGTTCCTGGTAGCTTCATGTTTGATTCTTCTCAAATCTTTGGTGGTTAATTTGCGTCTTTTCTTCTCGACACGTTTCTTGCGACCTTGCTGACTATTTGCAACAAAACGTTTGATGGTTCTGTGATCACGCCCCAATATCTTAGATATTTCAAGAGTGCTGCATCCCTCTGAAAGACTTTTTACAATATTTGACTTTTCAGAGTCAGTTAAATCTCTTTTTTGGCCCATTTTTCCTGAGGAGAAGAATCTGCCTAATAATTATGCACACCTTGATATAGGGTGTTGATCTCCTTAGGCCACACCCTCCCTCGGTACACAAATACACATCACCTGATATGCATTAAATCCAATAAGCATTCAAGTTTATACAGCTTGGAGTTGGAAATTATGGATAAAATGATGATATGGTCAAAATAATCACTTGCCTAATAATTGTGCACACAGTGTATATGTATCGCCAGAAGATCACAAAATGGCCTGAAGTGAATCATTGATACTACTTATAAGAGGAATATTAATTGCTGCTGCAAAATAGCAGCAAATCCCCTCTATTACGAACTTACTGATGACTCACTTTATTTAAGCAGGGGAGAAGATTTGTAAACCAAGTCTAAAGAAAAAAAAAACAACAACTCAGCTACAGTTATGCCCTCTTTTCTGTGCCAGGAGCTGAAACGCTCTGCTCCTGACGTCTCACGCTTGCCCCTCCCTCGTTACCGCCGGCTCAAAGCCCTCGAGTGCAGAGATGTTGAGGCCTCTGCTACTGTGAGTCTGATCATGACAGCAAAATTTGTTCTAGCCTAAACTCTCTTGTTAAGGTGAATAAAAACCAATAACATCACATTTAAATAATAAATGATGATGCTCGTCACAGTAATTTATGGATTACATCCCGTTGATACTCAGTTCCTGTTCTGATTATGATATACAGTATTTCTTTGGTATGAAGCGTAAGATGCTTTGCTTCTTCTTCAGCCTGACCTACTCAACTTTAAGAAAGGATGGATGATGCGGCAGGATGCATCTGGACAGGTGAATTTACCAATTCACTGTCACTTGATATTTTAGAAGCAGTGGCGTGATTACAGGTGTGATAAGCTAATAAACTGGTTTGCACTGTCTGTGACTATGTCTCCCATAGTGGCAGAAACACTGGTTTGTCCTGACTGATCAAATGCTGAGGTTCTTCAAAGATTCTGTAGCTGAGGAGGTGCGCTGGTATTCTGCTTTTTTTCTGCTTTGTTAAATGACAAAATAAATGTAAATTCACAGTTGAAGAAGGAGCTCATATGTCTGTCAGTATGGAGATCCATCCCAGCCGTCTTTAATAGGTAAAAAATGTGACGACAGACGGTCAGACATATGACACTCTACTCAACATTAACTGTGAGTGAATGTCTGAATGGATGATTATGTTACAGACATTTGCCCTTAAGCTGCTTTGTTCCCTGATTGTTCATTTCAGGCAGCTGATATGGATGGTGCGATAAACTTGTCCACATGTTTTGACATCACAGACTACCCAGCTCAGAAGGACTGTGGTTTTCAAATTCATGTGAGTTCAATAGTATAATGATAATAATGCAAGTACCTCAGTGAGTCTGATAACTTATACAGTACTTTGAAAAAAGTTTTAGGCAGGTGTGAAGAAATGTTGTAAAGTAAGAATGCTTTCAAAAATATTAAATTCAATAGTTTGGTGTGACCTTTGTCTTTAAAACAGCATCACCTACATATGAAAGTGATGATCATTAGCACCTGCCTGGTATAACTGGTTAATCACACACCTGACTATAATCCTACAAAATCTCTGACTTTGTGCAAGTGTACCTAGAAGAATTGATGCTATTTTCACATTTTGGAAAGTATTCTTACTTTACAGCAGTTCTTCACATCTGCCTAAGACCATTGCACAGTACCGTATATCATCACATGTATTCTATAATGTGTGGAAAGTGTACTGAGGTTAATCATAGTAACATACTCAGCAATGTCCTGGTTTTTAATTAGTCTCTGTATTTTAGAAACAGCTATGTAGATCTATGTTCGCTCTCATGATTTCATTGTACCCACATATTAAGGGCGCACTACATATTTAGAGCAATAAAATAAAGTTATTCAGCTGCTACACAGGCAGGTAGCTCAAATAGTATGGGGAACTCTCTAAATAATCAGAATCACAGATCCTTAAGCATCACTTTTGGTTGAAGCTGCAACTAGCAACTAGCTGGAAAAGAATGAATCATTTGTGACTGCTCATTTAGGCTTTTCTACCAGTTATGTATCAGTCTGCAGACTGTTTGGTTTGGGCCTCGTGTGGATGAACTTTGCAAGGACAAATTATTAAGGATCTGCTTACTCAAATGTTTATTTTGTTTAGGTCTTAAATATCTGGAGGAGCCTCTCTGGAATCATGTTGCTTTTCTTGTGAGCTCCTTTGTGTTGGAGGAGTGATGTCTGCTTCATGTAGTAACGTTGCATTTTTGATAAGATCTTGACTTTTCTTTGCAAATCCTTTTATTTTGTGAATTGTAATTATTCCTCTGCATCAGTGCGATCTTAGCTGGATTTCGCTTGATCAGATGGCAAAGTTTTTTTTTACTTTAACATACTGTGTCATCCTGTCCGATGGAGCTTTGTGTCGCTTCTTGTTGTTTTATTAGAGATGTAATATGCTTATCTGCAATGATCTGTCAGGCAGTTACATCAGTGAAAAACTGTGTTTTTGTCATCTGTCTGCTCACAATTTTTTGTTACAAATTTGTGGAACCAAAGCAATTTTTGACTGCAGTAGTTTCACAGTATGTGATTTTATCTTGCTATTGCATTTAGCTGATACAAAACCGCCAATATACCTTATTACACTGTGTTGTACTTTACTGTTTTCTTACTGGATATAAAGGTTTATCTTATATACCAACAACAGTCCATTATCTACACACTTTACAGCATACTATACATTTGAAAAAATACAAAAATTCCTCTTAGAAACTTTTTTAAGTAATGAGAGGTGGGTAGCAGGAGTTAAACTTCTTCAATATTACCCAATATTGAAGGTAAATCATGGTAATCTGCATTTTAGATAAACTGTGACAAAGCTGTTTTAAAGCCATCATACCTCCTACCTTTCACTTCAAAGTGTGTAATGAATATTGTCTCACTTTCTGCAGACCAGAGATGGAGTGTACACACTCTGTGCTATGACCTCTGGGATGAGACGCAACTGGGTCCAAGCAGTGTTGAAGAATGTGAGGCCCAGTCTTACACCTGATGTCGCATGGTAAATAGGGTTGTTTTATTTCATTTCTAAAAGTGTCCAAAGTCTAAAAGTCTAAAACATTACTGTTTGCATAATTGATTTCCTGACAGCTCCGCCTCAGGGCAGAAAACTCAACAGAAATCACAGCAACCAGACTCACAGTCGGCTGAGGGTTCGGAAAAAGCTGAGTACCCAAACAGCTTTCCTAAGGAGCACAAAACCAGAGACTGTGCAGAGGAAACACATCAGCAGCAGGAGGAACAAGAACTCAAACTGCATGCAGAGAGGCAGCAGAGTCCTGGAGGCTGTGCATCGTCTATGATCTCCTCTTCGCATATCCCGTCCTCCCTCATCTCACCCTCCGCCTCCTGTCCCATCAGTCCTCCACAGCAGGAGGAGAACGGTGAAGGTACTTACTGTCATCAATGTACGCATGAACAAACTGACACGAATAAGAAAAATATCAAAAAATGTAAAAGAATATTTTGAATTTAAATTTGCTCCATAGGGGGAACAGACACAATGGCAGTGTTAAATGTCTGCATATTGTTATATTACATATTACACTGTACTACATTTATTTCTGTGTATAACCTCCTCTGACAGATGCGTCATCGTGTATTGATGGAGCTGTAAGTGACAGCTCTGCTTCCACAACAGCTCTGTCAAACGATGAAGATTCAAACACGCGGGATGTAACTGAGCAGGAAATAAAAACCTCATCCCACAGCGAGGAGCAACAAATATCAATAAACGCCCCCTGTGAGTGCACAAAAGTGACGGAAAAGCTGCCCTGTGAGCAGCAAACTGGGCAACTTGTCAAAGAGGTGAGATCGTGTTCGAGTGTGTGTATGTAATTCACACTTTCATCTTTTTTTCCTCTCAAGCCAAACTAATAAGTGGCTGTGTTTCTCTACAGCTGGAACAAACACAGAGGGAGTTGTCTCGACTCCAGCAGTTCAATAGGAATCTACAGGATGAGCTACAACAAGAGAGAGAGAGTTATTCAAGGGAAAGGGTTCAACCACAGGTATAACACAGACGACACTCAAATATATAATTTTTCATTATTTTTAGTAGCACTAGTTTGGATGCACTCATGCCACCAGCCATGTGGTCCCCTGCTCCCATTCTTACTACCTAGGCGACTGCAAAATAAACAATTTGTCACCCACAGTTGTACAAGTTATATGTACACATAGAGTAAGTAAAGTTACATGTTCCATGTTAAAATGTCAGCATACAAAGCACACTTTGTCCTAATTAAAGCTCACTGCTGTTCTGTAGAATGATCTTCTTTCAAACTCCAACTCGTCCTCCGAACATGCATTGGCTTTACAGCGACTGCAGAAGATGAACCACGAGCTCCGCTGTGAGTTGGAGGCTCAGAAGAGAATTCAGGAGGAAGCCAGAGAAACCGAACTACGGCGAAGAGTAGATCTCTTAGCTCAGCAAGCACAGCTACTGGTCACAGGCGATGCTACAGCACTCGCACAAGCCCATCTAGAGCAAGATCGACAGCGGTTTCATGAGCAGCAGACAGAGTGGGAACATCGTGTGGCCTCCCTGAAATCCCAGCTGAGCGCCAGTGAAGAGCGGAGGATGGAGGCTGAATCGCGTGTGACACAGCTTCAGCAGGAGTTGCAAAGTTACCAGAGTCTCCAGCAGGAGGCTGATCGCATGCAGAAACATCTCCAAGAGGTGACAAGCCAACTTCTTGCTAATGAGGAAGCACAGGCTCAAAAAGAGGCACGCCTGCAGAAGCACCTGATGCTCCTCCAAGCGAGTCAGGACAGAGAACGGAGGAGCTTGGCTGCGAGCCTGACACAGGCGGAGCAACATTCACAAGACCTTCAGGAGAGACTGGACAGGGCTGAGCTGCAGGTAGGGAGCCTGAATAACACTCAGACCTGGACCAGGGAAATTGAGAAGGCACAACAACAGCTTCAAGAGGAGCTAGCGAGTGCTGTAGCTGCTTTTCAGAAACTTCAAGACGAAAGACAGCAGCTCGACCGTCGCTGCCAAGAGCTGCAGAATCAGCTATCGGAGGCAGACGGGGAAGTGAGCAGGTTGCAGAGCCGCCTGAAAACAGATGAGACACACTTCTACAATCTTGAGCACTCATATGAGAGAGTTTGTGAGGAACTGCAGGTGGCCTTAGGGAAGGTGCAGCAAAAGGAGTCTGAAACACAGGACATACGGGAAGGCTACGAGAGACTCCTGGACAGGAAGGAGCAAGAGCTGAGTGAAGTTTTGCTGAAGATGGAAGTCTTAGGTAATAGCCTGGAGGAGACAGAAGTGAAGCTGAATCAAGTGTTGAAAGTTTGTACCTGTGATTCCTCCCAGCTGAGAAATGAATCCTCAGATCCTGCTCAGCAAAATGAGACACAACAGCCAACTGATCCCTTCACTGTAAGGCTAGAGGTAATAGACAGTGACCATTTGCCTGACAGCTCAAATATCGTTGAACATGCAAGAGCTCGTTCTCGCTCAATTGACCCATCATACCAGAGTGTTGTCACTGCAGGAGATGACCAAGAGAGGTTTATGACTGTGATCCAGACACTTGAAACCAAGCTTTTTGTAACAGAGGAGAAGCTGAGGGACATCATGCAAAGACTGGAGGAGCACCAGAGTCACATCAGCTGTCAGGACCCCCACCTTTGCTCCCAGCTCACTCGGGCCCGGGCCACTGCTCAGCACCTCAGTCTGCTGCTTCACAGTCAGGCCAAGCAGAGCCAGCGCTTCGCCCAGGAGACAGAAAACCGCTGCAGGATGTTGGTTGGTAGGTTTCAGGTCGCACTGAACATCATACAAGCCTGCAGAGGGAGGCTTCAAGCCTCTCCAATTAATATTACAGACTTTGAGAGACAACTAGCCACTGTTGCTGCCTGTCTTCAGCAAGGAGAGAAAGATGCAGAGAAACAGCAGCATGAATCACATAACGCTAGCAAAGGAGTGGACAAGATCCTCAAAGATGAGACATTAGCTGGAGCTGAGAGCAACATTAGTGCTATAAGTAAACGCACTCATACATCAACCTCAGAGGATGCCATGGAAAGTGTTGGGAAGTGTCTAATGAAGGAATTATTTGTAGTAGAAAAAATGGTGTCTGTCCTTCAGAGTCAACATGGCATTGGACAACTGTCCTTAGTACCGAGAGAAGATGAGGGGGATGTAGCATGCAGGTACAAAAGCATAATCTCCAAAAGAATAGCCTTAGAAACAGAGAAAAAGACTCAGTCTGGGAGAGCAGAATGTGGCAATAATGAACCTTTAGAAAGAGCCATCGGCAGAGTCTGTGCTGAAGCGGAGCTCATTTATGCTGCCTTAAAATATCAACAGCAGTATGGAGTGGACCATCAAAGGAAAGGTCTGGCAGATATCAATCCCCCAGAGTTGGCTCCCTATGAGGAGCAAGTGCAGGTAGAGGACGGAGGTTTGGAAGGAACTGCAAAACCAGTTGAAAAGAATGAGTCTAACATCAAACAGGCAGCGGTAGAGAAAGAACCAGACTGGTTAGAGAGACTTCTATCCCGGCTGCAAAGACGGGCCAAATGCTTACGCCAACTCAGCCAGGAGATTTGTGATGGCAGTGTAGTAGAGTGTAGTATTGATGATAAGTGGGAAAATGCTTCTACAGATAACTTAAATTGGATGCGGGAGCAGGTAAAGCTGATTTATTTGTCAGACAGAGTGTATACAGATTTAGAGCAGGAGTTGCAGCAAATTGTGGTGTTACAGGACAAACTGCAAGCTTTGCGCAAAGAGCAGGATATCACATTAATAGATGAGCAGGAGGCTTTCAATCATACCTTATGTCAGCTTCAGGAGGACAACAGTGCGTTAAAGGAAGAACTAGAGCGGGCTGAGCAAAAGATAATATCTGTAGAGACTGGGAACCAGAGACTCCTGGAAGACATACGGAAAATCGAGGATTATCACGAGGAACGGATGAAAAAACTGGAGACAGAGTTCCAAGAGAAGATAAGGGGACTACAACAGATCCATGAAGAGGAGATGAAACACTTGCATGGTTTCTACACCAAGTCTTATGTTTCCAAAGAGAAACAGACCAAATCCTGCACAGAGGCACCAGACCAGACTGTGATGGAAACAAAAGAGGAGCGTGGGAACCGAATGGTGGGAGGTGACGCAGCAGCCATGAGAGACGCTTACCAGAAAGATCTAGAAAAACTTGAGGTAACAAAGACCTTATGTCTTAAGCAGATACTTAAATAAAAAATAAATAAATTAGCATTTCACTACTTTATTTGTTCAATTAATGGTGAAAGTCAGCATTCAGGCAAGATTCTGTCTCTCACTGTGCATTATATGCACATGGAGTATTTTTTATGTATCACCCTTTTTCAGAAATGTTCCTTCACTTAAATTGGAAAACTTAAATCCTGTTTGATGCCTTTTTATTTTAGCTGTCTAGGATTCATTACAGTGGGAAAATACTATTCCTAAGGATAAAATGAAACACACTAAAAACATTAAAGCACATAGTACAGTATTGAAGTGTAGTGTTATCATGTTGCTGCACATTTTAGAACTTAGGAAGTGGTTATAGTATATTGGTGGTTCTAGTAGTTTATAGTGTATTGAATAAAATATCAGTCACAGCTAAAAACATGAGTACAACATCAAAACAGGTTCACTGTCAAATTACATAACCATTACATAACACTCTAAATTCTTCAGTTTAATCATCAGTACAAAACTTTTTCTTAATTTCAACATAGGCATCCTGTGATGAAGGTTTCACTGCTATGGAGGAAATGCACAGGAAGCTGATACGTGATCTACAGCAGCAGCATCAGAAGGAGGTGGCAGCACTTCTGAAGGAGAAAGACCAGCTGCTGCGGGAAGAGACAGCTGCTACAATGGCAGGTAAAGGCAGCAAGAAATCATACAATGAACTATAAATATATAAATATATACAACTAACCGACTGAAACTGCATCAATTGAATGAATGCTTTATTAACAAAAGTTAGTCAGGGTAACAGTGGTAAAAAAAAAAAAAAAATATGAAAGTTGTTATATCTTTCTGCAGCCATTGTAGCAATGAGGAGAACCCATAAACAGGAGCTGGAAAAAAGCCGACAGTCTCAGCACATCAAGGAGAGTGGTGACGACGCACAACTGCACGTCGAACATGAGTGAGTGACAACTGGTCCTTTTACAGCATTATAGTTTACAGACTATATTATGAAGTGCACCTTAGACAGTAAACTGGTAACTCTGTGTCTATGGTATGGGCTGGGTGCAGAATTACTGCATGCAGTCAGATTCTAATGTGTGACTATTTGTCTCTTAAATATGAAACCCTTAGAAGAAACTGCTGGAAAGCGTACAGATACAGTCTGGAATTAGTGTTGTCTCCTCCATGACCCTGTCAGTAAAGTCCACAGAATAATGATAATTAGTAATAAAATAATATGACAAAGCAGATAAAATGCCCCTCAGGTGGAGCTCCGCAAACATAAATTGTGAGTTCCAGTGAGGTTAATGTTTAGTCAAACTATTGGCAGCGTCATGTCTGTCTTAATCGCTTTACCACACTATTGTTGGTTGTGTTGCATGTGTGGCGACTGAGGTCAAGGTCTGCGTCCGCTGGCTGCTGTCCATGGTGCTGATACCTAGAGAGCGTCATGCACACAGGTGTGCAGCCAATCATAGGAGCAGTTTCTGGCTTAAAGCACATAAATGCCAAGAACAGCATATTATAGCGTGTACCTGTTGTACATGTTATAATATAATGGCTTCTTTTCACTCAAGTCTTCTGACAACAGATTTATAAGATTGAATTACAATATCAAAAACTGTTCGGGCAACACACTCACAGTATCTCCATTATTCACTGAAGTCCTGATACTGAATCCTTATGTAGCTTTGTCCATTTTTCCCTGTTTTTTTCTCCAGTTGTGCTTATTTAAGTCTCAGTATTCGTGACAGTTTTTCCACAAAGAAGAATCAATCAACAATTTCGCCATTAGGCATGTGTCAGGGCTATTTCTTTCTTATAATACTGATTTTACTTGCTATTAATTGCATTTCAACCAACTATTTCTCTTTGTGAGTTTCCTCTCAGCTCTGTGCTTCTGCTTTGCGACTGCAGGAAGGAGATCCAGTTGCTGCATAAGGAGCTCGAGGCGTTGTCGGTTCAGCACACTCAGAAATGTCTGGAAAGCTCCCAGCTAAGCCAGCAGCTGCAAGATGAGAGACAGTCCTTGATGCAGTACCAACAAGAAAACCAGGAGCTCAAAAAGAATCAAGTATAAACATTTTCTTTTCACAAAAGCGTCTTCAACAGTGTAGGTAAATATTCTGCAGCTCTAAAGCCATATATTAAATGTGTCAGTGCATCTTCTCTCTCTGTGTCTCTTGTCATCCTGTAAGAGAGAGGCAGATAAAATGTCGCAGCTACATTTCTCGCTGAATGGAAAACAGTCACATGTTGACTCCCAAGTAAACGACTTTTATGAGATGGAGGTAAGTGTCCCACAGTGCAAACTCTCCTAAAGGCCTCTCATGATATGTACGTAACAAAACTGTAATGAAGTACTTTGTGTTGTAGGTGATTCTGCGGGCGAGGGAGGCAGAAATGCAGTTTCTTAGACAGGAAGCTCGTTCTCTCAGGGAAGAGTTGAAGATTGCTCGAATGGTACTGAAATCTCTTTAAACTTCTAGATTTGACTGAGGCTCATGAAACGTAAAACTCTTCATATAATTTAATGGGCACTGTATGTAAGTGATGCAGTTGTAAAGCTACAAGTTCAAACATGCTATTTCTGTGGCCTGACAGACGTATGCATTATTTATACGGAAAGAAACCTTGTAGAACTAAAAAACAACCTGTGTGTGTGTGTGTGAATAACAGGACAAAATATACGCCCAGAACAAGCTGAAGGCCCTCTGTATGAACAGCCAGGATGAACTGCGCCATGATGTCAACAAACCCTGTGAAGATTTCAAGTTCGCCACTTGGTCTCCAGGCAGAGACACTTCAGGACAGAACCTCAGTGAGACACTTTTTACTTTGTGTACATCATAAATAAGGGTTCTACTCACACACACAGTCAAGCATTTTAACATTTCTTTGGTTAGTTAGTGTCCTTTGGTCAACACATGGGTGACTAAATAAATGTTTAGATCCACATTAAAGGGGTAGTTAGCTTAGAGTTTGATTTAAAAAAAAAAAAGGTTGATACCACCATCATATCATATCGTAAACACATGGAAATGAGGGAAACAGCCTGGTTATGTCCAAAGGTAACAAAGGCAAAGGCCACTTACCAGCACCTGTACTGATCTACCATATTTAACTAAGCAGATTCTCCTAAATGTGCTTTAATGCTCTCTCTCTGTGTCCTACCCAACCCTGGTGTTTTCTCAGAGGACACTGTGACAAACACAAGCAATGCTGCTTTTCTGAAGAAAGCAGGGAAATCATCTCTCACACATCAGATCAGAGGAGTGAGGTCGAAGGTAAAATTAGCTGCTGCATCAAAAGGAAGGTTTTTGTTGATAAATGCAAAATCTTCCCTACATGTACCCCACTTAAAACCCTTTTTAAACACTAAGTTCACAGTGAATTATTTCAGTCATAGTAGCAAGGGATAAAGAACTTTAATCTCCTATTTTTCTTTTGACGTGTGTTTTGTGTTTTTGACGGTTTTCAGAGTTTAAAAGAAGGCCTTTCTGCCCAAGAAAGAATGAAGCTGTTTGAGTCATTCTGATCCAGAAAGGATGAGAAGGTGGAAACTGCTCTTTGGTCAGTGCAAATTAAAGACATAAGATGTATTTCTGTCTATTATGTGTAACTTTTAATATTAATTAATATTATGCAATTATGTTATGTTGTATGTTGTTTTTTTTACTGTGTAAAAAGTTGATTCATTGTTAGTGTGCACTGTGCTTTGGAAAAGAGTTTTTAAGTCAAGGTTTTCTGTTTATTTGTGTGTGTGTGTGTGTGTGTGTGTGTGTGTGTGTGTGTGTGTGTGTGTCATAGTGAGAGCATCAAAATACCACTAGAGGGAGCAACAAACACTGGCTTTTCCATCTAAACATTTCTGAAAGTTTATTGTACAACAGAGCAATCATGAAGAAATGATATTTATATTTTTCTGCTCTGCAGTGTAACTTCTAGTCATATCTGTGCTCCCATTAAAAGATAAGTCAGTGTTTTGCACAAGGTGTATAAAACTGTTAATAACATATTGCACCACTAGATGTAGCATAGTACAACATTCACTCTCTCAGCAGAGGCACCAGAGGTGACACATAGATGATGTTGGTGTACATGTATCTGTTTTTAAACCTGTTAAATCTGTTCTGCAGCTTTTATGACCTAAAATATTTGAGCTTCAAAATAAAATAAGTGGAAGAATTTCAGAAAGGTCACCATTTTTTTTTTGGATCAACATTTGAAAATATTAGTCATAAAGTATGAAGATATTCTTTGCGTCATTTAGTTATGTGAAGCGACAAAGTATATACATATTATTTGTCTGTTAACCAAATACAAAAACACATGATTGTTAAAGCCGATGTGAATATGTTTTTGTGATGCTGAATGTTCAGCAGAATCTGTTGTATAGTATATACATGGCACATTATAACCAGTTGCATGCTCTAAACATGAGATTTGTTTTCAAAGCCAGTTCATGTTCCACACAACAATATATGTATATTGTTGTGTGGACAGCAGCCAGCGGACGCAGACCTTGACCTCAGTCGCCACACATGCAACACAACCAACAATAGTGTGGTATATATATATGCAGTCCTGGTCCCCATCATGGGATATAAATATGAGAGAGGAAGCCTCGCCTGATGAGTTAGGAAATTATAGGTTACAAAAACTAAAGAACAGTGTCAAGTTTGAATTTGATGTCATGAAGTCATTAATAGGCCATGGAGCCTATCTGGAGATCTGAGTCACATAATATGATCTGTTTTACAGTTTAGATGAGGTAATGTGTTGCTAATAGCAGCCTGATAATGCCTGTGGAGAACAGGACTCAAACTCATGACATCCAAATGCAAAACTGACATGCTGCCCTGTGCAGTATCCAAAATGTTGATGTAGCTTAGTTGGTAGGAACATGATAGCTACACAGTCTGAGACCTGGATTTGTGGTCGACAAAAAACTGAACCAAGATGTCTCGCTGTGTAGCTCAACATGCAGCGACAGTGTGTGACACAGTATGAATCTGAGTTCTCAGGAGCCCAGCAGCTAATGAGGAGGCTGGTGCAGGAAAACACTGATGTTTGCTCTCAAGTGGGGCACACATACTGTATCTCATTAGTGGAGCATGAAGTCTGCACAGAACCTTCAGGTGATAATACACTTCATCAGGGTCTCCAGCATCACACAAGCTGCCATACAGGAGGAGAGGGCTCCTTGGTTTCATAGCATAGAGACCCCAAATATTTCTCTTGTGAATGTTTTATTAACTAGCACTGCTGAACATGCTGTTGACATTTAAGTAACATACCTGACATAACTCTGAGTTATGATTCTGAGTATGTTGCTGTCCCGGTTAACCCCTAACGTTTAATAGGTTTAAACTTCAGTTGTCCAGACTATTACATGGAAAGCTTTTTCTTACTTTACTCTAATTTAGCTCGTCCAACTTTATTCTGTAGAAACGCAGACCTACAACAATTAATAAACCCATATTTATATATCCCCATATTTCTGGGTAGATTATAAATCATAGCGCCCAGTGTCCTTGCAGAGGAACTAATCTTGATGTTGCTCTGTTCCTTGGAGTCATATTCCTAAAGAGGAACATCACACCTCATTAAAATCCAACACTCATCTTTCCTTCCCAGTGAATCCTGCGTGTGAAACTCCAGTCATGTGAGCCGACACTTGGAAAGAGCAAAGCTGAAATTTGACGTTATCCATCATGGATATAATTCTGCACCTGTGAGCTTTTCTTGCTTGCCGTTACAACATTAACACCATTTCAGCACTCGTTCTCTGGAAATCAGTGTGGTTTTTACATCAGGCAGGTAAAATTTGACTGATGTCGAAAGCTGTGGAAAAAGCTTGTATTTGGACTAAATAAAGAATTAGTTGATTAATTGATGCCGATTAGCAGAAAATTAAGCTGCAACCATTTTTACAATCAAGTCAAGTAAATATGCCAAATATTCCTTTTTTGACTGAACAGGTATTTTGAAGGCGTCACCTTGGCCTCTGGGAAAATTAATTAATTATCATTAATTATCATTAATTACAGCCATAAAGTATATTCTGAATTGAGATGATGTTGCCTTGTTTGCGATTTTGTCTCATTCTAAATGATCATGTCAAAGAACGTCTGTTACTTCAGACATATAAAGAAATCCTCTCTCATTTGAAAGGGTCCATGCACGCAGAAAGCTTCATGTAGCATGACTGTAATTTCAACATTATCAGTCAGGTTATTTCTGTTCTGTTTCTTATTGACGCAATCAGGCTGTCGTATGCAGCTCCGGTGGGAATTGAACTTCTGATATAATTTCAAATAAGGATGAAAATCTTTGACACACATGCTCATAAATAGCTCTTTAATGGCTTTATTCTCATGTGCTGTCATTGATTTTATTTCCTCAACATGAGTCTCTCATACTAATGCGAATTTCCACTTTACTCTCACCATGCTTTACACAAAAAAAGTGATTCTCATGTATATCTCAAATATTAACTCTCAGTTTATTCCTGCATCCCTTCATGTGAGGAGTAGTGTAGGTATGCGTGTGTGTGCACCTGCAGGGTTTGTTCTGAATCAAGATGCCCCACAAACGCTTGCGGTCCTCATGACTGATCAGCGGCTGATGTAGAAACACTGGTACGCAGGTGCACCTGCTCAGGCGGCAAAAATAAGTGGCCCATTTAGTCATGCAAAGATCAATTACTGCAACCAGCACAGAGGCGGCTCTGATCAGTGAGCACAGCCTGCTTCTACAACTATGATTATCTTTTCCTCTCACATGTGACGCAGGTCTGTGTTTGTATTTTTAAATGCGTGTAAGCAGCACGGACATGCATGGGCATTTTTGGGTTTTTTTCCCAATTGGATTTAGATCACAGTGTTACAAAATCTGGTCCAGAGGCGTGTGACCTACATGCAGTTTTTTTTCTAACTAAAATTTGTCAGTGTTACCATGACAATGGATAAATCCTATGTTGTTCACCTGAGACAAATATAAATTTGCCACCAACATCAAATTGGTGGAGGGCGATGAGGCTGGTTGGTGTTTGATGAGGCGCTTCCACACAGTCGGCTATTGTATGTGCTGCAAGTGAAATGCATCAGAAACAAATCAAAGTTTGGTCGATGGAACAGAGATGATTCATCAGATCATGCATCAGACTTCAAGCCATACACAGTGATTCAATACAAAATAGGTTAATAGGCACCAATTTTAGATCTAACCCAACGGCAAACTGATGATACAACTTAAATATTCAATGACACTAAAAATAGTATGTATCTTGTAACAGTTTTTTTTTAATGCTTTTGACATATTGGAACATTTCAACAGGACCAGGACATGATCTCAAACCTTGCATCTGGACTATAATGGAGAGCTGAACATTGCTTATGGTAAATAAAAATGCATCTACACTCCCCTGTCTTGCAAAGTTACCTCTATGTTATGTGAGGACAAAGAAACTTTACTATCCACTTGTATGACTAACAGAGAGATTTAATTGAAGTGTTTTGATTGAATGCAGACGTGGCCTCAAGAGGGACAAGAAATTCAACCTCTAGTCCTTTATGTGTGGAGCTAACATGGTGTCCCTGTGTTATTTCTCAAGGTGAGAGTACTTTATTATTGTGAGGCAGGATGTTGATTAGGCCGGTCTGGAGCATATTCCCTAACTGGAGCAGGGAGGTTAGTGAAAAGCTCCCTAAAAAAAAACACGCCCTGTCTTGTGTCTATGCAGCATTTCTTTCTTGTTGGGTGAGTACACAACGCCTCTCTTCCCCACTCAGGTTGTTTTTCTTGGCGTTGGCTGCCAACAGAGACTTTCTCTACAGCATCTCTAGCTTTTGTGTTTGTTATTTCCCTTCCTTGTGATCACTGCTGTGTTACGCAGGCCTGCAGGTTGTTGGAGGTCTTTGCGGGAAAGTTAACCTTATTCCTAAATTTATTAGAGTTATTTAGAGTTCTGACAGCTCTGACATATCATATGATGTGTCGAAATCTTTCAAGGTGATAATGGGGCCGATCATATCAGTAATACTGGGGTAACAACAGGCTAATATCATTGTAACACTGATTCATGGTTATTAGATTCTCTTACAATTATGTTGTTGCAGAAATTAAACACCAACATAACCACTAATCCCATTCATTTCACTCCACTTAGACAATGGTAGTATTCCCCTGTTGATCCCAGGATATTACCCTGTTTGTTATTATAGAGCTGGAATGTTAAGTGCTAACGCTAACCTCAGATGAGACGTATGTGTTGCTACATGTCAAAACGTAGTGTGAAAGTGTGATAGACTACATCTGTGTTATGTTTAACACATTTGTATTTGAGTTGGCACAGATGACTCATGCTGTTCTACATGTTTTCTAATATTTAGAAAGCTGGAAGTGATGCCTAGGATTAAATACATGTAGGTTATACTTTTTTTTGATGATGCTCTCTCACAGACTCACAGACTCTATAAACATATATTATATATATATATATATATATATATATATATATATATATAATATATTTTTGATCGAGCGCAACATTCAGAGAATGCAGTCAACATAGAGGCAGATTTCCCAAATGACATTTCCCAAATTCTTTCTCTGAACCATCAGTGTCTCAGTGTGTAAAACTTTTGCATCATAAGAATAAGAAATGAGTGAAATGTTCCTCTCTTTGATGTGACTTCTTCCAGCAGTAATAAACTCTGACAGAAAGGAAAAATGAGCTACCAGTTATGAGCTCTTGCAAATATATGTACTGTATGTGTGCATCACTCGTATTAAGATGAAACATAAGACACAAGAGTAGATAATTACTTCGTATGAATTATTTTGCTCCCAACAGCAATCACAGGCCATGTCTTACAGCTATAGAGTTTACATACAGCTATAGATAACAGAACAATGGGCAGGACGTGCAGAATCACACAGCAACTGAGCATGAGCAGCAGGAGTGCTGGTGCGACTGAACTAAACAGACGGTTACACAGTTGCATAATTGGAGTACCTGCCACGCTCCTGATCCTGAGTGTCCTGCCAGAACCAGTTATGCTCATGTCTGACTGAGCTTTGAGTAAACATCCTGTGCTCTGACTGGTGTCCTCTGCACCACACAGGGATAGCCACAACATGACATAACACTTGAAAGAAATCAGGAGAGTGTTTGCTGATTATCTGAATGGTGATCAAACACTGAGTGTGGTCGAGCCTGGCCCACTTTGTCCTGCCGCAGTGAGGCGGCCTTTAAATAGCTTGCTGGGTACGAGGTATCGGCTGGGCTCTCACTGTCCCTATAGCACACTTCACATCCCCATCTGGTTGGCCATCTCCTGACTGAACCCATAACCCATTTACAGGCCTGACATCATAGTAACAGTACAGTAACATAGTGTGAATGTAAAGCTACAAAACACACACCCAGACACAGGAGCGCACACAGCATTTTGTATTTCAAGGCTTGAAATATGCGGTATAGAAAGGTTTTAAAGGGTTAAATTACAGTTATAGGCTGCAAAATGTACATTTTTTGCTAAATATTTTACTTTGATTAATTAATTAATTAATTAATAATTAATGCTATATTAAAAAATGGCATTCAAAAATACATTTCTAACAAATGATGATTTAGATTAAAAAAAAAAAATGTTGTGTGATATCTCATCCTTTAAAACAGGATCATCACAAATGCTCACACCACCTGAAAAAACACATCAACACATCAACTTTAAAAAATCTAATATTTTACATACACTGTCTTATCTTGCATGCTTGCTTGTCCCCCCCAAAGATTTGAAGATGCACTGGTCTTACTGCTTTAGAGAATGCAGATCAAAGCGCACCAGCACTCACAAAGGTCAAACATTTTTTCCTATTATTATTAGAAAACTGATACTCAGGGTACCATGGCTTAGCTTCCTTGGAGGCCGTCATATTGCAGTGTCACACACACCTTCCACCCATCCCTCTGTTCGGTGACGGCCTCTAGTGAATCTGGGTCAGGCCAGGACTGGAACTACTGATCCTGTTTCTGTCCTGTGAAACTCGTGAAAGAATTCCAGACTCCTGAGCAAAGCTGTGTGGCGGTGGGCGGTTAAAGACGAGATGTGTTGTAACGTGCTCGCTGCACGTAGCAGGTAGATTTTAATCTGAGGAGTTTGGAAATCAATTGTGATTTCACAGAAGTGCTAAGTGACAATATAAGTTTGTCTGTCCTGAGCTTATGTCCAAACTGAAATTTTACCCCGTTTTTAAAGTCATGTTAGCAGCATGGCTCTAGGAATGGTTGAATGTTAGAGCGTCTGTTTGTCGGTCCACCACTTTGGTACTGTAATATCTTGACAGATATCAGATAGATTGCCATGAAATTATGACATTCATGGTCGCCAGAGGATAAATCCCACTGACTGTGGTGACGCCACCATATGGCTGACATTGTTGTTTTTCAGACTGAGGTATTTCAACAAAGTTGAATAAAAAGCCATGAAATTTGGTGCAGAAGTTCATTGTGTCCAGAAGATGAACTCTAATGACTAATGACTCTAATGACTTCAGACTTTTCATTTAGTGCAACCATAAAGTCAAAAATTTAGTTTGTCTAACATTTTGGTTTATTAACAAATACCTGCAAAACTAATGACATTCTCATCAGCCTCAACTAAACTTTGACTGCCGCAGTGGTAGACGAGTACTGAAAATCTATACTCAAGTAAAAGTACAAAAAATTACTCAAGCAAAAGTGAAAATTATCATTTAAGAAATCTACTAATAAAAAAGGTAGCATGCTAACCAGGAGTTATGTGAGCATAATGAACTTAATATTACTGCCAAACATGATGTTAACATTTATGTCAAAGCACGACTCGGCCACCAGTGTGGCTGTAGACTCTTTGTTTTGTTTCACAACAAATTACAAGAACTGCTCATTGGGGCTTCGATACATCATGCATTTACACACATAAGAAATGAGTGATGTTCAGAGTCCTACATGTTCAACAGGAGCTGCCTGGCTTTCTGAATGAGTCAAAATGGAGACCACACCACCCACACTTTGATCGGTTGGATTTTTTTTAGTACGTTGGAAAGTCACATTTTGTACATTAGGTATTTCCATAGTTGCCTGTGTAATGTGTAGATTCCACATCTGGACCAATAGCACACCCAAAGTGCCAGAAGTGATTTTTTCCCCAACTCTTCTGTAAGAAAGAGAGGTTCTAAAGAAATATCACCCCACGTAGCAGTGTTGTTGTCCATTCTTTAAAGCAATGCTGTCACAGAGTAAGAAATACTTTCCAGGATTTAATCTAATCTAATCAAGCCTAGGCAAATTTAACGAGGGCATGTCTTATGTGGTCTCTCTACTACATATCAGTCCTGAATGAATCTGTTGGTTCTTTCAACACTGTGCATTGCTGACTGGCACTGGTGCAACACTTGGTAGGGGAAGAGCACGTAGTCTCCAAATGCCAAGTATCTACAGTGACACCGTGTAAGGGAGGGGGAGGACGAGAGCTGAGCAATGAGCAATAGTTCACTGGATGTGGGATACAGAGTGGGATCTGCAGCAGAACAAGATCAGATAGCAGATATACCAAGAAAGTGTGAGACTGTCGGCTGCATGTGACTCCTAAATAACCTGAGAGAGATTGATTTTTTTGATTGGACTGGACCCTATGGGTCATGTGAGCCCAATACACATTTAATTTGGCTGTTATTTTTGGGGTCAAAATTATGACTTCAGTGCTTCACTAAAGTCATTTTCTAGTTTCTTGTTTTGTTTCTGATCAACTGGATTTCACTCGAGCAGTAACTTTGGAGGACTTGACAGCAGGAGTGAGTGTAATGCTCTCCTTACTGAGTGGAGAAAGAGACATTTTAAATTTAGGAGGCATAGACATGATGGTACTGTGTGGCTACTTACTTTTCTGCCTCATGAGGATAGAGTGGTTCTACCCGTAACAGAAGAGAAGAGTTGAGGGAAGCCTGAGGAGAAACATGCAGCAGTTTGGCTAACAGACTGGGAGATCTGGAAGAAAAGGAAAGTTGGAAATCAACATTTATTTGGAACACTTGCACACAAGGTAAGCTGCTTGTGATTTTAGATGTAAAAACTATTAGTATAATACTTTAGCCAATGCACTTCCATAGATTCCGTGACCTGTAGATTGTCTCTCATTGTTTGATTCAAATATACACTGTTAGTGAGAACCATTTCTATTGTCAGTAGAGAAACAGACTCATCCCAGCTCCGGCTGTACGATCACAGCCCAGCAGGCAGAGTGTGGTGCCTGTGAGAGCTGAGCAGTCGCACAGAATATCAGATATTAATATCCTTTGGACACTCCACATCCTGCTTCCTAGCAACAAGAACACTGAGAGACAGCAACGACTGCATGAAACACACACATGCCCAAACACAAACACTCAATTACTGGTAAAATATGTCAAATTTGTTATCAGTTGTCATCACATACTTCTTGATTATCTCCTGTTTTGTTACCAGCTCTGCAGGGTATTAATGTCCATCTATCTAAAGCTACAGAGTATCCCCGGTGGGTACACCTGCACGACAGCCTTTATGACCCAATTTGGAAGTTTTATTAGGGATGAAATCCCAGTTGCCTCAAAACTGTGCATTGTTAAAGTGCTGAGATACATTAATCTCTGTTTGACTGCATTTTGCCTCTTGAAGAAACAAATATATATTATAATGAAAGTAAACCTTTATAATAATTTGTCTAAAATGCAAAAGTAAAGGAGGTGAGTCTGTGTGATGGTATCTTATTTTGTGACTTGCAGTAAGTCAACTTTCATCAGAGCAAACAGTCGTCAGTGTTAGTCTATTAAACTTATAATAATAAAACAGTAACATCTCTCACAACTGAAGAACAAGAACATTATTCAGTGCCAAAGACTCAGGACCTGAATGATCTTTCATGTCTTTGATAATAATGAGGATCTATACAATTTTGATTTCTAAGGATGTCTGTCTGTCCATCTGTTGGTCCACCCCTTTGATCCAGACTTAAATACCTCAACAGCGCTTACATAGACTGCCTTGAAATTTGGTACAGATGCTTGTAGTTCACAGAGGAGGAAACCTTTGGAGATCCCCTGCAGGTGGAAATTTGTGCTTTTCAGTGAAAAGTACTACGGCTACTCAACAAGTGCTTACAATGCGCCCATAATGTCCTGAAAGGTAATATTTTTATTCATCAACCGTTTGTCTATTGTGCACACAAGATAATTTACCATAAATTCATATATGTCTCATGTACGTAGTACGGACTTTCACATTTCATTGCTGATCAACATGCACGCAGCATTTTAATGTAGCTGTCGAGATGGAGTTCATTTTAACTGGTTTATATACTGTTGGGAAATTTAAAGGCGCCTACTGTGTTGCCAGGCAGGTGTTTTGACAGAGCAGAGAATGAGAAGAAAACATTAGATAGTTACTTCAAGATCGATATTCATCTCTATAGAAATTATTAATTGTAAATTATCTTGATAATTGTGCACAAAATGAAAATTTCCTCCCTGGTGAATTAAAAAATATGGCCTCTCAGGACTTGAGGAGCTCTGTAGCTCCTAAATATCTGCAAATCTAATGACACTCCCACCAGCTGCACTTTGTGTTTAGTGATAGTGTTAGCATGCTATCATGTTAAACTGAAGTAGTGAAAATGGTAATCATTATACCTTTTAAGATTGTTGATATTGTCATTGTGAACATGTTAGCATGTTGACATTAGCATTTAGCTCAAAGCACTGCTCAGCCTCACAGAACAAAAAAAAAACAACTGTGGCACTTTTTCTTTTGGCACAATTTCCCCCAGGACACCAGGCTTAAACAGAAAAGGCACTTTGTGGGACTCTAAAATCCATCAGGAAAAAGTTACCTTTTTTCATGTTTTTTCCATTAATGTGTCTGAAGTGATCCCATCGATTTCTACCATCAAACCATTTGCATCTGAAAGCTTCTCTGATACCCAATTTTCTGCCCCTTCTTTTCAGCCCATACTATTTTCCAGTGCAGCCTCACAGGGGAATCACACAGCCTCATCACAGTACTCCAGTGACTCTAATAGCTGTGCCAGCTGGAGGAAACAGAAGATACGTCACATAAAATGGCAGGGCATTGGATTAGCTGGCTATTTCTGTACCTTGTTGATCAGAGACACATGTATTGTATATACCAGAGCATTTCCAACAGAGCAGGGAGAGAGAGGTAGGACAGAAAATCAAATGTAGTAGGTTAACTTAACTAGTATCTCGTAAAGCAACATCTTACCCTGAATTCAAATTCGCAACATAGAGGACAATTTGCATGTTCATCAGCATCTAAACAGCTTCAAAACACTGATTATTTGACATCGTGCTTTGTGCAGTGTACCCAATGCTGCGGGCAGAGGCAGCAACATATTGTAAATGTACACTCACAAAGGTCCAAATGAATATTTCACATTATCGTATGGTTGCCTAAATGTACTCACATTGCATTTACAGGTGCCATCCACTAACTGCAACAATTAAATTATAGCATCATGAAGTTAATGTTAATCTATGCTGATATTTTACCTGTCCCTCCTTTACAGGAAACTACTTTTGTGCCTCACCTCTCAATTCCAGTTGACGGTGAATCTGATTTGGACGGAGCTGCACACTTCCTGTGGGCCTGCTTGGCTTTGTATGAGCCAGGCTGATAGCGTGAAGCCACGTGGCTGTGCCCCACTGAGGCATGAGTGTGGGAAGGGCCCACCACCACAGCTTCGTGTCCTGTGAAGAAGAAGGCCTAAGACTAAGTACCATGCCTGCTGTGGGCAGCTTCGGCAATGGCAAGATTCACACAAGACGCAAATACCACAGCCGGTTTGTCAGCAAGGGTGGCCAATGCAACATCCATTTCTCAAACATGGATGAGAAGTCCCAGCGGTACATATCTGATATTTTCACAACTTGTGTGGACATCCGCTGGCGATACATGTTCCTGCTATTCAGCCTGGTGTTTGTGGTGTCCTGGCTATCATTCGGCCTGGCATTCTGGGTCATAGGCCTCCTACACGGTGACATGGACCATCCTGGAGAGGACGACAGTTTTGTTCCTTGTGTCACACAGGTCAACACCTTTGTGGCAGCTTTCCTGTTCTCTATTGAGACCCAGACAACCATTGGGTATGGAGCTCGCTGTGTGACAGAGGAATGCCCGGCTGCTGTCTTCATGGTGGTCTTTCAGTCCATCATGGGTTGCATCATCGACGCCTTCATGATTGGTGCCATCATGGCCAAGATGGCAAGGCCAAAAAAGCGTGCAGAGACTCTGCTGTTCAGCCACAACGCAGTCATCGCTTTGCGTGATGGGAAACTGTGTCTCATGTTTAGGGTCGCCAATCTAAGGAAGAGTCATATTGTGGAAGCTCATGTGCGAGCCCAGCTCGTCAAGCCCCGCTACACAGAGGAAGGTGAATATATTCCCCTGGATCAGATTGACATGAATGTAGGCTATGACAAAGGCACAGACCGCCTGTTTCTGGTTGCACCCCTTACTGTCATACATGAGATTGATGAAGAAAGTCCACTGTTTGGCATCAGTAAGCAAGATCTTGAAGCATCTGACTTTGAGATAGTAATTATACTTGAAGGGCTGGTGGAGGCCACAGCCATGACGACGCAGGCGCGCAGCTCTTACCTGCCCTCAGAGATTCTGTGGGGTCACCGCTTTGAGCCCGTCATCTTTGAGGAGAAGAGCCAGTACAGGATAGATTACGCCTACTTTCACAAAACATTCGAAGTACCATCCACCCCCCGATGTAGTGCCAAGGACATGGAGGAGAGAAAATTCCCAACGTCTGGCGCCAACTCCTTCTGCTATGAGAACGAGCTGGCCTTCATCAGTCGGGATGAGGAGGAGGAAGGAGACGTGGGGAAGGAAGA
The DNA here is from genome assembly GCF_042242105.1 of Pempheris klunzingeri. Taxonomy (NCBI): domain Eukaryota; kingdom Metazoa; phylum Chordata; class Actinopteri; order Acropomatiformes; family Pempheridae; genus Pempheris; species Pempheris klunzingeri. The sequence continues at coordinate 13,941,880 of NC_092028.1, forward strand.
CAAGAAGTTGGAGCTAGTGAATGAGCAGGCCACTCCTGGACATGATCAAGGGTCGTCCCGTAGAGAATCTGAGATTTGACCTTTGGGAGCTGGTCGTTTTGTTTGTTTTTGGATGCAGAGCAATGCAAGCATCGTGTAAAGAGCCCTATGACTGTCATTCTACTGACAAGAGGATGCCGCTGAAATAATTTCTGCTGCAGGTGGGGAAACAGCAGTACCAATCTCTGTCATACAAGCACAGATGCCACTCATCACTTTTCTCATTGGATTACCTTTTCTGCTTCCCTGAGATGGTTATTGAGCTTCATCAAATGCAAACAAGCTGTCATGGTTCAATTTGCAGGTGATCCGAGTAATAATGTGCATGACAATAGTTTTGTATGAATATTTTGAGAAATATCTATCTATTGGTAGATGCTGCTCACAGTCCTCAAATATACCTCAGTTGTACGTGGTTACAACTGAGTGTGGAGTGAAACTGACACTTTGCAGATCATGTTTAGAAAACTAAACCGTGGGAATATTTCTCCAGACTCATCTGATAAAAAGCAGGTGTAGATCAACAATGGATTTTCATCCTAATATAACTTACGTGAACAAAAAGAAATATTCTTGGCTAGTTGGCATACATGCAACTGATATACATACACAGTTTGTACTGCATGTACGTCTGGGAGACACATGACAAGATGTAGTTATAAACAATTTCATCACAAAAAGGGAAAACATACTTAATGGTGCATCATATGTACACTAACAGGTAAAACTATTCATCTCTGTCTTTACATTTCAACCAGTGGGAAACATTTGACCTGATAGATGTTAAGTGTTATTTCTTTCTCCACAGTTTACTGGAAACATTCATTTGAGAGAATAGTGAATAGAATGAGTGTTTGTTAAGCCCCGCTCCCTTTGTTACTGTTACTACACTTGTCAAATATGCAGTTTACAATAATAATGGTAGCAGATTTTACACTGGAAATCCATAGTATTCTCCAAAACGATGGGTCCTTTATTGTAGGCAGTGATACACAAAAGCAGGCCTATCATCTCTGACAGACTTTGGCTGAAATATCAACTATCACTGGCTGATTTCATAAGCTAATGTTAGTCTCCAGCTAACCTTTTAATGTTTGAAGCAGACTCCTTCTCTTTAAAATGAAAGGGATCTTAAATATGCATTTGTGGTGGCGTCATGTTATCCTGCTAAAAGACTGAGGCTGAAGATAACAGACCCCAGGCAAAGTGTTAGCGTCCTCACCAGCTGATGACCCATGAAGAAAACTTATAGAAACAGCATTGTTCTTGTAGTGCAGTATAGAGATACTTAGTCCTAGTTAGCATTCAAACTATTAATCATAGTTAATCATAGAAAAGGCTTTTAGAACCGTGACTAACGTTAACTACGCTGTCCCACGTAATGTTGGCTGGGGTTTCTGGAGTGTAAACTAACCCAGATCCGCCAAACAGCAGGATGGAGCTGCTAATATTAGACTCTACACTCTACTACATAGTAGAGTCCAAGACCAGCTACCACACCGTGTGGATGTGCTAGTTGTTTTTTAACGTAGCCTGATGCCACACAAAATAATGTACCGTAGTTACTGCTGGGCTTGGAAGTAACACTGGGTCAGGATACTATTATAGGTAAAGCTAGCTATCCAGACGTGGTTAACCCATTTCTTCCACACCTACTCTTGTACTTTTGGTATTTGGAGAGGGTAAAAATGATTTGAAGGAATCTAAAGCTTGACAGGCCATGACAGGCCATGTCTAGTTACGGGTGGTAAGCTATGATTGCACAGTTGCTGGTTGGGCACAACTGAAATAAATCAAACAGAATCATAGATGTGTCCTAAAGGGAAATAAAAATACAACTGTACACTATCTCACAGATGGCTCCTTTCCTTCCCATAAATGTGCTGCTGCAGGTCAAAAAGCCATCATCATGACCTGTGTGAATGTAAAAGTCACAAAATTAGAAATAACCAAAGAGGAATAGTGACCACCTCAAAGTTCAGCCCTTTCTCTGACTTTGTAAAAGCAAAAAGGGGGGGTGGGGGGTGGTCCACAGGCAATAGAGGAGTCTAATTAAAGTAATCTGAAATGACACTCCCGTGTCACATGTATGACCTGTGGGAAACAGGGAGAAGCACATATGAGCGCCATATTAAGTTAACACTAAATAAAATGGAAAATAAAATTTCTTACTTTTACATGTTCTGTAATCACTCATGCAGATATATCATATTTATCATGGTAAAATTAGGATGTTTACGGGGAGTCACTACAGGTGAATGGGGCAAACATTTAACTGATAGATACCACCATGAAACTTCCCTGGTTGAATACTTACATTACGACAATTCTTTTTGTGTTACAAGTTCTCTGTAAATGTATCTAAAATACTTTCTTATTAAATATGTGCTAATTTGCACAACATCCAGTACAAAAAACAAATTTTTCAACAAACATTTCAACATTTTCATACATTAGAACGTTTTGCTGACATTTTGTTGACATATTAAAGCCAAAGGGGAATTTTTTTTTTTATCACTCAATACATCAGAAAATATTGTCAACAGCCTTTAAAAACACTTTTTTTTCTCCATCAAAAACCTTTAGAATATCAATACGAATAAAAGTTTAAAGTTTGGTGTATGAAGGTGCTACTGAATTGGAGATTTCTGGTTCAAAGAATGAGAAAAACATCATTCTGAGAACGGCCTTTAAAGAATGAATCTGTGGGCACAATGTGTAGCAAAGTATAGAAAGAAATTGTGCTGTTTGGACATTTGCTTTCCACTCATCTGAAAAAAAGCCATGTCATGGAAACAAAATGGCCCAAAACCTCAAAATTAAATGTTTTTGCCTGTAGTGTTTCCCCTCAGATTTAGATGCAATACAGTGTCATCATGATAGATATTACATTAGGTAATACGCTGTATCTCACAATTTGAGACATAAATCATGCAACAGATGATGAAATGGTGGAAAGGTTAGAAATGAGTCTGAAGATTATACAACAAAAACATCTGGAAACCAGTGTAAAGAAAACCTTGCCTTGAGAAACTCTGGTATATTATTAAAACAGGCAATCAAGACATAGATGCACTTTATATGTTCATTTTACTCTAGTATTGAATCCTTTGATTTCATGTAACAGTTAATGTTGTTTCACCGTATTCACCACCAGTGGCATTATCCTCTTTCTTTCTTTTATTATTAATAGGACACATAATAAAGATATTGGGTCAGACTGTGTGTACCACAGTTTCACTTATCCCAGGTGAGATGAATTAGTTTTTCCTCCACATTTCTCAAACTAAAAGCTCCATGTGGGTTAACTTATACAGCTGACTGCCATTTCAGCAAATCGCAACACATTTGTATTTATATCTTGCTGACTTGTGCTGAAAATATCAGATTAGGCTCGCTCCAGAAAACAAATGGTGGTTCCACTGCCTTATGCACTAAGAGCAGGGCCAAGGACGTCCTGCATGCATAGTAAGAAGGAAATACTCTAATTTGTACATTTGTCAGGTCGTTATTGTAAATAAATAAAACAATTTTTGGTTTTATGATCTTACTGGCTGAATAGACACTAAGTATCAACACATAATTTTAAAAAATCAGTGTTAAAAGTTTCTTGAGCAAAGCAAGAAACTAAAAATAATCTCTTTGCTTGATGAACTGAAATAACGTCTACTGACCTCTTCTTGTCTTTGGCTAAATGCATTTGAAGCAGTCTTGACTCTGAGTTGCAACCTGTTTTCTCCTCACAAAGTTTAGTTTGTTGTGTGAGACAGAAATTTGTAAACTGACAGATAAATCTGTTGATTACCACAATAAAAGATATCAGACAAAGCCCACCGTTTTCTTTTTTCCTGGATAGACGCGAAGCACAGGGATAATTTTACACTAAGTGTTTGTCGTGGTTACAACAAATAAGTGCAGTGGGGAGGGACAGCGGGAGAGAGCTGTTTGATAAACAAGGAGGAATGGACTGTAATTTATGACTGTGATTCGGAGGGGTGATATCTGGTTGGGGTCGGAGGTTTCTTCTTTCACTCTTATGCAATCAATCAGGCACGTCTTTGCATATACACAGACGAGACTTGGCAGTCCTGCTTGATTTCACTGCCCTGTAACCTTGAACACTGGAATAGAGATCACATGCACATGAGCACACACAAAGACACACTGAGAAATGTAAATTAGAACTTGCCAAAATCTGTGTGAGTTTGATAATATTATATTATCAGTGGTGAAAGTGGTTGTTTCCAGTCTCTTCACATCAATTTCAAAGCTTCTACTGATGGGAAATACTTGAAATATCACTAAAATATCTTTGTGTCTGTGTTGGTGGTATGTCTATCAAAAAATGACGTTATCCAGACTTGGTTTTATTCAATTACCACTTAATATGACCTCTCAGCCGAAGAGCTACAGAGTGGGTGTGTGAGATATTAAACTTCTGGCAGCAACAAGTCCCATCACAGTGACATTTAAGAGAATAAGCTTTCACACATTTAACATTCGGGGAGCCAAATGAATGTATAATTTCTTATTTTGAGAGTGCTGTATCCTCCGAGAGCTGCTGTGTGATGGAAGGAGCGCCGAGGATAAACTGGGATGCTTCCCACCCACTCTGCAGTGTTGGAGGATGAGAAGCCGTGGAGGGTCAGTCTTCCAACATGCAGAGTGGGTTGTTGAAAGGCAAATTCAGGCCTAATTGCAGCAGCAGCTCTATTCTTTACTTGTTTCCCTCAGCTGCCAGAAGGAGGTGGAGGCTGGAAAAAAGTGACATGATGCAACAGCTGCACTTCCTGAAGCTCCAGACAGTTTAGACCTGAATCATACTGTTCCTTCATTGTACTATATATGATCACTATATCGTGCTACTGATTGATTACGATGTTGTATATATCTGAAGTTTGAACTTTTTCGGAACTGACAAATAAGACAAAAACTAGAAAATGTTTTGGATTACATACATATTTATGAATGTCTCGCTTGGCAGATCTTGGGTACAATCAGGGCCAACTCACCGAAAATAAACCACAAACTCTCCCAAGGCAAAGTCTTTTTCAACAGGTTGATTCTCTCTGCACTAAAAGATGAAAATAATGTCTTTCTGGTGCAGCTTTAATACACACTGGCTGCATTGTCTGCTGTGGTTTATTACTGTTAATTGGATGTCTTTGTGTAGGAAAATATGTTTTGTGTGTTCTTTGGCTTGATGTGTGTCTTAGTAACCACCATGATCAGAATCAGTCAGTGTTGTTGGGAACTGGGCGTTGAAGACTGGCTGGAAATAAGCCTTAAATCTTGTCGTGCTTGGCGCAGGGACATGACATCTCATCAGGAGAGAACAAGTCAAGGACACCAGTCTTTGCATCTTCTAGATATTATATTGCACTTTCCCTTTCCATTCACAGCTGAATCAGATAGCTATGGCAGTGTCATGTTATTCTTCTGAGGGGTGTGGACGGCTTGAAGGTTAGAGGAGTGATCTTGTGAATGGAAGATTGCTGGTTGGAAAAAGCCGCCCTGAGTGGGAAAGTCTGACAGAGGAAACTGGTTTTAGAAATCAGGGTGGGTTATACTGTAATTCAAACTGCTGTCTAACTGTCCACAGTGACGATGCACAAAGGAGACCGTGTGAATTTTCGTTACTTCCAAAATAAGCAGAGAAATCAATGTGCAAACATGTACGAACTTTGTTTCAAACGTTGTTTCAGTTTGTACACATAACGCTTATATTCAGCATGAAGCATCCTCTTTGGAAACAGTTCACTTTAACCCACTTATTCATAAATTTACATTTAGATGCAGTACATATAGTGGTGATACAATGTGTAAATAATATAATATAAACAAATTGTTAATACAATATAATGTAGTTGAAAGCAGATTTAAGAACATTTTAAATTGTATTTTAAAATAATAATATTTATGGTGTATAAACAGTTAGTAATGGGTTAATAACACAATGTAGCATAGCTGTAATCATATTTAGTGATATATGACCACACTCATAAACAAATCCTTACAGTATAAAATATTTATTAACTAACTTTACTGGTTACCTTTTTAATTAACATATGATGAGCTTGTGAAATACAATGTATGAACTGTGCTTTTTTTCTTTCCTGCAGCTGTAATCTCAGTACCACCATCACTATTAACAATCTAATGATGAAATTTACAGTATAATCACATATCACCAACAGGGGCCACTTTGCTACATAACTTTTGAGTAGAACTTTTCTTGTAATTCATTGTAAATGTAAAGGCTGTAAGAGGCGTTGCAGCTGTTGACAAACACAACAGACAAAAAGTACATTACAGTGAGTAATGGACCATTAATAATCGTTAATATACTGTATTTGATTTTCAGGATTTAAGTCAAGTGTTATCTTTTCTTCTATTATTCAGGCAATCAACTAATTGTAAATTTCCCCGTTGTGGGACTAATAAAGGAATATCTTATTTTATCTAATCTTAATAATGTTGAGAGCTGGAATTGTAATGTGTCTCATCCCTCTGATGCATCAAACTTAAACAACATGGAGCACAAATATCTCCCGACTGCCCAGCACATTGTGTTGACATGATTCAGCAGACATCACTCACATGTGAATGCTGGTTTTAACCACATTTAGTGTATCAGTGCTCTTGACAGACAGTTAAAGTCAGTATCACCGTCCACCGTCATATACTAGTGTTGTTTAGTGTCTGATCATCTATCTCTTCAGGTTAATTTGCTCATGGTGACATCCGTCCTGCAGCTGAGCACATCACTCAGCATTACTAGCCGCTCCAGCCTGGACTCCTGCAGGCATACAGTATTTGATTACAGCAACAGGCTGATTGGATTTCAGGAGGCACTGACTCGAATACCTCCAGCAAACACAGAGCAACTGGAAAACTTCCTGCTGGTGATGAATGCGCAGAGAGGACAGCAGGTATTCAGTTCACTGCACACAAACAACTTATCAGTCTGAAACGATCAGCTAAAGTACATTCAAAAACTATTAAGGCCTCTCAAAAACCCTCCACTGGAGTCTGATTCTCAGTCTCCAATGTCAAACATCACGTGAGGATTATTTCTCAGAAGGTTTCTTTTTCATTCAATTATTTATTGGACAATTCAGTTTTAAGGTATAATCACATACATAATTGAAGAGATCAAATTTACAACGGGCATTACTCATTTTGTTTTTCAGCTGATCATTATAGAAATGATACTCAGTTTTAGAGACATGTGGGTGAATTTTCAATTTCAAAATATACAATTTTCACTTAATCAATAGCACTAACCTTTATAAAATATTGGTTGTGCAGCACTTGGCACTATTTAAGTCAATCTTTTTAAACACTTTTACCAAGGAATCCTTTTCTGACCTTGCTGGCGTGATGAGAGAAAAACCAGTCAAACTTTTACAGGACAGCAGACCACAGTGAAGATCAGATCAGTGTCAGTTATCTCGCAACATTTTTTTTACACCTGGAAATCAAACGGGGCTGCTTATCAGTGGTAAATCAACCACAAACTGTGGAATGAGTTACTTTTAATTTACTAGTTTTACTGGATTTAACTCAGTTTCATAGAGGCTCAACAAAAACCAAATGGTGGCACGACAAACTGTAACTAACTTCCTGAATCTCTTCATTATAATTAACCATTTTGAGATCAGAAATATTACAGTGGACCTGCAGCTCTCGGGGCACCTCCTTGCTGCCCTCATGTGGCAAATTGATCCTGTAACATGCAGTAGGCATGTAGTTCTCATTGTCAGCCGGGTCTTCAGCTACACATTTATGCACAAAGTTTCTACAAAGTTGCAAAGGATGGCTTTTTTCTTATTAAATACATTTTATTACATAAACAGTATTATGACAGTCTGGCCTTTAAACACAAAGACAGTGCTAAACATAACAGGTATTTTGGTTTGGTGGGTTTCATTCTTTTCAGATCCTGTTTGACACTTGTCCATGCCTTCATGTATTGTATATGTATATTTCTATAATTATGTGATTTGACCAGACACAGACACCCCCCCCCCCCCAGCCCAGCCCTCTCTGCAGAGTTTCCATTCATCCCCAGTTGATCTGGTCTTCATCTGTAGCAGTCAAGATATCTGTGACCAGGCCGGTGCCGATGGTTCTGTTTCCGTCCCTGAGAGTGAATCTCTGGCCTTTTTCCAGAACCATGGGCTGCCGAAGCGTGAGCATCAAGGAGGTGTCCTCCCCTGGCATCACCATTTCCTGAAAGAAACCAAGAGCAACAGACAGGAGAGTGGTTACTGTCCTTCAAAATGCTGTTATACTTCATTGTTCACAAATGTAAGCAGCTCAACATCCAGCAGCATATCTATTTTTAGGTCATTTCTTTTTAAAACTCTACACAGGCAAACAATTACTTAAAGGAGGCCGCACTGCTTTTAGAGATCTGACCTGAAACATCACGAGGCTTCACTGAGTACGAGATGCACTAGCAGGCTGAATGTAATGGATGAGATTCAGATCGACACACACACACACACACACACAAACCTTGTCAGTGGGCAGAGTGACTCTGCAGGCCATGTCCCAGGTCAGAGAGAACATGACTGGCATGAAGTTGGAGACAAACGGTTTGTGTCGGCCTCCCTCCTCCTTACTCAGAACATAAACCTACAGGAAGCACAAACATATCCACACACACACACACACACACACACACATCAGAGCTTTAGTTATTGGAAACACTGAGTTGTGTGTTTCATTTAAAACATCAAAAACTAAACCAAGAGCTAAAAAAGAATGAATGAAAGAGTGAATGACCTCAGAGTCATTACTCTGACATCTGGCTCCTCTCCTAGTTTCCCTTTTAACCTGATTTTTGGCCATTACAATTGTTGGATTATATACAGTCACGTAATTGATGTGACTGTCTGCAACTTTGACTCAACTCAGACCTGGGCTTTGACTTTCTGGTGAGGCATGATGGATCCTGGTTTGCACATCACCATCCCTCTCCTCACATCCTCCCTCTTCAGTCCTCGGACCAGAGCCCCCAGGTTGTCTCCTGCCTCTGCCCGATCCAGAGACTTGTGGAACATCTCAATACCTGAACCCAACAGGACAGACGGTAAGATCAAACTCCTGACCATTACGCAACTTTGGACGACAGATTTCATCATCTACACACATTTTTTCTTCATCACTGTATAAAGTGCTGGATGCCAATTATTGTTCCTTATACATGCAAACAGATGACAATTTTTTTTTTTTTTTTCGTGTTTTGGTTCATGTACCCCTCCTCTGAATTTCTGTGTTCCCTTTCACTCACCTGTAACCACTGATTTGAAGGAGCGATTGTGGCCCACAAACTCACTTTCGTCACCTTTTTTGACGATACCCCTCTCCATAGTGCCCGTCACGACCGTACCTCTGCCTGAATGACACAGTTGAGAACCCTCAAGTTTAGCACAAGTAGCTTTTTCATGGCAACATCATCTGACTCTGTTACAATGCTGATTTAAATATTTGCAGTCTTAGAATTCAGCATTTTACAGCTAGGGGTGAAAAATGAAGATAATATTTCACCTCTAAACACAGGCAACAATAAAGTAGTCGTATTAAAGATATGAATTTATTAAAAGAAACTAATACCACCAATATTCCTCCTTAACTGCATTAGGTTTTTCCCATACCTGGGATGGAATAAACCCCTTCGATGGGCAGAAGGAACGGCTTTTCTAGCTCTCTTTTGGGCAGAGGAACGTAGGAATCAACAACCTCCAGCAGTTTCATCACTGCGTTGTGACCAAGGTCAGGCTGTCTGCTCTGTAAATCAAAAAAGATAAATCAGTCAGAACACCTCCAGATACACACTCCAAATGTACTGCAATTAGTCACCTTCCATAACCGAGGGAGCCACATTCAGGCTAATTATTTTGCTGACTGAACAAGTATTTTCAGTGTGGCTAATTGATAAAACCAAGCAAGAGGAACTGTAACTGTACTTCCAGCACTCTCCTCACCTCTAGGGCACAGAGGGCCGAGCCTATTACAACAGGTGTGTTCTCGCCATCATAGCCGAACTCTGTGAGCAGCTCGCGGATCTCGATCTCCACCAGCTCCAGCATCTCTTTGTCCTCCACAGCGTCAGCCTTGTTGATGAAAACCACCACATGCTCGACGCCAATCTGCCTGGCCAGCAGGAGATGCTCTCGTGTCTGAGGCATCTGGCCGTCAGTGGCCGCCACCACCAGGATACAGCCGTCCATCTGAGCTGTGCCTGTAATCATGTTCTGAAAAAGGAAAGAGGTTGTGAGTAATTAAAGGGGTTTAATTACAATACTAATGAAGTAACTTATGAAGTAACTAAATAAATATTACCTTGACGTAGTCAGCATGACCAGGACAGTCTGTGTGAGCATAATGTCTGTTAGCTGTGGTATATTCTACATGAGAGGCATTGATGGTGATTCCTCTGGCCTTCTCCTCGGGGGCATTGTCAATGTCCTCATACTTTTTATAGTTAGCACCACCGCCGTCCGCGAGCACTGAGGACCCAGAAAAACACCAAGGTCACATTTCATATTTATTGTTTCACAAACCTAGAAAGAATGAGGCCTCGACTTTTCATCGTAGGGCAGTGGAGCTGATTCAGTCTCTAGGTCAAATCAAACAATATACAGTGGATAAACATTGAGTATAAAAGCTACAATGTCAAATTTTCCACCTTTTGTGATGGCTGCTGTCAGGGTTGTCTTGCCGTGGTCGACATGGCCAATTGTTCCAATGTTCACATGGGGCTTGTCTCTGGTGTATGTCTTCTTCGCCTCTGCAGCAAAGGTCCGCCGACTCAGAGGCACAGCACCCTACAAGACAAAGACAAACCAAATGATTATTCAGTTTCAAGATCTATTAGAAACAGTTGGTTGTCTGTAGTTTGTGTGAATGCTCACCAATTTGAAGGAGCTCTGCAGGAGGCTTGGTGTGTAAAGATTAAGGGCTGAAAGGAGGGAATCAAAATGTGAGGATTATACAATCTTAGTTAAAGGCTGGTTATTTGACAGGCATGTTAGGACCATGACAGATATTTGAACTGATCTTTTCCCTTCTCTGTCCCACTGCCAAATGCACCTGCATTGAAGTGCAGGTGCAAAAATCGATATTACTTGATAGTAGAAATGACACCAAGTACCAGATTGTATTAAATCCATACAGGTTACAGCAGGTAGCTATAAGTAGCTCTGCAGCAGATGGCATTAAAGCAAACAACCCCATTGAACCACAACCAGAACAGCCTTGACTGTGTCTCTCCATCAAATAAGCTGCTTTTAGGTATCTAAACAGTACGCGTTGGTGCCCATCTAAGCTGCATATTACATACAATTATGCATACAGTTAGTTTCAATGACCATTCGTATGCTAGCTGTATCGTTAGCTAACACTCATTGGTAACGTGACCTTGCTCGGCTATCATAAGAGACAGCATCATGTGTGTTTATTCACGATAGGTCACATTTCTACGGACGCAAACAGCTTTTTCTGTCGTGCAGAGCAAATCAAAGTGCCATGAATCAACAACCTGTCAGAGGTGCAAGCAGAGACGGATACAATATAAGAATGAACCAATTTTACCGGAGACACACGCACGCAGTCCCACAAGTGCCGCCATGTTGGATGGTTAGACAAACCAAAGACGATCAAGAAGCAAGAGAGTACTTGACCAGTTCCAAAGCTGTCGCTTCAAACAGCTGCACAAATAACGGTTTAACTTGATGCGACGGTACATCAGGTATGTATGAAACACAAGAATATCAACAGCAGGTAATAATAATACACATCAGTCAATTACTTATTGAAATAAATAGATAACTTTATTCCTGACGCATTAGTCCATATCAGTATAAAAAGATAAAATCCATCCAAAAACCATCTTTGAATAAGAGAAACCTTCCAACTGCAGGTTTAATAGTAAGAGATAATGGACAAATGATAATATATTAGACCAGTTTAGTTCGTTTTTTAAATTACGAGTTATGTTGGAGGATTTTTTTTTTCTTACTTGTCATTCATCTAACAAATTTATTGTTACCCAATGAGAAAGAGATGAGACCTAAGTACTACATAGTTTGTTCTATTTATCGGGTGTGAGTCATATATTAAAACATGTACAAAATCACATATATTGAAACAGTATTCTACATGAAATACCTTATAGTACAAATATAATGCGATACTTCTCTCACTTTTACTGATACTCTCTGAACGTCGCGCACGTAAACGTCGCTAGTTTACCCTAAATACGCTAATACTGTGGAGTTTACTTCTATGTCTTTTTCATACAAATATCACATTACTGGCAGTTTTACAATGTTATAATTTGGAAGTACTGAATCGGCGTAGAAAAAAAAAGTGAGGACTTAAATGGCTTTGAGGTGAGAGAGGAGTAGGGCGAAAATCTTTGCTTGCCTTTTTTTTTTCAAGGTTTACGGTAAAGCATGGCAGCCTCCTGACCACCAGTGAGCTCAGCTAGCTAGAATGTTCTCGTGCTTTCATATTTCTGTGTCTTAAAGGGGAGTTAGCGTGTTTGGAGCACAAGAAATAACCGTGGCTCTAATTATTCACCTCGTTTCATAGGACTTTTGAAAAGGTAAGTTAAAACTGATTAATAAGACTTATTTTGTCAACGAGATTCAATGTTAGCCGTAGCTAAAGTCTGTAGCCAGGTGTGTTCAGATATGGTTATGTTGTGCTGCTGTGTTTCTGTAATTAGTTTAGTGTTTAGCTAAATTTTAGTGATGTAACGTTAATGAGCTGTTACTGCCAAACTAGAGGTAGTATCCGGGCAGTTTAGCATCTTTTAAGTACAATTAGGTTAAGCACCGTATAAAGTTAAAATCTGTCTGCTCTCTGTGTTGGGGATTCAGATCCTCAGGTTCTGTCCACTACTGCTGCACATCATCCCTGAAATCCAGCTGTCCTTGTCTTGTTTTTCCCCTTCAGCTGTGTACAAAATGGCTGAAGACAGACAGAATAGGAGATATCCCCAGAACCTCCAGGGGGTCCTGCAGCTGGCTGTGGATGCTGGATCAGCCGCAGAGGGACCTGCCCCTATTGAACCCATGTCAGAAGAGGTGAGTGTCTGGTATTTAGAAATGTCAAATGTAAGAGGCCATTGGGCACATACCCCAATACACTCAAACACCTTGTTGGGTCCAGACCCTCTGAATTAGTTCCCAGAGGTCAGGAGAACAATCTCTCGATGATGATGATGATGATGATGATGATGATGATGATGATGATGAGATAAGTGAGGAACATGTGCTGTTTACATTACATGGTACTGTGGCTTTGAAACAAGCACACCTGAAATGGTTTAGTTTTGTTGATGTGCAATTAATCGGCAATTCACCATTAACTCACCATTTTAACCAGCTTCTCAGGGGTTATTCTAAATTGTAACCCCTCTCTCAAGTCCATTTGTGCTCAGTTCAGGTACTCTGCTGCCCTTTTGGATTTATTGTGTGCTTTGTGCTATGTTTTAAAAGCATAGGTCCATCTTAGGTTTGCATAAAACAATAATGGTGGCATTCTTTTTTTTTGGTTAGTACAAGTTTGGACCTATGAAGACCCACCTTGCATCCAAGCTAATTGAGAAACATTCTTGCTCTCTTTCGTTGTTACAGAGGAAAATATGGCTGAGAGAAGCTCTTGCAGACGTCTGCAGAGGGCAGATGGATGAAGTGGAGCAGATGAAGCAATGCTTGGCTGTCTTGCAAAAAGATGGATTGAGCCCAAAGGAGGGAGGAGGAGAGGAGGAGAGAGATGACGAGGATGAAGATGAGCGCGAATCAGCCTTTGAGATGCTTTCAGAATTGTGTGAGAACCTGGACAATGCAAGAGGTTTGTAATCAATGGTATTGGAGTTGATATTTTCCAAGCAAGTCTGTATAGATCAGGTGTTAGCCTGTACCTAGAGCCATTAACTAGATAGCGGCTATGGATAAAAGTACTATTTACTGACTCTTTCTTGACTGTGTCCCCTTTTCCTCCGCTTCACAGACTGGATGATTCTTGGTGGACTGGAATTGTGTCTCACCCAGTATCTGTGTCACACCCAAAGTGGACTGAGGTGGCGTGCTGCCGAGCTCATTGCTTCTTGTGCCCAGAACATGCCGCAGGTGCAGATCCACTTGCTTAGCATCGGGGCGCTTCCAAAACTGCTGCAGCTGACAGACTCAGACCCCAACCCCACCGTCAGAGTAAAAGCCCTTTACGCTGTGTCATGTGAGTATCAAAGAGGGCGCTGCAAAAATTCACTATAAAATAAAATAAAATACCAAGAGTGTGTACTGTAAACAAAGAGTTAATATAAAACAGTTACACTAGATTGCAATGCTGCTTGTATTCGTGTTGCTTGGCATTTGGTACACAGTACACCTCAGAACAAAGCAGTAACTGTACCCACGATGTAACTTTAGGTCTGGTCCGAGAGCAGGAAGCAGGACTCCAGGCATTCTTGTCCCACGATGGCTTCTCAGTGCTGATGCGAGGCATGCAGTCGGGGAACGAGAAGCTCAGGACCAAGTCGGCATTCCTTCTGCTCAACCTGCTGACGTCACACCCCGAACAGAAAGGTACGAATGAGAGAGACATTTGAACAGGACATTCAGATAATTTTGTGATGCTGCACTACTCCAGTTTGTTTGAGGTTAAACAGCTCCTCAACGCTAGTGGAAGACAAGTTTGGGATATGTTGCCATCTTTTAATGAGTTAATAGTTTGTAGTGTAAAACAATTAAATGTGAATTGAAATGAGGAAAGGAAATAAAATTCATTGCAGCTTTAAACCATTTTACAGTATCTAATTATAAAAATATAAAAAACAGTATCATCACCTATTACATCTAATGTAAGTTACAATGACATCATTACAGTTACGACATCACAAGTGCTCCACCACCATCACAATGACATCACTGGAATTCTACATTAACTGGATTTTTACTTTTGCTCCCAGTGACATCACCAGTGTTTTACTGCCATCTCTAAGCTTTCAGAAATATCACGAGGGCTCAACTGCAGCTCATGATGACATCAGTAGTTCTAAAGTAGTAAAGTTATGACATCAGAGGCACTCTACTCTAGGTCACATTGACATCACCCCCAGTGACATCACAGTGTTCTACTTTCATTCTGAGTAACATAACTTGTGCTCCACTGTTATATAGTGCCATCAGTAGTAAGTAATATCACGATGGCTCTACTATAGTTCTTAATAACATCAAGTTTTAAAGGTGACATCACTGGAGTTATGACATCATTAGCGTTCTACTGTTGCTCAATATGGTTGATCTGGTTGAATGGATTCAAAAATGTCCAAACTGTTAATGTAATTAGACGAGATTCAGTTGAGCCACAACACATTTATTAGTTTGGATGTTAAACTAGGGCATCCCGGAACGATCCATTCCTATGTCCGCTTTCTGCTCTAATCCCCCCCAGTTAGGTGTAAATGTGGCTTATTGATCATTTATAATATATTCAAAATTTCTTCTGTTGTTGTTGCTCTAAAGCTAAAGAAAAATGGGAATGCTCCTTTATCATGGTTTCAGTCATCATGGTCGTCCTCTCAGTCAACCTTTTGCTCTGCTAAATATGTTGATACTAACAGTGTGAAGTTGCTTCCTGTCTGAACTGTTTCTGGGACTTTGATCCATTTTGGGTTTGGCGTATATCTGTTTCCTCTTTCCTGCAGACGCAGTTGTCTCTATGGGTATGGTACAACAGCTGGTGTTTGTTCTCCGCACACCACACTCCCCTTTCCATGAACATGTGCTTGGCGCCCTTTGCTGGTAAGAAACACTCTCTACCTCTCTACTCTGTCTCTACTTTTTTGAGGATTCACAAGTAGACATTAATTTATGGTCCACATTAGTAATTATACCTTTTTGCGTTTCTGATGTCTGCCTAGTCTGGTGGAAGACTGTCCACAGGGTCTCAAAGACTGCAGGGATCCTGCTCTTGGTCTGGAGGTGTTACTCAGGCAGCGCTCCAGAGAGCTCCAAGGAAAAGAAGAGAGTCAGGTAATATTTATGTCTTTGAGCCAGAGGGTAATGATGGTAAAACTGGGTTCAAGTATTTTGATTGGGAAGAACTGATTGAATTTTGATGGTCAAAGGTCAAGGTCTCTGTGACCTCACAAAACATGCTTTTGGCCACAACTCAATCGTATTCATACACAAATTAAATAATTATGACAATTGAAATTTCACACAATTATGAAATTTCATGACATTTTATATCCAAGTCCAATCAATTATATTCATATCCACCTACATCACAAATCCAAAATTTGCCTCAAGAGGCTTCACTTTTAATGTCAAATTTTCGTTTCCAACAGGAAGAACTGGACTTCTGTGAGTCTTTGAGGGTTGCGTGTTTCCATAGGCAGCAGTCAGATGACAATGGGATGGATCGCTGAAGTTTGATTTACCTCACCTGTTTTGGTATCAGTGTGCAAAGATGTAACAGAACATTCATGATCTGTTTCATGGATGTTAAGCAACATTTTTGTCTGTTACGACAGATGTCAATATTTTGCATGTAATCCAGGAGCTGGATTTTTCTGTGTAAATAACTATTAATGTATAAAAATACTTTTTAAAGTCAACTGCTATTTTAGTCCAGTTTTCAGTTCTTCATATCTTTAATGTAATAACAAACATCTCCACCACAGGTTATATGTAATTAGAATTGTTAATGTGTCATCACACTGTTAATTTGCGTCGGAAGTTTCATTTTAACTTTCTTGTTTATTGAAACATGACTCAAGATTATGGACAGCATTGTTTTATTTTTACACCATATGTATTTATTAACAAACAATACAAATGTGAGTTTTATTTATATACATATTATGACCAGCTAACAAGTGGAAAACATTACCAATACATGAAAAATCTACACATAAAGATGGATGTCACTGATTAACATATTTTCACAAATAACAAAACCCACATATCATTCTAAATTGATATTAGTGTCTTTCGGCCTTGTTTGTAGACTACTATGATCATTGAAATATCAAATACAAATTGGAAACGAATGCTAAGATATCTTGACTTGCAACTTTCCTTGATCTTTTCCTGTACTCAGTGGGTTTATACTAAATACTTCAAGATGTACAAGAAGCATTAAAGGAAGGTGTGGGTTTTTTTTTACCAGAGTGAGGGAGATTCATCAGACTTTTGGGATGTCACAGGGATGCTGTTTAGGACCTCTTCCATTTTGCAAAGTCGTCTTTGTTCTCCACTGCCTTTACATCACCAACAGCTATTAGTAACTGTGCCAAATAATATGTTACCATGACAATAATGTGACCGTGCTTCATTGGTGGTGTCACCTCGAAAACTTGCAGAGCCAGTGACATGTCAGACACCATGAAGAACAGACTTCCTAACAGTGTCGCTGCATGGCGGGTTCTGATGGCTAATGCCCCCATTAAAGTAATTAAAGCAACGTAGACCCCCACAGCTGGAATTATCACATCTGAGTCTGGCGCCTTCTGCAGGAATGGATAAAGGTAGACGTAGAAACCTCCTCCCACCATGACCAGGATGATATATAGAAAACGGTTCAAGGATGAAGAGGAATCTACTGAATATCGACTGGAGATGAAGGTGATTGAATACAGCAGATGAGCCACAGCAAATGCACCCATTCCTGAAACAGATGTGTGAGATGTTAAGGACGTACAAATGAAAATGTATGAATTAATTTATTGTGTCTTTGAAATGTTTGCTTCAGTCACGTATACACAAGGCTCTTACCGTGCAGAAAAAGCTCAGGCCATACCAGACAACAGTCACCAATAGCAGAAAAGACCAGTCCTCCCACCACACCCAGGACACTCTGACCTCTGTTCCAGCTCAGCACTGCCACAGCCAATAGGAGGGTTGGTGCTGATTTGACACCTGCAGACATGATGGACGCGGGCAAGTCAGGAGTCCACAGGTAGAAGTACAGAGCTGCAGACAGAAAGAAAGGCGAGAGAGAAAAAAGGAGAGCGCAGGACTGATAGACAGGGAGAAACAGAAAGAGAAGACATGTAATTACAGGAGTGGACTGAAATTTTGATTTTAGACAATTTCATCTTTTCCACATGGTGAAAGTTGCAATAAGTTCCAACTAAACTATCAGCTAATGATTGTAAAAAACAATTTTTCAGTACCATATTTCTCCTTTGCCGCCTGTCATAGGCATCTGTGTCAAGGATGTCCATCCTCTCAGTCAGCAGATGTGAGTGCCAGCAGGTGAACCTGTCCCGTTAGGTACCTTCTAACTTCTTTGGCCTCTGCAATTATGCCTTTATCGTCTAGTTTACCAACACGTATAATCCTCAGATGTTCTCCTCTTGTTCTCCCGTCCCTCCGTCTCAAATTTCTGCAGCGTCTCTCTCTGTTGGTATGTCACCGTACTGAACTTTGGACTAAACTTGCCGTCTGATTTCACTCTGATAATCAATGTTCTCCCTGTTTTGAGTTCTCATGAACAAACAGCTGACCTTTGACCTCTTCAGCAGGAATATATTGGTGACATCAACACATAGGGGGCAAAGTTGAATTAGTAGTAAACTCATATATGCCAAAGGTTGCTTTCTATCTTTACAGGTGAACTTCTACTGATTGTTGGTAATGACAAAGTAATTGTGTGAAAATGGCCACATTATTACCAGAGAGGGAAATACTTTGAATCATTTGTCTAAATTTTGTGGGTGATGCAAAATGAATCTCCACAACAACTATGACAAGAGACAGAAATACTTCTGATGGGGTCACTAGATGTCAAGAAAAGAGATTCACATTGCATTGTTTGAGTTCACTAGATGGCCACAGTGCTTTGGATTTCAAAAAGACAAGGACTACACTACTTTAGATTATAACAAAAGAAGCAACTGTCCAGAGCTAAAGATACAAGAGCAATATACATATAGATGAAACACATCTAAACAAACATGTTACTTTGTGGATGCCAGACAAATAAGGAAATCTAAACATTTGAACAGTATAGTTCTTTATTGCACTTTACAAGAAATTCTGAATACATCTGAAACTGAAATTGTTTAAATGAAGGAGGAGCTAACAATCATTAACTATGGCCTCCCGCAGTCAAACTTTGTACCCTACATGCTCACAATTCCTGAAGTCGTGGGCCAGTTGTTGTGCTTCAAGCTGAGGGACGCACAGCTCTGGCGATTACCTGGTGAGTAGAGCAATAAATAGTATGTGTTATATTGGACAAGAAGAGATTGTGGAGGATCAGATAGGAAGTAAGGTCAAAAGCAGACATGTATGTGTCTGTATTGGTTTGTGTTGCAGGTGAAAGGTTTGGGCTATTCTGAGCACAGGACATGGCAACCAGCTCTTCCCCCCTGAGGGTTGGAGTTGTAGGATATGGACATCTAGGTCTGAACTCCCACTTCCAAGCTCCAGATACACTTTCTGACATACATCCTAATAGCAGATTAAATGTACTGATCTAATATAATTTTTTTGTCACAATGTATGGTATGGTACATTTCTTACTCTGTGTGTGTGTGTGTGTGTGTGTGTGTGTGTGTGCTTCAGGGCAGTATCTGGTGGAGAGGATCCTTAGAGATGGATCTGCTCTTGGTCTAACTCTGGCTTTCGTTTGGAACAGAAATTTGGACAAGCTCAGAGGTTTATTTCCTGATGAACTCATACTTGGTGATCTATCATCCTTTGCAGACAGGTGCAAGCGCACACATGAGTAATATAAACCCACATGCAAAACTCAGTATAAGCATCTTATGTTACCACTGTGTTACCAAGGACAACATGCACATTGTGTTCTATGACATCACTCAGTGATCACTGTGTTTTACAGACGATGTGATGTGATCGTAGAGGTTTGCCATCCGCAGATAGTGAAAGAATTTGGGATTCACTTCCTGTCTCATTCCCATTTCATGGTGAGATTCTCCTCCGTTTGTATGGGAGGTGTGCTATTTTGAGGATTTTTTCTACTCTCACTGCTTTGACTGTTTCAAACCATACGAATATAGAGAGGGATAGATCATACTGGATAACAAGTCTAAAACATATAAGAAATGAGGTGTGTTTTATTTATTTAACTGGTCTGTTCTAAAGAGGAGATTCAGCTATAGTCTTTTTGGTTTTCTTTATTTTAGAGATTATCAATATGTTTGACTTGATGATTTTTGGTTTGCGGCCTCCAACAGACATGTTAAATCGCTGGTCAGAAATGCTGGCATGCATTTCTGCTTTAAACTGATGCATAATTACGTGCTTTGTTTCACTGTTCTTTAAAGACTTAAGGCATCCTCTTTTGCGTGTCTTTTGTCTCCTCCTCTCAGGTTGGCTCTCCCTCTGCCCTCTCTGATCCTGATCTGAACCAGAAGCTGCGTCAGGCAGCTCAGCAGTCTGGTAGGACACTCTATGTCCCCAGTGGTGCATTATGGGGAGGCCAGGACATCCAGAGGTTGAATGATAGTGGCACCTTGAAGGTAATAAAGAAATCTGACTTATGCTATATCAGTTATTTGATCATTAAACCAGGAAAATGGAAGGTTGAGTCTTTTTTCCATTTGGATTATTCCATTATTTACCATTTTTAGTTCATTCACTTATGAATGTCTTCTGGTAAACCCTATGTGCTCTATTCAAACCCTGTTCCATCTCTTAACCTGTTTTTAGGCTTTGTTTATAAGAATGTCCAAGCATCCATCCTGTTTCCGGCTAACAGGAGATGTCCTCTCTGATTGGACGGAGGACGAGGGCAGACATGTTTTGTTCAGAGGCTCCGTGGCAGAGTTGTGCCCACTTGCTCCAAACAATGTTAACACCATGGCGGCGGCAGCAGTGGCAGCAGGAACACTCGGTTTTACTGGCGTTCAGGGAGAGATTGTGTCTGACACAGCGTGAGTCTTTCTAAAAATCTGATTCACCTGTTGCAGCCTCTCATATCTGCTTGTATTGCACTCGTCATATCTCTTTGTCCCCTAGGTTAAGTGACTACCATGTGGTGGAAGTGGAGGTGACTGGGCCTGATGGCTTCTTAGTACACACAGTCAGGAGGAATCCAGCCAAACTTGGAGCTGTAACGGGCAGCGCAACGTACAACTCCTTCTGGAATAGTTTACTTGGTGAGTCCTGCAAGGTTCCCAAACACTTCCTCAAACATCCTGATTGATCCTGCCAGCTATCTACCCGCAGTGGTGGAAGAAGTACTCAGATCCTTTACTTAAGAGAAAGTATCGATCTAAAAATACTCCATTACAAGTCAAAGTCCTGCATTCAGTCCTGATATATAATTATATGTCACATGATAAAATGTTGTTAATACTGATGCATTAATTCACCATTAGCATTTTACTAGTGTATCTGGGTCGAACTAGTTTTACAGCAACTTCTGTATATCCAGTAGGTAGTTTGGTCCAGATGTTCCCTACCTGGACAGTCTGCAACAAAAGGCCCACTAGAAAAATCGGAGGGGTGTGAGATGATTAATGGGGTTAGAGAGAAGAAAAATGTTCTGCCACAACGATTTGTATGGACTCTGGCTTTTTTGTTAAATAGTGGATAATGGACCTTAAGCAATTATTTATGAAATAATATAAGAAGCTTTGGGTTGGAATTTCTATTTGTTGGAACTGCTAACAACTCAAGTAGACATTTGAAATGTGACATGGGGCCTCAACAACACAAGCAAAAAGGATTACAGTACAAAGGTTGTACTGTATAAACTTATCACATCTTTTTCATACAAAATCTTAATTTGAAAAGTATCTAGTAACTACAGCTGTCAGTTTAATGTAGTGCAGTAAAATAACAATATTTTAAAGTGTCCCCACACTTTGGGAGTTAAAGCGGTGACCATGTTTGTATTCTTTCTCCTCCTCATTTCGTGTACTCTCTTTAATGTCTGTCATAAAAAGGCTTAAATATGCCAAAAAAGTAAAATATTCCAAAATTAAAATACTTCAAAAGTACAAGATTTTAAAGCTGTACATATGTATAATACTTGAGTAAATGCCCTGTGTTACTTCCTACCACTGTCTACTGGAGAGCCTGTTGGAAACAATGATGTAATTAATATCTAACAAAACAACAATTTAGATCAAAATCAGAGAAAAGATTAGTGTGCAAACCAGTGATTATTTGTAAATTCTGTTTTTATCCGTCATATTTTTTTTTCTTACAGTTTGCAAAGGTCATGGAGGCCGAGTGTACTTGTGCTAAAGCGGATGCCTGATTAACTACGACACAGACAGAAGACTCACTGTATTGTGGATATTGTGTGGATGGTGTCACTGGATCAGTATGTTACTGAGAAACCTTGAATATTTGTGTTCCAATAAACTGCAAGCATACAAAGAAAAAAAAAAAAGAGTCAGTTATCATTCATAAAGCACTACTAGGTATACATACATATTTAAACTTTATTATAAGTTCATCTGGTGCAAGATTGTAACAAGTAATAAAACTCTTACAAGGAGTGTGAGTCCACACCTGGTAAAACCATTTTTCTTCTTTCATAACAAATAGTAAAGACATACTCTTCCCTTTCTCTTATGTCGTCTCCCATCGCTCTCTCGCCTTAGTTTCTTTCACAAATAAATACTTACTGAAACAGGGAAGCCCAGATATAACCACCTCCACACAAACACACACACACACAATGACTGATAAAACGGAGTGTGACGTTATTTGAGGATGATTGTCACTGAAAGGCTGTGATAAAATAAGGCAAAGAAACATGCAACAATATTCTCAAACTGAGAGGACTGACAGCTTTTTTTTTTCTGATGCTATTTGTTGTTGCGGTGTGTGTTTCTACATTTAATTTCCATCCTGGGAAGGTTTGTAGTAAACAAGGCATTTGCAAGAAAAGAAGAAAATGCTATAAAAAAGGTGGACAGTTGAGTTTGACGCATCATCACACTTTGAAGCCAAACACAAGTAAAAAGAACGGGTGCTCTTTGTGGGTACTCACAGCATCTTTACATGGACTTTTTTTTTTTTTTAAACTAGGATAGAAATAGCTGATCCTGCTTTGAATAAATCTAAATATAAGATGACATGCTGGTAAAAAGGAGGGTTATGTTGTTTTCCCTGCTCTGACCCACCTTTGAATCAAGTATAAAAACCCCTCCAGAGACTCATAATAATCCTGTTATTTTTTCATTGCTTTAGACCTATGTTATCCAGTGTTAGTACACTACAAAAACCAGCAATCCTGATTTGTTTGCCATGTTGAGCTGTCGTTTAGCCCTTTCTAGCTGCTGCATTTACTCCACAAAGCAAACCACTGGTAGCGCTGCTGGTGTAACTGAAACAATACCAAAACATATCAAACTGACAGATATCTTTAAAAATTCTGAGGTACACACAGGTTGGGAAGACAGTGACAGTGAGGCAATTTTTCACAACAAGCCGATATTAAATTTATCAATCGCATTCAAACAACTGCACTCATTTACAAAGTTTGTGTGTACATGGATGACTTTAACGATTCCCACAAATAAAGTTTTACTAGTGAGGTTTTGCATGTATGTGCGTGTTGATGTCTCAGTTTTTCTCGCTTGTGACACCATCGCTGTTCCCATTGGCCCCATGGACAGCAGAAGACCTGTTTTTGAATGGCAGGGCATAGGGCTGGCGGATGTTCACTCGATCCTTCTCTGCCTCCAGATCCTCGTCATAGCGTTCGTCTTCGTCGTTGTCCTCAGCCTCGCTGTGGTGAGGGGAGGAGTGGCGGGACAGAGCTGGAGATGGCGGCACAGAGGCTGGACGTGGGTAACGGAAACCTGAGGCCTGAAGACAAGAACCAAAAAGTCTCAGAATCTGAAATAGTGACTGGACGTGTAAAACGTTCACCTCCGTGACTGCAGAGATCACATTAAATAACAATTAAAGGAGGTGAAGCCTCAGCACATCTCCCATCCAAAGACACACAATCAACTTACTGAGGTGGGCTCCTGAAGTTCATACATGTAGGTGTCAGGGAAGGCTTTAGCCAGAGCCATATGACGGGCAGATACATAATACTAGTGCAGAACACAAGAAAAAACAAAGTTAATTCATCCATAAGTTGTTACATGAACAAAATTAGTCCTTGACGTTTGCTATCTCACCCTGCCGAGGTATCTCCAGTCCAAAAGTTCGCTGAGACGCTCAGTGCGGTTCCTCTGGATGATCCGCTGGCGCCGGCTCTGCTTGCAGAACTGGAACAGGAAGGAGGTGAGCTGGTTACATGACTCGTCGACCCCCCGAAACCGCCGGTCCAGGATGTAAATACCTGCACAAAGAAACAGCACGGTGCGAACAGAACATTCAGTATTCCTCCGTATCTTTTTAAAGAGAAAATAACAGATAAAGTATGAGAAACACACCATATGCTGAGGGGTCTGCTATGTGTTCCTCCATGAAACAGCCAAAGCCTGAGAGGTTGGTTGAGATTGATGGAATTCCCATGACTGTGCACTCAGCTGACGGAGACAGAAACAGTAAGTTAACATTTTAATATGATACAGAATACCTGCAAACATAAATGCACCATGTTAGCATGCCTAAATCTTACCTGGTGTGTAGCCCCAAGGCTCATAGTAAGAGGGGAAAACGCCAAGGTGGCAGCCTCTTACAAATTCCTCATAATCCATTGGAAGTAGAGGAGAAGTGGACGAAAGGAACTCTGGATGGAAGATAATCTACAGACGGGAGAAGCCATTCATTACCAGAGTCAGATATAGTATTCACTGTAGTGAGCAGCAAACTGTAACTCCCAATGAACTGACATACCTTGACACGGTCAGCAGAGCTGTTGAAAAGGCCGATTCGGCGCACACAGTTAAGGATGGGGTCGCTGCTGTCCTCCAGCATGTTGTGGGTGCAGATTGGAGGCTGGCACTGTCTTTGTGTCGCAAAGATGGCGCGCTTCATTATGGTGAAATCCTCTTTGTCCAGCATCTTCGACACATCTGGCAGCTGCCCACTGGTGAAAGCAGCTTGTTATAGACTTACAGGAAACTTGTAAAATCATAAGTTTGATTAGCTGGGACCACAGTTGTAAGACGCGTTTTTGGGGTTACAGTAGAATATTTATTTACATGAATAAACTCTGCCAGGCTGTTTTAATCTACATATTGTGCAGAGTTAGAATCTATGAATATTAAGCAGGCTGTGTCTTATTTTCTTCATACTTATTTGATGGTGTTATAAGACAGGTCAATGCAACATCTTTCATGAAGTTGAAAGTAGGAAGTAGTCAACTTACATTAGAAGTGACTCATAAAGTTTCTTTCCGAAGCGCTCCTTCACAGTCTGAGCAGTATCCCTGTTGGGATAAAAATAAAGACAATACAAGTACAGTAAAAAAAAACAACAAAAAAAACAAACTACAAACACTTTTCCAAGCTGAAGTCAAGGCGTCTGATGGCTAAGAGACATCAAATTGTGTCTCAGTATGGATGAGTGTAGCACTTTGTCAGGCTCTTTTTAGTTAGATACTTCCATCTTGATGTTTCACCTTGTTCAACATAAGGAGAAACCTCACCAGAGCTGTTTCCTGACCGCTTGACCCTTCAAGGTCTCCACGTTGAAGTTGTTTGTCCGAGCTGGCATGATGAAGAATGCAATAACGGTCACATCACTGTGATTAACCTGCAAATGGCGGACCGTGCAGGAATATGGAGTTACATTTTTACACCTAGGATTTCCTTCCACTTTCTCCCACAATCACTTGAATACATGTGAAACAACTACACTAACACACACTTACTCTCAGTAGATAGTTGAGTCTGGCTAAAGCTTCCAAGAAGAGGTCAGCTCCTTTGTTGGAGAACTCGTACCTTCCCGCGATGAAGAGGAACAAACACTTGTCCAGGTTAAAGTCAAGGTGCCTGAAGGTGAAACCAAACGTGACACAAGAGCTGGATGAGTGTAACACTTTTTACACAATTTACACATTAGGTATATAGTAAATAATGAATATAGAGTGCTATATTTTTTGACTGTGCTGTAAATGCTGTGATGTGCGTTGGTAGGGTCTATGTCTGACCCGTAGAAGTGTCCCCTGACGAACTCCTGAATCCGATTTTTGCTCTGAGCATGAAGGTTTTGAAATTCGTGAACGGCGGAGAACTTCTTCACGTTGAGCCCGTTGGGAGTGAGAATGTCTGTGTGTGATGGGAGAGATTAAATGCAAACCAGAAGCAGAGAGACAGAGATACCAGTTTTAAAAAAAGCATCTAATTCACTGGGTAGCATCAAGGAAGTTCCTAAATTTCTCACACAAGTTAACTTCCACACACCTGGTTTCCTCTTGAGCAGGAACTCTGCCTCAATGGCTGTAATCTGGGACACAGTGGTGAAGACGTGGGCGCAGTGAGCAGCCGCCCGCTCCAAACAGTAGCGGTGGTAGATCTGTCTGTCGCCTGCTTCTTTATCCACGTTGAACTGAATGTATCACAACGAGGAGAGAGAGTGAACAATGAATGGTTTGTTAAATATGTAATCTGTTAAATCTTTAGTGATAAAAAAATCTGACTGGTTATGCATTTGTTTTTAATTTATCTAGAGAAAAAAGTCAACTTGAATGGCCTTGTGTGTGTTTTGTTACATTCCTGTGTAATACAATGTATGAGGGTACACGCACACACACACACACACACACACACACACACACACACACACCTCTCCAAGCTTGTTATAGAAGTCCACATTTCCAGCACACAGGTATCGTCCCAGCAGTGTGGCGTGAGTGGTGAAAATGGTTGCGATGGGCAGCTGCCTTTGTCTACACAACACCAGGCCCAGGCCGGCCAACCACTCATGGAAATGGGCCACGACGTGTGGAGGCTCCTCACACTGGGCAGCGTACTGTGATGAAGGAGAAAATAGCGTCAATACAGGATACACACATACACACCGACATGCATTCAAACACAGACAGCCTTTTCAGACTTTTAAAGATAATCTATCCTCTTTCTGCACATAAACAAGTAGGATGCTGCTGCTCCTTTTGGCACTTCAGATGCAACATTTTACATTCTTTACAAATTAATAATGATTAATAGTTTTCAGAAATTGTTGTTGTTTGTCAGTACGCCTAGTGTGAGCTACTGACCTCTCCCAGAAGCCAGGCAGTCAGGAAGCCAAACAGCACGGCATCATTGGCCTCACGGTCGAACCACGGCACGCCGATGTCACAAAACTCCCACAGCTCGCTTTTCCACGTGTCCAGAGACCAGGCGGTGAACCCAACATCAATCAGAACAACATAAGGACTGCCCTCGATAAGCCACCGCCCAAAGTAGACCTGGAGGAAAATAGGAAAAGGGCGAGACAAGGGGAAATTATTTTAATTCTTCATGCCACACACCACCCATGAATGAGAGCATATTCTTTTGAATTTTTACAATAATTATTTTAAGTGATTTTCATTTCAACATGATGACAGCAACATCAACTCCTACTTTTTGTTTAATGCATTAATCACCTGTTTACTTATACCATATTTTTATATGTGGCAAAATGAGTCCTACTGTCTTCCTAGTACAAAAAAAAAAACATATTCCAAGATTAATCTTGATGAAGTTTCTGACATAGAGTCACAATCAAAATATGTCACACTATTAGTTTAGTTTTAAAAATATGTTTTCAGACAAACCGACTGTGCTCTGGTGCTGGTTTGTCGAGAACTTAAAAGCAGTGCGATTTAAGGTGAGACAGATTGGCTTCGTTGAAAAAAAAAAAAACGCTGCACTATCCCTTTAAAAACAGTTCCACTACCACTCTGAGCCTTGACCCATAATTCCACAGCACTCCTAGAGTGACACAGCACAAAGCATTAAAAGTATCACACACACACACACACACACACACTGACAGTCATCTATTTCTGGAGTGCATCTTTGAGAGAGAGGAGAGACAGAGAGACATTGATACAACCTCTAACCTTTGCGGGGAAATGTCACGGGGTTTAGAGATGTGGTCAGGGACAGAAGGGCAGAGAGCGGGTGGGTCGGATATGAAAGAGGGGCAATCTCTAACTGGGTTTTTAAGTGCAGTGCATATTCACCATATTCATAAATCTCACTCTATAATCACTCCAACTATTTGTAGTAAGAGTGACTGTCCTTAAGTGGAACATACAGATTTAACTCAGAGGCGTGTGTGTTCACTGTGTATGTGTGGTAGTACCTTACACCCACTGGAGTTCATCTTGTCAATGGTTCTCTTCAGCGCGGGGTTGGTGGGCTCGATCAGCTCCACCTGAGTACGCACGTTGCTCTCCACGTAGGGGCCCACCAGGAAATAGTTCTCCCCCCATTCCTCTGAGGTCAGACGAGCTTTGGTCTGGATGACGGTGTAAATGCCTCCAACTTCACACATGCAGCAAACATGCCACACGTACGCACACAAAGTCGAGACAAAGATATAATGTGATATATACGTATGTACAGTATCAGGCATTATGGTGATAGATCTCTCTCACAGTTACAGTTTCCCTGAGGAAAATAACCTGTGTAAATAAACAGGATTAGAGGATACAGTGAAAACAGGATATACATTTACTTACCTTTATTAGCGACCTCCCAAGCAATTTCAAAAAGAACAGCATTCTCCAAATCAAATTCCTCATCCCACTCCTCAAGTCCGGACAGGGACGTGACAGATAGGCTGCGGGCCAGCGGCATGCTGGGTAAAAACAGAACACGCTAAGCTGAGATGGGAGCCCCTTACAACTTTGTATACACAGTGCATGACAGTCACTTAACTATCTTATTTACCAAAGGTCTCCTGAGGTGTGAGGAATTTACACCTTACATTGAAACCTGTTCTGTTTTCCTTTCTTTCCAAATTAATTTATGTAAGTTACTCTAAATAACAGGATCAGATAAATGTCTAGTGTGAATGACACATTTTTAAATAATGTAACTTTCTCTTGACCAACATTTCCCCTCAAAAGAAACCAGTATGTCATCAATGGACCACACATGCAGTTTCACAAACACTATTACATCATACTACTGTAACTTAAACAACCCTTTTAAACAATCCTCACTCTCTTTCTCTGATGATCCAAATTCTAGTCAAATATTTTTATGGTAACTTAAACTTGACCTTTGTTCCTTTAGGAAACCCTGGTCAAACACACAACATTGAGCAATATGGCTGCAACAAACATGTGCATGTGTGCGATAACGTGCCTACAGCATTTGTTCTGTTTATAACCTGGGATGGTCAAGTTTGCTCTGTGAAATTTGGATCTTTGCACATGCACTTCAAAGACCATACCTCTGTCAGTGCATCCTACTGCAACAGAAGAAGTTGAATTACTGGTCTAAAAAGCATAATTCAAAGAAGGGTGCATTCCAGCTGACTAAGTGTATGATGCACTGAAAATACAACTTTGTGTTCAGTTCCCGCTTGTAGAAATGTTGCAACCTGAGGGAGTGGCATGAGAAAGGATGCAGAGGCGAAGGAAGGCAATGAAAAAGGGCACGAATCAAGTATAAACTTGATTAAGCTGTTCACGACATGTCATGTGTTGTAATCGCGCTAAGTTGAAACATGAGAACAATGGAAAAAAAAAACGAGCCAGTGCACAAACACTGCGCTTCACATTGTCAAAGGAGAAATGCTGTTCCACCTGCGTACAAATCAACTTTGATGGTTTTTCTACACTGCTCACCAGAAATTTAATGTGTGTATATTCTACCAATGAGCTGATCCCAAATTCATAAATGGGTGTGCTGGACTGCCCCCAATAGCTGAAAGGGACACAAAAGACAATGACATGAGAAAAATCTGATACTGGCCATGCCCGATAAAGAGCCCAGATAAACCAGAGCATCAATCTGATAAAAAAAAGTGCTGTTCATTTTCTCAAAGACACTTTCCCTCATTTGCATAAAAACACTCTGCTTGGAATTATTATTAATGTGATTTTTCCACAAAATAAGCTCAATTACTTCATTAAAGGCTACTCCTTTCCTTTATCTGAAATTATGGAACTATGAATAAGCAAATATGCTTTTAATTGCCAAACTTAAACTGCCCCTCTCCTACTTACCTGTAAAGTCACTTTGCAGCGTATGAGCTGAGGTGTAAGTTTTCACAACACACTTGTGGAAGTTGCATATTCAACCTTGATTGATTTCACAGCTTAATCTAAGAGGGAAACTTTCGCCCTGCAGTGGCATGAATGTGAAAACAGTCATCTAGTTGTCAAGCAGACAAGTGAAGTAACAATGACAAAACACATTACTGAGCAGAGCGGGGCTTTGGAAGAGTCTATCTTATGGAACAGGAGGAGTTTTATAGTTTGATACTATATGGAGGCACACACACATAATCAAACCACCATCCTTATGCAGAGTTGAACTTGAACTGCTGTTCATTTCTTCTGGCACCCACTAGGATTCCCTCGGGCTCTCTGTGGGAACCCTCACCTGCCTGGGATACCACTTAATAATAATAACAATCACCATCATGCCCTTGTCCGTGACATATGTTAAAAAAAATGCACTGTCCATTAGGCCTACATGTCTGGCAAATCAAAAGAAGCCCCCCTCCGCTTGTCCCAAATCAGACTATGGAGGACGCACTGCACGCCCACAGACTAGAGGCGACAACAGCACCTTAAAACCTGGAAACAGACCTCCAGGCTCAACATGCACGCTGCTGTATGTATCGTCTCTGTTTTCTCACGACTTGTGGAGTGAACGTGACATCAGGCACCTTTTGCAAGCCAGCTGCGGAAACGCACAAAGGACACAGCGTCCCGATGCGCGTCTGCGTCCGATGAGGAAGTATTAGATTATTGTCATTATGGGGAATAAGAGACAGATGTGTACTCACCCTTCGTTTTTGTCCTAACTTCACGAGGATATACTACACATTGGCAGCTGTCGCAGTCAGTCCATAAAAAGCAAACCAGCTGAGAGAGAGGAAAAGGGGGGCGGCGGCCTCAGTTAAACGCCAGTGATTCACATTGGTTTGGTGCGTTTGCTGTCATCTGGAGGGACAGCACGCCCACAGCTTGCGATACAGGATGAAGGCTGGGTTGGTGGATGCGGGGTCCGTGGATTCACATTATTGATAAGCTTCACTCCCATTGGCCTCAGCCCCCTCTTTGTCACCGCCTCTGTGCACAACGTGACAGGAACTGGGCGTCTTCCTCAGCCCAGAGACGCCATTGGCTGAGGCGATGGTAAAAGGGGGCAGGAGTGGTTGGTGAATTATCATTTCATCCACACAAAAGAGGGGAGCCACGGGCAACTAGGCAACTTTTTCTCTTTTTTCCCAATGAGGAGGGAGAAGAGTTATTTATATTGCCTTCTGGGTCATGGAGAGGATAGTTTAACAACAACGTGACCAGTGACATTAAGAAACCCAACTCCTCTGAATATCTCTGTGATCCATCCCGTTGTGATCACATGGGCCAGATGGTGTGGGTCTATATTGGTAAAGGTGCTGAAAATAAGTGACTGGGCCTGTAGTCACAGAGACAGTATCTGAGGCCTGCACTGCTGAAGTGTCTCTATGCGTGACACTATCATCCTCCCAGCTTCAAAGTGTGTTGTTCTGTGTCAAAGCTGTGTGCGTCTATGTGTCTGGAGGAGGTGACCGACAACTTTCAGGGACAAGTGGATCAGATAGATAGGTAGATAGATAGATAGATAGATAGATAGATAGATAGATGGTGTAGAGAACAAGTAAATCAGACAAAGGTGCAGATGCAAAATGCAGTGGTACGTACACTAATTCAGTCCCTGATGTCTAAAAGTCATCAGCATGTTTGTTTTTTTTTTATTCCTGTTTTTTTGCTGTTTAAGTTTCTGGAGTTGAAATTAAAGTGAATAACCATGACAGTAGAAAAATCGTTAGGTCAATAAAAGACCCCACAACAGTGAAAATATTCAAGTGCCAAAAGTCACATCATCAAATGGCATGTTTTATCCCAAATTCAAAAAGCAAATATATTAAATTTACTGTCATGTCAGCCTAGAAATTATATTTTTAACAGTTATTGATTTGATCAGTGTGTTTGATGAATGATTTGTGTGACTGAATTGTCTCATTGTTTTTACCTTCCCTATTCTTACTGCTTTATTAGTCAAATCCAAAACATCATATCAGACAATTATTTAATCTCACATAAAATTTACTTTAAAATGACATAGAAAACGTTCTAGAGATACACCTCACAATTTAACACATTTACAAGTGGGGGAACATACTTCACAAACTATACACAGTAAAACTTAATGTCAACAATGAAACAACTCAATATAATCACAGGTTGTTAAAAATGTTAAAATCTTTAGTTCCATCTTGTGTGTTGTATGTATAATTTAATACCTTAAATAAAACATCACAAAATAATGTAGTTTGGAGAAATGTTACACTTTTGAATATAATTATTCTAAAATTCAAATTCAAAGATTGAATTGTTCAGCCGTGTTTCCCTCCCTCGCTACTACGTGCATTCTGACGTTTCCTTGCCGCGAACACACGGTGTGTTTTACATCCAAGGTTTGGTCAGATCACGTTCAACTTCCTGTTCTTCAACCACTGAGTTTCCGCCTTATCAGTGTCGTCATCGTCCTCTCCTCCCCTATTGGTCCTCGAAACAAAACGGAAATTTTCCGCGCGTTCGTCGGCGAAAGTTCAGAAAAATTGAAGACGACTGGCGGGAGCTGCTGTCAAGCGGGGGGCTGATAACACGAAGCAACGTTGATAGGTATCGATAACTGCGTCTGAAACTCACCATCCGCTGATTTAACAGGTTTCACAGTGAGATCGATCCGACGGTTTGGTAAGAACAGCTTTGGCGCGCTACTGCTCCGTGTTTACATCTGCTCTTGCTAGCTTGCTGCTGTAGTTAGCTCATTACAAAAGACAGCAAACAAACTCGATACAAACTTTACCGCTGGAATAATGAGGCCAATACGTGAATGCAACGTTACATCACTATCAACTGAATACGTTACCATCAATATCCATTAGTGCACTTTGGTGACATTGCACTGATGAGCTTGGGAAGAGACAACGTAGTTACCTGCAGTGTTTAGTTGACATGCTGACTGAACAACGTGCTGGTTGAAGTTAGGAGGGCTAGAGGAACAGCCATGCTAGTTTCTCATCTGTTACCAAACAGGATGGTGCACTGTATCAAATGTTTTAACGTAAGGTGTCATTGCTGCTCTTCACTGACTGTCCAGGCTCCTTATTTCTCCCTGTCTGCTCATTATTTGGCCCTTTATCCTGTTAACACCCTGTGGTTGTGGTATTGTAGACTGCAACATTTCTATCACTGACAGCACTGCATGAATAATATAAACACAAGTGTACTCACGTTGTTTCTTTTCTGTTTTGTCTAACCTTTCATATATGCTGCAATAGCTTGAAATCAAAATGTTAGCAGATGGTAATAAGTGCTTGAAATAGTGAATCAGAAATTTGCTGTTCTGGTGGTTCTGCCTTATCCTGAGTATATTTGTTTACCAGCCTCTAATAATCTTCCCTAACATGTCCTATGTTTCTTGCAGGCATGGATTTTAAAAGACGCAATGGTGGCCCGCTTTCAGGTGGTGCGTTGCAGGCCAAACGGGGTAAAATGGGAGGCGAGTGGGAGGACAGTCCGTCGCAGTTTGAAGAGGAGTTGTCCATGTTTGATGAAGCAGAGATGGAGGCAGAAGAGATGGAGGGGCAGGCCGGTCATGATGTCATCCCCGTGGGTGAGTGCTGCACAGAAAAACACACACATGTAGTTTAATTAAGAAGAGATTACTGATGTAAATGACATGCAGCTTCAAAAATGTTGATAGCATACTGTTATGTTTAACACCTATTCCATAACCCGATGGACAGTCACACATCACCCAACCTATGTGATGTCTACATGTCACATACTTATGCTTATAATGTTCAAGCACAACTACACACGCACTATTTTACTCTACAGAATTTATCTACTTGTAGAATAATAATCATTTAATAATAATCATCGTTTATTTTACAGTGTGATTTTTCTCTCTTTAAGGTAAGTAGTTTGTTTAGCAATAAATCTAACAAATCAGCCTGGTTATATTGGTAATCCAGTCATACCTACAGTAAATAAAGCATGCTTGGCTTTGTCAGCTAGGTTTGACTCCAGTCCCTGGAGATCTTCCAGAAAAAGCGGGTACTGCTACTTAATGCATGGATGGATAGCTTTGCATTGTGAATAATGCAGCTGTGTGCTAACAGTAAGTTGCCACTGCAGAACCAAGCAACCATTAGGGAATATGTTAGTGTGTTGATTCATCTCCTGACTGTACCAAACAGTTCTGAGCCATACCCACTGACATAATAAGTAATGCACTTTGTTTTTATTTCTGTTTTACCACCTTGTTTTGTCAGGTAAACTCTTCTCAGCAGACCTTAACCCTCGTTGGCGGCGACCTCAAGCCCTTTCACTGGACCCATCATCTGACACTTTGGTGTTTCAGCAGATTGATCTTGACTATTATTTAGGTAATTAATACGACTTTTGATAAGCCAGAAGTAAGTTTCTGTGATATTTACTGTTGCTAATAGTGCAAATATGATGATCACATTATGGAGATTAGTTCCATATTTACATAGATTATTTTTATTTTTATTTTTTCACAAAGCATTTAAACAGCTTTGAGTGTGAAAAGTATGGACCTGCCTGCCCCATGCCATTTCAATACACATATCAAAGTTGTTTTAGAGTTATCTTGGCTTCTTTGTTGTCTGGATCTAAATAAGGATGTAAAACATATCCATCTTAAATGCTTTTGCCATGTATGAGAAGAAACGGTATCTGAGTTCTTTCTGTTTTTGTGTTATGCAGGGACAACAGTGGCTGGCATGCCGGGCCAGTTGCAGGGAAAAGTCCCGATCATTCGAATGTTTGGGGTGACTGACAGTGGCAACAGTGTGTGCTGCCACGTCCACGGTTTTGCGCCTTACTTTTATGTTCCTGCACCAAGTGGTTAGTACTCATTATTTTTTTTAATACACAGAGAATGTAACTATGAGCATTTTGTAGTCAGTTATTATTACATTCTGTCAGACGAACACATTTTTCTCTTCTGAGCATGTCACGTTTGTGAATTAAAAAGTAATGCCACTAATTCTTATAAATCCTACAATGTTTTCGTTTTTGAAAAGGGTTCACATCTGCTCACCTGGAGGAATTCAAAAGAGAGTTGAACTCTGTTGTTTTGAAAGATATGCGATCCAATAAAGACAACATCTCCACCACAGTATTGGCTGTAGACATCACCCGCAAAGAGAGTGAGTATAAGTGATGTGCGAATGCTCATATGCATTATGCATATTGTGAGGAAACGCTTATAAGTGTGTTCTTTGATCAAATTATTGTGACCTGAGACGGCAGATCTAAGTTATAAAACACAATTGATAATCAATTTACATGCGACAAGATAAAGTTGTGACTGTGCTTTCATTATGATTCTTGTAGTTAAACTTCATTTTGTCTGTTTCCCACAGACATGTATGGTTACCATGGGAAACGCAGCCTGGATTTTTTGCGGATTACCATGGCAATGCCTCGTCTCATTGCCCCAGCAAAGAGACTGCTGGAGCAGGGCTTCAAGTTTGGACCTTTCCCCATACAGAGTTACCAACCCTATGAGGCCAACATAGATTTTGAGATAAGGTGTGTGTTTATGTTTTGTGCCGTGCAAAAGCATAGAACATAGTGTAAATACAAGTGATTCAGTAACAGTCAGATGGAAGCGTTAAACTTCTTTTTATATTGTTTTTGTGAACTTATCATTTTCATATAATGCAGACTAAGTTTGTTTTGAGCATTGCTTGTATGCTCATAACTCGCATAATGCCTGCAGAAGAAGGAAAAGGCAACGGTTAAAGGCAGAGTCTGCAACGTTGGAGATACTAGTGGCTAGATTTTGAAAGTATCCTACAGAAAATATTCCACACCCTTCCTTCAGGCTTTGCTCCACAGCCACTCCCCCTCAACATACAAACTTGTGCTGCCTGGCTAACGTCACTGCTGGAGGATGAGTCCACGACAGTGATGACAAGTGAAGAGGAAATGTATCATTTTCAAGTCATCTGCGTGAGACTACAGAATGTTTTCTCGGCTCAGGCAAATTAATGTGGACTTTACCACACATATGTCTGGGGGATTGCCTGTATTAGAAGCTAGCTTAATATGCAACATGCTGTCTGTGAGATAACCAAAGAAAACAGAAACCTGGAGATGCATTTCATATTTATATGTTGTATTTCACACAATTGAAATCTCACTCATTTTAGTGTTGAAAATGTGGCACATACGGGTAATTAAGATGGTCATTGGATGCAACACTGAAGCTATGTTTTTGACAGCTAACCTCTCTGTGTTGTCAGGTTTATGGTGGACAGTGATGTGGTGGGATGCTGCTGGATTGAACTTCCCAAAGGCAAGTACAGAGCGCGTGAAGAGAAGAGCATGGGGAACACGGATTCTCGGTACCCAGGCAAGGTGGGTCTAGTTCGCTCCTTTCTTGTTGCATGACACAATCTGGCCTGTCCGTTTAAAAAAAAAAAAAAAAAAATGGCTGTGACGCTACGTGGGTCAGCTTCCACCTGAGGGCTTTGCTCTAGAATTTGTTCTATCAGGCTTTTAACAATGATGTTGACAAGCTTTCTCCCCCTATTTTTGTCCTTCAGGTGTCCTTATGTCAGTATGAGGTGGATGTGGGATGGACAGATCTGATAAGACACCCTGCAGAGGGAGACTGGCAGAGGATCGCACCGCTCCGCGTCCTGAGCTTTGACATTGAGTGTGCTGGAAGAAAAGGTGGGTCTCTTTCCTTTTACTTGGGCATTCTTATTACACAGCGTACCAACTATTACCTCTAACATACTTTTTGCCTACAAGGCCTGATCATGCCATTTGCAGAGTTTGACTCTGGTGTTAACTCTTCTTTACAGGAATCTTCCCAGAGGCAGACAAAGACCCTGTGATTCAGATAGCCTCTATGGTCCAGCGGCAGGGTGAGACGGAGCCATTTATTCGCACCGTGTTCACCCTCCAATCCTGCGCCAGCATCGTGGGCTCTCAGATATTGTGCTTTACACAGGAAAAACAGCTGCTGCAGGTATACACACTGGCTTCTGCATGACACTCACAAACTCATATTCTGACATGTTTTCCTTGTTCCCTTTTCCTTAAGTTTTGTTGATCATTTGTAACATAATTTTCTGTGTGTTTATGTGTCTGTGAGCAGAGCTGGGCAGAGTTTTTGAGGACGGTAGACCCAGACATCATCACCGGATACAACATCCAAAATTTTGACTTTCCCTACTTGCTCAACAGGGCTGCGGCCTTAAAGGTTACATGAAATCACATTTGTCTACTTCTTTCAAGAAATATTCATGTACACTACGTTTAATCTAATGATTAAGAGACTCTTAAGAGTAATGCACATGAATTCCACCTCTAAATTAATGCGTTAATACATTCCTGTTTCGGCCTTTGACTCAATACAACATGTTCTTTTATGTTCAGGTGGATCTCTTTCCCTACCTCGGTCGAGTGCGAGGCATTAAGTCAGTCTTGCGCGACCTAAACTTCCAGAGCAAGCAGATGGGCCGCAGAGAGAACAAGACCATTAACATGGAGGGCCGGGTTCAGTTTGATCTACTACAGGTTAGCTTCAGCTGCAGCAAAAGCAACTTACTATTGTACATCATAATTTCAACCATGTTACTATACCGTTAACGTGTGGTGCATTGCTTTAATAAGAATGTCTGAATGGTGTGCTTGTCTCAGGTTCTCCTCCGGGACTATAAACTGCGCTCATACACACTGAATGCTGTGAGTTTCCACTTCCTGCAAGAACAAAAGGAGGATGTGCAGCACTCCATCATCACTGATCTGCAGGTAAAGCACAAACTAGTCACCTTATTGCATCTGGAAGAGAGCAGGATATCATCAAGAGCTCTGCAGATTCAAATTGTTTCATTAGTCAATATTTTGATATGGGAGTTGTTGCTGTTTTTCCCCTCACCTATCCCTCCCCCTTTGTTCCTCCATCACAGAATGGCAATGAGCAGACACGTCGTCGCTTGGCCGTCTACTGCCTGAAGGACGCCTACCTCCCACTGCGCTTGCTGCAGAAGCTGATGTGTGTGATTAACTACATGGAGATGGCCAGAGTGACGGGTGTGCCTCTCACCTACCTGCTCTCAAGAGGACAGCAGATCAAAGTCGTCTCTCAGCTGCTGCGACAGGTAACAAAGGCAAATGCACGGTACAGCTACTCTACACACGGGTTTAAGGATCGAAACTGTAAGCTTCTGTTCATGTTTAGGCCATGAAACAGGACCTGGTCATGCCTGTTGTAAAGACAGAAGGAGGAGAAGATTACACTGGAGCGACTGTCATTGAGCCAGAGAAAGGGTATGTACATCTGCTGATGGTTGATGGTTTTTGATTTGTTTAAGCTTCTCATGTACTGTTTCATCACCACCACTTTCTCTGTGTAGGTATTACAGTATTCCTATTGCCACTCTGGATTTCTCCTCCTTGTATCCGTCCATCATGATGGCTCACAATCTGTGCTACACGTCCCTGCTGCAGAAAGGCTCAGTGGAGAGACTCGGGTGGGCAGATCTTCAGTTATTCTGCAAATCCTCAAGGGATTACTTTGTGTTTTGTGTCATTTTGCTATTTCCTGCTTGGATTTAGCAATTTTAGATAAAAAAATCTCCCAGAATTCAGGAGTAATTAGTGTTAAGTGTAAAAGGGCTCTGAACAGCCTTAGCGTCCCCAGACTTTGTCTTCTTAAATGTGTTCATGTCTAGTATCAACATGAGGAACTAATATCTGAGGAGAACGTGTGTCTTCAGGCTCTCACCAGAGGACTTCATCAAGACTCCGACTGGCGATATGTTTGTGAAGAGCTCAGTGAGGAAAGGACTTCTACCTGAGATCCTAGAAAACCTGCTGTCTGCCAGGAAGAGGTTAGTTGGTCAAATAAATCACAGCATCAAATAGATCTGGACTGGAGCGAAAGCTGCAGTTCCTTAGTACCTTGGTAAAATTAAACTAGTGGCTAAGCTTATTAAGTTTTTGATCCTCTGATTTACAAATAGCGTTTAATTTCTTCTTGTTGTAGTAAAGTTCTAATGATATAAAACAGACGACATGGCTTCCTTCTCAGCTTTTTCCACACTCTGTCCACAGAGCCAAAGCAGAGCTCAAGAAGGAAACTGACCCTTTCAAGAGGCAGGTGCTGGACGGTCGACAGTTGGCCCTAAAAATTAGCGCAAACTCCGTCTATGGCTTCACAGGTGCCCAAGTGGGCAAACTACCCTGCCTGGAGATCTCACAGGTGAGCAGTGACTCTTGGTGTCATGCTGATATTAAAGTCCAACTTAAATTAAATTGCAGTTTTGGCCAAATCCAATTTTTTTTTTTTTAAGGTGTTGAAAATGTCTAATGAATAATTTTTTGTTCACCCCAGATACAAATGACTGCACAGTATGTGGTAATGTCAGCTCACTACTGTACATATTTACATACTTTGATTTACATTATCAGCCAGTACATCAAGATTAGAGAACTGTGGGGTTACACACCCAAAAGGACGGTCAAAGGCGGCACGATTGTTTTGTACTTCAAATCAATTTGTAAACATATGAAGTGTTTGCAATTCTGGCCCAACACAACTGTTTTCCCGTCATGCTGAATGAAGTTGTCCCCACTTGACATATCGTCACGCTTCCCACTGTTGTGCGCAGATGTTAAGTCAGAGCACGGACGGTAAACGACAAAAATGTTGAGCAAAGATCAGTGTGAAGTAGAAACCACAGAACAGGTGGTGAATCTAAAGAGTTTGGCACCTGCACCTAGTGTAAGGGTAGAAATGAACCACAACAGGGTGTTTCTTGCTTTTCTGTTGCTTTTAGTTACACAACATCCTCACAGAGCTGAGAAGAATAACTGCTGCCTTCCACATGAGCCATCTTGGGTTCATATGTCTTGCTCAGTGGCAAATATTTTTTCCAAGGCATTGAAACTCCTGCATTATGACGATGATGATAATGGGCCAATATTCCAACACTACAGGTCATTTAAGGATTCATTTATTTAATGTATTTACTGGTTCTCCTCATCTAGAGCGTCACTGGTTTTGGAAGGCAGATGATCGAGCAAACCAAACAGTTGGTGGAGTCCAAGTACATCATTTCTAATGGTTACCAAGGAGATGCCAAGGTGAGAAATAGATGCAGTTGGGGCCCAAACTCCTTCTTTTTATGTTTAGCTGGTTAACCTCATGAGTTAACATATGAGCTTCATTTGTGTCATGAAATACTGTTCAAGTGTTTTGAATTGACTGAAGCTATGGAACCTATTACCTCACCCACCCCGTCTGTGTGTTTAAATGCTATTTAATTTATGTTTAAAGGTAATTTATGGGGACACTGACTCCGTCATGGTAAAGCTTGGAGTTGCGACAGTAAAGGAGGCCATGGACATCGGGAAGGAGGCGGCAGAGTGGGTATCGTCCCATTTCACACCGCCCATCAAACTGGAGTTTGAGAAGGTAACATTTCTGTCCACGTGATTTATCAAAGCACTTGTGCCAGTAATTTGATCGTATGTGGAAGTTGACAGGTGGAGGGCGGCTGGAGGCACCTGAGTACAGGGGCTCTCAAGAAAGTGAAAGACAACAGAAGAGTTGGAGCGCCCTCTCAGCTCACTTATTATTTTGTCTCTTCCGCAGGTCTACTACCCATACCTGCTGATCAACAAGAAGCGCTACGCAGGCCTGTATTTCTCCTCCAGCGCAGACACACATGACAAGATGGACTGTAAAGGGATTGAGACTGTCCGCAGAGACAACTGCCCTCTGGTGGCCAACCTTATTAACACCTGTCTGCAGAAAGTCCTTATAGACAGGTAGAGCTGCAACGATTAATTGATTGAATTATGTCAATTGCCAACTATTTTGAAAATCGATTATTATTTATCGAGAAAGAAATTCAAAAATCTCTGACTTCATCTTCTTAAAAGTAAATATTTCCTGGTTTCTGTAGTTCTCTGTGGTAGTAAGCTGAAGATCTTTTGACTATGAATAAAACAAGACATTTGAGGACATCATATTAGGCTTTGGGGGAACACTGATCAACGTTTTTCACCATATTCTCACATTCTATAGACTAAACAACCAAATGATAAATCAAGAAACTAATCGGTAGATTAG
Organism: Pempheris klunzingeri; assembly: GCF_042242105.1. Taxonomy (NCBI): domain Eukaryota; kingdom Metazoa; phylum Chordata; class Actinopteri; order Acropomatiformes; family Pempheridae; genus Pempheris; species Pempheris klunzingeri. The sequence continues at coordinate 13,983,194 of NC_092028.1, forward strand.
ATTAGATTTCATTAATAATGAAAATAGTTATTTGCAGACCTATTGACATTTATACACACACATTCAGTACATAAACATTATTAGATCATTGTGTTATAAGTTCATCAATTTTCATAATTTCAGCTGTAATTTCATGTGGGTATAAGGAATATAACTGAATTATAAGGAACTTTTCAAACTGCGTGATCTTGTAACTATTGTGTCAGACTTTTGGCTTCCAAGCAGGTCTAAACTTGGTACTCCTGGTTGAGTCTTAACCATACTTACTTCATTGTGAAAGTGATTACAGCTCATGTGATGTTTCGACAGGGATCCCCAAGGTGCTGTGGCTCATGCTAAAGAAGTGATCTCAGACCTGCTGTGCAACCGCATCGACATCAGCCAGCTGGTCATCACTAAGGAGCTAACGCGGACTGCCCAGGAGTATGCTGGCAAACAGGCGCACGTGGAGCTCGCTGAGAGGTCTGATTTAACCGCAGCGGCCTGACAATCGTACTTCAATCATACGTGAAAATGAGTGTGCACGTGATATGTGTAAACTGATTCTCACAATCTTGATGTTTTGCAGAATGAGGAAAAGAGATGCCGGCAGCGCCCCCAACCTGGGAGACCGAGTGCCGTACGTCATCATCAAGGCCGCAAAAGGAGCAGCAGCATACATGAAGTCGGAGGTCTGAAGTGTTATCTTTGACTGTCTGGAAACACTCATGTTTGTTTCCCTTGTGCACCCCCTCTTTTCTTATAATCCGTGTTTAATCCCGATTCTTCAACATGCTGCGTCAGGACCCGATCTATGTGCTGGAGAACACCATTCCCATTGACACACAATACTACCTGGAGCAGCAGCTGTCCAAGCCCCTGCTGAGAATATTTGAGCCAATCCTGGGAGAGAGCAAGGCAGAGAGCATCCTGCTCAGTAAGTCCACACACACACACACACACACACACACACACACACACACACACACACTGTAGCAATTTACATTTACATATTGCAATTTAGGCAATTAGCTGATACTGTTATCATCCTCAATTACTTGTGTGCATATTTTGTGAAATTAGAAATTGTATTAATCAACTAACAGATTACTAAAAGTTAGACAAAACTTCAAGATACCGCTTTGGGTGTAATGTAGTTATTGCCAACATTATAACAACCAAAGCAAGAGCACAGTTCAGCCAAGAAACTAAAGTTACTCTTGTGTCCCAAAAGCTATAATATAGGTGTGCTAGTGAAATAAATGACTTAGTATGTGTTATCTTCTCAAGCTGTAAATCTTCATGTTGCCGTTGATTTCGTCTCGTCTTTCAGAGGGCGACCACACACGTTGTAAGACTGTGTTGACCTCGAAGATCGGGGGCCTCATGGCATTTGCTCAGAAGAGAAGCACCTGCATCGGCTGCAAAGCTGTGCTCAAGAGTGACAGTACGCATGCTCATAATTGAATTTTTTTGAATCTACTTTGATATCCAGTTAATGAGGGTGGGTGCAACTTTTTGAATGGGAGCGCTTTACGTGTGTGACATGTAACTTGTATAATTACAGCGGCTGTGTGCGATTTCTGTAAGAAGAAGGAGTCTGAGCTGTACCAAAAAGAGGTAAGCAAGACGCCAGAGTAGGGTTGCAGCGGTATACTGGTTGCAGAGTATATGACGGTCTGAAAGTTATTTTTACAGACTTATTATACCATGAAAAATACGACAGGTGACTTAATACTTTTACATATTTGTTTTGTTTTTTCTACTTTCCAAATTGACTTTCACTAAAGCATAAATCACCGAGGCTGTTGATCCTTTGTTGGATTGTTTTGTTAAAGTAAGAATTGAGGGATTGATACTTGAAAACAAACATAACTACCCCCCCCCCCCCTCGTCATGTCTGAGTTTCTAACATTTAGGTTGTAATTTCCAGATCTTTCACCTGAACACGCTGGAGGAGCGTTTCTCCCGCCTGTGGACACAGTGTCAGCGTTGCCAAGGCTCCCTCCACGAGGATGTGCTCTGTACCAGGTACATATTGATCATAACTGTTCACTGCAGAATTATTTCATTTATTACGGCTGAGCACACAGCAGCAGTCCTTTACGTCCAGTAACGCTGTCCCTCCTGACTCCTCTGCAGCCGCGACTGCCCCATCTTTTATATGAGGAAGAAGGTTCAGAAAGATTTGGACGATCAGAGCAAGCTGGTGTCTCGCTTTGGATGGTGAAAGATGCACCTCTCTGGTTCCTGTGGTGGCCAGTTTCAGATGAACTTCTACTCCGTGTCATCTCACTGTATTTTTTTCCTATGTCTTTTGTAAAAATGCATATATCAGTATTTCTATGTTTTCTAATATTAATAAAATTACATTAAATGGTATTTTTTGGTTAACTAAACCAATCCTTTTGGGACAGTCATGTATGATCATTATTTAACAATCACTGCAATTATCATATTGGAAGTGACATTTTCATACAGGGTGTTGAAACCACACAGCAAGTGTGCAGGTTTACAGTGTAGGAACCTGCTTCGGCTGTACTTTTGTACATTCACCAATCTTGATTCCACATCAAAGAAAAGGTGCAAACAAAAAGAGGAACTTTGTTTCGATATCGAAATCGATATTTGCACATAACTTAAGGCAGAGAAACTGGATGAAACGTTAGTTCTTCCCTCTTGAAAGACATGAAAATTAGGTTTTTATTACCAGTGCTTACCAATCAGAGCTGGCATGAATGCATAACATCCTCTACTTAGTTTGCACGTTTGAGATAAGTTCTTATGTCCTACATGTTTTTGAAATATATTTAACCTCTTACCAGTAAAAATCCACACTGGATAGACAAAACGGACAACATGTAAAAGCTAAAGACATTTACTTGTTCATTACAGCAGAGTGCATTAAAGATTTTACAAAGCTGTCAGTGAGAGACCTGTTCAGATCAGACCGTGGTTTCAACATTTTAGAGTTACTACATCAAGTCCACATGATGAAACAGGCATTTAGAGGCTGCTGGTTTATCACCACAGCGAAGTAGGAATCCTTCATGGATTACATTACTGATACAACTGAAGTTAGCTCATTGAACTTTGATATTTTTGACTCAAGTGAATATGTGGACATGTGTTTTTTTTTTTTTTTTTTTAAATTGGGGAAAGTTGTAATGCTACAAAAATAGAAATTTAACAATCCATTACATTTAGGGTGTAATTATCAAAGAAGACAAACACTGCTATAAAAATCGATGCCCTATTGAATATCCTATCAACTGGCATCAAGTATGATCAGACAACATGACTGTCGCTGTGTCGTGACTGGAGATCTACCACCTACTTAGACTCTGGTTTTAGCATTAGTAGCTGTGGTTACATGGACAATATTTCTTCAAGCCAAATGAAATCTTTCTGATAAAAGATGCAAACTGGACCGTTTACGTGGACGGTAAAAACAGTAAACCGCTTACCAGTTTTGCAGGCCCCAAAGTATTTAATCAGAATATAAATTGACTTTTGACGTGGAAAGTGGTTGTGCCCACTGTGAAGCCTCTCATGTGTCAGAAGTATAACAAGATGAGGCCCCACATGCGGCAAACAAGCACAGAAAGAATAGATTCATTCAAACCAGAGAGAAAAAAATCTGATTAAGTGTAATAATTTACACCACCCCACCTCAACCAGATTAAATGTTTCTGATCGAGTTGGTTAAATTAGGCATTTTTATTCTGATTGGGCAATTATTCTCATCATTAGTGGTATATTAGGGTCCATGTAATCGCAGCTCATGTGGTTTGTCTGTAGTACCACATCGATATTTGCACATACTACATGCTCCGGTAGAGAGTGGTTTAGCGTAAACACTGGGGCTGATGTACAAATTGCATTAAAAGTGGACTTTGGAATACAGTGTGGAACAAACAGCAGGGCTGACACTTCAAACAGCAAGTTAATGATGGCATGAAATGATGGACACGAGCATCAGGATCTCAACCAATCATTTGACACAGCTCTCAGGTCTGTTATTCCTCAGTTCCTGATAAAAAACACCATATTCCTGAGTAAACTTTTAAAATGGCACAAACTAATCCTAAAGTCTACAATAAACACATAACAGGAAATGAATAAAGTGCACCTAGGAGTCTGGAACACAAATTTGAGGCCTAGTTTCTAGCTTCGAAAAAGTTTTGACCAATCTGGAAGCAAACTGTTTTCACAGTAAAACTGTATCCTTGTCAATTTGACAGTGTTCGTGTTGCTGCTGGACTACATGAAGTCAGATATACACAGATCTCCCCACCCTAAATAGAACGTGAAGTCCTTAAAAAGGTTTGGAGATTTGGATTGAACACATCAGCCGATGTAACAGTGCAAAGTGCAGTGACACACTGATGTGAGGCCTCAACCCCTAAATAGCCATCAGGGGCTGAACTGTCTGTAAAAATAAAAAAAATAAAATAAAAAAAAATAACTGGCCAGAAAAATTACAAAAAGAAAAAGAAGATTCTCTTTACAGAAAAAAAATTTCACTGAAAAAAACAACTGCAGTTTCTAGTTGACAAAGAAAAACTAGAAAAACCAACTGAATTCACAGCGTTAAATGGACACTGCACAGTGGGGGAATAAATGGCAAAACTTGTGGTGACATACTCAAAGTGGAAACTGTGACAGCAGTTGGATTTTGCCATGGCTGCCTCCCTGTCCACAGCCATGCTGGATGTCCCCAACGTGAGAGGGGAGGGACAGCGTGCGAAGGGGAGCATGAAACAAACAAGTGCTGTAAGGGATGCTGCTGGTGTGTGTGTGTCTGCATGTGTGTGTGTGTGTGTGTGTGTGTGGTTTGCTATAGTATCATGCAACGTCTCTGCGTGTTCTTCTTGCTCTTCTTGTTGCTGCGGTTGGTCTCCTTGTATCTTCTAATTTCCCGGACTAGCGAATAGAAAGCTTCCTCCACACCCTGCACGACATTTTGTCACACAAAATGTTATTTCAGATATTGATTTGCAGACGTCTCGTTTGCTCAAACTTAACTTAAACTTGTGTACCTGTCTGGTTTTGGCAGAAGTCTCCACAAATGGGACTCCGTAGCTTCGTCCCAGCTCCTGCGCTTGGCGTGTCTCCACCGTGCGAGTGCTCAGGTCGCTCTTATTCCCCACCAGCACCATGGGAACACTGTCGCTGTCCTTCACCCTGTTGATCTGCTCTCTGACAAAGAGACACATGCAACAGCACTTAAGAGATGGAGGCCATCCTACTTTTTGAACAGTGGGTTACAATCACTGATCCTTAGAACTGCTTCATGTTTTTGGATCAGTTTAAAACTGTGAGCCAGACTCTAGTGCACAAATGATTTTGCAGAACTTGCAATTATTTGTAATCTTCTGAAATCTGTAGATGAGCGTGGCTACAAGTGCGGTTCCTGCCAGGAAGTGGTCTTTATTGCGCTACTGTCTGAACCTAGGCAGGACACTAGACACAGCTGTATAAGGTACTACAACAGAGTTAAACACACACTATTTTATTAGACTATTTGTCCTTCTTTGACAGCATTGTTTCAACATCTTATCATCCAGTCATCTTATCACTGACACCAGACTATGGTGGTAAATGCAGAAGCATGCCAGAAGCATCTTGTACCTGTAGAGGTGAACGTCCTCAAAGGACTTGGTGTTGTTGATCGCAAACACACAGAGGAAGCCCTCCCCTGTCCTCATATACTGGTCCCTCATGGCGCTGTACTCCTCCTGACCTGCAGTGTCCAGGATGTCCAGCAGACAGGTCTCTCCATCAATCACCACCTGCTTTCTGTACGAGTCCTGGAACACAGCATGAACATGATCATGCAAGCAGTACCCAGAGTACAAGCAGCACGTCTGGCAAGAAATCCAGACAGTGGATTTCATCATCATCATCGTCATGTTTTTTCTACTTTCACATGGTCGTGTAACAACAAGACCTCGTTGAATGGAATTTTTTTTTTTCCAATGAACTTGCAGAAACATGAATTTTTTTTTTTTTTTTTTTTAAACATTAACCATGAAATTATACCATTAACTGACTTATGAACAAAACAGATTACACAGCAGAGTTAACAGTGATGACCTCTCTGTCCGAAGCATTTATTTGAATTGAATATGGCTGCTTGCTATGCTTTAAGGCTTTTTTACCAGGTATTACCCAGTTTAAATGAACTTTTAGAGAGTTTCTGACATGTTTTTTCGCTGTGGATTTGTGACAGTATGTCCTGATCTTTACTAAGGCACCGCTGATGTTTTACTACCTCATTTATATGACAGTTATTGTTGTTGTAAGGTTTTAGACACAAAACAAGTCATCGGTTTATAAAACATGATGCATTGTTACTGAATAACGTCCAAGGAGCGTATGAAGAAGTTAAAATCAAATCTCGAGCCACATTAAAATGCCTCTTATGTATCTATGAACCAGTGATGATAATCCTATAATGTAATATATAATAATAATTTGACTCTGACAGGGCCCATTCTTCTGCATAATTCATTAATTAATGTTGATATTTAAGTACATTTCATTGCAAACACTTTTATACAAGTTAGCAGGACACTTGTAATGGAGTATTTTCACATTTTGTTGTGCTACATTTACTTTCTTAGCTATTTATTGTATCATGCACACACTAGTGCTCAGCCCACATTGTTTTATAAAGACACCAAAATACTCACTGCACTGTTGCCTAATTTGTAGCACAACTTATACACATATAACATTAAATTGCAAACACGTTATTGTGTCTCCTGCCTCAGGCTTCACAATTAAATACTGTGACAGGGAAGGATCCAAGTACCTGTTTTCCACTTGTTATTCAAAACAACTCTTGACTTACAAAATAAAAGAGCAACACGTGCATTGGTTAATCTCCACTAACATGTCTAACCCTTAAAAAGGCAGATTCACTCAGTGTGCAGTGGTTCTTCTCTCACCTCGATGGTTGGATCATATTCATCAACGAAGTGGTTCTGGATGAGCTGGATGGTGAGGGCGCTCTTCCCCACACCTCCTGCCCCGACCACCACAAGCTTGTACTCGGTCATGCCTGGAGGGGATTAAACAAGCAGGTAGACGTGATTTCACAGCACTTGGCACACCTAAGCAGTGGATGTTACCCTCTTCCTCCCCACACTGACATGGCGAAGAGACTGACCCAGATTTGAGGTTAACGTTACTATCAGACGGGGTCTTAATTTTAAGTTACCGACTCGATGTGAATGAGTGCCGGTGGTAAAAGTAGGGGCTGTTTAAACCTACTTACCTCTGCGTGGGATTTATTACAGTCTGCGAGATTGTAGCGGAGTTTACGAGGGTATAAATGAGATTAGCTTGCTACATCGCGTTAGCCTTAGACGATTTCCTCATTCAAAACACTTGTAGACAAACTTCAGGCTCCGTCCGCAACTTGTTTTTCTCACTGGAATTACAGGTGAAAACACGAACGACAGATTTTGGGAAGCTACTGGTAAAAATCTAACTTCATGTTATAAATAAATTAAAACGCCTGAATTCGTGCGAGTTCCTATTAAGGCTCCATTGAGGTTCATTGTAAAGCAGAGCGTTTTCACGTTAATCCCCTCGCCAAGCAGCCAATGAACACACAGCAGGCAGACAGACGTCGCAGCGGCCCAATCACAGGGGAGTTTTATGTTGTAGCCCCGCCCACCTCTTGGAAATGTGTCCAATCAGAACGGGAGTAGCTCCATCTGAGTAATTGGGCGTGACCTCTCCGATGGTTGGTCTCAACTTCTCGCCTTTCCGTAGGCAGATAACTGTGCTGTTGTTCACCATCACATAAACTCCTGTAAATACTGATTTAATCTGTATTATCACCCATTTACAAAAACTGTTAACTTCTGCAACAAGTACTATCTTTTTGAATGCTTTGCGCACCTTTATTTACACATTGGGCTGTGAACGCCGATGTCACTGATTATTTTATTTTGAAAGTTTTTACCGGAAGTGTCAGTATGGTATTGCGTCTGCTTCCGGGAGTTTGACTGCATGGTGGAGTTAGAATGAGTGTTTACTGCCCCCAGAGGTCAAACTGAGGAACTACAACACTTCGTTTAAATTAATATCATCCTCATAGTAGATATTAATAGAAACATATTGAGTGACTGTTGCGAACATAATATTAGTACAAATATTATCAGCTCATTATAAGAGTGACTGTTACGAAGACAAAATCTAAATTCTAATAGTAGTAATATTAATTTTGGTAAAGATGTTTCTACTAGAGTCAAGACAGTTTACAGTTGACCTGTGTGAAGTGAGTTTGTGTTCACTTCTCTTTAGTGGCTTCAGTGAGGAACTACAACATTACAATTACATATCAGTATCAACACGGCCAAATCAACCTTAGTGTGATTATTAAACAAATAACAAAAGTAATATTGGTCTTGGTAATAACTGTATCATATCAAATGGCTATAATCAATATTTATGGATAATAACAATGAACCATTTAATGGACTACTATGTGAAAGGGGTTTGGTAAAAGGCAACAACAACAACCCCAAACTGTTGTTATTATTATTACTATGTTGATGATTATTGTTATTATTATTATTATTATTATTATTATCATAGATAACACAATGACACAACAGACAACAGATTAACTGTCTGGTATTCATAGGGGAGCATCTTCAGGTAAAGACACAGAATCTAACCCTCAAGATTTGGTGGAGACCAAAAACAAGGCTAAAAGTCATTAGATTCACATTCAGCTGGAGGGTCTCCAGATGTAGCTGCACTGTAAATTGGCACTAATGTCTGAAGTTGTGCTCACAGCTTGTTTCTGCTGACGCCAAGTCGCCAAAAGATAAATTCTTGCAGGTTTGAGAGCTGCTGTAGCAGCAATGAGAGGACCAGCTCACACTTACAGTTTAATTTGAATCTATAGATCATATACATTTACTGACACCTAGTGGCCACAGTGAGGGACTGCAACAGCGCTCACACTTCCGGTGAATTCTTTCAAAATAAAGACCAAACTGAAACAATCAAAAACGAATCAGCAAATCATTATTAATTATATTATGATAATTGTTTTGACTAGATAGAATGATTATGATTCATCCTAGCTCCCTGGAAAACTAGATAATATTACACCCAAAACACCTAATTACATTAATTTTCTGAATCTGAAAATTGCCGCAGCTCAGTTTGAAATTTACACTGCTGACTGACAAATGCTCACAGATGTTTTAAAAAAATTGAGTTAAGTGTATATCGATTTCAAGTGGTTTATTTTCAGTTGCCCTTCAGTGGGCACACAGAGCAGGCATCACGCCGCACCCTCTGGTTATCCTCACTTCCCTGGTCTGTGACGTCCATGTTTCTCCCTCACTCTCCCACTGAGTGCATCTGCTCTCCTGTCTAATCTTTGCCTAAAATCAGAGAGATAATCCTGCGTCCATCTGTCCTGAGAGAAAGACAGAGAACTGACATTGCACTGTAATGATGTAAAAGAAAAAATTCAACACTAATTTAATGCGTCATCATGCTGTGGCAGGTGATAAATACTGATGACATGATTGTGCTGAAATAGTGACATCATCTTAAATTGCTTAGATTTTATTATACACAAGGATATCTCACATATACATCTTCTATACATAGAATATTTTCCACATTTTTGCATGTTTAAATATGATCATTTCCTTTTCTTTTTTTAAATTTTCACTGATTCCCACCACACATTTCATCAAGAAGGAGGAGGACAACATCGGAACAGCCATAAACTGAGACAAAGAGAAACTTGATTAGAAATACACCGATACAACATTTAAAAATAAAATTGTTCACAGGAATTATCATTCATCACTTTTAGACGTTTCACTCAAAACAGAATCACTTTTCAAAATATTTTATTGACATACCGTTACCCTCGTTTAAATAAAAAAAAAATTTAACATTCCAGCTGTAATTTTTTTTTTCTCACAAAAGTGACCTCAAATCACAAACCCTCTATTATTCAAATAGAATTAGTATCTTAATCTGAAAAAGAGCTGTCTGCAAATGTACTTGTTAATTTAAAAAAATGACTGTGTGCGGTGAGTATACGCAGAATGCCACGGTCGTGTGTGCATGTGCTTGTTATTTCATGTCTGAGTATGTTGGCTCTATCTACTGTATGTGCTGGCGCAAAGAGTTGTACTGTGCAGCTTGTACAATACGACAGTCCCTCTCCGGTTTCCTCTCAGGAGAAGCACCTCTGGACTCCCCACTCCATTACCCAGCTGTCAGTGCGTCAAGATGAGAAGGGCATGAGCGGAGCTGGTGTGATTGGCCATGATTGTTACCAAACCTTAACACTCCCTCTGATAATGTATGATAATAGATTCTTCCTAATCCCACCCTGTTTCCATGGGTGCGCTTCACACCTACAGCCATGTAAATACCAAATAGTGTGCCACCACTCCCTCTGCACACTGTGCATGGTGCACTTGACTGTGCTTGCATAAAATTAGCATCCTGTGTTTGTGTGTAAAAGGAAGAGAGGGATGGCGGGGTACTGCACGGCTGTGCTCATTAAATCATGCTCACCGCACAATGTTTCAGCACCTGCACCCAACACAACAACACGCTCACTGTCACACACACACACACACACACACACACACACACACACACATAGACAATCTGAACAGCTCTGACCCACCAACTCAACATGACTGACATGTAGGTACTAAAGACGTGGAAACGGCACCAACAGAGAGGAGCAGACAGAGAAGATCCCGTTAAACTCAGAGAGGAAGACAGAAGGAGAGGCAGCCACAGAGACAGAAAAAGGCAGAAACAGAGGCAGCACGTGCCGCGAAGCCGGGGAATATTCTTACTGTTATTCCACGCTGGTTAAACAGTGGAACAGTTAAGCAACTATCACACTCTACTTGTCATTCTGGGCCGCCTCTCTAATGGGAGCGTACACACTAAATGGAAAATCACAAATGTCAGATGATTACTCATGTGACCCATGAGCTTGGGTGGACGTGACCTAGTTAGGTCAGACCCAGGTGAGATTCAGCTAGACACCACATGCAGCTTTGTGCATAAGCTCAAACGCACGCCTTTGCACTTTCAAATGCGCACACACACACGCACGCACACACACACACACACACACACACACACACACACACACACACACACACACACACACACACACACACACACACAAAGGGGATCCTGTTGTAACAAAAGCTTTTGCAGCTTTACACACACAAACACAGACTGATACAACACCTAAGCACCTTTTCCCTCTTTGAGTGAATAACTGAGAGTAGTTTTAATCATGACGGATTCTTATCATGTTGACTACCACATGCAAGCACACTTTAATTATGCATGCTTTGGAAACGTGATGGTTCAGTGGCAAAGGAAACATGGACATGATTGCTCTTAGTTTGTGTATTGATTTTATCATATGATCACTATAGTTTCTGTTATGTCAGAGAGTCTAGAGAGTAATATAGACTAGACCACTGAGTGTACGCACTGTAGTGACATCACATTTAGTATTTAATAATTCAGAAAATGTTGTAAGCTCAGAACCGAGGCTCCTAAGGTGCTTTCCCAGCAAAAGAATTAATGTGTGGCTTACACATGAAAATTTAAATACAACACAATGCCAATGGCTTGAGAGAGTTGCTGTACAGGCAAAAAGCCCACCACACTTACACATACACACACACACACACACACACACACACACACACACACAATCTCCTTGGTAATGTTGTGGAAACAGAACTCCTGACCAATCACCACGAGCTCAGGACCAGGAAGGAAGTCTGGGATATGAGTTCAGTTTTTGCAAATTAATACTGTATGTGTTTGTGTACATTAACCACTCTAACATCTGCATGCACATGCCCACACACACACACACACGCACACACGCGCACGCACACACGCACACACACACACACACACACACACACACACACACACACACGCGCACACACACACACACACACACACACACACGCAAAGACAATGGAATGGATCTGATCCATACTTTTGTTATGTGCAATTGTAAATATTGTACAAAAGCACACAGCAGGTCCATTCAGTATAGCAGTGACTCTCTTACAATCCCTTTCCAAACACAATCTTCCTCTTTTCTTTATCTTGTTTTCTTTATCTTCTATGTCAGCTCCCTCTCCTCTTCTCCTCCATACATGTAAGAGTTGTATCCCGGCGGCTGTACGTACTCCTCAGACTTATCCCAGTCCGACACCCACCCAGACCCGGATCCTCCTCCTCCTCCTCCTCCTCCTCCTCCTCCTCCGCCCCCTCCATTGGTTCCGACAACTGGTTGGCCCATGGCCCCGTACTGCCCGCCTCCGCGGTAGAGCTCCTCTGTCTCATTGGCCAGTTCATCCTCATCGATGATACCGCACTTCTCCTCACTGGTGTCCTCAATGTCCGCCCAGGCCTGCTTTTCCCCTGATGCGAAGAGTCCTGGCGAGAAAGATTGTGACCAGTGTTTAGACTGACTGACAACATGTGTCTTACAAAAGAGTATATTCAAAGTCAAGTCATACCATAGAAAATGACTCCTCCATAATGAACGAGGGAAGCTATGAGGAAGACGTACTGCCACTCTTCTCGTGTCTGAAATGATGCACAAAGGTATGGAACATGGGTGAGTTCAATCTCCTTTTCCGTTAAATGTTTACATTTTGACAGTTTCATACGTGGCATTATAAAGTGAATGGTTTATACCTTGTGTTTGGTCATGGCTCCCACTATGAGAGGACACACCATTCCAGATAATGTTCCCACCCCGTTTGAGATGCCCATCAGTATGCTGGCATATCGAGGGGCGATATCCAAGTGATTTACGTTAAACCCTGAGTGAAGGAACGAAAACAGCACACAACATGATTTCCCCCAGTTTCTAAAGTGTTTTTTTTTTCTCAGTGTTACTGAAGCAGATTTTCATGGTTATGGTTAGAGTAAAGGTAAAGTAATGCAGCCCAGCCAGCCCGCATCAGTGTTTAAGGAATAGTTTGACATTTTGGAAAATACGCTTATTTGCTTCCTTGCAGAAGTAGATGAGAAGATTGATACAACCGTTATGTCTGCAGAGTAAAGATTTTGCAAAAGCCAGCAGCTGGTTAGCTTAGCTTAGCACAAAGACTGGAAACAGGGAAACAGCCAGCCCTGTAAAGTGTACATGTGATAGGTTGTTATTTTATGGTGGTTATGTGCTGGACTATTTCTTAGCAGTGACTTCCTGGAGTCTCTACTAGTTGGTTGGCAATGGGTCCCAGCCGGGAAATCGTCCAACACACAACCCTTAAAACTTCAACTTACATTTCGTCTTTCATGGATTAAACAAACAAGATTTACTGTTTTATACTGTGTTTGTCTGCTGTACGGTCACATAACAACTTGATTAAATCAGGTTTTCGCCATACTAGTTTATAACATCTCCCTCACCTGAGATAGCAAAGCCACTGAAACCCACAGCGAGGACCAGGAAGGAAATAGCAACACCTTTCGAGTGAGAGAATCCCACCACCAGCAGGAGGGTGGCCTCCATCCCAAAACCTGAAACACGCCAAATTAAACACATCAAAAACGAACCACTATCCACAATATTATACTCTGTCTCATTAATGTCTCATTCAGCAATGATTATCTGTTGCACCGCAGTGCATTATGATTGAAATGAAGAAAGGACCTTTAAACTGTGCTAAAATACTAATGTGATTCAGGTACTGGTAGCTGCTGCACTTCAAACACTGAATTATGACGATCATTAACAAATAAATCTATGAAATGTTTATTTTGTTGCTAATTTTGCTTTAATATTGCCGGGGGACATTACACACTTGTATTCTCGCTACCACACAAAAAGTTTCTGCTGATTGTTGCAGTCAAAGTCTCTCATTTTGCTTTATGTTGCTTTCACTTCAGCAACCCCAAAAATCAAGATGAAGAGTGTTTGTCTTAACAAATGTGCCTCAGCGGTCAGATATTATGCTACGCTTTGCCCAAACAGGTGATTAGTTTACTTTAAAACTTGGATGCTTCTCTGAAAATTGTAATATTCTAGACTCTGAGTTCCTCAAACCTCAGCAAAGTGTTAAAATTTCCACTGAGTTACACCATCTTTAAATGTTAATACTAAACATACAATTTTCTTTATTTCTACAGCATCTCAAAATATTCAAGGTCTCAAACATGCATCATGTAACATCACTCACAAACACAAACTGAAAGTAGTTGCAGTTGAGTTTTAGCTGGATCAAAATGACAAATTAGAGATGCTCTTCTTTAAACTGATGTGTGTTGTTCAGTTTCTGCTCTTGCATTCCTTCCTTCCCCTCTTGTTGTCTGTCCTCCTCACCCTCCTCCAGCCACCACCCTCCTCCCTTTTGACACACTCACCTCCACAGTTCATGAGCTTCCTGACATTGGTGGTGGACATCAGGTTGTGGGTTCTCAGGTAGTCTGCCAACTGGCCTCCAATAGGCACAATGATTGTCATCACCAGATGGGGCAAAGCTGACACCATGCCCACCTGAAAGAGGACAGGGGAGAGAGAGTGTGTATGTGTGTGAGAAAAGTGTTTTCATTACCGCAGTGTTAGATATAGTGGGAGACTCAAGATATAAACTTCTCCTATTTCAGATCAACTTTGTCGCTAGATTGATCTGGATACTAGTAAATGTTTATGCTGAATTATGCTCCTTTGAACTGAACTGAGATAAGCTGATCTGAGTGATGGAGGGAATAGGAGGTCGTATATTAACACTTTGGTGTGTTGTTTTGGTCTTGTGGTCCCTATCAAATACAAGCGAAATACCCACAAAGATGCTGATTGTTTTGTCTCAGACTCTTATTAAATTTTTAAAAATTAGGTCATTTCTACACACACAAAAGAAAAAATACACGATGTAAACAGGACTACATTAATTTACATTAGTGTCTGGGGGGGGAATAGTGTAATCTTCACTCTTGGATGCTTTGTTGATGTGAGTCTGGAACTGTATTGATGGTTTGATCCCCTGAAACTGCTCATAAAATTTGGGACTCACAGAAACAACAAAGGGACTCAAAGGGATATGCTTGTATTTTTTCAACCTGAGATTTATTTTTTAATCGTGGCCGTTTTAACTGTGGGTCTTTATAATGTTTCACTTTTTCACTTGATTACAGGGATTTAGGACTCGCGAATCCAGCAAAGCTATTGTATGTCTTTAGCTGTGGTCATATTCCAATTGTTAGTATATAAACTCAAGCTTCAGTGAGGAAAGTCTTAATAGCCATAGATCCATTTTCCAAACAATTTCTCTGGAGACCCAGTTTTTAAAAATGACAAACCACTCAGACCCAATTCACAAAAGGCCAATAAATAGTCCTATAAATCGTGAGCAGAGCAAACTTGCGCATAAATGAAAATCTTGTCCCTTCCATTACCAAAACCCACATTTTTATCTTGAATAAGTAAACCTGCCATTTTGAAGCAATATACATTTGTTACATCACAACTTTTACGCACATATTATTGAAAACATAAACGCATTTT
This sequence comes from Pempheris klunzingeri, assembly GCF_042242105.1. Classification (NCBI taxonomy): domain Eukaryota; kingdom Metazoa; phylum Chordata; class Actinopteri; order Acropomatiformes; family Pempheridae; genus Pempheris; species Pempheris klunzingeri. The sequence goes on from NC_092028.1 coordinate 13,998,750, forward strand.
AAATAGTTTATAAATTCAGACCAAATAAATGCATTTAACTGCCTTCTCATTAGTAACAATGTGGACATTTTAAAGATTCAACAAATGAGACAAAGTGAGTGTTAACAGGCACTCGTCTGCAGAACGGCAGCCGCAGAAACAGTGAAGTGAAACGATAGTGAGTAGAACTACCAACAAGCTCCATCATATAGCTCAAAACTCTAGTTATAAACCTGAATAAAATTCCCTGCGACCCACGTGTGGGTCCCGACCCAGTCTCAGGCAATGACTGGTACAGATGATATACTCTCACCTTGCTGATCTCAAACCCAAAGACTTCTTCAAAGTAGGCCGGCTGGCTGATGAGCAGCAGGTAGAAGGTCCAGCTCCTGCAGAAATTGGCCACAATGATGGCGTAGACTGGCATGGAGGTGAAGAAGTGTCTCCATGGGGTTTTGAATTTCTGAGACCAAGAAGAAAAAAATATTACTGGGATCAACTGACTGTTTTAGTGTAAGTCTCAGTGTTAGATTGACACACAAAGACATGAACATCACATGAACATCATATAGGGCCATACATGGAGAGGATTAAGAAATGAGGCAGACTCTCCGATTGCGTCTTCAATGTACTTCCTCTCCTCCGGTGTGATGGTGGGATGGGCTGCAGGACTCTCATACGACACCAGAATCCAGAACATATACCAGAATATCCCAACACTGCCTGGGAGAGGAAGAAAGAGGAGAGAAAACAGAAGACACACAAATGGCTATAGTAGAGACAGAGCAATACAGCTGGCTTGAAGGGTACAGTAGCGAGAGAGATAGAGTGAGAAAACGGTAAGTGGCAACTCATAGTTCCTCCAGGTTTATGTTAATGTTGTGAAGCTCAATTGTGTTAAGTTTTACAAATCAGCAGTAGGTTGGGAAGAAATTTGGGGTTTGGGACATGCTGTTGCAGGCTAGATTTGCATTAAAAAGGTGAGACTGCAAGTACTGTGAATCTTTATTTTTTGAATTCCAAAAAATGTGAGCTCAATGTAACCTTATACTTAAAGACTTTGAACATCTAATGCAGACACGTGTAAATCCTTGAGATTTACATAAAGGCTCTGCCATTCAGTCTAGATTGTGAGAAAACAGAAAAACACTAGTTGATATATTTGGAAATAGTTGCATCTGAACTGAAGCGTGCTAGTGTATGTACTAATATGGCTGATGTAATAAAACACATATTTGAATATAAGAGTACTAACCATAGACATAGAATACTGAAGGCCACCCAGTGTATTGCACCAGTATCCCAGCTAAAGGCATGGCCACCACCGCCCCAGCATAGGATCCTAAGAAGACATCACACATAAAGAAAAGCAACAAATAACCAATTTTTCCTCAAATCATCTAATCATCTTTGCACTCACAATGCTACCAAAAATACATTGTTATTAAGTTTCCATGGAAATCCACATGCCCACCACTTAAACTTTGCAGGAATCCATATTCATGTTACAACCCCCACAATTAAATTCCAGTGGAGATCCTGAAGTTTCTGCAGATAACAGAGATATTGAATTCTGGGGAAATGAGTCAATAAGCTGTGAAACTTTACCACAAAAGGCTGTTGTGGCTAATCGACTTCTCTCAAGAGGAGGCGCCCACTTGGCCCAGATCCCGTGGCAGGCTGGGTATGATACACCCTTAAGGACACAAAACAGTCAGGGTAACCCTCATGCATTTAGGAACAGTTTACACAGAGTCCTGCGAGCATGCGTGCACACAGACACATACTGTACCTCAACAAGGCCCTGGCATATCCTGACCAGTATGACGCAGCTGTAATGGCAGCGAGCAGCAGCTGGAATCAGCATGTTGAGGGTGGATGTGGCCACTATGGCAAAGCCAAACACTCTTAAACACACAAAAGACAAACAAGACGCCTCAGACTGAATATTCTATAATAACAACAGCAGAACAACAATGACCAGAAGATGAAACAAATGCTTCAGATTACAGTAAGACACACAGTGGAGAAGATATTATAAATGTGAAGACATTCACCTGTTGGCTGCAAATTTTTGACATATAAAGCCACCCGGGATCTGTGTGACGATGTAGCCCCAGAAGAAGGAACCATGGATCATCCCCACTGTCTCAGGGTCCCAGGTGAACTGTGCTGCCTGGAGAAAAGAAGATATGACTTCAACTCAATTCAATTAGAAAATTCAGTAACTTCTAAATGAAGATAACAGACAACATAAGACTTTTTTTTTTGCATGATGGTGGTTTTTTTTAGTTCCAAAAAACACCGAATATACTTATATTCACTTTAAGTACAAATGGCCTGAGTTCCCAATTCATTTCTTTCTTAAAAAACAAATCTTAACTGAGCAGAAATAAAGTACCAGAGAAGCAGTTTTATTTTCATGTGATTCAAATACAGACTGATACAATAAATGTGAGTCACTCACCACAAGCACTTCCTTGTTGCCTTTGTAGACAGTGTGGTCATTGACCATGCTTACAATGGCCACACCCAAGTTGCACCGGATGCCAAAAGAGATGCAGAACCCCAGGCCAGACAGGATGGCGATGATGTACCGCCTCGGCAGGCCAAAGCAGGTGCAGTCCACCACTGGCAGCTCCTTCTCCTCCACCAGCTCAGGACGGCCCTCCGCTGATAACTCAATGGTTTCTCCATTGGGCTGCCGCTTCTCAATCAGCCTGAGAGGAGACACAGAGTGCAGGGAAGGAGAACTACAAGCCAGCCTCTGCAAACACTGTCTAACAGGATTGACAGGGATGACCTGCTTTCACAGTGCAACACTGCAAGAATATATTATGGACATAAATCTCTTTGTTGTTGATTATAATGTGCTGATACATGCCTCAAATGTAATACCTGTTCAGTTCAGTACTCAAATTTAGACTGGCATTCCCCTTAAAAAAGACTCATAGAGACACTCCTCATGAAAAAGAGGGAATGAGGGAGAGGTGACAGTGAGGTGACACACTGATGCACACCTCCACTGGGGACAGAAACTTACATAACATGGAAACGGTCACTATAAGGGGGATTTCCTGGGAGCATGGGTAACATTTCCAGTTTCAGATGAGCCACTGATGCTCTTAAAACAAATCTGTTTGTATGTAAGAGCTTGAAATGTGGGAAACATGGTTCCCACATTTCCCAACAATTCTCAGAGCCTTTTCCAGACACCACATGGCTCTGTGCGTTTCTGGAGCAATTGTTTTCACAAATGCATGGAAGATGTTACATCTTATGGGTTTATTGTGTTATTTCCATCCTGTGGCAAAGAGGGTACATTTTTTTAAAAACTTTTTTTGGTAGTATTTGAATACTTTTCTTACTCTCTCTCTGTCTCAACCCAATAAATTCATTTGGCTTTAGTGGTATGAAAGTTTTGGAAACAATGTTGCCAAAGCATCAATAAAAATTAAGATAAAATAGAATCAAAAGCTAGAAAGCAAAATATAATTTGAACAGCATACAATACGTAATATGTCTCTCATTCTCTCTCTCTCTCTCTTTCTCTCTCTCACACACACACACACACACACCTCCATGCAGACAACATGCACCATGTTGGGGTCGTGTCTGACTCAGCATGTCTCAGTGTGTGGAAGCAGCTGTCACTAGCCGAGGAGCAGAGTTAGCCACGACAGCACATTCCCCCCGTGCCCGCTCCTTCAGGACGCCTAGGGAACGCTGCCATACTGGTGCTGTTCAAGATGTCCACCCTCTCAGACACAAACAGGAGCTCTCTGGTGACCGACATCTAACCACATCGTGTTACCGAATGGACAGGCTTGTGTGTTTGTACTGGAAGGTCATTCAGACAGTGTATGAGTGTGGGGACGGATGCAAAATCAGAGATAATTAACTTGAAAACCAAGTTTTGTAGAGGAGCAGAGGCCTTCACAGGCTTATATTTCACTGAACTGCTAAATGTATCAAGAGAGTCTAATCAATACTCCAAAAATACATCCATTCTGTTACAGATTTAGTCAAAAAGATTTTTTTTTTGGTAAATGAGGGAATTCCTGCTTTTGATTTAAACTATAAATGTAGACTAATATTTGTCATTTTCTTAAGTTGTAAATCGATTTGTGTGAGACCATTTTTCGACAAATGGCAAGTGTTGCCTTTTTCCACAGAAGTCAAACAGAGGAGTCAGGAGAGCAGCCATCTGTGTGTTACAACCTCAGTACCCTCACCAACACACCCCTACTATGAAACACTCACACACTCACACACATGCATACGGCAGACTTAAGAACATGCTTTCTACTTATACAGTTTGATTTTCTCAGACATAGCGCCACAATTTTCAGCGCATATTTGTTTTAAGATGAGTGTACGTGTTTTGGGGTATGAGTTCGCAGCGAAGCGCACTCGTGTGTCAGCTGTCCACTTTCCATTGGGCTGATCCAGTTAGTCAGTGAGCTGGAGAATTATGCACAGAAACAGGCACAATAACCACAAGGATTTGTTCCATGTTACGAGGATGGTTGCATTTTTAAAAGATTGTTCCAAATTTGAGCTTCGATAGGTTCCCAAAACAAGTGTTTACTGCATTGAACGCTGCTTTGTTTGTGAAGCAAACATTCATGACAATTCATCTCTCTCTGGCTCTTCAGCACACCGAAACTGCAAGATAACTTATTCACTAACACAAGACAAGTCAGACTCTGACACTGGTTAATTATTGATGTGTTTTTGGGTGAGATAAATAATTCACTCTAGCTTTTACACCATAATCTGTCACTATCTATCTATCTGCTAGCCTGTATATCTGCTTCTCTGCATATACACTGTCTCTTCCATCCAGTCGTTACATTTCTTAGTTATGCATGCGGATTTCACTCCCTCCCCCATTTCCACCCCAGCATACTCTGCATAATCTCTTTATACATCTAGTAATCACCCAATACACAAAAAAGATAACAAATATGGCAGTATAATGATGTATAAATTGAAACATGAGACATCCTGTCAAGTAAAACACAATGAACAACACAAGAGTAATATTTTGGTAAGCAACATTTTGGAATTTGTAGGAGATTAGAGAGGCTGCATCCTCTCTCTCTCTCTCTCTTACTCTCTCTCTCTTAATCTGTCACAACATTCAGATTAGGATTACAAAAATGATTTACTTCCGGAAATGAATATGGAGGGACAGACGAGCGCTGGGTGTGGTTCAACATGCTTCTCCCTCTATCATGACACGCTCTTCATTCATTTTTTTTTTTTTTAGTCCTTTTCGTAAATCAGATTGCCATCACTTATATGCACTTATTTTATGTTTCAAGGCAAACATTTAGTCCAGTCTTTGCCTCGTCTATTACAAACACATTTTTCTGTGCAGAGAGCTGGGAAAGTACTCCACACCGAGGAATTCTCTGTTTTTACCTGTTTGACTGATTTACTAAATAAAGGGCAAATAAAAGGACTGTTACAAGCCTCTAATTCATAATTGTTTCAGATGCAGCACGTGCAGGCATATAACATAACTACATCTGGTGGAAAGTGCACTGGCCAGGCAGCTCCGGTGCACCGTAGTGTATTGAACACAGCAAACAGAGAGAGATGAGATTGTTTCCAATTCTGTTAATCACAGCAAAAAGTCAAAAAGCCAAAAGAAAAAAGTTGATCAAAAAGCTGATGTGACACAAACAAAAGTGTTTTCTGTTGAATCTGTTGGCTGTATTCATCTCTGTTCTACACAAATGTGCTGGCTTGCTCCCTGAGTGGAGCTCACCATCGTACTTCAGAGTAAGCGAAACTTGCAGGAGGATCCTCATTAAACCTTGCGACAGATTGCAGCCTGACACCCACACATACGCTACCAGCTAACGAGGCTAGCCCAAAGCAGAAATTACTGTTAATTACAGATGCTTCCCACTAAAGGGCAATCTCACCCTAACGTGTGTGTAAGTGTCTCAAAATAGCTGACTAGCAGAGGGTCTCCTGCTTCTAATATGGTGTTTTAATGTGGTAATAAAAAGAGTTTGGTGGTACTTTCAGTTTACAGTTTTGTACTGGTTGGTAAAAATTGCATGTTCTTCGAGACGCACATAGAAAAAAGCAGCTTTGTCTCCGGACATTTGCCTTCGTGTGAGGCTCAAAATACCGTGAGCTTCCATTCAGCTGATGTAGCTTCTCTTGTTAGCATAGCGAAGACCTGATTGGTCTCAGCTGGCAGCAATTAATGAGCAAGAGAGCATGAGCAGGCAGGAGTCCCGTGACCTCAGGCTCTCTGAAATATCATAATTACAACAGTAACAGGCTCATCAGGAACTACTCACACCTCATACTGAGCTCATATCTGTGCTTTTCACCTGAACACGAGAGGCAAAGTTTAACCTACAACATAAAACCTGACATGAAATGTTCCAAGTCAACCTGTCAAGGTCAATTACAGCGATTTAGTCTAAGAAATGAAAAGACTTCAAGGCCTTTACATACTGGATTTTAACATTTCATTCAATTAACATAACTTGTGAGAATATCATCAGTAGATCTTTCTTAAACAATATGTTTTTGCATTCCTAGCTTGAATATTATTTATTATTAAATTTTCATCAATCTGACCATATTGTCTTGATTAATCAATTAATTGTTTTGTTTAAGATATCTAGTTTGCAGAAGTTTAAAGAAATCCTCACATTTGATAATCTGTAAGTAACAATGTTTTGGCATTCTTGCCTAAAAAAAATCACTAAAACTATTATTCGATAATCAAAATAGTTGCCAATGAATTGTCTGTCAATTGACTAATTGAACAGTTAAGTAATCATTGCAGCTGTTAAGAACACACATACATAAATCTATGTAACTATGTAATATTTAATAATGTATACTTACAGCCACTATGATAGACCATTAATGTTCTTCTTCATAAGCAGTGACAATCTCTACTAAATATTGTTCTTCCACATTTGAAGTCTAATTGTGAGGAAATATTTAGAATTTTGCAATTATATATCAGCTATGACAAGAGGACGCGGTGAGTCTCACGTGCTGGTTGATGACCTGGGACTTTTGTTACCCTGTATATTAAATTCACCAATTCACAAAGCGTTCTGCGTAATCCTCCGATAAGAGGATGATAGAGAGGGAGAGAGAGACGGCGATGGAGGTTGACAGTAAAAATATTATATAACGTTAGATGCCCTGGCCATTATTTGTCCACATCCATGTGCTGAATTGATCCTCCATTGTGCTATAGATAAACCTTGCTTTTATTTCCTCGTGTCAGCTTTCCCACTCTAGTTCCTCATTATTCACCGTCTATCTCTCAGGTCAGGCGCTTGGAAATATGGGAACAATAAGGATTTTTTTTTACATTTTTAAATTGAAATTTCTGCATCTATTTTGTAATTTCGATAGTGGTGTCTCCCCCCTTCCTCCATGAGCAGCTCACTCTCCCTGAAGTGAACAGATTGGGTCTCAGTGGGACTATGTCACCCAGGGAGACACCCTCCCACCCTCCTCCCCATCCTGTCACACCACTTTTTTTTTTCTCTCTCTCCTGTGGACTCACACACACACACACAAAACGTTCAAACACCCACACGTGTGACCTTCATAGACTTATTATCTAAATACTCACATAATATAACTCAATCACCGTGTGAGTGCTGACTACATAACACACACACACACACACACACACACACACACACACACACACACACACACACACACACACACACACACACACACACACACACACTGCTTCTCACGACTTTTTCTCCAAACAGCAAATGATGAACTGAGCTGGGTCATAACATATATTTAAAATCTTCTTCTCTTCCTGTTTTTTGCCTCCCTGTTCTGTTGTGCACCATAGTGGGTTTTTTTTAAAAAATTCAAACCCAACAATTACCTGGAGGCAGCATAATATAAAACAGAGAAGCATCACTAACATCATCAACACAAACAGCATTGTTGCCAATTACTGAACATGCTGAGAGGTTGTAGCTGCATATCCAAACTGCTCATCCCTGACAGATCCATCATCTGTGTAGACCCTTTCAATGAACTCTCTTTCACACACAACAATGACACAATGGCATAGACAGACAGACAGACAGACAGACAGACAGACAAAAGATCAAGATAGAGAACGCAAGTGCCAGCAGAGTAATCATCTTTACCCTTGACAGCCAGTGCAGTTGCTTTAACATGATCCCTGCCATTGTCATAATCACATGTGTTTATATTGAACTAATCTGTAAACGTGACAAAGGTAAGTTAACTGCAAAATTTAATTTCACATGTTTCCAAAAATGTGATACGAACCCTTCATTCATCAGAAAACCCTTCTGGTTGTGCACAGAGAAGTGAAGTCAAGAAGCAGAGCTGCTCTGTCTCTGGGTGTAATACTTAAGTATTAATGTCAAGAACATAGTGTCTTACATAAAACAACGATTGACGGTAATTCTTACATTTATAACAATGATTAAAATGTTTAGAAAAATGTTGCAGTTCTATTATTTTGCCAAAGCCTAAATTGTAAAAAGGTTCATCTCCTTATTATTTGAATATTTTATTCAGACCACTTTTCAGACCACGGTGTAAGGTAACTGAAAATGTAGCACTGCACCGCAAGTAAAATGGATTAAAAATGGATTACCTGTTATATTCTGTATTGCCTTGTGCAGAGCGAAACATAAGCTGTTCTTGTGTAGCCTCGCAATCCTGCTGATTCAAACAAATGGCTGATTCATTTGAAGGTCTTTTAATAAACCTGTATTTGGCGTTTTTTATGAGATGCAAACTGTCTGTGGGTAACTATTAGAAACTTTTACAGCCAAAATGATGATGAAGGTTGTTGTATGATTATATTTCATGCAGTCCTGTGGAGTAATTCCTTGGTTCGAGGAGATGAATAGATGATGATGTTTAGACATTCATTTGAAGATGTTAAAAATGGGAATAGTGAGACTAGAGATGTAAAGTGCACTTGACCTTACAGTGCTGAAGTTTATGCTTACCTAGTGGAGTTTAATATAGAAACAGGAGATGCATTCTGATGGAGAAAATGTTTAAATAATAAATGAACTCCTGGCTGCTTTCATCAGGAGGGATTTTGTCTGTGAGGTGGTGAGATTGCACACAGACTCACTTATCTATTCACATTGCAGGGATGTCCTGTGTTCAAGATACAACATATTCACACATTTGCACTCACACACACGCCTCAAATGTTCTACTTGTTACTGATCAAAAATTATCCACCTTTTCTATGGAAACCATTGCTTGTACCTCACACTCTGGCCACATAAAATCAGAGTTCACTAAGCCGAGGAAACGCCCACTAAAACCAATCTGGATCCAATCTTACACATCATCTCTCATAGCATCAGCTGTGGCCGTGCACATGCATGGCTCACGACCAGTAATAGAGAAAAAGCCTGAGATTTGCATGTCTGTTAATCTGGGACATACTGATAGGCTGAAAGTTGTCCGTGCTGGTGTCTCAATGGCTCAGTGGATGGATGGCGGATGGATGGATGGATGGAGGATGGAGCGGGAGGGAGCGGCTGGAGGAAGTGACATGGGCTGGGATGGAGTGAGTGGGAGGGGAGAGTTTAGGGATTTGCGTGGCTCGACAGCTGGACTGAAAAACAAGCTATTTCAGGACAGGATTTATACGTTTGGTTGCTACCTCAAATCCTGAGAGAGCGAAAGCTTAAAGCAATGGTTATTGCATGAGGTTCTATCAGTGTCTTTAATCTCTCTTTTTTTACAGAAGTATTGTCAGCACACCAGTCCGTGTTGCAACTTTTGTGATGATGTGCATTTCATTTACATATCATCAGGCGGTTTAACACATGAACTTTTCTTTAAAAGCAACACAGTCACAAACTAGTGACTGTGTACTTTTTGAACTAGTGATGGTCTCCTTCCTCATAATCCATCTTAAAGAGTCACCGTATGTAGCATACAGAGGTGATACAGAGGCACATACTTCATTATTATATGGCTGCACTTCTTTCAGAAAATGACAGAGTACAATGTACATCACAAATTAAGACCGAGAAGCTACAAATTTTACCAGAAAAATTATTCAAAACATTAATTGGTTCTAAAAATAGATATCTGTATTAACTGTGTTTATTATAATAGTTTCTATGTCTCAGACTTGGCTTTTTCATGTACAATAAAAACTCATGAAGTTAGGTTCCTTGGTAAATGGCTTGAGATTTAAAGTTCACTGATCAAAAACAGAGGTAACCATTGTCAGAGGCTGCCCTGAAATTAGAGATAGATAGATAGATAGATAGATAGATAGATAGATAGATAGATAGATAGATAGAGGTCCCATCTTATCATCGCTCTCATTCAGCCAGGTCGTGCCAGTAACGCACGGAAACATTATGTAACCACACTTTCTTCCCGCCTATAACACCAATACAGTCAAGTTGAGCTGGGCCAAATTTGACAAGAGCAACAGCATCATGTCATTCTTTACAGGAAAAACAGAAGGCAGTAAAGCTGCAAATCACGAGGAGAAAACCTCTCTCCAGTCCCACATGCACTCTGTGTTGAGTTCCCTGCACTTTCACTACACACCTCCGATAAAATCCCCATCATTTATTTGTGCTTTTCTCTGATAGTTTCTGCCATAATTTGATTGTTTTCCCCACAAGGTACCGGATAAAAATGAACCAATGATGTAATGACAGCCAAACATTTTCTCCCATCAGCAATTTTTCACCCACTTCTGTTTATCCAATCTCTGCTCTGTGCGCTGCGCAAAAGCTGGACTTTAGCCGCTACCTACGTGATATTTGCGCCTTAAATCCGTAAGTCGTTAAAATCAATACTGAACAAACTTTTTTTTTATTCACTGGAGAGTTACTGGTTGGAAGAGAGAGGATGGGAACCCGCAGCATGATGGGCTGCTGTGTCCCGCAGAACAAAACTAAGCCCAGCAAACGCGTGAAATGGGGGAAAAGTCAGAGGTGTAGTCAGGAATATTTGAAATAGGTGTGTACCTGTGAATTTTCCCCAGAGTTTTGCCCGCGACCGCCTTAAACCTGTCTGGTCGGATCTCCATCCTTGCAGCTTCTTGACCCGGCCGGTGTGCTGATGTCCCGCGCGCCCTCCTGTCCTGCCTGAACGCGCACAGTCTCTCTCTCTCTCTCTCTCTCTCTCTCTCTCTCTCTCTCTCTCTCTCTCTCTCTCTCTCTCTCTCTCTCTCATCCCTCCGCACCAGCCTCCACTTCACTCCCTGATGAAGGTTTAGGCCTGATGATGTAGCTTGTGGTCTTTATTGGATGATATATGAATTAATCACAAGTCTAACCCTATCTACCTATAAATTAAGGCAATTAATTACTAATGGATGTTTTGTCTCTCATGGTTACTCTAAGTGAGATCTCTTCAAAAGAAGAGTTCAACCAGCACATAGAATCAAACTAATGGATCTCTAACAGAGGGACTTGTCGTGGCACCTCGTACGCCTACAGATAACACCTTTTAGCACCAAACTTGAGTAAATGTTAAGAGAACCCTTTTTAAAGAATCCATAACAGAAAAAAAAAAGATAATTAGTATAATAATTGGTATTGCTGAGCAAAAATATGCCTCTGCTGCCACAAATTCTTTTAATTTTCTCACTCCAAGTGAATATTTTCTAACTTCTGTAAAGGCCTTCATCTTTATACAGCTGTGATCTTGAGGGTGTTCAGGTTTGAGTGATGTCAAGATCATAAAAAGGTCCATCCAGTCAGGTTGCTGCCATCTAGAGGTTTATTTTAGCCCTCATCTAGTACAGTACAATACTGCTGCACTGAACACTTTGTGAACACATGTAAAAACATCGCTGTGGTCTTATGAGGTAAAATGATACAAATATAATGTAAAATAAAGTTTTTCATTGACATATTCACGTGTGTCATTCCACAACCAAACTAATTCACAAGAGAAATGAACAGAAATTCACAAACACACACACACACGCAAGTGCGCGCACACACAGTTCCTCAAGGTACAATGGTTTCATGCAAACCCATACTTCGCAGCTAAAAATACTCATCTCATCGTAAAGATTATTTGCTTTTTGCTATGTTGCTGCCTTCCTCAGATCACCAGCCAACTCAGTAATGACTTCCATGTGACATGAGGCTGGCAGAAACAATAGATAAACCTAGTCTGGCATGCTGATAGCTGGTCAATGCCCTACTCTAAAACTTTCCATAACATCTTTGTTTCACCAAATATAGCAGCTTATTCCTTTTATATATTTATATATATATATGCAAGTGTTTTTATTTCTGAACAGTATGAGTGGTTCAGAAAATGAACGGAGGGAGGTACTACATGGAGGTGTTGTGGGTTCATAGCTACAGAATCTAAGTAGCTTTTTATTTCAATATACCTTCACCGATATAAATAGCTAAAATAGGTTGTCAACAATATAGAGCTTGTTGAATATGACAAATGGGTGCAATCAAAAGACTCCTTCAGAGCAAGAATACTTCTGTGTATGACTGCCCTCCCTTCACTTTGTAATCTCTCTTGCAGGATCTTGCTCTTGGACTTGGAGGTTTAAGATTTCAACATTTTGTCCTTTCACAGATATCTACCCTCCCACAGCTGTGCTCACACCCCTGTATCCTGTTCCTCATCTTCCTCCTCCTGCTGGGGCAAGAGCCGATAGTGTTCGTTGCCCAATGGCAGGAAGGCAATCCTGGGATGTGCCTCGGCTTCCTCAGAAGGGACTCTGTGGTGGGAGTTGGAATCCAGCGGCTCAGTGGAGCTGCACTTGGTGTACATCTCACGGTGCATCTCCTGGCCACCGACCTCCTCAGAGCGAGTGTTACGGTTCTTCAACACAGAATGGATGTAGCCAATGGGAACGGGCAAGCTGGCAAAGACTATAAGAATGACAATCATAGCAAGGGCCCAGCCGGGGTACTCCAGAGTCATCTCAGAGGCCTGAAGAGAGGAAGAGCAGCGTGTCAGAGAGAAACGTGAGCAGGCACAGCGCTGCTCAAGTGTAAACTGTTTTTAATGTGGTACAAATTACTTCACCTATAAATATCCTGTTACTGACCATAAAAAAGTTAAGATTAAATGATTCCTGAGGGAAACAGCAGCTTATACTAGCATATCCACAGATAAAAGTATGAAAAAGGTGTAAATCCAAACAAAAATTCAGAACAAAATAATCAAACACATTCAAATTACAATGAATAAATATTGAATTGATCATATTACAACATGTACCTCCACAGCTTGAAACAAATCAACAGTTGTTATTGTAGTTTTTGAGAAATATACATCGATGGCTCTAACAGGTTAGTTCATTCTCATAGGACAAAAAGCAGCAGTCCAGTGTCTTACTGTGCTTTGATTCCAGGCGGTATATGTGGGCGCTTTGAAGACCATGCGCAACAAACTGGCAGCCAGAAGACCAATCATTGCCAGTAAACAGACATATTTCCAAAGATACTTGTACACCACTGGAGGGCGCCATTTGAGCATGACTTCAATGTCATCCAGGAAGCTGCAGTGAGAAAAAAACATTTATATGAGATGCGGCTTTTCAAAATAAGAAATAAAACGGGCAGAGACAAAAATGATTCAGTTGTGAAAAACTCTCAGAAATATTGGGCTCTTACCGATCTGTTCCATAAACCCACGCCACGCTAATGGTTTCAAAGATTACTACAATAACCAACGGTAGAGTGGCAGAGTAGTCATCAAACATGGTCACAAAGTAGTTGCCTGAGCGCTGGGTGAAGACCAGTCCCATTAAGAAGCCCAAAGCACAGCTGGACACTGAAAAACAAGTAAGATTGCAGACAGTGTTAGAAAAATAGCAGTTATCTTCACAAAGCCCATGATTTATGTATTTCTGATGTAATACACTTCTGTATTGTCAAAACCTTGATCGTGCTGTATTCTTCATTTCCTTCCATATTTCACATTTTTAACCGTGTACATCTTTAGTGTAACCATATATAATTAAAACATCTATGCCTGTCATACAAAGCATCTCTTGACCTCCTGCTAACTTGTGTGTGTTACCAGTGAGAATGGTCCGGTGACGCCCCAAGACACCAAAATTGTCCATGAGAGGTGTGAGGATTCCCTGCATGGTGCCAAACATGGTGCTGAGGCCCAGGTTGAGCAGCATTAAGAAAAACAGAGTGGACCAGAAGGGGCTGGCGGGGAAAAGGGCCATCACTTCAGTGAACGCTATGAACGCCAGGCCTGTCCCTTCAACACCCTGCGCTCGCACAAAAGGAAGACACAAAAGGTAGATAGAAGGAGTCTGAACAAGAATTTCATGAATGTTAACTGAAGATCGCAAGCAAGTATTTGGTGGCTCCATGCACTTTCAGTCGACAGCGTTCGATAGCACCGTACCAGAAGCACAGAGGATGGAGGAGGAGGAGGGTGAGTCAGTTCTTCCCTGTGCCAACAATGTGCTACTTAATCTGAGTCGACTGTATCTGCATTTCATGCTGAATTGGCTCACATTTAAAACTACATCAGAAACAGCTTTGCACATTTGTGGTAGATCAAAACATGTCTGACGGATATCTGCCCTGTTGAGTTACATTTATAGAAAAATAAACGTTTTCAGTACAAAAATATACACCTCCTGTACCTCTAATTTTGAGAGTATGACTTTTTTAGATAAAATAAACACTGTTAGATAACATGACTTTTAGTACCCCTTTGCCTGTTTCTTTAGTTTCTTCTTTCACTCCTCTATCACAGCTTGCCTCCATCTCTCCTACAGACCTACTAGATATAGTCTGCCATATGTTTTCTTCCTCTTGCTAGCTGGATATTTTACAGTACCTCACAGATTCCTCAGGGGTCCTTGGAACCTCAGCACTCCACCTACTTACTATTGGTATAGAAAGATTCACCTCCGTTTGAATCCCCGATTTTCTTTTTTGAGCAAGCCGATGTCCAGCACCTCATAAAGCAACATGTGGTGATCCACCTTCTAGCCAGATCTGTTTCACACCAAACTCCTCAACGTTAAAATATGATTGCTGCTTCACTATTTGACAATATGCTTTGATTTGCTTTTTTTTTTCATTGTTTTGAGATTCTTTTTATCTGTTAAATGATTCTCCTGAATGCGCTTTGTGGTTTTATCTCCTTTTGAAGCACGTTGGGACATAACCCTTATATGAAGAAAGTTTATTCAAATTATATCTCAGGGATACCTTATTCATCTCCTCCTCCAGACTGCAGTCAGTGATGTTAGGACCCACCACGGAGCTGTGGTGACTGTACCACTCTCTGTATTCAGCTATAGACACAGAGCTTGGATCCGTCATGTTGATCCAAGGCCAACCAAGGCCAACCAAGTGGTGGTTAGATTCATGGGATGCCATGACACTTAGAAGACCAAGATTTCTGGAAGAGATTAGAGTAAGATATAAAAGTCAGACTATATCTGTTGTAAGACAAAGACATTCACTCAAATATTATGGTAAATTGCAAATATTAAGAATTGTCAATACGATTATTAAATTACGAACATGCTAAATATCAGGAATAATTGTATTAATGTACTTAAAGAACATCGACTTTGAAAACACTGAGAATTTTACAAATTTATGGACTCATATGAAAGTAGTTCTTTTGCCAGCATTCAAAATTATGTGTTTAATAATGGACTGACCAATTATTCCAATACCAATATCCACGCACACATCCTTACTTAGCCACGCAGCGTAGTGCGATGTTCTTGGCACGGAAACCCAGCACGACGAAAACCACAAGCGAGGCCAGAACAGATGTCATGAAGTTGATGGCAGAGACCATTAACGCGTCCCTGTGGCAGTTGTTGTGGACCGGATTGTAGGAGGAATATGCAATAACGGAGCCATAACCCAGTCCAAGGGCAAAAAACACTTGTGTAGCTGCCTGTCGCCACACCTGGACATTACCCCAGATTTCCAACTGAAAAATACCACAAAGTAACATCTCAGTACATCTAAATTATTGTAAACACAACAAAACTTGTTCTTAATACTCATAAACATTTGCCATTTGGTATTCATCACATAAAAATATAAAACAAGAGAAGAAATGTAGAACAAACGTTAAGAGAGCAACATGAATATGATCAAACACGTGATGAAATCTGTGCTTACTTTAGGATAAAACATATAGGCGATTCCATCTATTGCACCGTCCAACATCAACCCTCTGATGAGGAAGATAAAGAGCACCACGTAGGGAAAGACTGACGAGAAGTACATCACCTAGAGTTGGAAAAACAAACAAAGGACGATTCTGATTTCTGAAAACGACACAAGCATGAGTGTGTATGTTTGCTGAAGTATTGGTTGTTCTGAATCAGTGGGGCTGTGGTGAAGAACAGAAGAGAGGTTAACTTACCTTTGCAGAAGACTTGATGCCCTTGATCATAGCCAAGGACACGATTGTCCAAGCAGCCAACAAACAGCCTGTCATAATGGGGTTAAACTCTCCGGATTCTTTGATTGAATTTGTGATGTTAAGGGCTTTCCGAAACCAGAAATATGACGTTGGGGAAGAACTTGCACATTCTTTCACTGTTGAGTGAGGACAGAAAAGTAAAGACCTTGAACTGGCATCTACGTGACCTCTCCTGTTAATAACTCAAATTTACTTCTCTGTTATGCCAGTACCTGTGTCATTCGTGGTTACATCAACA
The DNA here is from genome assembly GCF_042242105.1 of Pempheris klunzingeri. NCBI lineage: Eukaryota > Metazoa > Chordata > Actinopteri > Acropomatiformes > Pempheridae > Pempheris > Pempheris klunzingeri. The sequence goes on from NC_092028.1 coordinate 14,015,437, forward strand.
GGACATTGCTCCCATGGCAGAGGATACTGAAAAGAATTACCCATGTAGAAGAGGCTCCATGCAATGATAACATTGTAGTAAAGAGCCACGTAGAAACACACCTAGAGGAGAAAAAAGGGTTCATGAATGATTTGCTTAATAAATCATCAATATTTACATAACAAGTCCTTGAGATATAGAATACAGTATGTGCTGCCCTGTATGTTGTTTATTCTGCCTGAAAAAAATCTTTCAAGGTCAACAATGTTTTCCAAGTGGGAACAGCAAATCTCAAATGATCTGAGATAGGATTTTCTACTTCAATGCATGTGTAACCCAAAAGTTATAATTAAGCTGTAAGGGTAAAGGTATGCTTAAAGTGTAGCCACAATGAATTGTGACATCAACAAAGACTGGGACTAACTGAGCAATGAGGCTTTTTGGAAAAACATGGGCGTATAAGCGTACAAGTGTACATCTGTGTGCTGCACGGGCACAGAAACTTCTTGTCCACTCTGTGTTTGCTTTGTCCCGTCTGTAGAGAAAAGTGTTACGCAACAAACTGCCAGCACTGCGCAAGGCCTCTCTCATGTTACAGCATGGCAGAAAGTCATCGCTGTCCTTTCTTAAATATACACAAGGTGCAATAAAAAGAAAGTTGTTAACAGGAAAGTAATACAAGAGGTAGCACATGTTACAGCGTCTAATGAGACAAGTGGAGGAAGATGTTCCTGCTTATGAATCTTGATGATGAACCTATTTAAAACCCAAAAGTGGAAAAAAAAACAACAACCAGCTACCAAACCACAGCAACCTATCTGAAATACTATGAGCTATGAGTAATCATTTTTGCTGACGAGTGTGTAAACGTCAACCTTTTTTTAAAGTTGAGTTTTTCATAGGTAAGGTACCTTACAGAAATCAGAATGGAAGAAGATTTTATTGCTTCCCCATTTGAGTTTTCATTTGTCCCAACTAACAAATAATCCAAAGTATAACATTTTAGACGTTCAGGAATAGTTCAATCCTCAAAAAAAATGTAACTAAATACAAAACAATCAAAATCCTCACCATGCAGCTGGAGTAACCAATTCCTGCCAACTTTGGAGAAATGTGCTTCCAAACACCGATGCTGCCCTGTCGAATGCTCTGGCCAGCTGCCAGCTCCATGAAAAACAGGGGAACTCCCACAATCGTTAGAAGAAAAACATACAGTAGCATGAAGGCCCCTGGAAGGAAGGAAAGATGATTTAATCAATCAATCACTGAATCTTTATTTATATAGCGTCAATTCATAACAGTGTTATCTCAAAACGCTTTCCATAAAGAGCAGGTCTAGACCAAACTCTTTAATTAAGAGAGAGACCCAACGATTCAGGAATTCAAAATTAAGGATTGAAGAATCCTCACATGAGCAAGCATCAGAAACATATAAAAACATAAAGGCATATATACACACGTGCCTCACTTAGTACTTCCATTCTTAGTTTTTTTTTCATATCTGTGTTTGATCATAATTAGCAGCTTGCCTCATTTCAATTGTTCTTTATTATGTGTTGCCTTATGTTTGCAGTGTTTTCCAGCATCAAAAAGCCCCCTATAAAAAAACAGGAAAAGTTGTGTGACTGTGATGATCAGTCAAATCCCCTAAGTAGAAAAGTACAATTCTTTCTTTAAAGACACTCACCTCCTCCATTTTGGTGGCACAGGTATGGGAACCTCCACACATTCCCTAAGCCCACACTGAACCCCACCTGGGCCAGCACATACTGGATCTTGGAGTCCCATGCTGGCCGATCTTCATTGCATGTATCAGCTCCATCTTGACTGTGCACAGTTGTAAGCTGAGTTTCAGACTGGCCCTCGCCCAGCCAGGCTCCATCCTCGTTGCTGTCCAGTGGCGGTTTCTCCGTCTTTTCGTACACAAAGAAGAATGGGTAAACTTCACTGATGATTAGTTGATACCGAGATGCTTATTGACATGGTGCAGTCCACATAGAATGTAAAAATATGTTTATAATTAACTTTTGCACGTGCAAAAGAAATATGTGTAAAGACAAGTCAATCCGCCCACATCTGCAAACAAAGAGAACGTATGTAAGAATCTATTTTCAGGATGTCAAAACAAGCTGATGCTCCGCACCACCACTGAACGTGTTTGAGTGTCACTTATCATTTATCAGAAACCACAAGAGCCTATAACAACATGTGAGGTGTGCAGTCCCTGGGGGGGGGGGGGGGACTAAAGACTACTGAGAGTCTAGAAGAGGGAAAGTGAATGTGCTAAACTCTGGCCTCTAGCTCTCATCTGCCAAGTGAAAACACAGTTGTAAGGCCTATGTGCTGTAACTCATGCAGCTCTCCAATTTCATACATAAACAGGGCTGATGTGCAGATCTGCTCCATGTGGAAAAAGGTGGGATTCTGAGCTCCTGTCTGTGCACAACTCTTTTAGTTCATACATTTTAGTTTAAAGTTCTCACCTTTAAGGTTTTTATGAAATCAAACATTTTTGATTATTTATCTTAAGAACTTTAACAGCAATAAAAATGTGTTGTTTGACAGGAGGTTGACTAAAGTAGGTTTACACTGTCAAGGCATCATTAGGTAACATTCCCAAAGTATAAAACATTCTGTGTTATACTGCAGTTTGTTATGTGAAGATTATCCAGATAAAAAGGTGATTAGATGATCTGGATTCTCTGCTATTTCAGTTACAACAATGCATAGAAATCCCCAATATCAAGTTTCACTGTTAAAAAAAGAAGAAGAAGAAAAGAAGAATGTATTTCAAAATAGAAGCAGATCATCAGACTACACACTCTCAAAAACTTAGATGTTAACTCAGATGAGTGGGCAGGATCCAAAATGCCTTAAGAAGAGCCAAACTGGCTTTAGGACATGACCTAGCTGGATCATTTGTATGCGCCCCTGCTAGTATCAGCTGGTGAGAATGGAAAATTACAAGAGGTGTATGACCCAGAGGAGTATGTGACTGGTTAAAACACATGGCCACACAAGTCAGGTGATTTCAGAAATGCATATACACACAGATACAGAAGAGTGCGAGAGTGACAAAAATATGCATGTGCTCACAGGAGGTGGGGAGAGCAGTAGCCATTAGGCAGAACTCCTGGTGAAGGAGTGATAGTCTTTGGTGACATGAGGGTGGGAGTGGGTGGAAACCCACTGGGAGGTGTTATGTTCACATTGGTTCACACAGTGGGTGGTGCTGAGGTGCATGGGTAGACCATGTAGTGGTTACAGTTGTTAACTAGGCAGGAGAAAGGCTATTAAGATTTATTTCAACACTTGTTTATCGTGGACCAAACAGGCTTTTGGTGTAGCAGTGGTGTCACATGTGTGTCAAACATTATCCAACATTAGTTGTTTAATTGATGAGTCAGTGATCACAAAAATACATCTGCAACAATTTTGATAATAAAGTCATCATACATGTGATCTAATAAGCAAATAAACCAAACATTCACTGATTCCAGCTTCTCAAATGTGAGATTTTGCTGCTTTTCTGTTTTATATTATTGAATATCTTTGGTTTTGGACCTAGCAGGATGTTTAGCAGGATGTTTGAAGATGTATTTTTTCAGTGATTCATGGTTTTTTGTAGACTTAACTTCTACATATTAATTGATGAAAATAATTGCTAGATGCAATAAAGTCTGGCAATCAGATCTGTGAGTAATCTTCGTGGCACATCTCTTTCCATTCAAAGAAAAACAACCCTTCAAAACGACTGAAATTCAAAGAACCGAGCTAATCTTAAAATGTTAAGTTTGTTATTGAAACAGGTTTGCACAATGTAGATACAGCTCAACTCAGATTTATGATATTTGGATATATCAGTGCATCCTCAAGCTCCTCAACACAGTGAACTTGTATAAAGCAGTGTACGCAGGCTTAAAGAGGGAGGCTGTTGTATTTCATGCTTATATCCTCTTTTTTGAAGCTGTAAAGAGGATTTTAATATGCTTTTAATTTATCACACATCTTCAAAAGAAGTGGAAAAATTCTGCATGTTTATTCTTCAGTTCTTTGCACACTACTGTAGCTACTGTATTTTTGACTTTCCTCCTTTTTTCTATAATTGGCTAACCTTAAATTATCTTCTTGACCCACAGGCCCCTTCCCCCACAGTCAGGCACAAAGCACACACACACACACACACACACACACACACACACACACACACACACACACACACACACACACACACACACACACACACCACAGCTGTACATTTTTACCTATTGGACAGTCAGGGTCTATCTATGGATACAGCTGGAAAACAGGCACCCACACTTCTGTGCTCAGTGAACAGTAATAACACTAGTAAATAAACAAAAGCACTCAGCAGTGGTGCAACCTGCAAAAACTAATCTCTAAAAACGACTTCTAAGAACAATTTTTCTGAACATTTATAAACAACTGAAACAATTTTAGAAACTTTGTGCTGATATAGTTAGACTGGATCACATCTCCAGTAGTCTAAGATATTACTGACTTTGCTGTAAAGTTGTTTTTCTTTATCAATGTCAAGTTATCTAACTGGTACAACTGGTGGCCACTAAAATGGGATAAAAATAACATAGATCCCATGTGCCAGTGTGTCTTCTTAATGTTTATTATTAGTGTGTTGTAATATCAGAACAGGTAGCCAGCAGTTAAAAGCAATTGCAGTATATGTTGTGTTTAAATTCCCCCAAATGCAATCTTTGTTGCTCAATACATGTCATAATGTACCCTGTAATAGGTACAAATAAATAAAAATACTTCCAGTGTTAAGTTGCCAGTTTGTTACCCCGTTATTTCCTAACTTCACATCTTGTATCTACATTTATGTGTAAGAGCGTATTACACTGGTACACCATTAGAACTACTTAAGAACTACATACGACATCTATGCTCTTGAAAGGTGCTATATAAGTACCCACTTACTTACTTTTACGCTGTAAAATTGGGAAAGGTTATGCTGTATGTTGCAGACCGTAATCTAGAGCGTTAGCAATTCTTCTTGGTAATGATGCCATATTTAATCCCTGTGTTTACACAGTAAATACAGTAACTGAATGCAACTGGCGTGCTGCTGTATTTTGAGTACACATTCATTTTATCAGAAAAACTCTAAATAACTACAGTCTGAATGATACACTGAGATGTTTAAACTGACTGAGTGATGAACAACAAAAAGACGTGATGCTATGCAATGGCCTGCAGTAAATACTGCCTTACATAGCAATAACCTTCAATTTTGTCAAAACCGCTACTCAGTGTATTGTGTGTTGGATTGTGTTACACTAAAATATCTAATATGCGTTGAGGAGGAACATAATGCAGTTTTATAAAACACCACCACTAACTACAACCACAAAAATGAAAACATTTCAAAATACCTCTCCAACACAGTCAACAGCAGATGAAAATAAATTAGTAGTATGTATTACATGACTCTTGTATTGGATCACAGAGATTTCTCAGATTCAGCTCAGTGTAGTCAAACATAGACAAATGTGGAGAGACTTATTGATATCCAAGATCTGAGACCAGGTCTCTTATATCTTGTTCCGGTTTTGTTTGCTTTTAGATTTTTGCTGTCTTTCAGCTACACCTAAATGCATTACAGAAACAGGGGATAAGAAGGTAAGATCTGTCTGTCACACATATTCAGTATGTACAGCATATTGTTTTATGCCTTGAAACATTAAACAGCACGAGTACGTGTGTCTCAGTGTGCAGACACCCCAACCTCCACAAACAGAATTCAGCCCCTTTCACACACACACACACAATTTTACATGTTGACGTTATGTTTGACAAGGTGCCAGATTCTTTCTTTTCTGTCAAAGTCTCGGTGGAAATATGCATATTCAGGACCTCATAACATAGCTTGCCATACAAATTCAACTTTTGTTCAAGCCAGATGCTACAGGATAAAGATCAGCGATATCTTGTCAACATTTGTAGGCTTGTGTCAGTACTTCAAAACTGAGCAGCTCACAAGATCTATTGCAGTGCAGATGTCTGCATTGAGCAAAATATCCAACAAATAACTACAAATCACACGAGCAACCACAATGTATGGGAACATAATCTTGTGGTTAACATACAAAAGGACCAAAAGAGGCAGAAAGCTATCAAGGCATTCTGCTGTCATAGAAGTCACAGCTGTGACACAATAGCACCAAAGAGCTACAGACTGGTAGCTACAGTATATTATCAACTATAATCCACCAGCAGTGGGATATTAATCCACAGAGAGATTATCAAGTGTATTCAGTGGCTTTCTCTACCTGCCCTATCGTGTTTTAGGGCTGGAATTTATCTCTGCATACATTTAATGGAAGGATATGGGCCAACACCCTGCACAGGTGTACATAAGAAAATATACATATATTTCCCTCAACACACACACACACACACACACACACACACACAGACAAGTACTGCATAACCTGAGTAGCTATCAATCATGGACACACTTACTTATTTTTCCCCCTTCGATGTAGCTTATTGCCTTGGGAACAACATGGAAAACTACATCCGCGTACATTCTGTTTCACTATATACATTTGCAAAAATGAAAGCATTTCAAAATACCTCTCCAACACAGTCAACAGCAGATGAAAATAAATTAGTAGTATGTATTACATGACTCTTGTATTGGATCACAGAGATTTCTCAGATTCAGCTCAGTGTAGTCAAACATAGACAAATGTGGAGAGACTTATTGATATCCAAGATCTGAAACCAGGTCTCTTATACCTTGTTTTGTTTGCAGCCTTTTATGAAAACACCAAAAGCCATGGCCAGCCTTTATCTAGCTGGACAATTAAAGTTGATTATGTTTAACTGTGGAGCTTTCAGATACACTATTTTTTGCTCTCTTTCAGCTTGTGTGATTACTTTACACCTAAATGCATTACAGAAACAGGGGATAAGAAGGTCTCACATATTCAGTATGTACAGCATATTGTTTTATGCCTTGAAACATTAAACAGCACAAGTATGTGTGTCTCAGTGTGCAGACACCCCAACCTCCACAAACCATTATATTACATTTTCAAAATACATAGAGGCCACAGAGCAGTCTGTGGGTTTGTGGACAGTTGCACATTATTATATTTGATTTAAAATGAAACATTTATTATGAGGTTAAAGTGCTGTCTTGCAGCTTCTGTTTGAGGGAATCCACATCAGATAAGTGTGACATTGATGTGCCCTTATATAAAGGGACTAAACTATTGTTAAAATAAACATATTTAAAAAAAAGTAACAACATTTGTGCTGCTGTACACTATAGTTATCCATATTTTATTTCTAATGAGTAGTAACTCCATGTACTGACAGTGAGTCGTTGAGGGTTCTGAAGCATGTGTTGCTTAAACATGTTGAGCAGCACAGATATTCCTGTGCACTAATGTTTTGAAAATCAGCTGCATATGGCAGATTATCCAAAGTAAGGCAAACCACAGACTTAAAGCCTACTCATGACCGCGTAAGTAACGGACAAAGGAGTCTAGTTGTGCTTGGTAAATTATGCAACCTATAAGTCACAAGAGGAAAAAAGCAAAGGACAGTCAAGGGAAAGCAATAAGTGGAGAATAAGCGCAGACAGTCGTCACAAAGTGCCGTTAATAAAGCGTAAAAGCAGATGAACGCTGTGTTGCGGACATACCATGCTGACAGCACGGTCCAAGAGACGGGTAAAGTTTCCAGAAGTCCTGGTGTTGGTTTCTCTGCACGTCCCTTTGTCTCCTGTCTGACTAGACTACTTTTAAACTCTTCCTTTTTTTTTTTTTTTTTTGGTTTTGATAATAATCGGGCTTACGAACAGGATTTGCTCTGAGGGAAAAGTTTCCAACAGGTAGTTTTGACAACTTGAAGCCACGTTTTTTGTGTTGGAACAAACGGTGTCGTCGCCAACCCGAGAAGACACGAAGGAGAAGTTACTGCAGCTGGAGCCAATGGGAGGACCGTGGGGGCTGAACGGCCCGTCCCCAAAACGAACATTGGGGCTGGACAACACATTAACACCCACTGCTGGATGTTACTGTGCGTGTTGCCCGAAGCATTTACCAAAAATGCCCCTGAAGAGAGCTTGACTCTGATCTTACTCGCTGTGCTGCGTTTAAGTGAGCTGTCATTGGCGGAAAATTTAATAATCGGATAAATGCGCGTATAATTCGTGCAATCAGGGTAGCCTACAGTTTCTGACTACATCCTTAGTTCAGCTCAATTCACGGTTTGCCCTAAGAGCGCGCAACAAAAGCAAGCCGAACCAGCTGTCTGCGCCTAATGAACGCCCAATTAACTCCCAGTTAAATCCCAAGCAGTCAACGCCCTGGTTGGACTGATGCTGCAAGAGAAATAACCATATACATCACCAAACCCCTTCAGACATCCACGAGTGAGGACCTGTCACTGTATGCCACATTTCTCTGCATGTAAACACAGACACCTGTTGTCCTTACAAAGCCCTCCACAGCAGCCAGATACTGTCACATGACAGAGGTGAAGCTGTGACCTTGCAAGAGATATACTTTAAAACCAAAGGACAATACAGATTTCTTTGTAAAAAAAACAAAAAACAAAGAAATAATCTTTTGTGGTTTTAAGCTACACCATTACAACACGCACGCAGCTCTTAGAGACCCCACGAAGCCCACATCACATTAATCATGCTCAGATGTTCACACGACCCTTAACGATAAACAGTATAGACAGTGGTTGGATGGATGGAAATTGGACACTTGGAGGAAGATGAACCGGATAGATCTGCACCATTCCTCCCTACCAGTCCTCTGCTCTGTATTTTTTTCCCCTATTTTTTAACATTTAGGGTTTACCCTTTATACAGCCAAGATCGCACAGGCAACTTGTGATGAGGAAAATATTTTGACGTTTGAGACCACCAAATGCAAAAAGGACAGGGATTGGAGTGTCTCCTATTTGCTGCTGTATACGTCACTGCCGTGTATGCATACTGTTGGGATGCAGATTATAGGTGTCCTTCTACAAGTCAAAGCTCTGAATGAATGCAAGGCTCACAGCAGTACAGTAAATCCTAAGCTAATTGTGGGGATAAACTGAAAAGCTCTTAGGCTGAGATGACACACGTTATTGCTCAAAGTTATGTTTCTATTTCTAAAAATAATAAATACAAAAGTGAATAGATACTCTTGATTAGATTAATTTAAACACAGGGAAACTGTCATTTTAGCAGGCTACCTGAGTAGTCTGGCTTGAATTCAAGCCAGATGAAGGCAGCTGCAGAGGAAATTTTCTGTTCATATAAATATTTATTCTACAGCGAACACTGTAGAGCAGAGCAGCTGACCTGTAAATGCAGATAAGTGACCCAAAACAGGGATAGGCTTTCCAAATACATCTACACCCCACCAGTTTGTTATTTCTGCTGTCTACAATGTGACTAAATCAAGGCAAGATCTGAAACACCAAAAGAGTCGTCCTGGATAGAATTGCTTGTAAAATAGTCTGTTGTGTACTGGAAACCAAATTCCCACAAAGCAGTACAGAAATTTATTTCTGCTATGAGAACAGCTAATAAGCATAAACAGTGATGCGTACAGTATATTTTTCATAGCATCAGTATAGTAACTTGGACATGGTGACTTTCTTCGGTATGCAATTCCAAAACTACAGACTTTTTGGAATAAAGTGCTGAAAGGATGGAGGTGAACTGTGTTCTGTGGTTGTGTGCTTGCCAGCTAATTTCTGCGCTTTCTCCTCTGCACTTGCTAATACCATCAGCTCTTTGATTTTCACTTTGAACACCTGTTTGCAGTTTCCCCTCCTGAGTAGCAGCAAAGTCATAAAGAAGGAGAGCTGCAGGGGCAGGAGGAGTCTGACCTGTAACAACCAGTTGGTGTCACTGTTCACCAAACAGCTCAGCCCCCCACACGCTTTAAATTCCTCTTGTACCTATGAGTATCTCAGCCACAGTATCTTGGTGGCTTTTGGCTGCATGTTGCTAAAATCATGATGGAGACATCTTCCTAGCATAAATGTTTAATAGACCCTCTTCTCGAAAATAGAGTCACATTGGAATCACACTTTGTTCAGGAGCACTTGGGGACTTCTGCAAGGTTTCTGTCAATGGTGGCACATTCAGCAAGAATTAAAGTGAGGTCTGACTCTGACCCTTTTTCTGAGAAGTACGCAAGCATCCATTAATCTCTCACTATCATCTAATGTTTGTTTGCTAATTAATTTAGCATCTGTCAAACTGCTGAAGATTACACACGCCGGCAGTGTTGCGGTGTTCTGATCAAACGTTTCCTTATCAGAAATCAAATCAGATACTCAGTTTGGCCTTTCAGTCTCTCCCCAGTCTGTTGCTCTAATACTTATTAACAATCAATATTTGCACACTGTTGAAGAACTCAAAATGTGACCACAGCCCTCAGGCTTTCTTATCTGTTATTTTCTGAAAGAACTGTCTTTATTTAAAAATCTCGATGAGTCACTCTAGTGAGTACATTTTATACAGTACCACATTGTTCCTGAACCCAGAAACTTAATTTCACAAATACATCTCTCTCATTCACAACATTTTATTTCACAGATTCTAAGTTGATTAAATGATTCAGACCTGAACATTTTCCGTTGATTTTCCTAATGAGGTTATTTAAAGAACAGATAACTACGGTACAAGACCACTACAAAAAGGAGGCTATTTATTATGAAATCATTTTATTATTAAATGCAATTGGTAGATAGTTTAATAGCCATAGAGGGAAGTCCTAATAAGAAGAAATGTTCTAATCAAGCCTACTTAACTAATAACATTTCTGCTTTGAGGAAAATCCCAAGAATGAACTGGATTAAGATCTTTAATTTCCTTTTATTGATATTTCTTGAACTTGTAATTGCCTGTTCTGCACTCTTGGCTTTGGCTTAAAACTCTCAAACGAAACTTGATGTCACTGAATTTGTGGAGGTAGTTTGAGAAGGACTGCATTACATTTGTCAAATGGCATGTGTTACAGATCATCTTATCCCCTTGGCACAAGCCGCAGGCAGTTGTTGATAGAAATGTCTGTCATAAGGAAGAAGAAGCTCGCAGAGATGCAGAGAGAAGAATGGGAGGGAGGGAAGGAGGGAGGGAGGGAGGGAGGGAGGGAGTGTTTGTGTGTGTGTATCGGAGAATCACAGGAGAGTGAAAGCAACAGAGATTAACTGCAAAAGGAAAGTCAGACTTGTTTTTCTCGTTTGTGCATATCTCAAGAAGGTGGGACGTCCTCATGCAAACAGCTAAGCTCAGTCCACACACAACTCTGCACGAGGATTTGCTTCCTGTGCCGTGGATTTACACACTCAAACCACACTACAAGGTACAGTGATGTATCTAAATTGTATGTGTTAACTTTGTCCACACATGTGTGTGTGTGTGTGTGTGTGTGTATTTGAAGGGGGGTTAGAGAGGCAGGTACACCTGTCATATGAAGAACAGCTGCCTTGTGTCAGTAATATGTTGCTCAGAGGAGACTTTTGAAGCAGCGTCACTTCATCTTGCTACACTACAATGCTTCAGTATTTGTAATTGCGTGAGGAGCTTCATCTGTACACTCATTTAATGAGAAATTGTAAATACTTGAAATAGTTTATATAGTATTATGTGTTTATTACTATTTCAGTATGGTGGAAGAGAAGGAGTGACAGAAGACAGGCAGAGAGATGAGGGGAAAACGATCTAAATGTAAAAAGCTACAATGCGTTTGCATTGCTGTCATTTATAGTCACCTGGCACAGTTTCTTTATCAAGTTTTGGTGGTTGTGTCAACTGCATACCATGAATCTGGTGACAGTGGTTTTTCCTGTCGTGTGTATCTGTCACTTACATGTGAGTGTGCGGACAGAATAGTCTGAATTCTTACAATCAGCTTGTGGAATGTGCAATCAGGCTCTCATTCATCATTTTTCATGATATCAAGATGAAATTATTTTGATCTGTTGAGTTAAATATGAAGTAGTAATGAGATTAGAGGTGTCGCAGTATACCAGTACTAATGATAATTATGATGTTCAAAAATGTATCATGTATATGTGTATCATGTTAATGATACACATATTTTGATATTGTGTACACATTCAGGCAGTGTGTCACTACAGCTTGAAACTAAACATGCCTGTCTTTCTACATGAAAATTTTGCCTTATACAGAGAATGTGTAAAATGGAAAGAGGAAAAGTATGAAAAGTACATCTTTAGTGGACATTAAACGACAGTATATCAGATTGGTTAGTTGTCTTACACACAAACTCTCTGTCCCCTGCTCTGTGCAAGTGATTTTATTTAATTAAAATAACACAGTATTGATTGCAGATGTTAAGCCTTGTGGATATATTATCAATCAGTTTACCTGGTTGCCTTTTTACTATCTATCTTTTGTATGGTTTTGTTTACATGCTTCTTTTTCTACCTCACTACACGTGCAATTTTAGTCAACTTTATTTACCAAAAAAGAGACAAAATTTATAAATGAACAAAGTTAAAGATGAAATTGATTCATAGCAGTATTATTTTCTTTTTCAAAATTTCTATGGATATTGCTATAATATTCTCATGACAGTCCTTAATGAAATAATGTATTGGCTCTCCAACGGAAAGGAAACCAGGTGCTGCAAACATTAACATCTAGAAAAAAAAGCATTATAGTATCATTAGTAGCATTATCCTGTACTGCATTCAATGTGCTTGATTTTACTCTGTCTGACTCAATACACAACAGATGTCTGCACCACCTCCGGTGGTCCCTAGAAAGCCTTCTGGTGTCCGAGTCATGATGACTCCAGGGGGGCAGCTTCTTCCTAGTGGCCTGCCCGTCTACACAAATTCTGCCAAAGGTAAATCCATCTGCCTAATGAGTATGTGTGTGTACGTGTACAATACAACAGGCTTGGTGTTTACATATGTCAGTTTGCTTTGATGACTGTGTTTCTCCTCTGCTCAGAGAATGGTGCCAGTGAAGAGTCGAATCATGCATCTGTATTGAATGCAGAGAGAGAAGTGGTATGTACTAGAACTAGAAGTTTGGGTTGCTCAGGCTCACATCATCGGCTGAGCTCACTAATGTCACCAATATTTACCATCTACTGCAGCCCTGCAGTAAATAATACTTGGTGAAAGTCACCTGATGTTCAAGTTGTTAGTGGAGACAGCTGTATTGTATGTTACTTGCTGTTTGGCTCACTAATAACGTACTCACAAAATGCCCAGCATTATAAACTTATTAAAACACCCTAGTGGCTCACCTGGTGGAGTGCGTGCCATTATGACTGTGTCCTCTCCGTGGTGGCTGGAGTTTGAGTCCGACCTTGGCCCCTTGCTGCATGTCATCCCTTCTCTCTCCCCTGCTTTCCTGTCACGGTCTAATAAAGCAGAAAATAAAAGATCTTTTCAAAACTCTGATAAATGGCCACAATAAACAGTCTGTGTCTTTATCAGGAGATTCTGAACCACTGCTTTGACGATGTGGAGCGATTCATGGCACGCTTGCAGCAGACAGCTGAGGCCCAGAGTATTCTCAACCAAAGGAAGAAGAAGAAAAGCAGAAAGAGCAAGAAGAAGGAGGACCAAGAAGGTGAGAGCTGTTCCATCCTGTCAATGAACTACTCAATTAACTAGCACAGCTTGACAGGATCCTCAGAAACAGACCCAAATAACAATATGTACAATAGTAAGGTGTTGTGTTTATGGTAAGTCTGAAGTTTGAGGAAGTGCTTGATGACTGCAGACAAGTATTGATGGGGTACTAGTGAACGCTGGCTTCTGTTAGGCCGCAGATGAAGAGTAAAGGCAGGAAACTGGAGACAAAGACTGAATACTGGCACGCTATTTTACAGCTGGAAGCAGGTCAGCAGGCTGGTTGCCAAAAAATTCTTCGGCTTGTTATGAAAATTCCTGCCCACTGTAATTATAGCCATGAAACATTACAAAGACATGACTGAAGCTGGTGCCAAGTCAATCAAGGAAGATTAAGAAGCAACACGAACATGACAAGTTTTAAAATTCGAACTCATTTTGATTAAGCTTCATTCACCACTTTATTCTGGTGATTGAGAGTTCTAGAGAAAGGCCATAGGGGCGGTTTCTGTTGACATGAACATTGGCAAAAAGAATAGGAAGGAGGATTGATTCGAAACATTTTCTTTTTGTTGTGGACTGCTGTTTCCTCATCATTGGACACTATAAATTGCCAATAAGTGAGAAAGTTTAACTGTTTGTGTCTATTTGTTTCCACTCTGTGCCGTTCTGGCAACATGACCAGGGTGTTTCCTGGGTTCTGGCCAGTGTGTACTCAGATAGGTGTGACCATTGATAAGAGTAAAGGCAATACACACAGTAATTTATCAATAATGAAATGGAAGACAGGAGTATTATTGTTAGTCACTACCACTGGCATTGTTTTATAAGAGCGTACTTGCTGGAACAAGCTAGAACCAGTCTTCAAGTAACGCACTCCACGCCTTTACTTGAACACTTCATTTTACTGTGGTGTTGTGTTTTCTATTATTCAAATTCTTATGATTCTTTTATTTTCCCACACATTAAGTCTCTCATTAAAGCATGCAATTAGACTTGCATCAGGCAGATGAATGTGAATCTAGGTAATGTCAAAACATTGACAAGACACAACATAATACTGACACCAACATGTATGAGTTTGAAAATTCAGTGCATGTATAATAACAGTGATCGTGCTGTGATTGTGCTCTTCTGTGTGCAGACGTTTTGTTGACCATGAAAGCTTCCCCTCCATTGGAGGAGGAATTTGCGGACATCTTTCAGAAAATCAAGTACTCCCTCAGTCTGCTGGTGAGATTAGACTAGTCATCATCCAGCATTGAGTGACTCTGAAAATGTACAAGTCGACATTGATGTACGTGACCATATTTGTTGGATTATTTAGGACCGCCTCAAGTTATCTATCACCCAGCCTGACTCGCATGAGCTGCTACATCACATCTTTGTGCCTCTCAGATTGGTGAGTGTTTCTCATATTCACATTTACAGTAGTAGTCTTTTTTTCCTATCTCTCTGTGATATTGACTGTATCAACCTGCTCTTTCACAGATGGTGAAAACCACTGGAGGGCCAGCTTTGGGTGCATTGGTGGTCAGCCCTGCAATGACCAGTGGTGCCGTGTCACTGCTACACGAGCATCTGACTGAAGAGGAAAAGGAGCTGTGGACTTCATTGGGGCCCAACTGGACTTCACCCTGGTCTGTGTGTTTATGCATGTGTGTGTAAATCGTGGTTTGAGAGTGTGTCATGTTGTGCTAACAAGATCCTCTTGCCCTCTTTCCCAGCTCGCAGCTTAGTGTGTCCGTTCCTCCGTATTCACCTGTTTTCCTGGATGGGTGGCAGCCTCAGGCCTATGACTCAACTGGTCAGCCTTTGGAAGATCCCATCGAGTCGCAGCACAAACAAGATGTTTTCAGGGAAAGCAGGGAGGCACAAATCCCACAGGAACACACTCGACAGACAGCTGAGGGCCCTGGCGGAAACAATAATGAAGTGTGAGTCTGTGGACTGTTACAGAACAAGGCATGATTATGTTTTATAGCATGTGTGACAATGCTAGCCAAATTCCTACTGGCTACAATTAATTACCTTATAAAATCAGTCTGGAGGTTAAGTGTGGTAATAACTTCCTTCCATGTTGGGAGTTAGGATTGCTAATATCCAACGGTCTTCTTGGCTCAAGTTTTTCACATGTTGCATATGATATTTCTATTTAAGGGATGGAAATTGGCTCCCACCAGAGGGTGAGAGACTTTACTGCTGCAGTTATGACTTTGTGGCTAGAAACAGCAGTGAACTCTCTGTACTACAAGGAGAAACACTAGAGGTACGAACCCATAATAAGAATTAGAAATGGTGACCCACCTGTAAAAGAAGACATACTCTTGGAATATGCAGCAAAACTCGATTGACGTGTGAGTCATCTTTCCTTAGGTGATTGAGTCATCAAAGCGATGGTGGAAGTGTCGGAATCGCTTTGACCAGATAGGATTTGTTCCCTTTAATATCCTGGAGCCTCTGTCCGCTCTGAATAACACTGGGAGAGACAGCCCAGTGGTTCGCACAGAGTCAAAGGTACAGTACACACACAGCACATAAAGAAGATCGTGCTGTTGTGTCAGTGCCTCAAACATTGCAGACATACACAAGCTGCAGCTTTTTGCCTCATGCCATCATACAGTTTTAATTCATTCCTGTTTTTCCCAAAACAGAAAATTGCCCTTTCCCCTCGGACAAAGTACTTCTCATATGCTCCACCAAGCTCGGATGGGATCAGTCCTACCACCACAAGCCCAATGAGACCGCAGAGCATGGTTTTACCTTCTACGACAATGCAGGGAGAGGACAATGGTCGAGGTAACATACCCACACATGTCGAATATCAGCCATGATAAATCCTGTGTACAAACATAAGAGAGGTATGTTAGATTATTAAGATATTGTATCCCAGGAGCCTCTTTACGTTCAATTTCTTGGAATCTGAAACCAGAAACTACTCACCCAGAGACATGCTAAATTTGTAAAAGTTGAGTGAAACAGAAAAATGAATTAATGAAGGCCATAATTTAAGGATGTTGCTGAATCAACACATAGATATTTTGTTCAGATATTCATTTCACACCAACACACTACTGTGCTTTGGTGTATGAAGACCATGTGTTCCCAGATGTGTTTAATAAACTGCATTAGCTCATTTTTTTTACTATACAAAAGACTGAATTATTAAATGTACTGACCATTCCTATTATTCATAACAGACAAATACAGGGAAATCAGAGAAGTGTGATATAAATTTTCTGGAGCTATGGAAGTGTAGTCTACAAGTATATTCTATACATTGTATATGTATTTTATACTGAAAATAATATGACAAAAAACAAATAGAGCCAAAAGATCAGTCTGTACCTTTCTCAGTTACATACTCAAAGAACAATTTCCTCTGCAGGACAGGACACAATTCATCCTATGAATTCATAATTTCATGTGAGTCAATGAAAATATAGATTAAATGTAGCATTTGTAGAAAAGGATCGCAAAAGCTTTCGGTGCAGATGCCTTCAGTTGAAGAAATGTGACACTAGCTGGTCTGCATGTGTGTGTCAGTTAGGTTTTGTGTGTTTTTGTGTTTACAGTCCTGATAATGAACGATGAGCTTCTTCAACGACTAGCTGAGAAAAGAAACTCAGTGCGGCCACTGGTGGTCCCCCGCACCGCTGACACTTCTGCTCCCCTGAACTACCACTCGCAGTCTGCTGAGGTGGAGGCCTGGCTCGGCGCAAAGGGCTTCAGTCAGCAGTGAGTGTGCACTATTGAACACTTAATGTTCAGTAGAGCTGTGGACTTGAAGAACAACGAGGAGAATGAAATCAAAAAGTCACCTCCACAGTTTACTGCATTACATGCAGCATGTTCAGCTCTCTGAGATGCTCTCCTTCAATTTGTTTTGTGCACAATAGCACCCTCAAATGTCAAAATGTCCCCCCTACCAACGGTTCTGTATTGTGTATTGTAACTTTGGCGTGAACTGAGTTGAGTTAGTGGCACTATTAAGTGAAGAAAGGTATTGCTTTAGACTATTTCAGTTTAACAAGTGGCTTCTTCTATTTGACAAATGTACTTTTGACCATGAAAGCTCTCTGAAGGTGAACTGAAACCAACATTGATTTTCTGTTCTTTTCTGTTAGGACAGTTCAGAGTCTGGGCGTGTTAACTGGGGCGCAGCTTTTTTCCCTGACTAAGGAGGAGCTCCGCACGGTGTCACCAGAGGAGGGTGCAAGAGTTTACAGCCAAGTTATGGTGCAGAAGGCCCTGCTAGAGGTCTGTCTAGTGTTTTTCTGGATGCCGTTTGTGTTTGATTTATCAACAGATTTAAGTCATTTTACCACATTGTTTTTGACTCACATTGACTAAAGATTATTAGCCTTTCAGTGGTTTCTGTGGGTAGATTTGATTTTTACTATAGAGGCTCCTTGTTCTTGAATATTTCTCTATTAAATCACATTTTATCTCCTCAGGATGTGCGCAAAGCCACAGAACTAGAGACGGTGATGGAGAAGCAAAAGCAGAAGATTGAAGTGAGATCAGAGAGTGATATTGTGTGACGGAGCTTTTAAACATCCACTAATGCAGATGTGGCACTGAAGATCAATTGAGATAAATGTAGTATTGCACATAGAGCTGCATACACAGGGTGATTTTGCGGATGGATTTTAATCCTTAAATCGTACATGCAGTCATAGCTCTTATGTTCTACAGATTCATCAACAAAAACAAACTGTTGTAAAGTATAAAGCGTACTCTAATTTAGATTTTTTTTTTTTTTTACATGTTTTTAAGACGGAGGGGTTTTAAATTTCAACTTCTCACCAAAATTTACCAAAGCTATTTTTACCATTTGGTGCTCATCATATTTTTTTACAGTTTAAATATTTCTATTATCCTTTGATTAGGCAATATCTGAAACATGATGGTAAGCACAAATGCAATATAATACACTTGTGTGCTAGTACTAGTAAATCAGTACATACTGATGTTTAATTTGTTGTCAACAAAGGACTGAAGCTGCATTTTAGAGCTATAAAAAAATGTACATTTGGCTGAAAATGTTTGAGTTTTTATTTCTCGCATATAAGCCTGTATTAAGACAATGTTGCTTGTTGAAGCCAAATAGTAATTAAACCAAATGCACATTAAACTTAAGTCAGAAATATATGAAGTTCTATGGAGACAAAAATGTTCTGTGTTTTTCAATGTGACTTTAGCTGTGGAGCATGTCATGACATAATGTACAACACAGACACACATGCTGGATACATTGATTTCTTTGTATTGGCTTGAAGAAAACATTATGTGTGTTTTTATATTATAGCTGAGTTATCTGCAACCCTTATTTCCGTATTCGGACATACAAAAGCTCTATTAGCAAAACAGACAATTTAAAAACTGTGAAGAATTCTTGATAAGCAATTTCATCATTCTCATCATAACTCATTTTCTCAGCCGTATGAAGAATTAATAAAGCAAGAGACACTGAAGATATCAACATACATAAAATGTGAATTGTTCCCACGCTCAATAACAGCAGGTGGAGGTAAATCATAATCCTGTAGAACTGTGCAGCGCACGACATGTTACTTCAGTACATTTTTACCCGGACAGCACCGGCACATTTTTACAAATAAACTGTTAAAACTGTTCACCCTCTTATCTAATTTCTTCTGCTCCACAGTGGTTTTAAACAGAGGTAGGAGGATTACTGAATGATTTCAATTACATACATTTGCTTGATTAAAAACTCAGTCAAGTAGAATAATTACATAATTACAGGTATTTTTTAGGACATAGTTCAAGTAAACAACTCATTTTTTACTAAATAGCATTTTAAAGTGTTGCACTTATTGCTTCAAAAAACAATACAATGTATCATTTGTTTAAAAAAGTGATTTTTTAAAAGCATTTTACCTAGTTTGCCTTCATAGTAAGGTTTTGTTAAAATATATTATATATTTGCCAGTAAGAAGATTTCAGTCTTTCAAAAATCTTAGTGAGATCTTACTTTGTCTTTATCACTTTTTATACATAAATTCGCTTTTGATCCAACATAAAATAACTTGCAAATTAATAGCTGTCTGTCTAGACCAGTGATTTCCAAGCAGGGCGTACCTGCGCAGTTGCCAGTGGGTACATGGAACAAGTGTACAGAAGCGCCGCCGATTTCTACAAAATAGAAATTATGATCTAATGAAGCTAATCATTTATCCACAGAGTCTGTTGTGACACCTGAGCTATGTTGTGATTGAGAGTAGGTGAAAACTACTTAACGAGTCTAAACAAGTTGCTAAAAGTAATGGACAAATGGTGGAAATAGCATGCAGTTTAAAATCAATTCAAATGAACACGTTTGGGGCATGACGGGTGTCGTCTATGAGCGCTACTTGAGCTCATCCGACAAAAAAGGTTGGGGACCACTGACCTAGAACAGTAGCTATTTAGATTATTGTTTAGTATGACTTTGGAAGTAAAGCCAGAATGTCTAAAATAAACAAGCACATCAAATTGTATCAATGAATGATGTAACGGCTTCATTATGAGAGTGGTTGCTAATGTAGCTTGAGTAAAAAATAAAAAAAATCCCACATTTGTTAGAAAATCTTTGAGATTCTAAGTGCAGGAACACTGAATATGACTCTTAAATGCATCTTTTTAAATCACTGTGGTCACACTGTCACAAAAGACAGACCTTTAAGCAGCAGGAGAAGAGGTAGCATTACTGATTCCCCCTGCCTTCACGCCTCATAAGTGTTGGTCTGGTCACAGCAATCCCAGTTCAGGAGCTCCTTTCTCTGAAACCACAGCTGGATCTCCCTCTGTGCCCCCTCCAGTGAATCACTGGCATGAACCACATTCCTTAAAATGACCAACACACGTAATTATTCTCCCTCCAAGACAGAAAAAGAACATGCAATAGCTTCACGAGATGCAATAAAAAGTGGCGTTCTCATAAGGTTGTTTAATCCTGAAAGTCACAGTACACATAATGGGATGAAATGACATCACATACCTGCTGATATGGTGACTGAAATCTCCTCTGACTGTGCCTGCCTGGGCCTCAGCTGGGTTAGTATGTCCCACCATCATACGTGATGTCTCGACTACTTTGTGCCCTTCCCACACCTAAACAAAAGTAAAACACATATGCACACACCAAAACAAGACAACAAGCAGCGGGTTTACACATGAAATACTGTGCAGTAGGAATACGTTGTTTTCTAGCAATCATTTTCTAAAACATACCTTACATGTCTGTCAACCAAGCGCATAGAAATAATTAAAAAGAAGTAGAAATGATGAAAAAGAAGTGTATCCCTCAGGCAAGCAGAAAGAGGAGCCCTCACCATAACAACCACAGGCCCTGAGGTCATGTAATGCAGCAGCCTGGGATAGAAAGGCTTAGTCCTCATCTCACAGTAGTGCTGAGACAGGAGATCCTCTGACACCTTCGCAACACAGACAGCTACAGTTAAAAATTCAACTTGAACATTACTCATACATACCAAATACATTTGCTTCAGACTACTACACCTGTAACATTTTCAGGCCAACCAGCTTGAAGCCCCGCTGCTCAAAGCGCTGAATGATTTGTCCCACAAGGCGACGCTGAACTCCATCAGGCTTCACAGCTATAAGAGTCTGCTCCCTCACAACATCTGGAAGACCTGGTGAGACAGACAGAACAGAACATCTGCAAGCTTCTCTAATCTCCACATATGCAGCCAATATTAGTGGTCTACAGAGAAGAGAACAAATATTGACCCAAAGTCACTCACACACACACACACACTGGTTTGCATGTCAACACAGATGAACTGTGAGCAGAATGACACAGGCACATAAAATATGGTTCGTAATAAGATGGTTAGTCGTAGTTACGCACAAAATAGCAGCTGCAACACCACTTAAGAGCAGCTAATGAATGACTGAGTGGGATCAATTATACACACG
The DNA here is from genome assembly GCF_042242105.1 of Pempheris klunzingeri. Taxonomy (NCBI): domain Eukaryota; kingdom Metazoa; phylum Chordata; class Actinopteri; order Acropomatiformes; family Pempheridae; genus Pempheris; species Pempheris klunzingeri. The sequence continues at coordinate 14,036,983 of NC_092028.1, forward strand.
TGACCCGCCACGAGATAAACTCAGCCTGCTGACATTTAACTTTCAGGCTATGCCAGTGAAGTACATCGACTCCTTGAGGTGCTCGAGGGACGTTTTATTTTGAGAAAAAAGGTTCGGGTGCCTAAACTTTCCTTTACCCATTACGCAGAATGCGCGCAGATTCTGGTCCAATTACGCACAGCGCAGGTCACTGTTTCAGTTACGCACATCATCACCACTATCTTCTTTGACTCTAACCTAGTTTGAGTTCATGACCCCGTGAGTTTGGCAAGCTGAAGTGTTTTTGCCAACAGCCCTGTTAAAGCTGAAACAAACAAAAGTTGTGCCTCGGAGGTAAAGTCCCTCTTAAAACGCTGTTGATTATGTCTAACACTTTGTTCAACTCAAACGAAACATATTTATGACATCACATATTCATTTAGTCCTTTCACTAAAAGAAAAGCTGAACTTCAGCTTCAGCGTCTGAAAGACTAGAAGAAATGTACAAAAGTAAAAATGTCACTTACTGGATTTGCTCCTGTGCCCAACAGCTCCGTGTCCATCCAGCAGCGCGGTGGGAAATCTGGACAGCAGACATTTGGTGGATTCTTGATTACCTGGATAAAACTGCTGGAGAATTCTCTTTAAAATGCACCGCTGCAACATGACCATGTTTTGGCGTGTGTTTTGTCAGCCTCCAGAGAGAGAAGTCAACCCTCCTCAATCAAAACTCACGAGTCCTCCCCGTGCTGTCCCACCACTGTCACTCAAACATATTTAACTCCCGTGATGCCAGACAGGTCAGATTTTTTTTTCTTTCTCTGCATTCATTCCTCCTTTGAATGAGAATTAACTTTTTTTTCCCCCCCACGTGCATGCCTGTCTGAGTCCTTCATTGATTCAACAATTAACACACGTACTCCCCTATCTTAAGTGATCTTGAGTTGTAAAAGTGGTGGAATTCCCCTTTAAGTCAAAGGCCATAAATATGAAAATCTTTGTGATTATGGGTCATTTTAAGTTCAGTTTCAGTGCCTTTAAAGGTCCCATATTCTGCCAATTTTCATTCTTGATTTAATTTTCCTAAAGCACATTCTTTTTCCTCATTGAAGACTTGGCAGCTGCTTTCAGCCTCTTTCTGCTTCCTTTTAGAGCAGAACAGTTTGAATGCTTTGCCGCCATCATGTTACTGGGAGCTAGCATGACTGAGGAAAAAATAATGGTAGACAGTGTGGGGTAAGCCCACAGGAAGTATGCCAGGCTTTGTGACCAAACTGTGTGATTACAACAATGGCGTCTGTCATGGTATCTCATTGGGCCCACAAAGACTTTTTTCCCCATGGACCTACATTGTGAGAGACATCTAGAAATCATCTGTTGAGTCACAAGCTGATCCAGAATTTGATCCATTCAGATCGACAACATTTGGAAAATCTAGAAGAGCTGCACGATTTAAAAAAAAATATTTTATCCTCATTCAAATTAGCTGAGGGCTAGCTGGCACGGCACACGGGTACTTCTAGACCCGGGAATCAAGCCAAAAGCTTCATGCGCCACTGAGCAACTTTCAAAGGAATAAACGGTGCACCACCTAAAATGTCATTTCCAGTTCTCTTTGTACATCCATGGATTCAGGAGGTTCTCAGTGGGTGGGGATAGTCGGCCTGCTGAAGGGCTGGAGGTCACAGATCCCCTTATGGCGTCATAAAGGGAGCCAAATCTACACAGTGTTTTCATCCACAGTTACTGCAAGATGGAGGAGGAGACATGGTCTTTTCTCAGAGTTCGTCTGTCTGTAGGGACACCAGCAACACATTAATGTTGAAAAGACAATGCCTTTTTAAGTCCAGTCCAGTAAGTGCTAAATGGAAACCAAACATCTTACAATGATATCTTTACTTTTACGGTGAAGACATATCTCATATATATTCGCATCAAAATGAGATTTTAAGAAAACAAAAGCTCTAATCAAAATGGAGTTGAACAGTCAAACCCATTGACTCACATGCACAGTCTGTCTGTTATCACACCGAGCTGAACACACACAGTAAAGCGAACAGCAACTGAGTAAGTATTTGCTTTCAGTAATCAGACAGCAGCTGTCTCTAGAGGACAGTTTTGGTTACAATATCAAAATCTCTACACTCCTGGACTGACTAAGAGCAGCGGACACTACAATTAAAACCATAATCCTCACTGCAAGTTCAACCAACAGAAAAGATGATGCAAAATTGTTTGTGAAGTTGTTTTAATTATTCCTCCTGTATTGATGCTTCCTAACTTCCGCAGGCTGTCCTCACACAATCCTCACATATGAGGTGTCACAGGCCACGCATTAAACCTGTCTGTTGATGAGTCATATCTGTGAAAGGCCTTATAAATTTTTAGAATTAAAATATGCTCTGCCTTATTCATTGGCTCTGTCAAAATCCAAACCAACTATTATTTGTGCACATTTTCCCCAAAAAAATTTCTGAAAGGCTGAAAAAAATATTCAGAAGTTGAAGTAAATTAAGTTAATTTAAGGAATTCAAAAAAAGATTCTGTTGACGTGTGAAGTAAAACAGTGTAAACATACAGAAGTCTTGAATTTCTTAATACAGCCATTATTCTCACACACTTCAACACTGTAAGAGTAAAGCACATAGATCAATAACCATGAATTAACAAATACCTGAGTTTTACTAAAAAAGCACTTTATTAATCAAGCAGGTTTTCTCTTTATCAGAATGGAATGATATGAAAGATCTTAAGTTGAGAGTCTGTCTCCTTTGGAGATGAAAAAAAAATTGAAGGCAAAATGAATAAAAGCAGACATTTTAAAAACTCAAAATGAGTTGAAAGTGCTCAGTCCCAGCCCAGCTTTGTTGCGGAGGCATGGGAAAGAAGGCCTGGCTCAGACTGCTCCAGGTCTGGGCGATAGCCAACTGCAGACCAGGTTTACATTTCTTGCCAAACTATCATTGGCAACATAAGGAGGGCGCTGCTTTTTCTTGAAAAATGCACCAACCTTCTACAGTAGAAATCAAAGAGAAAAATCAGCAGCATCCTCAACCTCCTGATTACTCAACCATACGATGTGTTTTGTTCCTTCCTATTACTTTGAATAGGTGGGGCAAAGCTGAATTGGAGAAGGAGTGTTGGGCAAAGTGGTCAGCACAAGCAGTCCTTGGAGATCATAGTTGATGTGTGGAGTGGTCCAAGCCGTCATTGTGCTATAGCTTGATGGTGCCAGTCGGCAGGCTACTATTACACAGTCTGTAGTAGCGAAGGTCGTTCACCAGCCGCTGCACACTTTGGGTGAACGAGGGCAAGTCCTTAAGAAAGAAAAGCAGTAACAAACAATTCACTTAAAGAAAAGACAGCTGTTGACAGTGTTTAGAGTGCAGAGCACTTAATAAAAAGGGAAAAAAAAAAAAATCAAGGTTGCTTCATAACCTCACTGTAACCGCTTACATGAAGACTATTTCACAGTCCCCATTAAACTGTTTTCAGCTTGTGCAGTGGAAAACAGAAGTTGCTGTTGAAATTCTACAGACCAAACTATTTGTATAGTCACTAGCGGTTAAGTAAGAAAATATATTGTTTAAAGAATTTTCTGGGGCAGTGAGGCACTTGTTTATTTATAATACCTGCTTCCAAAGGAGACGTCAGGATATCAAGTGACATTTTTGTGTCATTAGATCCAAGAAAATTCTTACAGGAGGTAAAACAAGTGTAACTCTTACCCGTTCCAGCTTGAAGTTGCGTGCGAGAACAGCTCGTTGGCTGGTGTCCACACCCTGGCAGCCATTGAGGAACTCTGGCATGAAGGCCGAGTAGAAGGCATCAAAGTCGACGGAGGCCATGTTGTAAATAGCAACAGTGATTTCCTCCTGAAGAAGGTCATGACTTTTGTGGAGAAGGACCTGCAGCAGCACGTTGATGAAGTGGAAGAGCATCGAGGTCCGGAAAAGCTTCTGAAGCACAACAAAAACAAAATATAACACAATAATGACAACCCCGTCTATCATTAAATTACAGGAGAAACCTTTCAGCAAGGACATATCATGATAGAATTTCTGTCTGTAGGTGTTTGAGATCTTGTGCACGACAGACATATGGACTGAATTTTTGCTTTTTTAATTGGGGTTGAGCATTTGTGTGCTCCGAAATATCTTACGTATTAAATATTATTGTAACATACTTCCCACTACAGCAATCACTTGGAGGAGTACAGGTAACACTGATCTGAGTGCTTATGTGTGTAAAAAAGTAGGGTAAATGTGAAACCTCATACAAATTGTTGCTAAAAAAAGCAGCTTAAATTTGCAGCAGCTGTGTCTGTATGAGGTGACATTGACGTGTACATCTGCATGTCCCTTTCTATAAATGGTGAAGGTTGGCAAGTGTACAAGTGGTCTCATAATGACTGAAAAGTTGCCCAGTGAAAACAGTCTGTCGAATGAAAGAAGAATGAGTAAATAATGAGAATAAAACTCTGCTCCATGACACGCTTAACCTGAACCTTAGCATACTGAAATAAAAGCTCAACTTACTCGGTGATACAACTTGTGCTTGCTGTTGAGTGACTCCAAATAGGAGAGATTCTGCTTGAAGATGTGGATGTCAGGCTGCAGGAAAGACTGTCCAAAAGCCTGGAAAAGATTTTTCAGCACAAGGAAATCACATGGAGATAGATTAATAATGATTTGATCAATTGGCTAATTTTATAAATTGCTATCATCTGCTGTACAAGTTCAGATTTTCTTGTTCTACTCTAAAATGTACAACATGGCAACTGTGTCCACATGCTCACGTGCACATACCTGCATGGCGGCTGTGAACTGGGCCTCATTTTCCATGGTATCCTCAGCGGCTCCTCTTTGGACACTTGTTAAGACTGAAGTTTTAAAGAAATACCTCCAGTTTTGGTGAAGTATTTGGTATAGCAACTCAAACATCTCTGCCTTGACGTCTGGTGAAGACCGCTATCAAACACAAGACAAAGATGGCATCAGATATCGTATCGCCATTGTCACATTATACTGAAATACCTGAAAAGAATTTATATTACAACTTGTGCCTAGAGTCTCATTTCCACTGATCAACAATTAATTGGATTATCATATGTAATATTGACAGGTTTTTCCACAACATGCATATTAAACTGTAAGTACGTTTTTGTATTATTTCCAAAGGGAGAAGTAACGTCATGTGCTAAGTTTTGGTGCTAGCATGCTAACCAATTCAGAGGCAAACAAAATCAAACTCCAGGATGAATGTTAACTCAAGAAAAGTGAGCACCAACTGACCTCTGCCACAACCGGGTAAACCTGCTCCATGCACAGAGAGAGGATGCTGGGTAAAAAGGGCTTGAAAGCTTGACCAGGCTCTTGCACCACCACCTGCAGGATTTTCAGGAACTTCTGTACCACTCTACACCCTGCACTGCCCTCTTGCAAAATACTGGCTGCCAGTTGTTCCCTGAAGCACACACAAGGACGCTGCATTAATTAGTAAGAATGACACCAGCATTTTTGCCCCATGGCATTTATCCACCTCGACAGGATGTAATATTACAGTATGACAGTAAACATTTTTTTTAACCTGGTGAACATGCTGAGGAAAGTGTGGATGATCTGTCCTGTGAAGGCAACACCCATCTGGACTCGCAATGCCTGAAACAGCGTCAAGAAGAAGGCCAGCATCTCATCCGTCACATCTGGGAAAAAGAAGTGACAATTAACAAAGCTGGCCAGTCAGACGACCTTTTGTGTCATAGTTTGTTGAAGGATTTATGGATTTTGCACATTATTTTACTGTACTTAGTTAAAACAGCTATCACTTAATTATATGCAAACACTGTATTCTGTATGGTCTTGTGGTGATCTTAGGATATAAGACTCTTAAAATTATATACTGATATTTTCGTTTATGTGAATTTCAATTTAAAGTAAAGCTTTGACATTTAACATTCATGTGCATTGCTGCTTGCGGTACTAATGAAAGACAGACTTATAGTAAGACAATAACTAGTCTTTTGTTATATGCAGTGCCATCATCATGCATGTACTAGTAGGAGTTTTCATATTGTGACCAAATTTTTTGCACAAACTCGGGATGGTTAGCCAAACTGTAGATGGGAAACACTGACCTGGCTGCTGAATAAACACTGGGAAAAGGCTGAGGGACACTTGGACAGACTCCTGAAGACTCTGGTAACAGATCTGACGTGATTTGGTGGATTCCCCAGAGATGCTGTCCACAATGTCTCTGAGCACAGGCAGAGTCTGCTGTATCACTGCTTTCACTGGATTACAGAAAAGATGGTGAAAAAACACAATTAGAGCTGGTAAAACAGTGACACGATGTGAAAAAGGGTAAAAAAAAAAAAAAAAGGTGCGAGTATAATTTAAAAACACAGACCAATAATCCCAAAACAAATTAGTTAAGAGGAGAAATACTGACTGTTATCCAGATCGGGTTGCCGTGGAGTTATGTTCACTGTCCCTCTTAAAACACGATATTCTCGAGTGAGTGCTGCCAGTAAGCTGGCATGGTTGCTGGAGCGTGTTTGCCACTGCTGCTCAGTTTCTGGTAAATTTGGCCATGGGAGCAGCAGCATGTTGGACAGAGCCCTACACACCAACATGTGAGCCTGTATGAGCAGACACACGCACAAACATACACAGAGTGATTACTTCAGGTATTGAGGACATTTCAAGAACTTCAATTTCTGAGGTTTAATAGATAGAACAGTGTTTGAAGATTTTTTTTCTAATTTTAAAGTCTTACAACAGTGCGCCAACTTTGCTAATCTTGAAACTGGATTGATCCATGATTTATCAAATTATTGAATCATAACATATGTCAAATAAAAGAAACTTTTACCTCTTGGGGGAGTCTGCGGGTCTGACTCTCTGTAGTAATGAGGTTGAAGATGTTCTGAACAGCTGGCAAAGTGACCAAGAACACAGGCCGCACCGTAGAGGTTATGGAAACGATCAGATGGCATGCCGACAGCAGCAACTTTTCAGGTACCTGGAGATAAAGACAGAAGAAGAACTATTTGGTAGCAATACTCTCTACCCTGTTTCTCTTTTCACCATCTCAGCACAAACCTAAAAAATCTTCTTCCCAGTTTTCAAAAATACTTGCTTGCATTTCTAATGTCACACAGTAGGGGGGGGGAATAGCTTTAAAATGGGTGCAAATGTAGTCTTTACATTACCAATAGAGCTATACTATAATTTGCTCTTATTAAATTTGTGATGAAAAAACAGAACATCTTTTCTAGCGTCCCTAAATCTTCTATCCTCCCACTGATGTAGCACTTTGCTTATGTTACGGGGATTCGAACAAAGTCTGCGAGGTCACACATGCTTCGTGTCTCACCATGTAAAAAGGCAACACAGTCAATAATGCAGAACTATAACAGCTAATTAAATGGTTCTGTTCAAGATGTGAGGATGTTAAATGAATAACAATACATCATTTAATCATAATAACACTCAAGAAAACTAAAGAATATTAACGAAAGAGGACTAAAAAAATAAACAAAATATAAAATAAACACAAAAGGAACGTGGGCTAAGTGTTAGCAAATATTTCCCATATCAAACTTCCTCTTTAATAAGCTGTTGTTTCAACATGACACCAACATTTCTATGAGCATTTCAAGTAACCATGAACTACACTCTTATCTGACCAATAATCATTTGAATTTCTTAACTGTCCAAAATAAGACTGCATATTAAGGCCATTTCAAAATTTTAAGTGGATATTTATAATGAATACATCAAATGCACTAGTCCAGGTCGACATATCAATGTCAACACCATCCAAAAAAAAATAAAACATGCGAGCATGAGTCAAGGTACCTTTGCTGTAATGAGCGGACCACTGGCATCTATTGAAGATGTGATGAGGTTCATGAATTGGCTCTGGTTTTGACTGTGGACCTCACTGTAGAACTGTGCAAGCCAGTGCGAGTAGGCTTGCAAAGCAGCAAGGGCCTGTGCATGTCTGTAAGGAACAGAGCACACACACACAACTGAAACATGAACAGTGTGATGAAATGAATAAAACACACTTTTTCTTCTTTGTTTTAACAGCTTAGCCCAATTTGTTTCAAAGTTGCATTTACAATATAAGTTGTGACGTATTTTGTATGCTTACAGTAGTATTAATTTTATTTGTCAGACATTTCTAAGAAACATAACATTTAAATTCAATAAAGAGTGGTCTAGATTTTTATCAAATCTGACATAAATAATCTGGAACTTAGTGGCTGACAGCTATGAAAAAGAAGGAACTTCCCCAAAACTGTGCAAACAGCCAGGACAATGGCTTTTCAATGGCTTTTGTTACTGCTATGAAATATGGCTGCTAAGAATCTAAATACACACAAACACACTGTTCACACACCTGGTTACGCTATTATTTTTGTCAGTGACACAAGAGCATTAACAGTTAAGTCTTTTAGTAAGTGAAACTTTTATAAACTATTGCTCTTCTATACAAATAGAGTGGCATCCATGTGATAGCTCAGATTTACATTAAACACGAGATACTCACACATCAATGAGGTCTGGCTTGAGCACAGAAGGCACAACGGTCTCCAGGTCATAAAGGCTGGTCTGAGAACCATAGCAAGTCACTTCAACCAACCTTTAAAAAGAAACACATGGTCTATTATGATATTTTGCTCTTTAAAATGAGCTAAATGAGCAGTCAACAGAGGATTGAACAGCGCCATTAATTCATTAATTAAATGCACAGTATGAAAAACAGTGTAAGATTTTAACACTAAATTAAAAGAGAGCACCAAAACAGATATGAACTAACTTCAGAGTGAGTTAATATTCAGAAATATCGACTGTTGAATGTGTATCGTTTTGTTGAAGCATACAGTAAATATAGCCTCATGATGTTAAGCACAGAAATCACTTCAATGTAATAGAGTACTGACCTCTCCACCACTGCCAGGGCGTCACTGAACCGGGCAGCAAAAATCTCCCCGATGAAATGCTCAGCCAAGCGTCCAACAGCTTGCAGTAGGGAGCTGAGGTCCCTGAGAGAACAGTGAAGTCGACGGCAATCATTCTCTGCAGTGATGTTAAGCCTCCGACCTGAAAGAGGGACGTCATGACAAGTCATCCTTACATTTTACTGTAATTAATTAGTATTGTTAGTATTGTGAGTATACCTCAAAAAACAGACAGAAAGTGAAGCAAGAAAAATGTATATAAATAGAGGGAAGGTTACTTACTTGTGCCTGTGGTGACAATAAACTGCTGCAAACCCATGTACACGTCCAGATTTTCTTGGAGGACTGGAAACTTTAGAGAGAAAAGAGAAATAAGGAAGCGGCTACCACTGCCTTGGATGAAACATATGATGATAAAAACCATAGCTAACAAAAAAGAATATAATTTCTTTTAAATATTCTTTGATTATTTTTTTTTTTATTCTTAAGGTATATATACACATTGCTGAAAACACACATAAAAACACATAACATGTGCAATACAGAAAAGAAAAGACAAAAGGAAGAAAGAAGAACACAATGTCATAACCTCAGACCCAAACACATTATCTGTCTAGAGCAGAGGTGCCCAATACGTCGATCGCGATCGACTGGTCGATCGCGGAGGTAGTGCCGGTAGATCGCCTGACAGTAAAAAAAATAAGTTAAAAAAAGTCGCGTTTGCGACTTGATTGACGTACAGGGCGGCCTACGGGTCCTGGGAAGGGACATGCGCGGTCAAACACGCTAGCTACTAGCTAGCCCTCCAATTTATATCTACTGAAGAAGGGATACTCTGGGATGGGGAACAGGATAGGAAGGGATATTCTACTCCATTCAGTGCAAGTCATCAGAGTAAGGTAGTGACCATAAATGTATTGAATGTTCCAGTCACTTGTGTGCAATATTGATGGTTACATCACTGTTTGTCACCTATGTGCATTACTGCTGTCAATTTTTAAGTGTAATACCAAGGGTTACATTAGTTGCAGTTATGCAGTGTATGCCAACATATATTGTAAATATAAAGTATACTCAGTAGATATAGAAGTTAATATATGTTTAGCATTTTTAATGTAGGTAGATCATTTTGACCTGGTCATTTTAAAAGTAGCTTGCGAGCTGAAAAAGTGTGGGCACCCCTGGTCTAGAGGAACTGGTTGCAGGAAGAAACAAATTCATCCACAGGTGGTCACGTAAGTGTGTCCAAGTGAAACTAGTAGGTTTTTTGGACAAGTCGTAAGGCTCAGCAATATGGCTTATACATAATTTCTATATTTTTAGGCCATGCTGTTATATATGATATATATCTTGATATAACATTTTCTAACCCTATAAAAAGGTATACAGACACTAAGCAATTATATCAATAAAAATACTTGTGTCGGATTGTGGGTAACCTGTGTGTAAGATGAAGTCAACCAGGGGTGTTGTGAAAGTCACTCCCGCAACCTACACGCAACCACAGTCACAGAAAAGTTCATGCTATTGGTGGTGGTTGTGTTACTTTAGTCAGCCATAAAGTGTGTAGATGAGCTCAGGATGCAGTATAATAGTTACTGGGGGGCTGTGTCTTCCTACCACATGAAAAAAAAGTCCATGTTTATGTAATGTTACTGTGGCATTTTCTTGTGACGTTACTCTTCACAGTAGACTCTGCAAAGCTAACGCGAGTTAGCAGCTACGAAACAGGCTATAGTCTATTAAAAACAGCTTAAAAGTGGAGGTTTGAAGTTGCAGGAGGACAAACATGATCAAATGATTGATTTTTTTAACGGTTGAGGCGACTTGATAAACAATTTTAACGCACACCTAGCAGCCAATCAAGGCCAAGTGGTCCAGTAGAACATTGAGGAGTAAGCATTACGTGTTACGTGTTGCACACATAAATGTTTGGCGTTTAAGGTTTAGAATCCCAGCAAATACTTTTCCATGTCAGGTTTGAAAAACATCTACCAATGCAGACAAACCTTCCAACATGTCAAGATGACACCAACAGTGATCTCTTACCAGAGTAGAGAATGCATGAGATGGGAGCAGCTCCATCACCTTGGCAACCACCTCCAGACTCTGACGCAGGTATTTCTGCCACTCTGTCTGTTGCTATAGTTACCAAATGAGGGAGAACATTCAGAATTTGAAGTGAATGATATACAGTTTTGTAATGTGTTCATGTCTTTAAGGGGTTAATATGCCAATAATATAATACACTTTTATCACGTGGCTAGAAGAGATACAAAATGCAGACAGCATTAAGTTAAAAGGTGCAACTGACAGATTGTGAAATAGATGTAAATTCTTACATCATCGTCCAGAGTCTCATCATCCAGCTCTTCTAGCTGGGCCTGATTGTATCTGAACTGTATGCGATTCAGAACTTCCCTTAACAGTAGAACTAAGGCATCTTTGTACCTGTCCAACCATACAAAATATTTAACAAACAACAAAGAACAGCAACAACAAATGAATAATAATACAACAGGCATCTTCTACACTTGATTGCCTACATTTCACATGATTACGTACCTATTTAGAACACTTTCTCTGTCAGCAAGTCTGCTTTTGATTTTGGTTGTTAGAAAATCCAAAAAGACACTCCATATATCCAAACAGGCAAAGTAGCCTTCATGGGTAGGCTGAAAAAACGATGAAAATAAAGTTTTGTAACCAGGACTCATATTTTGCATCAAAGGTTGTAGAAATCAACAACTTTTGATGTACTTTTGATGTAGCATAAACAAAGGACTGACAAATTACCTGGTTGAAGGTGTACTTGAAAAGCAGGGCAAGAAACTCTACAATTGGAAACTGAGGACTGGACTCAATCCGCCTCAAGTGAACACTGACGAACAGGCGCAGAAAGTCTGTGAACTTTTCCAAGTAACTGCAGAAGATTAAAGACACAAACATTCCCAGAACAACAGAAAAAGTCAACACATCTTACAGTCAGAAGTTATTAGAATAATTCTTTGCTAGTTAATAATAATAATAATAATAATAATAATATTATATCAAGCCATTATTTCAATCTTTAGAACAGACAGTTAAAACGTGGGTGTCTGCACAAATTACAAGACCACTCATGAAAATATCAAGCTTGTTTGGGATGAGTTGAGGTCATTAAATGAAGCTCAATGGCTCATGTCATGGATGACCAAATAGGCCAGCCACCATCTTGCTTTGCAAAATCTTATGTTTGCTACCACATTCAACAATAATCTATAATGAAGAACAAAAAATCAAATTGAATATTAACATATATACAAAAATAGAACTGAAAGGGACCATAGAGACATGGGATCATGCTCAGCTACTGTCAACTGTTTTGAGAAGAAGCCAGAATGACACACATGTGATGGAGCTGAGGTTCATTGGCTGTACAGAGTTAGTGTGAGAGCACTAATGTGAGAGCAGCAGTGATGAAAACAAAGACTGTTTTGAGAGATGGACTCCTAAGAAACACCACAGTGAAACCTCTGACTGCAAATTAATTTTTAGTGTGACAAAAGAAAATGTGATCAGTCGCGGACCACATGCTGCCACTACCACAGTGGAACACCCTCCTCTCCTATGCAAACACTTGGGAGTGTACAAATATTAATGTCAACTAAGAGACTGAGCCATACCTCTCGTCTAGTTCCTGCAGGCGGCTCTTGACTGTATGAGCGTTATTCTCTCGTGTCAGCCTCTGCAGGAGAAAGAAGGTCTGCTGGAACATCCTCAGCAGGTACTCCTCAAAATCCATTGGCACACAGTTCTTTGACACAAGCTCATTGACACAGGTCATGGCGAGTACACCTAGCCGGGCACGGTCCACCTTGTTGCCCTCACTCTGCTGTCCGTTTCGCCCTCCCCCATTCGATGATGGTGGCATTGTCCCAGGGTTGAGCTGCCCATTAGAAGAGGAGGAGATGAAGGTTCCCATCTTGGCTTTTGTCCGAAGATCACAACCAAAACGTGCAAAATGGAAAATGGATGCCAGCAGGGTGGGCGTGATGCTTGTGGACAGAGGGATCCAGCTGAACAGGTGAGCCAAACACTCCAAAACAAGACAACAGAGCTGCTGACTCTCATTGTCCAACGCTGCCATGGGCTGGCAAAGCAGCTTTGAGTACTGGCTGCCCTGAAATAAACTGCCCAGCAATTCTACTGAAAATGACAAAAAAAAAAAGTCTGGTTAACACACAACAACAAATCTCCCGATAAATGCATGCTGTAGTTGGTGTCACCACATTACTAGCAAGTCTTTGCAGTTTTAGGCAAGTTAAAGACAATTCACACACCACTTTCTCCTGAGGTGGGTGAGGGAGGCGGGGTGGAAGCTATGACACTGTGCTTGTCCCAGTAAGTCTCCAGGATTCCTGTAAAAGAAGCAGTGACAAGAGCCAAGTTATCCACATGCACTGCAGGTTTTCCAACATTTATCCTGACAGGCAGCCTGGCTCTAATTTTTGGCAGATTTTATCATAAAGTTTGGGCACCTAAAAAGGTCATACTTAAACATCATTAAACAGTAATCTTGCCAACAGCCTGTTGTTTTGCGCCTTGACAGATCCGCGTCTATTACCGCCTCACGGCAGGTGACGAACAGCTCTCCGTTACAAGGGGCCGAGCCTCAGTGCACTAACGGGGTTCACCTACTTAGTGTCTCACCTATTGGCTCTTTAAGCTGTTGCGAGGAGACTCGCCTAGCATATCTCACTACCTTCCTCCGAACGTCTGCCCTACTTCCACTGGTGGAGCACCCGGCAGAACAGCCTATGTGCCGGATACCGCACACCAGCCACGCCCGTTAACGGTAGCTCTCCTCTTAATGATCTGGGCACTTGGTGTATTAGCTAGGATAGGATTTAAAGACCTTGTTAGGTCCTAAGGGCCTGTTGCTTTGCTGAGACTAGGGATACCTATTATGAGTCCACTGATGTTAAAACATTATAACCTTTACTTTATATCCTAAGAATACCTAAAAAGCTCAATGTCCACAATTTATCTTTAAATACAGATATTCTAATTGTATTGCAAAACATAGCAGGGAAAGGCGTACAGCTACAGCCATTGTCCTTCCAGCTACCACAACCAGGACTTCTTCAACCAGAATTCTAGTTGCATCTAGTTGCACAAAGTACTCAATGATTGTTCTCACCCGTCAACAGTCCAAGCACTGTCGGCACCTGCTCCAGCAGCAGTTTACGCAGCTCATCTTTCCTGGCGACGCTCAAGTCTTCTCTAGGACACGCAAGTTCCTCTGACGTGGTTTTCAACATCACCAACCCCAATGGAGCCAGAGCTGGGGACTGGATCAGCTGCAGTTCACAACAGATTGACAGACAATAGCATTTTGAATAAATGGAACAGTTGTGCAACAGGTTAAGAGAGAAAACTACTTATTAGAGCATCTTCATATTATGAAAAGAACACATCCTAAGTGTAAAAAAAAATGGTTTAATGGTGGTTTTGGTTTAATGCAACCTCTGTGCCAACTTTTGCAACTACTGATGATCAAAACTAATGTTTGACCTTTGAATAGCAGAAACATCACAGCTTACCTGAAGGGTGTTTGTAAAGAAATCATGGTAGAACATTGGCCAGTCCTGGCGACCAATGTCCACAATGACTTTGCAGACTTTGTTACGGATGAAATAGGGCACTGATTTGTGCTGAGCAAGTAGGAGTTTGGGCAGACAGCTGCGAATCTCCATCTTGTCTTGTGAAGCAACACCGATCCACATCTTGTTCACAAGGTTCTGAAAGTAAAAGGAAACAATTAACAACTTTCCAAGCAGTGTCTGAATTAGATAACAAATTTATACAGACAAATATTTTGTAACAGTTCCCAATAATCTGTTTAAAAAGTAATTCCTTTGATGGATTCATTTATCATTGCTTTTTTTTTTTTAAACAATATAGCATGAACCAAAAAGCATTTACATCTGTCCCTAAAAATATAACATGCATCAGGATGTTGAGCCTTTTATCCCATGCAAAACGCAGTACACATTTAGCCAACATGTTTTGCAGAATTAAACAAAGGAAACACTGTATGAAGCCAATTCTCTTCGCAGTAATGACAAAACAATACTGTTCTCTGTGTACTGTCTTATTTTAAAAGCATAAAAAAGGCTAACGAAGAAAGTAGACAGTACTATGACCCGAAAATATGTATCTCACACCTACACAACTTACCTCAAATACTGTGAGACTGTACATCATCACATACTCATTCCGAGTATTGGAGAGGAAGAACAAGCAGTGCCGCCATGCTCCAGTCTGCTGTGCAAAGTTATTCAGCAGCTCTTCTACACAGAAAAGGAAGTAGACACAATCTCTGACAGAGGCACATGACAACGTAATGTTTCAGTGGCAGACAGACTGAAAGTAATGCGTCACAACACCGGAAGTTTATAAAAAAAGGCAACACAAATTTTTTTTTAAATAGAAAGCAAATTATTTTAGGTCACATTAAATGCTCTGCAGTGACAGCTAGACCTACACTGTATATTTCAATATACAGAGCATTTTACTTGGGGATCCAGGCTTTGCTAAGCTAGATATGTGTCAACTGTTAATAAGGTTAAAAGCCTTACAAATTGAAAAATATATATTCAAAGATAGGATGCCTCATGTATATCATATTTTCATGAAACGACAAAATGAGAGCCACAAGATGATCTTTTTCACTTTGAATAAATACCTTCAAGATTAAGTTAATGTCATATTAAACTGACACTGAGCAACAGGGTTGTCAAACAAGGTTTTTCACACTTAATTTCATTATTTTCCCCGTCTTTGTTATATATGAGACAAGTCCTATGTTGTTACAAAAACCAACTTGGTGGACAACACAAACCTGAAAACCTACTTGCAGGTGATGGCCTTGCGTCTGATTGTATAGTGCAATATAGGTTTTACAAGGCCAAACTTACCAATTTCTCTCTTTCGCTCATTGGTCGTGCAGCTGTGAAAGAACTCCGTCATAAGGCTCTCCAGTGCACGCAGTGATGCCTCCTCTGAAGCCTTGTGGATAATAAAAGATGAAGTTAACAATGAAGCACACATTAGGACAATCTATTTGGCAATATGCATTACTCAAACCACCACATACTGTATTTTTGTCATAGTCATCTAGCCATTAGCGTGACAAAAAACACAGTCAAGATCAATATCTGTCCATTTGACAGATAAAATTCGATGGAGTGTTTGTCATTCAGCAAACATGCAGAGCAGACACTCAACTGCAGACCAATCAGAAGCCTCTCCAAACATCTGTTCACAAACAGGAAACCCATCCTCATAGTGAAGACACAATGCACTGACTTTCAAGGATCTTGTTTCCAAATCTGAGCATTTATTATGCCAAGTTCTAATACATTGATTTGTTGATGAAGAATGTGTATATGTATGCACGGAGTGCCTTGACATGCAGTCCTGTAGAAAGAGGAGAAACCTTTTCTAGTCAGCTCTTGCAAACATATGTACCATCTTGCTCGGACACTTTGTGAGCTGGATACTCATCTTCACTTGTCTTGCCTACACATGGCTATAATTGGTCACTGCACATGTACCGCTGTTTGTGTGCAAGTTTTGGCTGAGTGTCATCAAAATGTAGTTCACACAACTTATTATAGCAGTGCTATAGTTCACAGCACTGCAATCTGACTTGCTCATATGGTTCTGCATTGAGGATTGCACGAGGATCCCAGATTTGTTTATACAATCCAAGTGAAGTTGTAATTAGAACAAATAATTTGTGTTATATCGATTGTCATGCCACGCTTTGACAGGTGAAGGAGGCCGGGCCCTGTCTGGCAAAAACGAGATGACAAATTGAGATTTTAAAGGGCAGCTCCTGAAGCAGGCGGGTCTGAATTCCTCAAATAAGCCACAACTTGCCGAGACTTCACACAACTAAAGGCAAATATTCGGTTTTGCAAGATGGGCGTCTTGTACTGTGAAATGCCTTTACGAGCAGGCACATCCCGTGAAATAACGTTACCTGGCCTCTAACAAACCGTTATACAATGAAACAGACACTGAGGGCCAAAGTGCAAACAACCCTACCGATCTGCTACATGTAAAGAATTTTAAGACCAGTATTAACACAGCTTTACATCTTCCTGTTTAAATATAATGCACCACGTTAGCTACTAGCAAACGGTACAGGAAGACAACGGGAGTAACTAGGTAAATACTAGGCGTTGAATTATACTTACCATGTTAAATGCTATCTTCAGTTTTCGTAGTCTGGGATTAATTACAGTAATAAGCCAACATTAGCCACTTAGCTAGCCAATTCTGAAGCCACCGTTAGCTGAGGTGCTGCTGGCTAACGTAGCCGCAGAGGGGGCACATCATCTGCTCTCCTGCTCAGGTCGATACCCCCCAACACACGACTAGCTAGGAAAGGTTGGCGTCGTTGACTTAGCTTACAGTAACAACGTTGGACACTGAGTTAACTTTACCTTGTTCGAATAAAACGCGATCACCTAGCATATAGCATTAACATTGAATCAGCTAACGTTATCTCGACTTGGTAGCTTAGCTGCATTGTCGTATAATTCCATTAAACGCTGAGTTAAATGCCGAAATCTCGTTTTTGTGGCACATCTAACACTGGCAATGTGCAACGTTAATTAGCTTCCTGTGTCAAGCGTTTCGAAGCTAAGTTACCCTGTGGCTAACACCGCAGCGGATGGCTAACTCGCTAGCTTTTCTGGGAGGGTGAAGGCATCATTTTCGTTAGCTATAGTTAGCTGTCAAACATGACATGCCTCTATGGCTGCTGGTCACGACACCCTGCCTCTACCGTCTGTAATTTCAAAGCGGGTGAATATGCACACCTCAGTTATCTGTCTGAAAAAACTGAATAATACTAAATATATAATACTATCCGCGCTTGCTCCTGTTATTCGCCTTTTCAATGCTTAGGGCGGCTCAAGAATATAGCTAGCTTGCTGGTTGCAGGGTTTGCTTCGCAACTTCCTCTTTTGCTGCAGAAATCAACCAACCCAGTCAGCTTCAGTCAAGTCAATCACAATAATAAAAGCACAATCTCCGGTTATTTCTTTCAAACTACTGCAAAGTTTTTGAGTATTCGGTGCAAAAAAAAAAAAAAAAAAAAAGATCTAAAGAAGTCCCTCACACGTTGTATATTTTAAGCCCTAAAAGCATCTTAAACGCTCATATTATGTGCCAATAGAAAAACACAAGACAAACGCAAAAAAATAACTAGTGTGGACGCTTGTGCTCCCTCTCAAGCAAATAAATCTGATGGAACCACGTCTGCAGCACTTTACCTCAAAACTCATTAACCTGCAGGACCTTCAAAGCAACATTACACAATGCGATTAAGTCTGCATTTAATCATTCTCCCCTCCATACTGCGTTTTCTCACATATAACGTCCAGATTCTTCGCTGTGTCCAGAAATCACTCACTTAATTTTCAAAACTAATTCATCTTTAAAGCTATTCTGAATCACGCAGTTACTGCAGCAATGATTTCTTATGAACACTGTCTGTGACTGCTTACATGAGATGTTTTAGTCCTGTAAATCAATGTTGCTTGATTTGTTTGGGCCACAGCACGTTGTGCATGAGAAAGG
Source organism: Pempheris klunzingeri (assembly GCF_042242105.1). Lineage (NCBI taxonomy): Eukaryota > Metazoa > Chordata > Actinopteri > Acropomatiformes > Pempheridae > Pempheris > Pempheris klunzingeri. Next base: position 14,055,572 of record NC_092028.1, read on the forward strand.
CGAGTTAGAGTCCATACATAGATAAGAGCAATTGCACTAATAGCAGAAACTAAAGCAATGAAAAATGAGAGAATCAAGAAATCAACAGATGTATTAGATAATTAACACACACACACACACACAAGATAAATTCATGTACATAACATGTATAAAATGTATACAGAGGCCCGTCACGTAGTCAAGGGATGTACTATACACACAGATACTTATTGTATGTACAATTTATGCACTATGGAGTTTATACAAGATAAAAAAACATATACTTAATACTACAGCAAAATGAAGACGATACAACATTTACAAGCTTGCTCCCCCTTTTGGGTAATTCCCCAAAATATAAAACATTCTAAAGGCAAAGGTGTGGTTTTCCTTTAATGGTTACAGAATCCCTTATTCAGGAAATTTTTTGGCTCAAACATGATTCAGACATTGATGATAACAAATTCAGAATCCATCCATCAAAACCGGTAAAAAGAGCATTTGTCCACTGCACTCTTAAATTTCACTGCCACAGTGAAGTGAAGAGCAGCAACAGTCAGAAAGTCAGACAGTATTCAGACAGTCTGGATAAACATTCTCAATATTCCAGTGAAGGATATTTACATGTTATAAGCAGTTTTTGATATATATCAGTGTCTCCCAATTGCAGTCCTGGGGACCCCCTGCCTTGGATGTTTTAGATGCTTCCCTGCTCCAAAACACCCGATTCAAATGAATAGGTTGTTTGAATGAATGTTGTTGCTTGAGGATGAGCTGATCATTTGAATCAGTTGGAATACTGATATACAGTATAATATGTTACAGTCTTAGAGGGCAAAAGACTAGAAACATTCATGTAGCTTCATGTGGATCCTTTCTCCTTAGTTAGTTCTTTGTCACTATCTGTGACTGTCAGTTTGTCATTTTTCTTGAGGTTATTTTGTCTTTGCGCTTGCATGCTATATGCCCAGGCTCTGTCCACACCATGTCCTTCAACCCTGCAGGGTGCCCAGTCAGGGAAGGGAAAACGACCAGCTACCACTAGGGCATCATCAGGAAGCTCCGCCTGCAACTTCTGCTGCAATAATGAAAGCTAGGGACACAAGAGCACAATAAAAAATAAAAACAGACTAAATTCACAAATATGTTCTTCCTTGAATTGTTTTGCTTGTATCTAGGAACCACAAAATATAGTAAGGTCATGATACTCAGGTACCTTTGCAACAAGAATTTCTGAAATGCCTGCAAGTGATCCACTTTGCCTTATCTCACCTGACTTTTAATGAGCTCTTACTTTATTCTGTATTTCTACATTATTTATATGCTGCATTAAGATGGTCTCTATTTCACTGTTTAAAGGCATCTATTCACTGTATTACTCACCACACTAGGAGCCAAAAACACTGTGATATTCTTGCATTCTGTCAGGTCAACCTGTGATGAGATACAAGGTGGTAAATAGAACAATAATGCTACTAACAATTCACCTGTAAATGCCATAAATGCAATGATTACATATTTAAAAAAACAACGTTTAAGTTTTCAAATGGATTCCCTGATGTCTGTGGTGATTAAATTATTTACTCCCTGACTATGTTAAGTGTAGCAAAGGCTCCTGCTGTAGAAAGGACAAACAAGCTGTGATATTGATATCTTCAGTTATGCTGACTATGCTCACACACCACCAGAAGTAATATAAAACAGAAGGGCAGCGTAGACCCTGGGGAAAAATGTATGTGCACTATTTATAAAGATGATTTAACTATTCACAGCTGTGTTTCCTAGTGATATGATGCATCACTATGATGATTTATTGGTGGCTGGTGTAATTTAGGTATAGCACCTGTTTGCAAATCAGAACAGGAGTGTTACTGATGCTGTTACACAAGCGACAAATCTTCAAACCTTCCAGAGATCTTCCCGTCGATACAATACTTTTTCATGATGGCCTGCTCTCCACGCATGAAAGCGAGCCAGGCGAACAAGCCAGGGGTTGAGCTCATAACCAACAGCGGGAGTAAAACCTTGTCGATGGGCTTCCAAGACCTTTAAGATTCAAAATGACCACAGTCAAAAGCCACTACTCAGCAGCGCAAGAAAAAGGACCACAAATATCTTGATGATACTTACAATACGACCATCACCAGATCCCAAATCCACAAGCCCTCCCTTTCGGCCTCTCAGCAATGTCATTACACTATTTACTTGAACTTTGCTGGCAGGAATGTACGGGACCTGGAAGAGATTTTTAAGGCCTTCAAATAGTTTCTCAGACTTTTTTTAGAGGTGCTATTGCTACAGGAAGAGTTGCGTCAGTAGTTAGACCATACCTGTAGTCTTAGGGGAACTTTTCGGAAGCCTGGCTGGAGGATTCCCACCCACACAGCATACACAGCAAGCCCAGTGCCGGCAGCTATCTGAGCAACACCCCATCCTCCTAGATGCTTGGACTTGAGCTCAGCAAAGACCTCATCTGGTGCATCATCATCCATTCCTGCATGAAATATGTACTGTAGAGTGTCAGTAAACCTTTGGTATCATGCTAGAATATACCATCATTTATTATTACATATATCCCTTGTTTATTTCTGCAACACTAAGTTATTTTTCCTTTACAATCCACTTTTCCTTCTGCAACCAAAACAGCCACTTTTATAAACACACGATTGGACACTATACTGGCATAGAGAATATGCAGCAGGCTGAGGGTCACATGCATACAGTTATCATTTAGTACCCAGACGTCGTCCAACTGAGAATAAGAAACAACACATTTATAAGCAAACATATTTCCCGCCTAACGTCATGCTGCCGCACACAAAAACGCGACAACAGTATCGGTATTACGGCAATACAGAAAAAATATGTCATTGACCTGCAGTTCGCGCGGAAACATTAGTCCGTAGGACCAGTCCGTCTGCGAAATATTCCGTAAACCCGAGGGCTTACCACTGTAAGTGGTTCCGGGAAAAAGAAGTAGGTGTATCGATGTGAAACGGAGAAAATAATTTCAAGATTTCTGGTGAACACCTGAAAGAGCTTAAGTAGCAACAAGTTACTTTTTAAACATTAAATTGAGAGCATGTGTTGTCACACTGGCCAGCTCAGAAAAGCATCATTGGAGCCTTTGTACAGTTATACGGACCTGAACTCACATTTTCTGGATAATTGAATTAACTTTCCTGTCCTTCTTTGCCTGTTTCAAATACTTTATTTGTAATAATTTAGAAGAAATAATAGTAAATCAGCCCCACTGGCTAAAATTGTTAATTAGCACAATACCTTTATTTGACATAGAAAAATGTTTTACATGAAATCACCACTCTACTGATATTTTAATAAAGTATAATTTTTTTCTCAAATATTTTCAGTAAGAAATATTCAGTATCAATACCATCAGTATCAAAGTAATTTGTAAAGACCAAAATCCAATTTGTACAAAGAAAAATGTATGTTTGTATCCAAATGGCCTCTGAATGCTTCTGGGAGGAACTGTCCATGTCAGTCGCTGTCTGCATCATCACTGATGATCCCTTGCAGGTTGGCCCAGTCTGTTGCTTTTCTGCTCCCTCTGTGCGTTTTGCTGTCCTGATCGCTATCGGAGCTGGAATTCAGAGTGCGCAGATATGCAGAGGACGGAGGCTCGTGCTTCTCCTGCCATGCAGAGGCTCCTCTGCGTTTAGGTCGACCTATGAGAGAGATGTCCACATGAGCGGGTCCTATTAATCAATATTTTGCATATGCAATAAAATGATAAACAATACTAGTGACTTAATTAGCTACAAAATTATAGACATGGTTGCAACAGTAGAATACACTGTACTTTGCTCACGACCCACCCAGGTAATAAACCGCACCTATTGGTACAACTTCTTTACAGTTTGTGCTGTATGTAACATGTCTGATATTGTTTTGGAAGCAGGTACGTTTCTGATTTGAGAAACCAGTTAATGACTAAAATGATTAATTTGATCCTTGTGTAATGACACAATCCTTAATCCTTAATAATTAAATAAAAGTCATTTTTACTACCATATTTTACGGTGGCTACGCATCACTTTAACAACGGAGCACAACCCACCCCATAACCTGTAACTGCCAAGCTTAGGGGATTTAAACTTGTTTACTTTTTCAGGCTTCATGACCGTATCAGTTTGTTCCTATTCAAACTCCAATGAAAATCAAAAGCAGATTAGAGATCTGCACAATAAATACGTGTAATTTTTAATAAACCTTTCACAAATTCATGTACTTTAGTAGAACAAGTTAATTTGCATCCATGAGTATTTTGCGTAGGTACAGGTTTTTGAATCATATGGATTCTAGTGACAGCACTGTATTTCAAAGCAAGAGTGTTTGAGATGAGCAACTGCACAAATCCAACCAAATGTAAGTTTTTCCTTGAGGGGAACTAAAGGCAAAATTGTGCATTTTCCTTAGGTTTAATTATTACAAGTAACTCTGCTTGGCTGCTTAAAATACTTCATGACTCTTTTCCTCCAGAAAATTGGAAAAGCAAATACAGTAGTAATAGACGGAAACACCCAAGAGCCAAACAGCTACCTTGTGTGGCAATAATGTTGCTGACATCAAGCTCAGCTATCTCCTGAGCTTCTTCTCTCTTCATTCTGGCTTTTTTGCATTTTTCTTTTGTTGGTTTACCTGTGTGAAAACACATACAAACATGACGAGTTAAATTGTAAAAAAAAATGACAACTGAACAAATGACACATGTCACAATGTTTACAATTTAACATTCATCACTATCATACGTCAAAACGGGTCAAGAGACATCAGGATTCGCTCTCTGGAGGCCACAAATATCCTCATTACTCTTTTAACAGAAAATACATTGTCAGGATACCTTATAATGGGAAAATGTAAGTGTATTTAGGTCTCCAGGCATTTGCACCTAAATGTGCACTTGAATGTGTAGTCTGTTAAAACTTGAATGCATTCCCACTGACCATGGACACCAAGATCTTCAAGATCCTGCTTCAGAACAGTCACCTGCGAGCGAACAGAGCGACAACCATCGAGGAGCTTCTTGTAATTCCGCCTCACGCCACAGAGAGTGATGTAGCGCTTGAGCCTCACAACTGCTTTGTTGTCATGCTGTAGGACACACAGGTTGTGAAAAGAAGATGCAACGTTTATTCTGCATCTCTACAATTACCCTAGAACCCCTTACTTTCTGGTCATTTTCAAAACTTCATGTTTGCTTTTCCAGCATTCATCTCGCAGGCCACCTCTTGACTCCACTCAAAGCACTGAGGGCAAACACAGGAATGTTGATGTACTTTTACTCAATATGAAGAGTAAGGATAAAGGGTTGGGCATTAACAGACTAAATATTTTGGCTACTTCTTTCTAATTTGTGAAGGATTATAAATTGAACCACTCAATTTTGCCTTTTTGAGTAGTTCCCTAAGCACTGCAGCGGATAATACCATGCATTTTGGTGGGCAGCACAAAGCACAATGGTGCATAAACTGGTTTTATGTGACCATATCTAAATGTAATCAATTTAACTTAAGTTCAAAGTAAAAACTGATCACAATTCAAACTACAACAACCATTATAACACCATCATTATCATACATCACATCAAAACACAATTAACTGAAAGCCACTAAAGCAAATAGCAAAACAAGATCAAGTTTCTTTTTTCTTTTAATAACATCATTCATGGGCTCACCTTTATACCTTTGGGGTGCTCCTTTTTTTTCACGTTTTTCTTCTTTTCACCATCTTGTTTGTCCTGTTTTGCTTGTCCTTTCCCGCCGTCCTGCTCATCCTCCAGACTGGGGAGTGAGGACGAATCTGTGTCGCTCTTTTTGATCTCCACCAAGGTTTTTTCTTCTACATAACACAACAGAAAGTTATATCGAGCCATACAAAAGAATTGTGAAGTGAATACACATTTATATATTATGGTATATGTAAGTACCAAGTTTGCACAGTCACCTTTTTCATTGTCGTCTGAGGACTCATTACTGTTGATCTTGTCACTCTTTTCTGTCTTGCTATCCAAAGCTGATTCCTTCTCCTCATCACTCTGTGATTCTTTCTTTCCCTGATTTTTACTGCTGATTCCCATCTCTCCAGTCTTTGTAGTGTCTGCTTTCTTTTTCATCTTTTCTTTTGGACTGTCAACACAGTTTGTCTCATTCCCTTTAATTTCCTCGTCTGTAGAGTCTTCACTGTTCATCTGCTGTTTACCATTTCCATTTGTCTTTTGCTGTGATTTTTTCAACTCTTGCTTTTCATCCTCAGACTCAGATTTTTTTTGCATCTCCTCTTCACTCTCCTCACTTCCCGTTTTGCAGTCCTCTTTTTCATCCGATTCTGTCATGAACCACACAAAAAGGACAATATTTCATGGTTTACAAGAGAGCAACACACCTCACTGGAAAGAACACAGACGAGGTGAAGTTAATGAGGTTAAGGTGTTGAGGTTAAGCTTAGGGTGTTGAGTGACTGATATTATCTGAAACCACAAGTGCCTTCACTGAGTGGTATCCCAACCAAAAAAGTAAGTAAGTGCAACAGCTGACCTTCCTGGACTTTGGCTATGGATAAATGACCACTAGTATCATTTTCTGTGAAATTATCCACATACATAGTACCCATAGTACCACAAAAAGTGTTTTCAAATGCTACTTTTAAAGTACAGGCTGTGGCTCAAAGGTAGAGCGGGTCGTCCAGATCATTGGTGTTTCAATCCCCAGCTCCTCCAGTCCACATGGCGTCCAAGTGTGTGCATGTGTGTGAATGATTTGTTTCCTGTATCCTCTATGAATGGCGTGTGAATACTTCAATGTGAATGTAGTGTTAATGTGCTTTCAGTGCTTGTAAAGATGAAAAAGGTGCAAGTACACTCCATTTACCATAATCACCACAATGACATGAAAATGCTTACAAGGTGGAATAACTTCCCATGCAATAGACATAATTATGCCTCTGAATCTCCACCTCCACCTTCTCCATCGCCTCATCTGTGGCTAGGTAGCTGCTTTATTCAGTGGAGAGTCAGCGACATTCTTGGACTGCTGAATGCACATCCTACTTAGAGCTGCAAAAGTTCATCTAATTGGCAAATATTTTGAAGGTCAGTGAGATGTTTTTGTAATTTTTAAGCACAAATGCCGAAACAAGTGCTTCAGCTTCTCAAATATTATGAGGTCATGTCTTAATTTCTGTATTTTATAATCATTGTAAACTGAATATCTCCTTCCAGTTTGGGTTCGGGGGGTAGACACCCTCTCTACATTTAAGAGTAGACTAAAAACCTTCCTTTTTGACAAGGCATATAGTTTAGGGCTGGACCAGGCCTTAGACCAGCCCCTAGTTATGCTGCTATAGGCTCAGACTGGGAATTCTTGAATCCTTAATTTTGAATTCATGAATCGTTGGGTCTCTCTCTAATTAAAGAATCTGGTCTAGACCTGCTCTTCATGTAAAGCGTCTTGAGATAACGCTGTTGTGAATTGGTGCTATATAAATAAAGATTGATTGATTGATTGATTGATTGAATATCTGTGGCAAAAGAAGGCCCATGATGACATCATCAGGGACTGATGGACATTTTTTCAGACCAAACAATTAATTAAGAAAATTATCTGCAACTAATCAGAAATGGAGAAAGTCATTACCTGCAGCTCTAGTCCTACTGTTATTGATGTCCAGGACTTTTTACACGGAGTAACAGACCATGCTACAGACACAGGCATCAAAATATATCCAAACAGTTACACACCTGAGGAGGAGCTTGACTGTGATTTCAAACGCGATCTCTTTGCCCTGGAATCATCTTCATCTTCTCCGTCACTTATCTCGTCATTTTCTTTTCCTCTCTTCCTTTTGTTTTGGACCTTCTTGGTCTCCAACTCACTTCCATTTTCCTCATTGTCCTATCAGGGAAAAAATACACAAGTAAAAAATGCTAATGATGACGATAACAACAGGACTGAATATGATCTCCCCACAAAAATCTGAAACATATATAACATAACATAAAGCTTAGGAAACATATTAGCTGTATAGAAAGAACTCTGATACCTGCATTTTTCACCAGTTCCTCTTCAACCACCTGTTTCATGAAATTTCTGGCCTCTGGACTTAATGAGTTACATTTCACATGTGCCAGATATTGTTTTTTCAAAATTCCTAAGGTCAGTGTGCTGGAATAAGACAGTAGAAAGATTATATCACGTCAGTATCAGTAATCAAATTAACAGACAGACTTAATGTGGTAACCTTAAACAGATAGAGGTACATGATCTTTAAAGTAATTGAAGATTTGGTGTTAAACGTGCAGCTGGTTTCAGTAGTTAAATGACCACTAAAAAGCAGTGTTTAAAGAGGCATGTGCTTGTTGTTAACTGCCATAGTGTTTTGCCTTAGCTCTTAGTCTTAGTCTAAGTCTTAGCACACACACACACACACACACACACACACATTCAAAGCGTCTCTCAGACAAACTCTTGAACTGCACCTCAGGTCTGGCTCATCTCGGACTTGACCACACACAAAGCTTCGGCTACTTTTTGCCTCTTTCTTTGACACCACCATCATTTCAGATTGACTGTGGCAGCTTTTATTTCCTTTTTGGCGGCGGCGGCAGCGTGACTACGACGCATCCGGAAGTGACGTCAACACGCACAACTCCTTTCACAACTCGAAATTTCTCAACGCAATTTTTTATTTTACCGCGATATTATGGGCAGCTATTAGTTGTAACATGCAACGCAACAGTATAAATACTAGTATAGTAAAGGTATAGATCTAAGACCTGATCTAAGACCCGAACATTGCATTCATTATAGCCTACATGTCATGATTTTAATGTGAAAATGTGAAAATACACCACTTCACACGTAGTCAATTATTAAACTGGAAACTGAAATGGAAAATTGTTTTGATTCAGAGTCTTCTGATTTGAGATTGTTTTTGTGCCATGTAATAGAGTACAGTAATGTTGATTATCATCATGCATAGGCGCCTGAGCAATGGAGCAGGCAGAGCAGCTGCACACCCACTTTTAAACTTGGGGGAGCAAACTTGTGTTTTTGCAACTCCAAGTTTTGATCAGACAACTTTGGACAACAAGTTTGGATCAAAATGAGTTACTCCTGGCTGCTTCGTATGCAGTATGTGGTATCTGGTTATGTCTGGTACTGTAGGGTATGCTATGATATCGTATGGCATGCACAGTAATCTATGGTATCTATTGTAATCTATGGTTTTCTATGGTATTCTATGGTAATATATGGTATTTTATGGTAACATGTGTGTGCGTTGAGTCAGTTTCTCTGTTATACTTGATGGAAAAAGGAAAAAGAAGAAACCAAGAAGCTACGGTTGGATTTCATAAGTAATTTATTTAGAACATTCCCATGAACACTGTTGGACGGATGTTACGTTAGTGCATATTTTAAGGTATTTCAAGGTGGGTTTTTAAAAGGGTCTGAGATACATATTGCTCTCATTCACTGTTTTCTTTTTCAGTATTCAGAGTGATTAGGTTTACAAATACACAGATGAATATTAGAAAGACAATACTTATCCACTCCCTGAGGGAAATAAAAATTCAACCCAGAATGAATTGCCTTTATCATCACTGTGTGGCCAATTACTTTGAGCAAATTTCAGTGGTTTGGTACAAGACATAAAGTAAAAGATCATGGCTCAGAATAAAATACAATATCAAAGAAATGGTCACGGTTTCTCTTGAAACGTTAAACTAAAATGTAAGTTCACTATTTAGTCATTTACAGGAGTAAATTCAAAATCTGATGTGTGCTATAGAGTGCAATCCTATCATTCCAAAAATTAAAACTTGCTTGAGCACTAGTTAACATGAAGATTGCATACAACACATTAAATACCAAACAATAAATTAGGTTCATAAATTAATTAATAAAAAACATCTTGAAGCAAAAACATCTTGAAGCAACAGCAGTAATAATTTAAATAAAGAAAATTGAGCTGCTCAACAATCTCATTCATAAACAACCTCACTAAAATGGCTAATCAGTCTTATTCCAGTGTTAACACATCTGAACTAAACTTGACCATCATCTGTTCATCAATGTCAGGCAACATTATCTGTCCAACTTATGAAAAGGCAACAGATGTTTCACAACCTGACTAAACAGACGGACACAGTGCTTCCTACAGGTCCAACACAGAGGAGGGTGCCAGTGCATATCATTAACACCCACATTAACAGCGGGCTGTCTGCTCTAGGAATAAACTCCACCTATGGGATAGAAGTTCAGTCATGTGCAGGAGATTCCTTAACATTTGCAAAGTAATATTTATGCCAGTTTCACGTCCCAGATAATTTTACATGTTTCCTATTCAAATAATATACACAACTTGTTTTCTTGTAAACAGAAGCATTTTCCGATCTTCAGACGACTCTTACTTCAGTTACAAATCCGCCATCAACCCCTTAAATTCTGCAGTACCGTCTCAAAACATTTCATGGAATAACTGCCGAGCTATTGCTATGATCATTTTTCATCCTGCTACCCTCCCAACAGAAAATTAATGTACATGAAGTCACTCTCCCATGTCTGATGTTTCACATTATTAGTCCTTATATACAGTTTGCTGACCATGCCCTCTTTCATCGTGCATTATATGCCTCCTGACGTGGATCCGCCTCACTCGCCTGTCACCTCCCACAGCGCCCTCTTCCTCCGATGCCAGCGATGAACCTGAGCCTCTTGAATCTAAAAGGTGCAAGCCTCCTGGACCCGATCCTCTGCCGTTCTCGTAAATGAGGATATTAAGGGTTTCTTCAAAGATTCGAGCCTCAGGAAACTCAACCTAAAAAAAAAAAAAAAAGAAGTGAAGGTGAAAGGCTCCCTATTTGTAGAATTTATTTGAAATGTGCCGTGTTAAGTCCAGCAGCATTTTCCCCATAGCTTGAGTAGACAGCAGCAGAAGATGCACAGTGGTGATGACTGTGGAAACAAATGGAAACTAACAAGTAGAATTTCCCTACTATGAATAAATGTCATCAGCAACTTTAAGGAACAGTTCCACATTTTGGCAAATGCACTTATTCACTTTCTGGCAGAAATCTGGATGAAAAAAAACAATATTACTTTCATATTTGTCTTTTAAATATAAGAGGTTAGCTTAGCTTAGCATGAAGAGTGCTCTGTCACAGATGTGTGTTAAAAGGTGTTTTTTAGAGTTGCTGGTGGGCTGGTTTTTATTAACTCTGGACAGAGCTCAGCGTGCTGTTTCCATTCATTTCCCATCAGAAAGTGAATAACTGTTTCTCAACATGTTAAACTATTGCTTTATGGATTTTAGTGTACACATTGTGTCGTGCTTACTTTGGTCTGCTTTTTCTCTGTGGCATAGACAATGGAAGTGCAGCATACTTCAGCAATCTTACGGCCTTCACCATAGAAAGACCAGCAGCAGATCTCATCCCCGAGCACGTCTTTGACAAACAGGACGCGGCCATTGAATCGCAGCACAAGTTTGTCAAACAGTTCGATGTTCTTCAGCAGGTTGTCGTCAGAGTTGCTGGTCACAGGGAAAGACGAAGAGTAAGCAAGGCTGAGAAGATTACTCAGCACATTCCACGCAAAATCAAACAGGCGACGGTCAAGAGATCATGTGAAACACTGATCATTTGTTGTGGTAATTTTCTTTTCATACTCTGTTGGACATATGCACAATTGGCCTTACTCTTTACCTGGTGTAAGAATATTTGTTGTTTCCTCTGTTGTTCTGCAATTTTACTACCGGCTGTAGAGAAAAGACACACAAATAAATCTGGGTATTTCTGTAGTTTATAATTCAAATCCACGTAAAAGAGTTGCATGTTACTCACTTAAATCAATTCTTTCACGCCTAACATTTTAAAAGTAATGATAAAACATTTCCTTGAGAACTATACGGGACAAGTAGCCGTTTCACAGCTGCTGATCTAACACACACTTTTGCCAGTGGTCTATTTGATTGAGGTAAAGTGAAATATTAAATAAAGTTTTACCTTTCTACAAGTAGCAATCATCTTCTGTTCTTCTTTGGCTGAGGTGATCATGGGGATGCGACACACACTTTCAAAAACATCCTTTTGTTTCTGAAGGTAAACACAAAAACATTGTTCTATAGTTGTTTCCATTATGCAGATGCTGATAAACCAGCCAGGAAGATTGTGATGGTGATTATTTCAAACAAATAACAAAATTTGACGAGTGCATTCGCTATTATATGGAGGAAATTATGGAATACTTCACTTATTATACTAATATTACAGTGTATAAGCATTTGTATGTTTTACATCTGAATTTGTGTATGTTAGAGGCCCCCTGTACATAAACAAAACCACTTAAAATTTCTTAAAAAAAAGAAAAGAAAGAAGTATTATCTATTTGCCTGCATGGCACTAAGGCAGTGCTGGACTAGTCCCTGGACCCGATAGTACTGGGCCTCCTTGAGAATCTCATCCAGTTCTTTGTGGTCGTCTGGAAGAGGCACTGAGCCGTCTCGCAGGAAGTTCAAAACCAGTCCGAAATGTCGGCCAGATCTGTCCAAAACAACCCAACCTGGAACAGCAGGGATAAATTATTTTGAGTCATTTATATCCAGTAATCTTTTTGTGGTAGGCCCACGGTGTCACAGCTAACAAACTTTGAGCACCCAGTCATTTAATGTGGAAACAGATTATTTGAAGAGGCAGCATATTAAGTTAAGAATAGTCTCAGAACTCACACTTATCTTAAGCTCTGACACTTGAGACACACTGCTGTGTGTGAGAGGCAAACATCTCTCCTAGCAGTCTCATTACAGTATTTTTGATCTCTTCCAGCACAAAACTGGACGGCAGTGTGAGACTTACTGTCCAAGTTCACAAAAGTTGTAGGATTACACTCGATTGAGTAAATAACATTTTACATCTTAATGGAACGCGCTTTACGATGAAAGAAGAAGAGTTATGTGTCATTTAGTGCTTTAGAATTTATATCAATTCAAAACAGGGCTCCTGAAATAGGTATGTTATTAAGATGGCACAAGAAATGTTACTCCAGACTTGACCCTGATATCAACGGCCCAGCCATCCCATTAATCAGTGTGCTCAACAGACAGACACATCCACTCACCTTCTGAGTCGATGGTAACCTCTGTTCCTCCATTGCATATGTTTCGTAACAGACTGTCTTCCTTGCTTAATGTCTGGACGGTCGTATAATGCAGCGAGCCACCCACATTTAATTTGACATACTTGCTCCCCAGCAGGCCGCGATTCCTGAGCTCGTCTGTGTTGTGGAAGGCAGGCTGGGAAACGACAGACTGGGCAGAGTCAGCAGCATCACTGCCAACTGAAGCCTCAGCAGACATGGGGCTGAGGAGTCACTTCCTGTCTGTGATACAGAGGAACATGATACAGGTGAAGTCTGGGAAATTCCTGCACACGTGCACTATGTCGTCACCCTTTATGGGCTGCCAAACACACCCCGTTCTAGCTTGTGTAAGGGCAACATAATAATGAAGCAGCTGTTATTACGGGCACCAAACTCTAAAAACTGTACTGAGAACAATGAACATGGAGAGATCGCAACATCTCCTTTGCTGTTATGTAAGATGATGGTTCTGCTCATCCTAAATAAAGATGGACAGGGAATGAAGCCCAGAGGGATTGATTTTGTTCAGCTTTCAACGTCAGGGAATTTAAGCAACTCTTGTTGTGGTCCTCACAGATACATCTGGATCATTTATCTTACTAGAGGGAGGCTTAACAAAAACAGATTCTTCCATCACAGCCCTCCTCTGCCTTGTGCTCCTTTGTTCTCAACTAACTGGGCAAAATGCAAACGCGTGAAAATACCATAAATGGATTAAATCTTCTCCGTTTGTGAAAAGTTACAGTTTACCGCCAAGACTTTTCTACACTTGATCTCAGTGGGATGCAGGAAGTGTTGTTCCAGAGCAGCTTTTACTCCTTAATGCATGAAATCATCCTACATTAGCAGTGGATGCTGCTAATACAGGAAGTAGACTGTCCTGACTGACTGAGGCTCCTCTTGTCCCACGGCAGCGTTACGGTGTTAAAACTAGCATCAAAGTTATAGTTAGGTGTTAAGATACATGACGTTAGCAACAACTAAGCGGATTATAACCACAAACACCGCTGGTTCATTAATGATGGTAGATGCTAACGGTACTCTGATGCTAATAAAGTAAACACGCACTACATTAGCTTATCATAAATTGTACTTACCACACTGAACATCAAATGTAGCTGCAAAAAGGAACTTTGCTAAATTAATCCAAGCCAGCAGACGTTAAATGTGTACACGCTGATCAATCGGTAATCAGCTAGCCGGCTAGTATGAGTAGCCCAAAGCACACAAATGAACTCACAACTACTGACAGCTCATTTTAATCGCAGCCAGCCCTGCTAAGCTAAATCAGAGTGGCTAACAACAGCTAGTTTGTTTTGCTACGCTTTCAGCTAGCAGGGCTCCTTTGTTTTGTGTCACTTCTTGGGTGAAAAATCAAAAACTAACCACCACAAAATGCAAATCGTTACCTTAAAACGACAACTTAAGTTATTGAAGATAAAGATTATTAATCGATACCAAATAGGAGAAGCTAAGTAGGTCAGACGGAAACGAAACTAGCACATCAGCTTCCGCTGTTTTCTTCTTCTACTGTCAAATTTGTGTAAAACAGCAACTGTACAGTAAAATGCTGCCACCCGCTGGCATGAAATGTTACTAACACTCTCAGGTTACCCCAATAGTTTGTATTTCTAACATGGATCATACAGTTTCACCTGATTATGAGAGACCACGAAACGAACACAGCTGTAATATAGTTGTAAAATATTCAGTTACATTTTAGTGGAAAGAATATCAGAAGCAGCGCTTTCTCGTTTGGTTGCTTTATTTTGAAAGTCTTAAGCGGAAGTGTGATTATGATTTTTTGTCTACCTTTACACGAGGTGGACTTGATAGTTCACTCCTGTATTTAGAAAAAGAATATACTGTATTTTAAGGAATGTATGAATTTAGATGAACTCTCCTCCACTGGTCGCATGGCTACAAATAAAGCACAGCAATATTACTACAGTTGTTTTGAATAACAACTCATATTACAATGATTGTTGCAAAAACACGGACCCATTACGAAGTTTTCTGATGTGCATTTAGAATCACCAGCTATTGCCGCCATCTAGTGGTTAAAGTGAAGAACTGTATGTTTTAATTCAGCAAGTTACTGTCAATGTAGCCGTAAAAGCATGCTAAGACTTCCGGTAAATACTTTAAAAATAAAATGGCTAAAAGAAAGTGACCACAAACAAACGTACGACAAAACATATCGACAAAATATTATACTATACTATACTATACTATACTATACTATACTATACTATACTTTATTTTACTATACTGTACTGTACTATACTATTCTATACTGTACTGTACTGTACTATACTATTCTATACTATACTATACTATACTTTATTTTACTATACTGTACTGTACTGTACTATACTTTATTTTACTATACTGTACTGTACTGTACTGTACTAGTCTATACTATACTATACTATACTATACTATACTATACTTTATTTTACTGTACTATACTATTGTATACTAGGGGTTTTCAATGTCTTGCAGGTACTAATGTTTGCTAATGGCTCACCCTTCTGGTGAACACAATGATACACAAACATGACCATCACTACTCAGAGGTAAAGTCATTTTCAAATTGGATTACTGAGTGAGTGGGACACCTTAAATATTGGTAAGCAGCCCCCACGCTGAATTTTGTATTTCTCATTGCCCGCCCTAAAACATTACATTTACTGTTCCATTGTGATATTCTTTCTATTATATGAATTATACATGTATTAACACAGTGTACGAATTCTCTACCACAAATGTCGGTATAGCCCAGTTATTTGGAAAAATAAAAGCTCATTTGTACAAGATTTACACCATTCAACAGAGACTTTATTTCCAGTTCAGCAAATAATTTACTGCCTTCAAAAGAGTGTATTCATATATGAAGCAAAGAAATGCTACTGATGATAAGAGAAGAATTAAGTCTACAAAGCAACAGTCTCCAAGATCCTTCGTTTGGCACAGTGAATGAGACTACATCCACTGTTAAAACAATCAGTTGTAAATAAATACATAATGCATCACAGCAAGCAGCCAAGTTTGTAATTTTTCATCAACATAGTGCATACAACATCAAATTTGATAACAATGATAACTGTCAATAACTATAATGATGATGGCAAGATTGAGCAGAAGCAATATAATTTACAATCAGTGCATGCTCTAAGCATAATGACATTCATGTCCTCACCTTTTCTTAGATGTCATGTGACACTGGGTGACGGTGCACTCCAGAAACAGCGAAGAATAAAATAAACACTGCCTTTGTAAACAGTATTGCAACAACAGATGAAACACTTAGGGACATTAAATTATTTAACAGTATATTTTGGCACTGAATTTTCATTACATATATAATGAAAATATATAACCTCCCGCCACCTTGTATAAGTGTATATGTGAGGCTTATATATATATATATATGATTTAGTATATATATCAACCTCAATCAATATTAAGTCAGATATTTACATTCAATTTGTGTGTGTGTGTTACAGAGAGAGAGAGAGAGACAAAGTGAGGAAGAGAGAAAATGACTGCTGATCTCTAACTTTTTGTCATGATTGAAATTAAGATTTTCTTCCCCTTTACTGTATCATTTAGAAAACTGCAACATCAGCCACGCTAAAAAAAAAAAAAAAGAAAAATCAATATGTACTGTGTGCTCGTGACCCTAACTTTTAATAGTTAAAAACAAAGTATTGCCAAGTTCTCTGATGTTTTGGCCTCATATTAATTCAGCTTAATAAATGAATCCTTTTCTTGTCACCCTTTCCCCCTCTCCTGCTCCTATGCCTCCCACACTTGTTTTTTTCTCTGTTGTTCATTTCTTACCCTTCATAAGGCACCAGTCCTGATCATACAGACAGTTGGACCGTGAAGTAGGACCCACATTTGGCAGACCACCATTTCAGTGCAACAAATTAAAATAAAGCACTTCCACAATCGATAAACCAGAGATACAGTGATGGTAAATAGAAAGTTAAAATGAATGATAATAGGGGAATGAGGCCTCATAATACCAAGGAATTTGTTTTCCAAAAGAATCTAATCTTTCATGACATTTTTCCCCATTTTCTCCTTTAAATGGATACTTCATACTCCCGTGTATCCTGTTGTCAAAGGAAAAAATCAATCAGTAAAAAAACATTTAAAGGATAACTGTATTTCTAGGGTAATATTTTTTTTTAAAACATATTTTAGGTCCGAGAAGAGGCAGCGAACAGGCTGTAATGTAATCCTTTGGGGCAACTGCATCAAAATACATCTGCTGGAAGTGCTTGTTTTGCCTCTGACAGACTCAGGTTGTCTGACAACATTATGGATCATTGTTGTACCATTCTATTCAAACCCACCAGACTCTGTTGGCAAAAGTGTCGATTTTACCTCACAGAGAACGGGAGTGGCTGCTTTAGTGGTGCTTCGATTGGTCTGTTTGTTTGTGTTGCAGTGTGGTACACAAATATTGTACTGGATCCGAACTAACCTTTTACAACACCAAAATTACACAATAACACAAACAAATTAACTGATAAAGACAGCAGTAGACTAGCTATTCCAGTGTAAAATTACTACTTTTGTCAATGGAGTCTGGTGGCTTTGAACTGAGTGGTATAAAGCTAATTTCTGGTCAAATAAAAAGGATCTTTCAGGTCTATATGTGTAGGGATCCTTTCCATTAAGTTGTCAGACAGTTAGAATAACAATCTGCGCATGTTAGTGGCAAAAACAAGCACTTTAGTGGACGTACTTTGATCTGATGCAATTGCCCCGAAGGATTGTAGCTCATTCACTGCCCGTTTGCAGCTGCTGGCAAAGACAATATACTGGACCAGTTCCATAAGTTTTTGAACCTAGCAATCATTTCAGACCCAAAATATAAAAAAACAGGCTCCACATTTAAAAAAAAAATTATCCTTACAGACTTTGAAGGAAAAGATGAAGGACTGTGAACTTAGTTTATATAAAAATGAAATACATACAAAATATTCTAAAGTATAAGCCTTATACTTACTCCTGCCTCATAAAGCGGGTTGTTGAAATCGGACT
Organism: Pempheris klunzingeri; assembly: GCF_042242105.1. Taxonomy (NCBI): domain Eukaryota; kingdom Metazoa; phylum Chordata; class Actinopteri; order Acropomatiformes; family Pempheridae; genus Pempheris; species Pempheris klunzingeri. The sequence goes on from NC_092028.1 coordinate 14,073,769, forward strand.
CGACTGTAATGGGACTGTAGGAGTGTGTGTGAGAAAGAGACTTCCAGAAGAGCGGCTTCCACTCTAGTCTGCATATGCTGTGAATGAGAAAATGACATATAACCACATGAATAATAAAACTGAATATCATGAATAAAAACTGAGGTGAAGAAAACTAAAAGCAGTGGTACAACCGCAGAGATAGATGAGTGTTAATGTTTGTACAGAGCGACCGAGGACTAAATGCTACTCAGGGGTACTTACTTTGTATAGTACATGTAAATCCCTCCAATCAGGAGGATGACCAGAATGATTGGCAGAATTATTGCCAAAGCAATATTCTCACTCAGGATCTGATGGGACGGCTCGAATGACTGGGACACTGTGAAATTGTCAAAAAGTCATCACAAAAAGAAGCTTTATCATTAACTGTGCTGTTCACAGCATACTCTTGATTTGGTTATTAAAAATAGACATTACATTAAAAATAGACTGTGAAATTGGAGAAGCTCTATGTTTTCAGTACACAAACAGACAACCACAATAGATTTTATTCGCTAAATCTAAATTCATTTAAAGCCTGCGGTAATTACGCCATATATTTCGTGAAGTACATTGAAATATTGTTTGTAAAAGTGGTCGTATCCCCCAAGTGTTCCAGTGTGTACAAAAAACATGCTTACTTTTGTGGCACCATCTATCACAGTGTCGTTCCTAATACCATCACTAGATGATGCCCAAGTAACGATTTCAAATCCTACATGTGGTGACTGTAAATATTAAATCTTCAGGATCTATTTGACTTTATACACATCACAAATAGGAGAATAGACAAGAGATCACCTTCTAATTTGTGATCATCCAAAAGCCCTTCATATGCCACTGCAGGAAATGAAGACAAGAGACAGAGAAATTAAATGCACCTTTGGGATCTCATTAGCATATTTTTTGCTGATCTATATTCTTGTTGGCAGCTAATCTTTAAAATGGTTAGAAGGTCCAGAGCAGAATATAAGAAAGTGGAGATAATCATGTCCTTTACCTTTGCAAAAGGGCGGCGGGCTGTTCCATTGAGAGGGATGACCGGGAACACAGTTGATAATGACCTCCCCAATAAGTTCATAGCCCTCATAACAGAAGAAGCGCAGAGTTTCTCCTGCCTGGTAGCTGTGCTTGTACAAGGTTTGGTAACCATTGTCAGGGACACCAGGGTTTGGGCATGGGTCATATTTTACTGTTCAGAGCACACAAAAACACACAGAGAACAGTCATGCATTTGGAGTTGGTTTCTAAACTTATACTTCATAAACAGACAGACAGGAAAGGGACTTACAGACACACTTTGGGCTGTGGTCACTCCATTTGGGGTTGCCAGTGTCTCGTCCGTGGCAGGAGATTTGGCTGGGTCCTTCCAGCTGATAACCCTGGTTACAAGAGAAACGAACGACTGTTCCAACTGCAAAACCTGCTTCAGGGCGCACTGAGCGCGCTCCATTTACCACCTCTCCTGGATCAGGACACTGCTGGACTGTAGGGGACAAAGTGGGACACATATAACAGTATTTAACTTGATCCTGGCATTAAGTGCTTTTATCAAAAAGTAAGTAATTCAACATTCTTTGTTTCTGGTGGGGAGTTTAATGAGACGGTTAATACCTCCTTCATGTCTATACAATAATTATGAGGCTACAGCCAGCAGGCAGTGACCTTAACTTTTTTTAAAAGAAGTTTCTGTGGGTAGTTTAAGCTTATATTAGATACCTTTGGACAGAGTTGCTCTAGCTGTTTACCACTGTTTCCATTCAAATGTAAACAATTTCAAGTATTAAACTATTCCTTAAAAGACAGCTTAGAATAAAGGACGGAGGAGCGTCATGGATGATAAATGTGTCAATTGTTTTTGATAAAAGTTAAAACCTGAATGTATTCTGTCATTGAACATATAAGCGAAACCCTTATACCTATTCTTTTTATCGAACATTTACATACAATGGTCACATTTGTTAGCGTTTATACTTCCAGATTCCAGACCTCAACAAGCTTTTCTGTGTGGAGCTGAGATCTGTGAAGTATGTCCCGTTGCCTGCCTCACCTTTAACACATGTGGGTGGACTGCTGCTCCAGGAGAGGTCCCACTGGCAGGTGATGATGTCAGAGCCACTGATGTCATATCCCGGCTGGCACTGATAGGTCAGCACACTGCCTCTCACAGGGGAGATGTGGGACGAGCTGGACCAGCCGAACTCGATTTGAGGCAGGGTGGGGCAGGTGTCATTTGGCTCAACCTCTGCAAGACACACAAAGAGAGCAAATTAAAATAGGTTGGTCAAGATCTCTTCTTCGGTAGTGGAAGACCCCACTTGTCCTGTTCAAATGATGGCTTGGTGCATATCTAATGATATTTTCTCACTCTGAGCCATAAAACAGGGAAGGAATGCACGTACCACGATAATGAATGAGGAATCCTTGACTGAGGGTGAAACTGGAATCATCTGGATCGCTCTGAAACTGGATGGTGACCTCTGACCCTCCAGACACAACCTGGAAACGCTCTTTGGAGCCCAGGTATTGCCCGATCACATGGGACATGAGGTCGCGTCCGTCAAAAACGGTCAGCACGTCAGTGTGGCGGATGTTTAAACTTTAAGAAGGAAACAAGAGAATAGAAAAGAAGAAATGAGAGATTCTGTTTTGTAAGACGAGCAGTCCACCCACCTGACGTGTCGTATTAGTCAGTACACGGCACAGAGCGGAAAAGCAGGAGAGGCAGAAGATTATGTAAAGCTGCTACATGATATTGTCTTCCTTTCTTTATAATTAGCTATTTTACTTTTTAATGAGGTATAATTTACATATGTACAAAGGATGTTAACTATAGTCTTTGCACAATCAGCAGATCATTTATCACAATGTAAACTTGCTGTTAGATGTTAGAGGAGAATAAAATTGAATAATATGATCTAAAATTGTGTAGATGTGGCACAGCAATGAGCTGATTTTGACACGAGGATGTTGGTTAGATTGTGTACCAGATTGTGTGTTAAAGGTTTTTGAAATTCATTTGACATTCATTTTGGCGCTGACCCTATTTCTCTAGGGGGAAAAATACATTGTAAGCACATTTACTGAGTAACATTTCTGTGTCATCAAAAGCTTTTCTACCATCTCCTGCCAAAGCTTTTCTTGACATCGAATATATTGTATGGCTTGTTATTGTTTGGCAGTATAAGGGGATTATCCTACACATTCAACAACAACAACAACAACAAAATATTTAGGATGTTTTTCAGACTGTGGGTGGCATAAAAAAATCATACAAAATATTGCATGAATTGGTAGTATTGAAACATGTCCTTCTACTAATAAAATCAGATTACTTATCTAGATGTAGCTGTGCAGTGGTTTAATTTTGTGTGTGAAATATGTAGTTGTCTGTCATTATACAAGTACATGTATGTAATAACTTTCCTCCAAGCCACAGAATTTGAACTCCACAAATGTGAAAACTGGAAGCAACATATGTGTAGTAAAGGGAGTGTAATACTATATTTGCAGGGGTTTTTTTTGTGCTAATTTCTTTGTGACATAAGCAAGTCAACATTCAGTTTATTGATTAAAAAACACACACACAAAAACATGGTTGGTTGCCTTTTAATTGCCAACAACTTAAATCAGATGTACTCACATGTGGACATCCAGTTCAATGCGTTTCTCCTCATTACCATGGATCTGCCATACACAGTCTAGGCCTTTGGAGTAGCTCTGGGGCCAATCAGGAGACAGGATGGTACCCGAGGGCTCGGTCAACTCCCCTCCACACAGAGCTTTACAGAGCAGACGAGAGGAGAGAAACTGTGGTGAGGACGTGGACTGGGAGACAGAGAGAATGATGAAAGGGGTGATGAAATAACAACAGAAGCTGGAAAAAGAAAAGCAACTGGAGAAAAATGAATTATTAATAGCGGGAGAGAGGGCTTTTAAAGAAGGCAGATGTCATAATCAACGACTTGCTTAAAACTTTCATTTGTCATACAGCTGTGGTGTTTCCATGATGTAATCAATTAATTAATTAATTAATAATTGTCTACTATTCGGCAGCTACATAACATGATCGATTAAAGAATATAAAGAACAGTCACTTTGACGCTTACACCACAGTAACCTGCGGCCCTTGCAGAAATAAAATACAAACAGCCAGGAAATTGTGTCAGTAGGGAAATAACAACTCTAGGATGCACACAGCAGTGACAGAAGCCAAATGAAGCACTTCTATTTTGATGCAAACCCACAATTTTGCTTGTTAGGGCACATTAGATTAGATCTGGTTTGGAATATGCTGCTGATTTGCTTGCCAGGACTTGCTCTCCTACAAAGCACCTCCTATTAAAACTGAGGCATGAAACTGTGAAGCCACAAACACACACAAAGACACAGAAGCAGCCAATGGTTGTGGGGTAAATCCTGGATTGTTCACCGACACATGTGATGGAATCAAATGGTGCACGAAGACAGTTACGTAACACACAGACAACTTTGGAAACATTTTCACCATAACATTTGTCAATATATTTCAGTGAGAGCACAATATGTATGTAATATGTAACTGTGAGCAGAATAACGCCACCAGGACTGAATACTGAGAACCACCTTTGCTTTGGGAGTAGCTCCATTTTTAGAGATTTATAAAATTTTACTAATAACAAATACAACTACCGACCAGCTGATCACTTGTTTTTAAAGCAGTCAATGATTTTTCACTCTGAGACAGAGAGAGATGGCCCTTTGCCATACATGGGTGCTCAAAACAACCCTGGAAGCTCTGACCTCTTTGCCATCCATCCATTAATCCATCCATTGTTTAAGAGGCTCTTTGCCATGCAGGACTCAAATGAGCGATTTCCCACCATCCACCTCTCTACACTGTGTACGAGCAAACTTGTGATATCCTGCAAGCAGACGTACCACACAGCATATGGCTTGGTTGAAACTACAGCACCTGTGTTTTGAGCCAGTCCCTGACCCGGACCAATGTCTCTGCCAGTTTTATATGTGCCTCAGTCTCTCTGTTGCTCTCGGTTTTCACAGCATGCCAGCAGATCAGCAGATGACACAGTCAGCAAGGCTGTAGTCTTCCTGCTACAACATCTTGATACTTCAGGGACCCACCCTAACACAATTCAGTTTAGAGCTGCAACAATTAGCCATTTAATCCAATATTCAATCATGTCGTCAGTTTTTAAAGCAAAGATGCCAAAAATTTGATATTTCCAGGTTCTCAAATGTGAGGATAAGCTGCTTTCCTTAGTCTTACATTAAGGTAAATTAATATGTTTGGGTTTGGAAATGTTGGTTGGACAAAACAAGAGTAGATGAAATCACTATAGGCTCTAGGACATTGTAAGAGGCATTTCTCGCTGTTTTCTGATGGTCTGTAGACCAAATGATTAATCAAGAAAAAAATCTACAGATTAATTGGTAACAAAAATAATTATTTGAATATTAATGAACCAAATGAATTGAAAAATTTGAAAAAGTCGATGTGTTTTGGAAATATGGATAAGTGGTTTAGTCAAATTAAACAACAGAAGGAAGGACACGCAACAAGATAGTTTGTCCTTCTGATAAGATGAAAAAAATTAATATCATAAACTGCTGGCACACAGGTTGAAATTGTAGTTTATTCACTGCAACTGAATCTCAATCCTGAAACGTACCTCTGCACACAGGCTCGCTGTCATTCCAGTGGGGATTGCTGGGGTCGACACACTCAATTGTCCCTGAACCCTGCTCCATGACAAAGCCCGGAGAGCAGGTGAAGGTAACAGTGGTGCCGAGCTGATATGTGATGTCACTGCTGCTGAAATTCCCATGAGGCATGTAGGGCTCCCAGCAGTGTTCATCATCGAAAGCTGAAAATAGACAGAAAAAGAAGTTAGACACAGTGTGTGGATGTGTATGCTGATCAGAAAAAGCTTTTCCCTGTTCCTTAGATCGAGGAGGGAGCAGAGTAGCGTTTCCCTTGAGATGACCCAGAATTTCAAACCCTCTTACAAAAAAAAAAAGAAAAAAAACATGCACAAAAATCCCAGGTGTAAGACACTAAAAGCTTAAACAGTGAGGATCTCCAAAACGTAAAAAAATCCCACTGAAGTGAAGGCAGACTGTAAGCACTTACATATGGCTTATTAAAGCTCTTAAACACAACAACAAACTAATGAAAAGAAAGCCTTTCTAAAGCGCTGTAGCCCATTCCACTCTATTCCCAATTTAGATATAATATATAACATATCAACTTTCTAACTAAATTATCTTTAAATTAACAAGATTAGAAATATCAGCCTTGGACTAGATGGTCTGAGATTAAAATACAAGTGACAAGTGACACGTCAACTCAGAGCCTTGTGAATTCTTATAATTGGGTTCTCGTAATTCTATAATGAATCATATCCAATTTGTTTTCAGGCAGTGCGCTGACCCAGGTATTGAATATTACGCAACAATGAGGTTAGAAGGAAGCGCTGGTCTGCCACTGCCTTTGAGTTTTGCTGAATTTGAAAAAGACCTCATGAAAGGAAAAGGATGCAGTATCCGAAATCTCTGTGCTCACCCTCGTATCGCAGTGCCAGAAGCAGAGGAATGGAGGAAGAATCAGCTGTGAGCTCCAGGTACAGTGTGGAGCTCTCACTCAGCAACCCACGTTCTGGGACATCATCCAGGTCTGAGTCAAAGAGCGGTGGAGACAGGGAACTGTTTCCACTGCGCACAATTAACCTAAAAAGGAATAAACCACAAACACCCAGTGGTTAGCTCGGGAAATGAGGGAGATGTTATAATCAGTGTCTGAATAAGAAATGCATGAATGTGCATGGGTAGCAGACTGAAGGTAATCAACATCAAGTCTAGTGTAACTTACATGGCACTGGTGTAGAATAAAAATCATTTTGCTTTGGTCTAGAATGATCTAGCTATTTTCCAATTCATTTGTGGAATCAAGAACAGTTTTCTTCTTTTTTAAATGAAAGTTTTCATTTAATATTTTTCTTATTCTATTGCCTAACTGTCTATTGTAAATGCGACAGCTTTAGGCATGACCGACAAAAAGAACATCCTTAAAATAAGTTTCAGTTCAAATGAACATTATATGAAAGTTTATGGAAAGATAACAAACAAAAAAGGAAACCTTATTTGTCACAACAAACAGAACATTGATAATGATAAGGTTGTACCCTCCACTGTCCAAAAAAACATTCTGTGATACACAATCTAGTGGAAACACAAACTAACTTATCATCATCCTCATCCAGCGCAATCCTCTCAAAGTGTAGATGGAGTCTGTGTCCCTCTTTGGCTTCTATTAACCAGTGGCAGCTCAGGTTATTTCCATTACTGTGGTTGCTGACAGATGGAGGGAGTGGAGACAGTATCCGGCCCACTGTTGCATTACGAATCCACCCTCCACAAGACACAGCTAAGGAAAAGTAATATTACTCATGTTATTATCCAAAATCCACCACTTTAACAATCACACTATTACCAAAGAAGTAGCCAATATTGTAATAGCTACACTGTTTAACTCCAATCTAAATCAGTTTACTGACCGACACATTGTGGCTCAGGAGTGCTCCAGTGTGGTTGTGTTGTGTTGACACAAGTAGCCACCTCGTGGCCGCGAATTTGGAAACCTGGATCACAGTGGAAATGTGCCTGACCTCCAGGATGGATGTCTGTCACTGTCACACCACCGCCCTCAGGAGACAGGGGGAATGGGCAGGATAGCAGAAAGGCTGTTGATGTTGATGAAACAGAGAAGGAATTCATTTTTTTTTGTAACACTGAAGATAAAAAGTTGAGGTTAAAGTTTGAAAAAGATCTTTCTCCATTCAGCTTTCCCTTCTCATTCTGATTTTGAAAGAACCAGTTGTTTGTTAATATTGAAGTCGTTATTTCTCTGTGATGCTCTCACTCTGGCTTTCCCTCAACCTCCCACATCACCACCATGATGGCCATGTTGTCTCAGGTGAGTCAGTTGAGTGTCACCGGCTGTCTCATTACCAACACCAGTACTGTCTTATTGTATTACGGGTCATTTCATGAAGATGCTCCTGAAGTCTAATCACCAAAACCTTTCTTGGTTGCTTTCTTGACTACTAATAAATGTTGTTTATCATCATCATCTAATCTATTCCTCCTTGCTGAATGTTACGCAGTGACAAATGTGCCACTCAGAAATGCTTCTGGCTTCAAACTGAAAGGATAATGTCTTCAAGTACGTACATGGGTATACAGGTATTCATTTTAGTCGCAGAACACGTTCTCGTCGCTTCTTCATGCTATGACTATTCAACAAGAAAACAGATCCAGGGTACCAATGGAAAGGTCATTTTTAGTTATTTTATGAAATCTTCTAATCATCTACCTTGATAGTGGAGGCTGAACATGCCGTGGTTGGTCTGTTGGAGACTGCGATAGTGTATGTACACCTGATTGGTTGTACTGCGAATCACCTGACCCTCCCTCATCAGGGTCTCATTGGCTAAGAGCTCTGGTCCCAAACCTCCATACCCCATGATCGTCAGAGACTCCTTCTTAGAAAGGTTAACCTTCCTCACCTAGAGGGAAACAAACAAAACAAGCAAGCGACAAGTGAAATAATTACTTACTAACTCATGACATACTGTGCAGTGTATTTCTATGCAAACATTTCACCTTTAAGATGATCAAATGAAAACCATTTGCTATGTGAATTTATCTTAATTTAGTTTAGTAATTAGAGGCATTACACTCACCTTCCACTTGGGTCTCATTAGTGAAAAGTTAACACTGTGCAGCTGATTGACCATACTGCTGCTACAACACTGTTACAATTAGAATTACACAGTACTCCCATGTGATCACCGCAATGTTTTTTTCTTTTTTCCAAATCTGGAAAATGGTTAATGATCTCAAGATATAGCACCAATCATGCCGTTGTTTATTAGATTAAAACTGGGACACACAGGCTTGAATATATTTCAAAATGTGTATCAGGTTTGACAGATATCTAAGATCACACGAATTAAAAGATCTTATCAGATTTCTGTGTCATAGGCACTAACTATCTATTCACTCTGGCCATAAATTCATGCACATTGCACAAATGCTTCAGCTATATTTTTACAAAGAATAAGTCTAGTTTATATGCTATATCTATATCTATTATCAATAGAATTAAATGTTGAAATGGACTATTTTATGTATGTAGTTCATTTGAAAAAAGGGTTGATATTTGAAAAGATGAATGGTTAGTAATTAATAGGAATTAATGCACATTACCTGAATTTCTACACCATAACCTGCATACACAGTAATGCTGTAGGTGCATTCTAGAGGGGAAAAGGATGATGTTGATGCAGGATCTGGTGACTCGACAACATCCTCCACTGCTGACAAAGTCGCATTGCATTGTACTGTGAAAAGAGGAGAAGGGCAGGAGAAGAAGAAGCAAACATGTGTGTTGAGAAAGACATCTAATGCCTTTTAAGTTCATTTCATACAAGAAAGCCTCAGCAAATATACATACAGTTTTTTACAGCAACAGCATGACTCACACTAATATTGTTTAAGAACTTTGCTCAAGTGCTCAAGGCCTTCTTGGTAGGTTCTTATATTGTTGCATCCCAGTAACCTGCTTTTTTTTTGGACGCGGACTTGGATGAGCAGTGATTGCTGCTGAGAGCATACAGCGATGTGAAGATAAGAGAGAAGTTACAATGTATTTTATTGAACTGTGGACTGTGGATCCACTGACTCTCAAAGATGCCTCCTACACTCCTGATGAGTTACACTGCACAAACCAGGGCGTTATGAGGAACTCCTTGTACTGGAAATAAAGAATTACATTGGAAGCTTTCTTCAAATTTGAAGGTGCAGATGCACAATACAACATACACACACACACACACACACACACACAACCTCTCTTGCCAGTGCTAGTGCTGTCAGATGTATGTTGATGCTGTAGTGATTTAGTTAACTGATAGAAAAACCTTGATCCAGGGAGCAATTGTGTCTGACTGACACTGTCAAGAATTATGACCATACTGGTAAGACTCGGCATGGCTGCCATTATTGCACTAATAAAGTAAAACTGTATTTCTGGTGTGCATATAAATATGGATTGGATTGTCCACTGCTGTTTTCCTCTTTCAAGTGGGTCAGCTGTGAAATATGCATATTATAGCCATCCTTGACACCAAAATAGCTGTGCACTGCTGGATAGCCGGTGACAGCCCTCCTCCCAAATATGCAAACCGTCAAAATTCCAAATAGATTAAGGGAAGCATAACTGGGCTCTAGGAAAACCTCATATTCCAGTACAAATCTTTGTGGTAAGCATATGCTGGGAGTTGTGTACATTTATGAAAGTTGTAACATGTGGTAATTGCATCTTTTACTATTTGTAAAAGATACTATTTGCTGCCTACATGGGAATGGCAAAAGGTACCAGTCGTCCAAACTAGAAACTGCAGGGCATTTGTGCATTGCTGGTAAAACAGGCTTTTGTTGGGTTTCCTGGTTTTAAGTAGAAAGACCAGCAAGGCCTACTATGAATCTCATTACTGGACACATTTCTTTATGTAGAGAAACAGCAAACATGTCTAAATGTGGGGCACATTTTGATGCAAGGATAGCACAGAGGATCTTTTACTACCTCTTCATGGAGAGATTATGGAGTACCTCAGCTATTGGAAAATCATTCGTTAATTGGAAACAATCTGGTAAACAAATGTATTATTATGTATGTATCCAAAAGTTCCATATATCATTTACTTGTGGCTTATCTCTTTAGTATATTTATTGTCAGAACAACAAATAAACTACATTAAGTATAATTAAGTCTCATCTCAGCTCATTCCTGCCTGATCTTTGGGGCAAAATCTAAGCCTGATAATAACAATCTGTCTTACCATCACTATGTAAAAGTATGGAGTTGTCAGTAACAGTACACCAATTAAAAGTAATCCCTACCAGTGAGTACTGGCATAATTGAATCATTGGCTTGGGTGAAACTGTCATGTCTTGATTGCCCTGCATTAAGTTATTTTATTGATCATGTGGCTGACTGAAACTACTGCTATGCTTCGGGAGAATCAAATTATTGAACACAACTTATAAAATAAATGGCATTTGGAGAGTCCATTTGGCAAACAATGAACAGAAACAATGAACAAGTGTTCGCTAGAAGCGTTGATAAGGCGAAAGTAACTTTTTCATTTATGGTAGAATTTTGTGTATAGAATTAAGTGCCAAAGAGTAATTCACGGTACAAGGTACAAGGCATATTTACCATTCTACAACACGGGTTGTGCAACAAAATGCAAGTTTTAGTCCCAATTCCTATGCAAGAAAGAATATTTTTTCAAGTTGGAGAGCGATGGATGAGTTCAAGAGTCTTGCAGCCTGAGGAAAGAATCTGCTCTGAAGTCTGGTGGTACGACAGCGGATGCTTCTGTATCTGTTGCCAGACGGCAGCAGGGCGAACAAGCTGTTATTGGGGCGGGTATTGTCTTTTAATATCCTTTGGGCTCTGCACAAGCATCTCATCTCACCAGTATCACTGATACTTGGTAGATGGGTACCAATGATGTTCTGCATGGTTTTAATCACCCACTGCAGAGCCCTTCTGTCCTGAGCTGTGCACATCCTATGCCAATTTGTGTTGTTTCCTGTAAGGAAGCTTTCTATTGCTCCTCTGCAAAGTTGACGAGGTGAGGAATTTTGCTTTCTTGAGTTTCCTTGACAAATAAAAGAGTTTCTGAGATTTCTTCACCTGGGTGTAGATGTGTGATGACCATGACAGGTTCTCAGTGATTCCTGGGAAATTGCTCATGTGCTCCACCTCAGCTGAATTGATGTAGACAGTGGTGTGTGTCTTCCTCATTTTTTCTAAAATCATCACTGATGATCTCCTTGCTTTTGCTGATGTTGAGCACTCTGCAAGGTTGATAATTTCCCCACCAACATGAATTTTCATTGTTGTTTGTAATGTGGCTGATGATGATGTTGTTGTTAGCAACTCTCACAATAGAGCTTTCTCTATGTCAGGGGTTGCAGTCACGGAGTAGAGGAGGTGTGACCACCAATCTGGACTGTCTGGTGACTGTTTGTAAGGAACTTCGATATCCAGTTGATGGCATCCTTTGAGGATCTCATGGTTCTGAATGGAAACTGGTCCAGGATGGTTGGGACGTGCTGGAGAACCGGCTTTTCAAAGCACTTCATCACAATAGGGGTGAGTGCCACGGGTCTGTAGTCATCTAGACTTGAAACTACAGACTTTTCAGGTACAGGGGCGATGGTGACTGTCGTGAAGCAGGTGGAGATGCTTGCCTTTGACAGTGACATGTTAAAAATATATCAGTGATGATATCAACAAGCTGATTGGCACATGTTCTTAGCACATGGCCAGGGATGTTACCAGGCCTCACATGTGATGGGTATACTCGTGCTTTTGTAGCTTGTAATGATCTGGATCACTTGCCACATATCTTGGGTGTTGTTGGTGTTGAGGGCTCTCTCCAGTGACTCTTTAGGCCTCTGTGATGCCAGTTTTCAGTCTCGCTCTGGTGGTGCTGTATGCTTCCTTGTCACCTTGATTGAAACGCAGGTGTTTTGGCTGTGGATAGGGCCCTCACCTCTCAGTTGACTCAGGCTTTCTGGTTGGGTAATGACATTATCATCTTTGTGATCAACACAGCTGCTCATGCTGCATGACGGTTCTCCTGGGTGGCGGCAACTCAGACACGTAGGACTAAATAAAAAAATCTAGCCACCTAGAAGCAGCAATTCTCTGGAGTTGTTAAAGACGGACAGGGTTTGCGCGTAGCAGATGCACTTGTGTGCCGTCACATTATTCATTCATGGCAGAGAATGTATAATAAGTTGTGCCCACAACACATAATGAGCATTTCAGAGTTGAAGTCATTTCCTCACTACTTGGAGGCTGTTTTAAAAAAAGGGGTGGAAATGACAATTCCCAGTAAAAACACAATAAAAACAATTGAACCGTGGAGGAAATAGGTGACACACACACACACACAACCTCATTCATCTTGAATGACATTTCTCTCCCCACACCTAATACAAATCAGCTGACCCATCTCCTACCTGCTCATTTGCATTTCCCCAACTCTTAAGTGTAGCTGTTGCTGTAATCGTGCCTTTTATGTCATGACCAGAGTGAGTAACAGCTCTCATCCACCTGCAGTGAGAGCTGCACAGGCACTGGAGCCAAAGGATTTGGGTTTTTTTTGAGTTTTTCCTTCCCGAAGAAGGAGGGTCATAAAGGGCAGGTGATGCCTCGGACTGATCCATTGGCCTCATCGACTGCTGGACTCTTTATTAGATTGTTTGTTCGCTTACACTTCTTGTTTATTTCAGTGAACTTTGTAAAGCACTGTGAGACAACTCTGTTGTGATAATGGGCTATACAAAATAAATTGAATTGAATTGAATTGAATTGAATTGAATTGAATTGAATTGAAAGGAAATGCTGTAACGTTGTCTCACTTAGATCCATTTGTGACAGTCCTTCATAAAGGATGCTATTCTCCCTGTTTGTATTCCAGTCATGATGGCATTGTTGACTGACTGATTTGTCAAGTAAATACTTCTCCTCTTACAATATAAGGACTGTAACAGTGGTGATATTAGTATTCATGAGTTCACCTGGTTGCTCTTTATTCAGTTAATACGTTGTTTTCGTGCTTGCTGATCAAATTTAATTTCACTAGCAAGGACCACACCACAACATAATGTCATTTGAGTTTAATGACATTTACAATATTCAGAATATTGTATGTTCCGGACAGATGAATGGATATGGATGAAAGGGATGAATGTGGAAGGGTGATGTCGTCTGGTAGGTGGTCCGGGATGTATTTGAGAAAAGGTGGAGGGAGACTCAGTTTGGAGGCTCTGTCTCAGGCATGTTCTCCATCCGAGCTCATTTCAGGCCCCCGGACGGTACCTAGAATTACACATGGGAGAGGTATGTACCAGGTTGAATAGGAAAGGATGAGGGAAGGAGGGAAGAGAGGATAAAGGGATGTAGGCATGGATGAGTTGGATGTAGGATGAGGTCGGGAGGAGAAAGGATGAATAGAAGGGAGAGGGAGGGTGGGTCGAGAAATCTGAGACAAACAGCACTGAATGGGTTGACTGGGTTGAAGAAACCTGGTAGGTGATTAGAGGTGTGGTTTGCGGCGTGGCCCTGCCCCTGAACCCAAGTTAAATCATCAACTTAATTTGTTTGTTGTGATAATAAGTAACACGCAAATAGGACATTTAGACTTAATTGTCATTATTATTTTAGATACAGAACTTTTCATGTGATAATATGAACGGAGAGGACACTAACAGTAAATTTGTTGCATTGACCACAGACACACCGCACGCACAAAGCCTCTATTGTATGTTTCATATCTCACTGGTTTTAAAGCACCAAAATCTTTTTATAAGCCTTTATGTCTGTATATTTTGTCCTGACTGATATAGATTTTATTGAAAGTAATAAATAAGGTATAAGGAGTTTTACTCGGATTAAAATCATCAGTGCACCTCACAGAACCAGCTATGGGAAAAAACTGCATATTCCATAATTTCGATTCACTGCCCTTTGCTGTACTTGCTGGGTACACCATATGTGTATCTTTTTCCAGTGCCAGCTATCCTCACCATTTAAGTCAAAGATTCACATGTTGATGTAAGACATATTACTGATACATCTGGCTGTAGACAGCTCACAGCAGTTCAGGCTGGTTAACCAATATGCTTTCTTGCTTTGGGTTATGGAGGAGAAATAGGGGAGAAAAGCAGGTTTCACTGACTACATCAAACAGGAGAGCAGGACTGCACTTCATCGTCTTCACCACCATTCTGTGTACACTCATTGCTGTAAACGTTTAAAGCATGAACCCTGAAATGTAGAAATAACAGAGGCACTTGAAGTTTCTAGTAATTAAATCAGAAGCATGGACTGAAGTTTCGTTACTTTAAATTGTTCTCAGTTCATGTTCAAATGGCTAAAAATAATACTGAGCAAAATATCTAAATACCGAATACTGAATAGGTTACAGAATGTCATTTCACATTATTAACAGATAAATGGTAAATGACTGCTTTTATATAGCAGGTAGCTATGCTGGCTCCATATCTAGCCTACAGAATGAGCACTAAGTCACTAAACACTGGTTATGTAACGGTGTCGCAATTTTCTGAAAAGAAATTCAGTCCATGTACATCTTTTGCTTTACAAATAACCCATTGTACAGTAACCTTGCTGATGTTTCATCATGAATATTTTATGGCAAAATGTTTCACGTTACCTTGTCCGTCAACGTTTCTTTGTTACTCTTTTTTCAGAGACAGGACATAAGTGACGAAGGGAACCAAAGTGATTCAGTAGGAATTTGTTGTAGCTGTTGGCACCACTAAAATCAGAGCAGCTCTAAAGCTACAGGTGAGATTATGAATTGTTTGTTCAAAGTTTTTTCACATCCCTTAATCAGAACCATAAATTGCATTACTTAACAACTGAGACTAGGTGGGGTCGTGCGGGTACCTGGCACATGCATTGTGGTTATGGTGGTTGTGGTGATCAGAGTGGTGGTTGTCTCCTCCTCTAAGGGCAGCGAGGACATAGTATTCCTTGATCCTGTCTGGCTGGCAGCAGAAGAGGAGCTTAAAGCTGTGGTGAGCAGCCCTGGTGATATGACTGTTGCTGTTGACTCAGTCTGCCCAAGTCCAGGCACAGCCTGCGTTGGGTTGGTGGTGGTACCTGCAAATTCCAAAGGTTCAATTCAGTGTGTGTCATTTCCAATGACTAATCACCTTGAATGTACTGTAGCTGAATTACTTAAGCCATAAAGGCCTGTCCTAGTGTACCTGTGCCTGCAGAATGCTCTCCCAAGTATTCCTTACTCTGCAGGGCAGCATGGATCAGGTCACCCAGAGGGTTCGACTCTGGGGTTGATGTTGGTGGTGTATCAGGCTCAGGAGTCATAAAGCTCATACCTGAAACAGCCAGGACTTATTATTGTTTTTGCTACTTGCAGAAACAAAATAAAAACAAACCTAGTTAGCAGGACATGGCAAGCAAACAGCATAGAACATACGTTTTCTTTTCTAGATTTCAGGTAAACAAAACACTCAGCATTAGTCTATGATTATGGCAGGACAAAAATGTGCATGCATTAGCGAACACACACACAGTTACCTGAAACAAGGTGGATCATGGTGACAGACAGCATCACAGCAAGGCGTGTGAACCCCATGGCTTTGGATGAAACTGAATGACCTGAGAAGGTTAAAGTGAGCAGATAGATTACTAAACTATTATGTAATAATGCAATTAGAACAATTACTGTATTCTGCACTGTAATGTATTTGCTTATTAGTAGCTTATAATTACTGCAGGGAGCACAGAAATAGCACATGTTGGCTGGAGTGGGAATGAATAGCAAATTATCAGACCTATCGTTTAAAATTCTCGCGCAATTCAGGTGCTGTGCACATGTTTACATCACACAGGCCACAATGACTCGGATTAGAAGATCACTGCGAAATGATACTGTAAAAACTGAACTCTATCAATCTGCAAATATGCATTCAGTTAATGTTAAACAGAAGCGTCAAGAAGAATTTAATAAAAGTTTATTTTGCAGGTCTAGTAAAAGGGAACAGGTACACCTCACGGGGTATAAGGTTTAATATTCACGCTTTCCCTCTGCATTTTCTCACCCAAATCTGCAACAACATGCCCGAAAATGCGCTATTCACCAAACGAGCCTACCCTCGCCGCAGGCAGACTGTAAACCTCATTCTATTGTCAACCTGTTTGTGGTAACGTGTCAAAAAGATCCTATGCTGTTATTCAAGGCGTTTCCTCGGTGAAATCGCCAGGCTGATGTGACAAAATGATGGGGCTATACGAGGCGGCATCACTCGCACCTCCCCCGGCCCTCTTTGTGCGGAGGACGATTTTTGGCATCAGTCATCACCAACGAGAGACCGACAACCGTCTCAGCAACCTTGAAAGGCGCCCGTCGCTTACCTTTATCTTCCAGGCTGCGTCCCGTGCTCTGTTACTTTGACTGTATCCTGTTGCTTTAGGCCCCGAGAACACGGCGGGGATTGTGCTGGTGAGATGCCCCTAGCTGGTTACCGTGTGGTTGACGCATTCGGCTATGATGTGAGGGCATTTGTGTTGAAGCTTCAGGTGCGCCCTAGCGGCCGCACGCAGGAACTGCAGCGGCGCGCGGGAGATATCCACATTTTGTCTGTGGGCGCTGGAGGAGCTGTCCACCAGCACGGTGCTGAAGTGTGTCCGAAACAAGGCTGCACGGTGTATCAAGGTAATCAGACGGATAGAAATGCAGCACGCAGTGTACGCTTGCTCATTTTAAGGCCTGCATGTGCCGTACGGTATGCATGGCGAACACTTTTGTGCCCGTTTGTTTCCTGTGATGGTTGGATGTTTGCGCAAACATGCAATGCGGACATTAAATATGAGCCAGCTGAGCTGTGTGGGCTGGTGCAGAGCAAAAGCAAAATGAATGCTGAAGCGACTGCAAGAAAAACGACCCAAGTCCACAGTTTATGGGACACAGTTTATGAAGCGTAGCCGTGCTGTCGCCTAATAGGTGTTTCCAGTGGGCAGTATCATCACTTAGCATGTAATTGATGCAACTACTAAACGATTGTGTTGGAATAAGCCTATAGGGAAAGAGCCCTCCCACCTAAAACACATCCGCACACAGACGTGCACGCATTCATGTTTTCTCTTTGTAACAGTAGAAAGAAAAGAAAAAAAATCAAACCTCTCAGCCTGTCTGTCTGACTCACTGTTTACATCCTAAACACACACACAGACACACACACACACACACAAGATTTTGATCAAATCGTGTGCAAATCAGTTTCCAGACCAGTTGCTTACAGGACAGAAATTTGCCTGCGCTATTATCATGAACATTTTTATCATCTGATGAAGAAATCCTATTTATATACAACCCAATTCCAATATTTGGTGCCTGGTACTTTTGCACAGTTGATATGATTGAGTAAGGGTCCATGTCAGTGGGTGCTCTGCAAATCTTTTGCACAGAATATATAAACAATGGCATTGCTTGCTACCCATGTAATGTTCATATTTGCTAATGATTAATTTCAACATTATCATAACCTAGAATTACATTCATTGTGCCAAAGTTCACTGTGACAAAAACTATTAGTGTCAGCAACAACAACAACAACAGCTGAAAGCCAGCGAACAGACTTTTCAATGGGAAAGAGAGCACCAAACAGTGCATTACAATGACTGTGATCATAAGACAAGTATCCCAACTAGACAAAAGTTGAGGCTGATAGGGAAAACTTTGAAGAAGTTTCCAAAGACTGATCCGTCATCTTTCATAACTCTAGCCCGTTTAATTTGCAGACCTCAAGGTGACAAAGGCAAACATGATGAATTTAGCATTAAAAAAAAGAAGAGGACATTCTCTGAATTAGCAGCCAAGTCAGAGCGGTGTAAGTGGAGAGCCTTGATATGACTTCAGAGTATTGCCTGCTGTGAAATCTTTAGCTACATCTTACATAACACCATGACGTCAGTCTCAGAAGCAGCTAAGGGTCACCGGCTCCATGATGGACCAGCAACCTATTGGAAATGTTTCACTAATTTCTTCCAAGCATGCTGGGATAGGTCTCAGCTCCCTGTGACCCTGGAGGGGATTAAAGTAAAGAAAATAAATGAGTCTGCTGTTTGACACAGGACGGTTTATCATTCTCTTTAGGCTGTTTTTGTTGGCAAACAGGGCCACCATGATCTGCAAGACTTTGACAAGCCAAACAATGTCTTTGGATTGTAGCAAAGACAGCCAAGAACACTTATTCCTGTTGTTTTTATTATGTAAAAGCATCAACATTAAAGGCTAATAGTCATGAAGTAGAAGAACTGATCCTAGGCCATTAAAAACACAGTTTTTATTTCACTGGTATAGTTAATAATCAGAGATTATTTTATCGTACTTACCATAATCTCTCAATCTGTTTCTATTTCAGTGTTTTAGTGTCTCACAAAATTTAAAGGATGCACTGGTCAATGAACACACTTCCCTTGCCTCCATATGTTGAGCTGGGTGTCCATTCACTGAGTGGCCTTCTGTGGACTCTACTGCTACTTTTTCTGTGGCACTGTTATCGGATGGGCTCTGATCTGCCAATCCCAGGCCATGCACATGCTGGAAAGCTCAAGTCAGGCTCAAGGCGGTCCATGATGTCCCGTGGCGGTAGCTGTGCAGGACCAAAATACAATGTGCGATCCAAGCTGTCGAGAAGTGATCAAATTACTCCCTTTATTTCCATGGAAACAGAGGAGGATGAGGAGCAGGGACAGGGCTACCTCACCCCAGTGCTGAGTCATGCCTTGTTCCCAGCCCAGGCATCTGCAGAAGCCAAGAAACTGTACGCAGCACTGCAGGAGTATGCCAAACGCTACAGTTGGGTGGGCATGGGCCGCATTCACAAGGGCCTCCGTGAGCAGGTACAAGTTTATTCCATGCCGTCAGAAGCTGGTGCGCTTACAATTGGCAGTAAATCTTGTGTCTTGTGTGTTGTTCACTAATGTGTTGCATTGAATTTGATCACAGTCACTTTGTTTTTATAGCATACATGACTGCATAATCTTTTGTAAACAGGGTTGTTCTAACTTCATTTTGTCCAAACGTGGTTAATTTGAGGACATAGTTTCTCCAAATAATGGACAAAAGAAACATTGTCAAGAATTAACCATTGATTTCTCATTGTCCTGACTGTAGGTCAGACTGAATGATCACTCTGCTATACAGAAGCCTCATCTTTTCTTCCTGCCAGATGTCCCAAGTGTTCCTTTTTTCCCACGTGATGCTCATCGACATGACATTGAGGTCTTGGAAGCCAACTATTCTGTAATCTTGGCTGAATTCAAGGCTGTTTACCAGCGGGGCATTGATCCAAAATCAGGCTGGACCTGTCTGGGACCAAAGGTACACTACAGGCCTGCTATGGGAAAGGAAAGAAATGTGTGTTGCACTGACAATGTATTTTTGCACTCACAATAACTAAGCTTGTCTGTGACTTAGGGAAGTGACTATTTCTCCATTTAAAAAATTCACCTACAGTATATGTGCTGTTAATAAGAGATTAAAATAACTGATTTGTTTAATTCTGATTTGCTTGTCTCATCTCAATAATGTTAATTGCTGGTCATTGTCTCTTTCAGGGTCAGGCGGCGTTTCCTTTGTACAGTGCAGGTGTCTGTGTGGCAGGAAACTGTCGCTCCTGTCCCTGCACCTACCGGACACTTCTCTCTCTACGTACGTTTATAAGCAGCAACTCTCTGGGATCTGCTGGATTTTGGCTGTTGGGGCCTGGAGCTACACTGGGAAGCTCCTATGGACCCACCAATACACGCCTACGCTGTCACCTTGGTGAGTAAAAGAATTACACTCATCATGGTTTATCTGCATTTATCTGCATCTTGGATAAATCTGACGACCCTTCACTTGTGAAAGTTAATCAAGCTTTTTCTTTCGTCACACAGTGTACTGGAATTTGTTGCACTGTGCTCAACTGTAACTCACTGAGTCAGTGTCAGAATACTATGTGCTTTTGAATTGTTCCGGTGCAACTAATGCATTATTGTCAGACTTAACTACACCAAAAAGAGAGGAGAAAAATAACCAGATACTAATCTATTGCATAATGTGATACTTTGTAGGTCAGGGTTAAGGTTCACTTTCCCTTAGCCCATTTTGTACTGTGATCCGTCTGGCTGTAATCCTCTCTGCGTTGAACACAGACAGGGATGGAGTGCACGGCCTTCTTAGCTAAGGGAAAACATAATATTTTGTTTCCGAAGTCTAAAAACAGACATCACTTTTGTAGGTCTGCAGACTCCACCCCTGTGTGAGCTGGTGGTCGGAGGGGAGCCTCAATGCTGGTCAGAGGGACACTGCCTCCTGGTTGATGACTCGTTCCTTCACACTGTATCCCACAAGGGTTGGTGAATCACATAACATTTTTAAAAACTAATTTTATCGTAATTTGTGGCCATATATCATGTTTCCAGACACATGGTTAATAACTGCATTTATTCATTAAAAAGAAAAAAGAATGTAAAGTGCCTATAACTCAACTCAAGTATCTTCAGTAGTTTTGCTCCATTTCTTGAGTTGTTCTCAACAGTTGAACCACAATTTTGACAAAATTTGCATTTGTTTCGATCTCTAAAGGGCCTCCAGATGCTGGACCCCGAGTCATTTTGAGTGTGGACCTCTGGCATCCAAATGTGGCTGCTGCAGAGAGACAAGCTTTGGACTTCATGTTCAGCCCTGACCTCTGAATTTACTCCTGCACTACCAACATACAATATGCAGGGATGCCTTACCTTCGCCCTGCTTGTTGTGTGTCATGCATCTCATTCCAGTCGATGAATCACTGTGTGAATCTGCCCTAAGAATTACACAAGCCATTAGCCAGGCTTTCAAGTGGTGTTGGATTTATGGTCTGCACCAGGAAGTGCCACATGAACGCATTATCATGGATGATGTTAGACAACTCTACACGCTAGACAATTTGGCTGCAAACAACAAACAGACATCAATTGAAAGCACAATGAGATCTAACCTAAGAAGAGCAGATCACTGCATTGTAAATCTTATCTTAGCATCATATACTATGCTAGTGAATGCTACTTGCATGTGAAACCTGTCTGTCCTGATTACTGGACTTTGTTTTGAGCTGCTAATGCATGTGCTCATATGCCTTCTGGAAGGGCAGGCCTTTAGAGTCAGACTGGAATGCTTTATTTTAGATTTAGGTAGAGAAGCTAGCTCAACCAAGTAACTGTGAAAACATGAAAATATATAAATGTACATTTTGTATCTATTTTTGTTCTCCAAAAGGAATGCCAAATGCATAATTCTTGAATACTGTGGTTATCCTTTCCTCTTCGTTACTGCACTTATTACTACCCCCTGTTTATGCTTGTATATTTCTATTTACAAATTAACAAATATATTTTTCTTTGTTTATTGATATAACTGGTGGTTTGTTAACAGTTCATATATTGTATGATATGCATACATCAAGGTTTTTGTCAATTCTGTTTTCTTGGAATCCAAATAACAAATAAATAACTAACTAAATCAGTATTGAGTCGGTGTAATTTGAATGTACACTTTTGTTGATATTGTACGCACTGAGAAGAGCTGTTTTGCAGGGCTCTCAAATAAGTAATGGACTTTTTATATGCATTTGTCTTAATCTAGTTTGCATGAAAATATACCATTTTTATTGCAGGGAAAACCATATCAACTACATGACTTGATAAAAAAAAGAAAAGAAATGTTAACCCTGGAGAACCCAAGAACCCTTTTCTTCTTTGGAAAATTATGAACTATGCATTAAATGACTGCTATAAGTTCACTGAACATATCCACTTTTTCAATTTTAACCCTTTATTCCCTAATTTAGGATTAGGGCCAAATTTGACCCATTGGGCTTTAGGCGTATCATTTCAAAGAATCACAATAACAAACACTGTCAATGCAAACTATTTTAAACTTAGGAAAATAAACTGGATTTCAAATGTACAAACACACTTTGGCCAATGGAAACAAGAACACAAGGCCAAAAAACTAACACCATGGGTCTTTGCTTATCAAAAAATCTGTTCTGCTAGAGAGAGGAACTCACACTAGACATTGTGGTAGTCTTTGAAACAATTTCTTTTTTTGTTGATGCAGAGAGGAACTTTTTCACACATTTGAACACATTTTTCACAGTGCATTTCAGTTTTGAGGTCCTTGCACACAGCACATCGATGGCAATTGACTTATTATATATATTTATATATAAAATAAGTAATAAGTTATTATATTATTATAGTTATTATAAGTATTAGTCTCTGGCCCTGTACTACTGAGGTAACTTAGTAAAATATATTATACAAATGAATTTATTTCAAGGCTTTAGCCAAATACAGGACTGTCACCATTCTCCATCTACAAAGTCACTCAAAGAACCAAAGGGTCATTTTTGACCCGACATTTTTTAACCCATACACCCAGAGGGTCATTTTTGGCCCATCGTTTTTGAACTAGCTCAGAGTTGCTAATTTATCCAAAAAGAATATAAAACGTACTTCTAGGCATTCTGCAAGCTAATACTAAATAGATTAACAAAAAAAGCACAATTTTACCAACCACTGGTTTGCTGAGAAGACAATGTTTCCAGCTCAACAAAACAGCATGTGGTCAGTCATCTTGTCACTACCACTCTGGCTCATGTCAGTTCAATATTCATCCACTAAGTGTCTCTATGCAGGGGTCAGAAGTGGCACTCTGGGTTTTTGAAGTTAAATTTGACAATTTTTTTTATGTTTGTTCATTTTGGGTAGCAGCAATTAACAGCGGCCAAATTTGACCACGTGGGTTCTCCAGGGTTAATGTGCCTATTCTCCATGGTACCCCGTATTACATTTTATACTTTAACACATCATACATGTCTTTTGATTTAAATTAAGGTAATCATATTTAAATATTACACTCAAACTAAAACTAGGTATGAAACAACATTTTAGTTGTCTGAAAAAAAAACATAAAAACTAGAGTTCAGAAAAAAAATGGAAAAACTGAAATTATATTGTGTACCTACAAAACTAACTAAACTAAAATGAAAATATACAGGAAACCGCTTTACTGTTAATCATTGGTCAAATTTGTCAACTAAACGAGCATGAGGAGACACTGGTGCATATGTTCATTGAGACTCTGATGTTTACATGACTGGGAGTCAATAGCCCTCATAAAGTGTTATGTTTGTAATGTAATAACAATTCTGGACTTTTTAAATCTTGCCCCTGACAAAAACACTTCCCCAATATTATGATACAAAAAAACTAAAAATGATACCGAAACTAATAAAAACTAACTAAACATTCGATAACAATATAAAATGAGCTGAAACAGGCAAACTAACTGAAATAAAACGGAGGTGAAAACAAAAATTAAAAATAAAATAAAAATAAAAACTATGAAAATTAAAAAACGATAATAACTCTGATTTAAAGACATTAAAACATCATTTTGTAGAACACATTCTGGTTCATTAAGCTCCTATATCTTTTTGTTTGTTGCGTTTTTCTGTGAGTCCACGAGATTAGAGTGATGATTTTGTCTTATCTGCCATCTGTTCATCTGAGGATCCCATGATGAGGATTACAGAGACTGAACTAATCCACCCCAGAGAGACAGATTATTCCTGAGATTGTTTGCATGTACAGTAGTTGCATGTATGTTGTGTCGTGATGAATGATTCGTTCAAAACTGGATATTTATTCTATGAGTTGTGTGGGATTGGGTGAGAAGCTCAACACCATTGTCAAATTCACGAGCAAATACTTTTTAGTCTAATTTCATTAGAGGAATGCATTAAGGATGCATTAAGCATGACCTAGAAGACAATGCATGATATAATATATGTAGAATTTGCCAGTTAGATCTCAGATGAAAGTGACACATATATATGTAGGCAATAAATACTAAAATAGGGGTAAAGATTTAAGAATATTCCCACCAATGGTGTTTAGACACTGGGGTGAAAAGTATAGTTGAGAACTGAATACTGTGGAGAAGACTTCTGATGAGCACAGTCTCATGGCCGCTGAATGTGATGACAAGTGGAGGTACATGGGGTAAAGGGGGCTCAACTTGCCTGAAATGACAGGTGACAGTGGACAGTTTTAAACTTTGACAGCTATGAGATGATTGGCTCATGAGGCTTTGAGCGGGAATTTTAGCAGTTTAAGTGTGAGAGTGTAAATGTCCACAATAAGATAATGAATTAGAGGCAGGAGGAGAACTGTGATTGCGCCATATTTTCCCTTGTGAAAGTGAAAATATTGAGCAATCACGGTTGGAGAGTCCTCTCGATTGAATTTCTGATAAGCTTCATAACAACGAAATTTAGCATTACTATCATGGGTCAAAATCAAAGGATGGAAGGGTCTTGGAAAAAAACTCTACCACATCATCACAAGGCGAAGTTATGCACCTTGCTATGTCAATTCAGTGATGGCATCTGTAAATCCTTGCCGTAACATCTTTTGATATCTTTTAGTGATACAGCAATTGTCAATTCTCTATTACCTCAAGAGATTATGACCAGCACATGCATTTGAAAGACAAAAATAGCTATTGTCACGCTCAGCAATTTTCCTGTTGGCCTTTTGTTATGCAACCGCATTAGCAACCTTTGAGGGATTATTTTCAGTGGAAGATGCCAAATGAACAAAGTGGTTGGAAAAATAAATCTGTAATTATTATTATTATTATTATCATCATCATCATTGGTAATCTGCCATTCGGAAATTAAGTCAGTAATTTTTGTTGAAATTCGGATTACTCGCCCGGTTTATGCAATATTCTGTTAATTTAGGTTTAGTGAAGCTCTATGATATGTAAGTAAGACTATTGTCTACTACTACAGTGCGCACATTCCATGGAATGGCAGATCTGTACTTCAGTAATCAATTGTACTCAACTAATAAAAAAAATTTAATTCACAGGCTTGACAACAACACAAATTTTTGCTTGACAGTGAAGCAGAATCATTCCATGAATTAATGAAATATACGGACGTAATCATTAGAGATCATCTTCTGGGGATCCACAACACCAAACTGAAAAGCTTTCCAGTATGTTGCTTGAGAAAAAAAGTGCTGGATAGACTGTCGGATAAATGAATTGACTAAACCTTTTCCATAACCTTATCAATAAGAATGTATTTTCTCATAAACACAGGATATGTGAACATGTGGTGATATTTGTTGACAAATACATTTATTTCTCATTAACTGTATTTGTTAATATGACATTTTGACAAATGAATCAACATTTTACAGTTCAATAACTGTAAAAACTTTAAAACATTACATCATTTAACTGACTGAATTTACTTCATATAACTCACTGCATGTCAACTAATTGATCACAAAGGAACAATCTCTCATCAGACGTGTGTGCCACCCCAGCTGCAGCAAGTGGAGGAGAGCAGGATCAGACATTATGTGTAAAAATGAACAGTAAACAAGAAGAAATGCCAAACATTGGAGAAATACGTCGCATTTTTATTGTTTAAAATGTACAATTTATCTTTTAGATGTAAGTATGCTCATACGCAAAACTAAGAATTTTGATGGCTTCCTTTACACAGTAGTGGTATTAGGTAAGAGGTGAAGAAGGGGGAGCAGTGGACACTTGGCCCACATCGTGTTCTCTTGGTGCCACTGAAGGGGCAGATGGTTTTTATGCCAGGGTCAAGGCTGCAGCCACATTAAAGGGTCTGTGGCAGAGTCAACTATTACTTTTGGGAGGACACGGCTGAGCAGCTGATTTATGTTTATAATGTCCTCAGGATCAGACACAATTCTGCTGTCATGTGCTGCCAACTAGCATGCAGTCCGGTTACTAATGGCTTCCATGGGCTAATGCCATGTTCATGTATCATAGGAGTTACATATGTATTTCATTTGTGACTAAATAGCGCTCACGTCAACATCCAAATTGTAATTACTGGGAGACTGACATCAGCATGGATGTCTCAATTCTTAAAGTTTAATGGCTATTGTACAATATTGTCAAACTACAGTATTTTTAAACTTTTACATGATCAACTCTGTCTTGAGTTGTCAGTATTGTATCACATGTCAGTATCTCTACCATCCATCCCATATGAAGAGAACTTGGAAAGAGCCTCACCTCCCAAAGACCAGTAAAAAAAAAAAACAGAGGTTTACACCCACATAAGATATTAGTTTGTATTTTCTTAAGTTCTGAGAAAGAACAACTTTTAGAACTTATTTTTGATAATGATGAAGTATGTTTATGGAGGGAAAAAGGGCAGTGTCTAGAGAGGGATATTCATATCACATATGTTGCCTTCAACATGTAATTTAATCACATGTTGAGAACATCAGTGCTCCATTTCAAATTCAAACGTTCAAATTATCTAAAGAAATAATTTCACTTGCATAATTTTTCCATAGCAAAGACTGTAAGATTTTTTTTTTTACACCTTTGGTTTTACTTAAATTCTCCAAGTCCAGCCCAACCAACAGTGCAGCACACCCAGATTATCACACAGATTTGCTCTCTGTACTTTTCAAATTTTAGCAGCACTCCTAACTGGACATTTCAAGACACCTCTAATTTCACACACATTTATTAGTTCTTCTTATCTGAACAGCTGACAGTGCTGTATGCACTCACTGCTCTGTGGGACAGGTCTTAGGGATTCAGGGCAAACTAGATGATAACAAGCTTTTTGTTGCGCTTAAATGAAGCATCCAAGAGGTGTTAATGGTGTGGCTGCCTAAGGCCATGCCCTTAAGAGCTTTTAGCGATTTTATATCCGTCAATTTTGATAAAAGCAACAAAACTTTGCTCATTTGAAATCTTGTATGAATCAGATACCACTTAAAAAACGGGGGGAAAAAAAGAAACATTTTCATTAGAAGTGGACTACAATCAGTAAAAAACATTTACAGTCATGTATTCATTCTTCTGTCCTCATTTCTGCGCCATCATTTTCACAAACTCTGTGGAGAGAATGGACAAGATACTGATAAGCTAAATTCTTGTAGGTGTATACTATAGCAAACTGAGATCACAATTTCAATCATAGCTAGGACAGTGCCACACTTCATGCATGTTCTGCTTTGGTATTGAATATAAATAGTAAGAAATCTGACTGAACAAATTATTCCAAGAACAGATTTTTTGAAAAATTTCAGACATTGTGTCTTAGCAGCAAAAATTAAGGTGACACTAATAATATTAATGCAGGCTCAGGTGCCTGTAGTTGTTGCAGTAAGTCATACCAGTGAGTCAGCTACAATACCTTCTATACCAACTTCTGTATCTCACAGAGCAAACAAGTTAATATAACACTACAAAACAACTACATATATTTGCGTGTGTTTGTTTCTCACCCTCAAAGTCAACTGTTCCATCTCCATTGTTGTCAGCTTCTCTGACCACTTGATCAATTTCTTTTGGGCTGGCATGTTCTCCTAATAACTTCATCATGGCATGTCTCAGCTCATCAGATGTGATCGCCCCATCACCATCTATATCAAACTGTATGAAAGGGGGAGGAAAAACAGGTTAAAACTCATATTGTAGTCATGAAATGATGTTTTGCCAGAGTTCAGCTTTTACAGCATGTTCATTTAATATCCACCATGGGGTGCCAAAGACCAAAAAAAGAGAATAGGTATGTTGAGCTCACCTCTCTAAATGCCTCTTTAAGTTCCTTCAACCCAATCATCCCTGCAGTTTCAGCAAGAAGCTTAGGGGTCATCAGTTCCACGAAATCGTCAAAGTCCACCCGCCCCCCCACTGTGATAAGACAAATTATATGACTAATATAAGTATAAGCAATTAGTGACAGTTTTTCCAGCTATCTTTATTCATCTTCCATGCTTGAAATAAAGGAATTCATACAAAATCTCAGTGAAGTGCATCATACAGTGTTCAGTCAGTCATTCAAGTGTGGATAGGTTGTCTATAGTTGCTGTTAATATTTTAGTTGCTGTTTGTTTTTTCTCTCTCTCTCTCTCTCTCTCTCTCTGAGTCCAACCTCCACCCAACATGGACCCGGACAGAAAGCCGCCCACATCTGATCCTGGTTCTGTTCGAGGTTTCTTCCCGTTAAAGGGGAGTTTTTTCTTGCTACTGTTGCCTAATATAATATCTGATGCTTCTCATGTGGGGTATATTGATAATTTGTTTAGTTATTTGAGAGGGGACAATGCACATTGGTGGACATCATGTAAACATCATGCAAATGAGACAGGTTTAGCCATGGAGGCTAATTTTCATCTGTGGTTTAATTTTGTAATTTATGTGAACCACAGACATACAATGTCATACGCCAACAGAGAATATATTCATGTGACTGTTCCTGGCAACACTTTGCAGTTTACTTTCGAGATAGAAATATGCAAATATGTTCTGTGTCTCAGGAGATACTGAACCTAAAACACATGGCACTTTCAAAATGAGTCTTGAAGATGTTTTGCATTATATTTTAAAACGTGCTGTGGCAGAGATAGCACCCACAGATACTGTAGTTGCATTTGAGCATTGAGATCAGATGTTTTGGAGAGAGGTAGTGAATGACCATTTTGAAATGTTTCAAAACCTACAAAACTGGCATCCAAAAATTATTTTCTTCTTCTCTATATTTCATATAGTGCACTGGAAAAAGGAAGGGATATACCTATTACAACGATGGATTATATTTTTAATATGATTGGCAGTCCTTTTACATCATGATTTAGAGGACATTACTCACAATTCATGTTGATGTTCTGGCTCAGTTCTATGAGCTCCATTTCAGTCGGCATGTAACCCATGGTTCTCATGAGGTTCCCCAAGTCTTTACAGGTTATGAAACCATCCTTGTCTTTATCAAACTCTACAAAAGCTTCACGCAACTCTAGAGAGCATACAAAAACAAAATTTGAGAATAGTATGTGATTCAAAAAAAAAGAGATGTATATATCATTGAGCAGTCTAACAAATATATGTGAATACATAAAAACAGCAGTTACCTTCAATCTCATCATTTGTGAGAGTTCTTGTCTGTAAAACAGTAAGGACACAAATATGACAATTAAATTATGCCAACATGTTTCATATACAGTGATTTGCCACAAAATGTGCAACAATTGTTTTTATCTCTTCTGTTAAAGTGCCCTAAATCATGAGATTCTTACATGGCTTTACATTTGCTGTGTGATTTCAGACTATTATATGTTGGGATTTTTGCTAGATCTTTTGTTTTGGAGTGATACGCCATTCAAATGATGTTCTGGTGAAGATGCCCAACATCAACATTAAGCAGTTCATTATTTTGGCTTCACATTTTGTGCCCCTGTAAAGTTATTGTGCATATGAACAAACAATCTATAATTTCTGTATATAACGAATGAGAAAATGCAGCTACTTTTATTCAGTTCTAAAACCTATTTTTCAAAATGAAAGAATAATTCTGAATATCTGTTGGGCTTCTTTTGCATTAGCTTATAGCTTCAGTATACGAAAGAAGGATTCTGAACTATAATAAATTACATTAGATACATAAATCTGCTGGCTGTTTCTGAATACACATTAAGTGTATTTCTGTCAAATCTGCCAATTTGAGTTGGCAATAATGCCCAAAAATGTGTGCTTCCAACATCTGTAACAATGTCCACTATTAAATCCTTGTTTAGAACATTTTTTAAATACATATCATACAGTATAATTATATTATAATGTGGGATGACAACATCAACATAGATTGTCTATAAATATCAAACACTGGTCAAAATATGTAACTAAGCAAGTTGTGCAGTGTATGTAAATAGGTTTTCAACTGTCTATAAAGTGTTGAGGCTTTGTATGAATAGAATCTTTGAAATCAGAAACAATGCATAAAAACCAAAGCTTGAGTCACGAGTGCCAATGCATCTGCCTAATGCACCCGCCTAATGCACCAGCTAAAAAGTTTGCCCTCCCACCTCTACTCCAGAATGGGACTAGTCCTTTAAGCTTCTTTTCCTAAAATAACACCATATAAGAATGCCCATTACAACAACAACAACAAAAAAAAACTATATTTGTTTCATAAACAATCAGCGGATGAAAGTAACATTTACTTACTTCATTTGAAATATATAAAACTCTTAAGACTTGTAAGTAGTAAAAAACGACTAGAAAACCACAAACTGCAGTGTAAAACCAGAAAACCATGTTGACTTACTCTCCTCGTTCCTCCTCTTAGAAAGATGCAGGCTTGCTTAACACTCATGATGACAGCCTTGGTCGAGATCCTGGGATACTTTGTGAAAATCTTTGTTAAAAAAAAAAAATAGTCATATGTTGTTATATGATTTGGTTTCTTTTTTTCTTGTGCGAGCATGTGTGTGTGTGTATGTGTGTGTGTGAACGGTGATCAGTAGTGATCTGCGTATGCCAGAGAGGAGGGATGAGTTCTCATATGGATTATCTCTGAAGCTTTGGTCTAGAAAAGAAAGATGGGTTTAACGCTGTGCATATACATAATTTCATATACACCGTCAAACATTATTGTTGTAAAAAGCTTTTTCATGAAAGATTAATTGCATCTAAATAGAAAATAAATACATTTTTACTTTAATAACAACTGTTGTAGTTTAATACAGTTTACCGATGACAAAAAATAGCTATCTCACCTCATCTTTGGAATTCAATCCTTACTCATTTGTTAAATGGAAACCTATTTTGAATATATATCTGTGTTTGCTTATTGTTTGCAGTTTGTTCATTCATTCCATCCTCCCATATTGTGCTAGTTGAGTAAATGACTGTCTGGATAAAGCTTGCTATCACTAAATGAAACAAAACAGAATACAACAGATGGGAAAATGGAGAGAGAACCAGTCTAGTATTAGAAGGATTGTGAATTATATGCCACTGCCTGCATTTGGAATTATTTTTAGATATGTGGGAAAAATAACACAATTTTATAGACAGAACTTTTGATTAAAATTTTATATTAATTGTTGCAATAGATACAAGCGAGTACGGCATTCATTAATCTTGCAAGTTATCTGATTATCAATAAATGACTGCAACACTTAAAATGCTTTGGTCACTGTATTTTAATATGAGAATATACATCTTATAGCCTATTACATAAGCATATATGCTTGGACAAAATTAAAGTTGTGTGCAAAGAAGATGTTCTTAATCTACACGCAACGATCGCATTTTAAAGCTGAATTGTTTGAGGTATTGCATGAGATGCCCATGAATAAGATAAACAAGCACATGAGCAATTTGATCACATAAAAACAGCAAAGTCAGTGAAAATTAATTTCAAATATAGAGAATTTAGTGTATACAGTATAGTGTACATAAAAAGGATCAGCATCATGTGACATCATGAGCAGGATTCCAGATAATAAGATAATGCCATGAAATCGCTTTTCATATCTTTTTACATAACAGCACTGATGCTCATATATATGATAGGATGTTCATATCATATACCTACACTACATGATAAATACATCGAATTTACCATGTAAAATGTATGAAATTGACAGGCTTCTTCTGAGTAAAAATGATGTCCATTAATAAAAGGGACAGCTATGTCAGTAGAGCACTGAATAGAATTTGGTAATTTAAAGAAACGGTGACACAAGTGACTCAGTAGCATGATGATGATGCCAATAAGGGGTGGAAACAAGTGTGATGTGTGATGGAACGCAATGGCCTAGCAACAAAAGCTCATTTTGAAAAGATCAAAAACAATTAACTTCTGTTGAGCAGTGCTGGTTATATACCTGCTGATTTTTGATTTTGTTTCTTGCATGTTTTTCAGAAACTTCTGATGATCCTGTTGAAACAGATACAACAGAGGGTAAGGTTTCAAAAAATGATTGAATGATACAGATATCATGAGTAGGCTACAAATTGCAGAGCTTTAGAGCATTTCATAAGTCAGGTCATAGTCAGGTGTATGATTAACCAAGGCTTAAAACTGGGTGAGGAACAACCAAACTCTGCTACCAAGCTAAGGCTGTGGAAGACATGTTTCATGTTTCAGTTTCATGTCAAAGGTCATACATCATGGCAAGACTGAGCTCAGCAACAAGACAGAAGGCAGTTATACTGCATCAGCAAGGTCTCTCCCAAGCAAACATTTCAAAGCAGACTGGGGTTTCAAGATGTGCTGTTCAAGCTCTTTTGAAGAAGCACAAAGAAACGTTGCGATGTTGCAGGCTGTAGACGCAGAGGTCGGCCAAGGAGACTTAGTGCAGCAGATCAAAGACACATTATGCTCACTTCCCTTCGAAATCAAATGATGTCCAGTAGCGGTATCAGCTCAGAACCAGCAGAAACCAGTGTGACCAGGTACACCTATCTAATGTCTGGAGAAGTCCGGCCAGAAATGGTCTTCATGGAAGAATTGCAAAGACACATACCTCCGACATGGAAACACGGCCAAGCAACTCAACTATGCAAGAAAAAACAGGAACTGGGGTGCAGAAAAATGGCAGCAGGTGCTCTGGACTGATGAGTCAAGTTGAAATATTTGGCTGTAGCAGAGGGCAGTTTGTTCGCCGAAGGGCTGGAGAACGGGACAGTACTGAATGTATGTAGGTGAGGCATGGTGGAGGTTCCTTGCAAGTTTGAGGCTGCATTTCTGCAAATGGAGTTGGGGATTTGGTCAGGATTAATGGTGTCCTCAATGATGAGAAATACTGGCAGATACTTATCCATCATGCAATACCATCAGGGAGGCGTCTGATTGGTCCCAAATGAAGTGATCCATCACTCTTCATTTTGTGAATAGAGTGAAATAAACAATTCAATTTTATATTTTTGAAAGCATTCTTAATTTACAGCATTTCTTCACACTCGCCTAAAATGTTTGCACAGTACTGCATTGATGTATTTGAAATATATAGAATATATTTGATTATACAAATACACTAGCTCCTCCCCCTCAGAGGGTATACTTCTATCCTCTCTGACTTGCTGTCATCTTGGTTAGTGTGAAGCAAGTGGGTTCACATCTTCATAGTCAAGATGATGAACAAACTGTCTTTTCTGTTGACAGCTCTCTGTCTGCCCTGTAAGTTGCTTCATGCTGCTATACTGATACATTTAATGTTTGGGCATTTATTCCTCTCTAGCTCTTACTCGTCTCTTAATACTTGTGGTTCTTTGGCAGGTTTGAATGGCTAGGCTCTGGAGTCGATTCCCTCCACCTCGGTGTTGAAAAAGCCTCAGGAAACCCTCAGTCTCTCCTGCAAGGGAACTGGATTTGATTTCAGTCAGTCTGGAATGCACTGGATCAGACAGCCTGCAGGAAAAGCACTGGAATGGATGGGGCTTATTTACTATGATGCAAGTAAAACAGTGTATGCAAGCAGTGCGCAAGGACGCATAGAAATCACCAGAGATAATAGCAACAGCATGGTGTATCTGAGACTGTCCACCCTAAAGCCAGAGGACTCTGCTGTGTATTACTGTGCTAGACCCACAGTGATCCAACTGAGCACAGACGCTATACATAAATCCTTGAATAACTCATGTTTACAACAACCAATAGAGGGCAGCAGATGATTTTAAATCTAAAATGTTATGAGAAACCAGTATAGCACCACCACTGAAGATTCAGTGAAAAAAACACCACAATGTTTAAACACCAGCTGATGTTGTGGTTTGTGACTTCCCTTTTAAAAAAAATGGTTTTTCACTAATGTGTGCGTTTCTACAATGTACCAGTTAACATTCCCACCTGTTATTTTGCATAGTTGGTGCAAACATTCTTCATTTACTTGTCTGCAATTTGAATATTTTACAAAAAAAATTCCAGTGTCACTCTGATTTGTTAATTCTGTTGTGTTCATGTCACTTCTTAACTATAACAACATTAACAGTTTCAGAGAGTCAGTACTTGGAAGTCAACCTCGTAGACATATTAAAAACTGAAACTACAACTACACCTTTTCTTCCAATGGGTTTGAGAAACCAACATTTCCAACAGGGACTGCAATATTGGGGACTCTAATAAGTTTTATACCAAATGTGAAAAGTGACAATAAAATAAACATTAAAATGAGACTGTAGTGCAATAATCTTGTCACCATGTGGCATGGAAATAGATTTAGAATAATCACAATAAACGAGTTCGATCCTCATTCTGGGAGAGTGTTTAGTTCTGTTCTCTGTCTTAGCATTAAGTGACAAAATCCACAGGCTTTGTACAGTCAATTGAACACACTTTAGTAACAGAAAAACAATGTTCTGTCTTTTTCCATGCTGAAAGTGGACAATTTACAATCCCTCCTTCATAACTCTAGACTCCAGTCTGGAACTGACTGAGTTTGATAAATACACTGATCATGATAAGTAATGTTCACAGTAAGCAACATTATGAAAAGAACAGAGGGGATTTGATTGGTCTTATGTGACATCAACACAAATACATTTGTCCAAATAAAATGATGTAAACAGTGTTGCGTGTAAGACAACATACAGTTATATATGAAATTTAGGGATTAACTAAGTAACATAATGTGTTACTGATAAGATTTTGGTAATATTATCAACTTTATCATGTGAAATAACATGTTCCCTGATATTTCCCCCAGTTGACATCAGGTAAGCAGTCCTCTGTACTATCTGTTGTTGTCTCTGTGATCCACTGGCTGCCTGAAAGGTAGGAAATCAATCCTAAAGCTTTAGGAAATCAAATATACAAAAGAGGTATTAGATTGAAGTGACTATGATAGATTATGATAGATTTTTAGATCTAAATTATTAAAAACATGGACTCAAGGACAACAGGGTTCCTCATCATTAACTTACTGTATATCAAGCTTAATAATAATTCCACTGAATCTATTACATGTTGTGTGAACTCCCTGCTGCAGGAACTGTTACTGACAGGAGGGTCTGATTAAGAGGAAGTGCTCACTAACCGTTGGCAAACACTCAAACTCAAATTTTATATAGCACAGAGCACAGGAAATGAGTATTAAAATGGAAGTGTTTAATAAGTAGTTACATGGAAAATTGCTTTGTCCGTGAAACCTGTTTGCTTCTCTTGGTTTAAACAACATGTGTTATGTGTTATTTTTTTTGTGATGGATATTTTGACAGCTGGGGGAAAGGGACACAAGTCATTGTAACTGAGCAATAACTGAAAACATTTTCAGAGAGGACAAAAGGCACCATGGTGACCATCACCTAAGGTACGTAATTTTAAAATTTCAGAAAATTTTCTTTTTAAATTTTTTTACTTTCATTACTAAAATATATATTATTTTCCTGGTCACAACTGTTGGCTCAGTGATAAAACATCCAACAGCATCTTGTAGCCTGACAAACAATGTGTGCTTCATGCTCATGGTTGTTGGTTTAGTTGGAAAGCCAATCAACAGGTTTTTTATATTTTACTGCTGCAGAACCCAAACTGTATAATAAGGAGTACAGGGAAAAACAATGTGTGAAGTTTGAAGTGTGAAGTTATTCTGTTGCTATTCTGTTAACTGTGACATCTGGGGGTGGTTTTGACTACTGAGGAACTGTGCTACTTCATTCAGTGCCCTCCAGTACAGAAAGGCAACATTTACATGATTTCATGGCATGCTGGCTATATCTAGAAAATCGAGGCAGAATAAGTATCAAGCAGAATACTGTTAGATGAGAAGAAGAAAAATGTAAACTTTCATGTTTTAATACAATATTATTTGGTGACCTTATGTCAAATAACAAATTCAAGTCACAAAATCTCTTGTTATATTAATCTAACAGTAACTATAAATTTATAGCACGATTCACGAAATAAATGCAGCTGACTTTACCATATCTTTTGTAAATTTATCATGAGCTGCTTATAAAAATACATTTGAATAATATGAAATATAAAATAGAATAATGCCACCACCATCCCTCTAACTTTAGGCAAACATTTGATTAAATAAATCATATTTATAGGGGGTGCATTAACACTGTTTGTGTGCATGTGTTTTCTCTCCTGAGCCTTACACCCACAAGACATTTGATGTGTAGTGCACAAATACATATAACACAATAATATATAACAAATAATATACATAATATATATATATATATATATATATATATATATATATATATATATATATATATATATATATATATATATATATATATATATATATATAATTATATAATAATAATAATAATATAATATATATATAATATACTTTGTTGTTGTAAGTACTTTGTTCACCACCCCAACTAACAACTGAAAGACCTTTAACCACAAACCCAATGCATCTTTTTGCATATTGCTTTTTGCACTCTAGTGTAGCAAAAGCTTAACTATGAATGATGTAAAAAAAAAAAAAGCAACACTTAAATGTAAAGCTCTGAAACACTACTCTTAAAATAAAAATCCTGTTTGTAAAGAGTTTTGCAGATGACACTTTAGAGCTGTTGATTTAACTGTGTGGTAATTGAGTTATGTGAGTCATTTCACATTTTAGGAGTAATATACTGAATTCTCTTTTGTTTATTAAGACAAATTAAAGTATTAAAACAGCTGTACAACAAACAACAGCAGAAGCCATTGCATTTGTGCCATATGTTGACACATTTACTTTACAAATCATCAGAAAAATACATGGTGCAGTGCCCCAAGTTGATCTCACTTTAAAAAAACCTCACCTAGGTTTTTTTTTAATTCAAACAAAATATTTATGTTCCAGGCGTAAATGTTTAACTTAAAATGTGATGGATCTTATGAAGCGGTCAGACCAGCATTCAGGATTCATATGTGTTTATTATATTTTATGATGCAGGAATGTTGTAATTTGCATGTGCATATATTATAAATTATACATCATAAATCCTATATAATCAATGTTCAATATAATCACACATGTAAATGCAGGAATTTGATCATATTGGTGCACTAATCCATATTTTCTGTCTTTTCAGGTGAATGAAATGACTGAAATGTTCTGTAAAAAGTATTTTTGCATTAATTTTTCTTTTAAACTCTTAGTATCATGTAAGTAATCATAATTGTCCTTTTGTCATTTCAATTATTTTCTGAAAATGTTTATATGAACTTTTTTCTTTCTTCCTTTATTTCACCAAATAA
This sequence comes from Pempheris klunzingeri, assembly GCF_042242105.1. Taxonomy (NCBI): domain Eukaryota; kingdom Metazoa; phylum Chordata; class Actinopteri; order Acropomatiformes; family Pempheridae; genus Pempheris; species Pempheris klunzingeri. The sequence goes on from NC_092028.1 coordinate 14,111,527, forward strand.
ATATTTATAATACTCCTGCCAGTATCCGATTGTATCTTTTATCATTTTATCATGTACCATAATATATTGCTATGGTCTTCACCTCCCCAGCACCTGGGACCAACAGCCCATGTTCAACTCAATATGTAAATTTGGAGATTTCACAGTTGGTTGGGTCTCGTGTCTATTATTAATATGTTGGAGAACAAAAACCTTTAGTAGTCATGAGAAACAGAAAACCTATGTGATAACATATGTAAACTGATATGAGATATTTAAATGTGCACCCTGTTTCTCTTACTGGCATAACCCCACCTCACACCTGGTGTCTGTGATACTATGTTGCTCTTAGCATCGTTTCACTTCTGTATTTTGGTGCTTTTTTGGGAAGGAGCAGCCAAAACCTTCAGTCTAAGTAGTGAGATTTAGCTGAATATGAAAGAATGGGCTGACGGCTCAAGTTTTACATACAAGTCCACTGACTTCAACACTGAACTCAGAAAAACAGCATGTATTTGTCAAAATAAGTTTGTAAGGCTACTGTAGGATAAAAAACATGCATGTAATAAATGCAGTAGTTTTAATTAGAACAACACTAATGGCTACACTTTTTTTGGTGCCAAAGCTATTTGGCTCCCATCTAGTAAGGTGATCCTTCTGCTTGGTTTTCGTTTTATATCATCTGAACTTATAACATGTAGAGCTGTTCATGAGTGCTTCTCATCCACTGAGAGGACTCTGAATGTCGCAGGTAAGACTACTGTGCAATATGGAAATCAGAGAGAAAGATGAGAGAGACATTCGCTTGGTTTTCTGTCTTTATCATCGATGACCTGCAGCCATACATTGCCGTGCATTACCACAGAACACTGTACATTACCATAGAATATCATACATTACCATACGTTACCGTACATTACCATAGCATGCGGTACATTACCATATATTATCATAGAATACCATAGGTTACCACGGAACACTGCACGGTACCATACATTACGTACAAGACAAACTTACTTAATGTTTTAATATTGAATTGTTGTCAATACAACACAGTCTGGCATAAATAATTTATAGTGAAAACAAAGTTAGCAGTTTAAGTTTTGTGATTCTTCTATTGGCTCCAGTTAGACCAACACTGGTATTTCATGAGTTTGATTCTATGCAACTCTCCTTCCTCGTTACTCAGCTATAAAAACTTCACATCAGGCCGTCAGTGGAGTTCACAGCACGTCAGTTTCAACATCAACCATGTTTTCTGTAGCTCTGCTGCTGCTGTTGGTAGCTGGATGTGAGTCTCTCTGGATTTGTTCAAGTCAAAAGTTCTTCTATTGTTGTATATCTTGATCATTTGTTATAAAACCTTTTCTTATTTTAACAGGTGTGAAGTGTGAACAGTTGACACAGCCAGCCTCTGTGACTGTGCAGCCTGGTCAGAATCTGACCATCACCTGTCAGGTCTCTTATTCTGTGAGTGACTACTACACAGCTTGGATCAGACAGCCTGCAGGGAAAGGACTGGAGTGGATTGGAAGTAGAGCTGGATCCACAGCATACTACAAAGATTCACTAAAGAACAAGTTCAGTATCGACTCAGATGATTCCAGCAAAACAGTGACTCTAAACAGACAGAATGTGCAGCCTGAAGACTGAAAACCCCTCAGTGCCTGAACACTTGTAACAAACCACCAGAGGAGGAGCCCTCAGACCACTAATGATTTCAGGACTTGTTCATTGTTAAAGAGAGAAACAGACATATTTAGAAATGAAAATGAAAATGAATATAACATTGTTCATTGTCATTGTAACATATAACAATAATAACTATAGTTTGCTTTGCTTTTATTCCTTCTGGGCTTTACTTTCTCCTCATGTTCTAAAATTACTTATGAAGACTCAGTGATGAAATCAACAGTATAACATAATAACCAGTATTTATAAAAGTTTATGTTGTATGTGTATGTTTAGTAATCACATGGCACTTTATAATTCAAGTGGTCAGAGAGAAAACTAGACTTCTCCATCTCTGCTATTGGCTGTTTTCAGGCTTTAGAAAATCTGGCCTGTGACAGGAGACTTTGGCCAATCACAGGTCTTCTCAGAGAGAGAGCATTCCTATTGACTATTTTGCAAACGCACGTGCGCGTGCAGGTTGTGTCAGATGCTGGAGGTTCAGGTCTACTGATGATTTGTATAATTGTGTCTGGCAGAGTCACTGTTAGAGTCAATATTTTGCTGCAAGCATCTGAGTGGATACTGAACTTGCCCAGCATCTGACAAAACATGCACACACATGTTTATGTAGCTAACGCTAGAGCCTCAAACCTCCGTATATCATCTCAAAGGGCATTACAGTTCCACACAAAGAACATAGGACACTAAGTGTCATGTAACTGCTGCTATACAGTGTAGCAGCAGTTGACTGACTGAAATGATGTTTGTGTTAACCTGTTGCACAAACACTGAAACATGGATTCTTGGATGAATGAGTAATACAGTGAATAATCATTCTCCAGTTTGATCACAGTAACTGAGAGCCAGGTAAAATCCAGTTCCACACTGAGAGGAGGAGTCAATGCAAAACTCATTAGTTCTCCTACCTCTACTTATCTGACTGCAGAGAGGATGACAGAGAACAGTGGACACACAGTTCAACATGATGGACTACAGGACAGGACTGCTGCTTTTAGCTGTTTGCTGGACAGGTGAACATTTTTACACTTGGTGTAACTCAAATTAAAAACATACAACACTTACTTTCATTTTTTGTTGTGCCTTGACAGGTGTTGATGGTCAGACTCTGACTGAATCTGAACCAGCTGTTAAAAGGCCTGGAGAATCCCACAAATTGACCTGTACAGGCTCTGGATTCACATTCAGCAGCTACTATATGCACTGGGTCAGACAGGCTCCTGGGAAAGGACTGGAGTGGATCGCTGCTCAATATAGTAGCAGCATCTACTACTCTCAGTCAGTCCAAGGCCGCTTCACCATCTCCAGAGACAACAGCAGACAGCAGCTGTATCTGCAGATGAACAGCCTGAAGACTGAAGATTCTGCTGTTTATTATTGTGCCAAAGACTCACAGTGACTGGAGTTGGTTGAGCAGCTGTACAAAATCCTAAAGTACTCATCTTTCAGGCTGGTAGAGCCCAAACGAGATGTATTTTTATAATGTTTATAATGAATTTTATATATTTAATTTTTTTATAGGCTATAGATTTTTAAATGTTGTTTTATGTTCTCTATGTTAGCCTACATTTCATATATTTCACAACACAAAACACAACATAGATCACAACAAGCCAGCCTCTGTGACTGTGCAGCCTGGTCAGAATCTGACCATCACCTGTCAGGTCTCTTATTCTGTGAGCAGCTACTTCACAGCTTGGATCAGACAGCCTGCAGGGAAAGGACTGGAGTGGATTAGTAGCGACAGCAACGTTAAAGATTCACTAAAGAACAAGTTCAGTATCAAGACAGACTCTTCCAGCAACACAGTGACTCTAAACAGACAGAATGTTCAGCCTGAAGACTCTGCTGTGTATTACTGTGCCAGAGAGTCACAACCCTGAACAAAACCCTTCAGTGCCTGAACACTTGTAACAAACCACCAGAGGAGGAGCCCTCAGACCATTAATGATTTCAGGACTTGTTCATTGTTAAAGAGAGAAACAGACATATTCAGAAATGAAAATTAAAAGGAATACTGAACTTGCTCAGCATCTGACAAAATGTGCACACGCATGTTTATGTAGCTAACGTTAGAGCCTCAAACCTCCATATATCATCTCAAAGGACATTACAGTTCCACACAAAGAAAATAGGACGCTAAGTGTCATGTAACTGTTGTTATACAGTGTAGTAGCATGTTATTTGTTGTTTGTTTCTATTAAAATGGATTTAAAAATACACACTTCAGTGTTATTGTAAAACTGATGAACTATTGTTAAAGTCTTAACATGATGCAGACTGGATTAAATAACTGACTGAAATAATGTTTGTGTTAACCTGTTGTACAAACACTGAAACATGGATTCTTGGATGAATGATTAATACAGTCAATAATCATTCTCCAGTTTGATCACAGTAACTGAGAGCCAGGTAAAATCCAGTTCCACATTGTGAGGAGGAGTCAATGCAAAACTCATTAGTTCTCCTACCTCTACTTATCTGACTGCAGAGAGGATGACAGAGAACAGTGGACACACAGTTCAACATGATGGACTACAGGACAGGACTGCTGCTTTTAGCTGTTTGCTGGACAGGTGAACATTTTTACACTTGGTGTAACTCAAATTAAAAACATACAACACTTACTTTCATTTTTTGTTGTGCCTTGACAGGTGTTGATGGTCAGACTCTGACTGAATCTGGACCAGCTGTTAAAAGGCCTGGAGAATCCCACAAATTGACCTGTACAGGCTCTGGATTCACATTCAGTGGCTACTGGATGCACTGGGTCAGACAGGCTCCTGGAAAAGGACTGGAGTGGGTCGCTGCTCATTATGATAGTAGCAACATCCACTACTCTCAGTCATTTCAAGGCCGCTTTACCATCTCCAGAGACAACAGCAGACAGCAGGTGTATCTGCAGATGAACAGCCTGAAGACTGAAGATTCTGCTGTTTATTATTGTGCCAGAGACTCACAGTGACTGGAGTTGGTTGAGCAGCTGTACAAAATCCTAAAGCACTCATCTTTGAAGCTGGTAGAGCTCAAACTTGATGTATTTTTTTAATGTTTATAATTGATATTATATATTTTATTTTTGTATAGGCTATAGATTTTTAAATGTTGTTTTATGATCACTATGTTAGCCTACATTCCATATATTTCACAACACAAAACACAACATAGATCACAACAAGCCAGCCTCTGTGACTGTGCAGCCTGGTCAGAATCTGACCATCACCTGTCAGGTCTCTTATTCTGTGAGCAGCTACTTCACAGATTGGATCAGACAGCCTGCAGGGAAAGGACTGGAGTGGATTGGAAGTAGAGCTGGATCCACCACATACTACAAAGATTCACTAAGGAACAAGTTCAGTATCGACTTAGACTCTTCCAGCAACACAGCGACTCTGAACTGACAGAACGTGCAGCCTGAAGACTCTGCTGTGTATTACTGTGCCAGACACTCACAGTAACACAAACCATCAGTAGACCTGAACAAAAACCCCTCAGAGCCTGAACACTTGTAGCATGAAGCCACCAGAGGAGGAGCCCTCAGACCACTAATGATTTCAGGACTTGTTCATTGTTAAAGAGAGAAACAAACATATTTATAAATGAAAAAGTAAAAGGAATACTGAACTTTCTCAGCACCTGACAAAACGCGCACACGCATGTTTATGTAGCTAACGTTAGAGCCTCAAACCTCCGTATATCATCTCAAAGGGCATTACAGTTCCACACAAAGAACATAGGAAGCTAAGTGTCATGTAACTGTTGTTATACAGTGTAGCAGCATGTTATTTGTTTCTATTAAAATGGATTTAAAAATACACACTTCAGTGTTATTGTAAAACTGATGAACTATTGTTAAAGTCTTAACATGATGCAGACTGGATTAAATAACTGACTGAAATAATGTTTGTGTTAACCTGTTGTACAAACACTGAAACATGGATTCTTGGATGAATGATTAATACAGTTAATAATCATTCTCCAGTTTGATCACAGTGACTGAGAGCCAGGTAAAATCCAGTTCCTCACTGAGAGGAGGAGTCAATGCAAAACTCATTAGTTCTCCTACCTCTACTTATCTGACTGCAGAGACGATGACAGAGAACAGTGGACACACAGTTCAACATGATGGACTACAGGACAGGACTGCTGCTTTTAGCTGTTTGCTGGACAGGTGAACATTTTTACACTTGGTGTAACTCAAATTAAAAACATACAACACTTACTTTCATTTTTTGTTGTGCCTTGACAGGTGTTGATGGTCAGACTCTGACTGAATCTGAACCAGCTGTTAAAAGGCCTGGAGAATCCCACAAATTGACCTGTACAGGCTCTGGATTCACATTCAGCAGCCACTGGATGAACTGGGTCAGACAGGCTCCTGGAAAAGGACTGGAGTGGATCGCTTTCATCACCACTGACAGTAGCAGCAAATACTACTCTCAGTCAGTCCAAGGCCGCTTCACCATCTCCAGAGACAACAGCAGACAGCAGGTGTATCTGCAGATGAACAGCCTGAAGACTGAAGATTCTGCTGTTTATTATTGTGCCAAAGACTCACAGTGACTGGAGTTGGTTGAGCAGCTGTACAAAATCCTAAAGCACTCATCTTTGAGGCTGGTAGAGCTCAAACTTGATGTATTTTTATAATGTTTATAATTGATATTATACATTTTATTTTTGTATAGGCTATAGATTTTTAAATGTTGTTTTATGTTCTCTATGTTAGCCTACATTCCATATATTTCACAACACAAAACACAGCATAGATCACAACAAGCCAGCCTCTGTGACTGTGCAGCCTGGTCAGAATCTGACCATCACCTGTCACGTCTCTTATTCTGTGAGCAGCTACTTCACAGCTTGGATCAGACAGCCTGCAGGGAAAGGACTGGAGTGGATTGGAAGTAGAGCTGGATCCACCACATACTACAAAGATTCACTAAGGAACAAGTTCAGTATCGACTTAGACTCTTCCAGCAACACAGCGACTCTAAACGGACAGAATGTGCAGCCTGAAGACTCTGCTGTGTATTACTGTGCCAGAGAGCCACAGTAACACAAACCATCAGTAGACCTGAACAAAAACCCCTCAGAGCCTGAACACTTGTAGCATGAAGCCACCAGAGGAGGAGCCCTCAGACCACTAATGATTTCAGTACCTGTTCACTGGTACTGAAATCATCTCCTAACAACTGTCTTATATTGTTTGTACTGTATGTCATATAACAGAAGAAAAGATTTGGACATTTCAAGAGTAGTTGGAATTTAATTATAAAGCCCAAAATAACAAATAACAATTTGTCTCACACATGTACAAGGTGCAACACCCTGTCAGAAAGAAAAAACCTCCACAAAAACCTGTTTTCAAATGGAAAAACAGAAAAACCTCAGGTAGAGCAACAGAATCAAGCCCCTCCTACAGTACTCGTGTATGAGGCTGGTAAAGCCCAAACATGACGTATTTTTACAATTATATTGAAGTGTGAACAGTTGACACAGCCAGCCTCTGTGACTGTGCAGCCTGGTCAGCGTCTGACCATCACCTGTCAGGTCTCTTATTCTGTGAGCAGCTACTTCACAGCTTGGATCAGACAGCCTGCAGGGAAAGGACTGGAGTGGATTGGAAGTGGACGGGTTGGATCCACCACATACTACAAAGATTCACTAAAGAACAAGTTCAGTATCAAGACAGACTCTTCCAGCAAAACAGTGACTCTAAACGGACAGAACGTGCAGCCTGAAGACTCTGCTGTGTATTACTGTGCCAGAGAGCCACAACCCTGAACAAAACCCCTCAGTGCCTGAACACTTGTAACAAACCACCAGAGGAGGAGCCCTCAGACCACTAATGATTTCAGGACTTGTTCATTGTTAAAGAGAGAAACAGACATATTCAGAAATGAAAATTAAAAGGAATACTGAACTTGCTCAGCATCTGACAAAACGTGCACACGCATGTTTATGTAGCTAACGTTAGAGCCTCAAACCTCCATATATCATCTCAAAGGACATTACAGTTCCACACAAAGAAAATAGGAAGCTAAGTGTCATGTAACTGTTGTTATACAGTGTAGCAGCATGTTATTTGTTGTTTGTTTCTATTAGAATGGATTTAAAAATACACACTTCAGTGTTATTGTAAAACTGATGAACTATTGTTAAAGTTTTAACATGATGCAGACTGGATTAAATAACTGACTGAAATAATGTTTGTGTTAACCTGTTGCACAAACACTGAAACATGGATTCTTGGATGAATGATTAATACAGTTAATAATCATTCTCCAGTTTGATCACAGTGACTGAGAGCCAGGTAAAATCCAGTTCCACACTGAGAGGAGGAGTCAATGCAAAACTCATTAGTTCTCCTACCTCTACTTATCTGACTGCAGAGAGGATGACAGAGAACAGTGGACACACAGTTCAACATGATGGACTACAGGACAGGACTGCTGCTTTTAGCTGTTTGCTGGACAGGTGAACATTTTTACACTTGGTGTAACTCAAATTAAAAACATACAACACTTACTTTCATTTTTTGTTGTGCCTTGACAGGTGTTGATGGTCAGACTCTGACTCAATCTGAACCAGCTGTTAAAAGGCCTGGAGAATCCCACAAATTGACCTGTACAGGCTCTGGATTCACATTCAGCAGCTACTATATGAACTGGGTCAGACAGGCTCCTGGAAAAGGACTGGAGTGGATCGCTGCTCAATATAGTAGCTACATCTACTACTCTCAGTCAGTCCAAGGCCGCTTCACCATCTCCAGAGACGACAGCCGACAGCAGGTGTATCTGCAGATGAACAGCCTGAAGACTGAAGATTCTGCTGTTTATTATTGTGCCAGACACTCACAGTGACTGGAGTTGGTTGAGCAGCTGTACAAAATCCTAAAGCACTCATCTTTGAGGCTGGTAGAGCTCAAACTTGGTGTATTTTTCTAATGTTTATAATGAATTTTATATATTTTATTTTTTTATATAGATTTTTAAATGTTGTTTGATGTTCTCTATGTTAGCCTACATTCCATATATTTCACAACACAAAACACAACATAGATCACAACAAGCCAGCCTCTGTGACTGTGCAGCCTGGTCAGAATCTGACCATCACCTGTCAGGTGTCCTATTCTGTGAGCAGCTACTACACAGCTTGGATCAGACAGCCTGCAGGGAAAGAACTGGAGTGGATTGGAAGTGGACGGGTTGGATCCACCACATACTACAAAGATTCACTAAAGAACAAGTTCAGTATCGACTTAGTTGCTTCCAGCAACAAAGCGACTCTAAACAGACAGAACGTGCAGCCTGAAGACTCTGCTGTGTATTACTGTGCCAGAGAGCCACAATCCTGAACAAAACCCTTCAGTGTCTGAACACTTGTAACAAACCACCAGAGGAGGAGCCCTCAGACCACTAATGATTTCAGGACTTGTTCATTGTTAAAGAGAGAAAAAGACATATTCAGAAATGAAAATTAAAAGGAATACTGAACTTGCTCAGCATCTGACAAAACGCGCACACGCATGTTTATGTAGCTAACGTTAGAGCCTCAAACCTCCGTATATCATCTCAAAGGACATTACAGTTCCACACAAAGACAATAGGACACTAAGTGTCATGTAACTGTTGTTATACAGTGTAGCAGCATGTTATTTGTTGTTTGTTTCTATTAAAATGGATTTAAAAATACACACTTCAGTGTTATTGTAAAACTGATGAACTATTGTTAAAGTCTTAATATGATGCAGACTGGATTAAATAACTGACTGAAATAATGTTTGTGTTAACCTGTTGCACAAACACTGAAACATGGATTCTTGGATGAATGATTAATACAGTGAATAATCATTCTCCAGTTTGATCACAGTGACTGAGAGCCAGGTAAAATCCAGTTCCACATTGAGAGGAGGAGTCAATGCAAAACTCATTAGTTCTCCTACCTCTACTTATCTGACTGCAGAGAGGATGACAGAGAACAGTGGACACACAGTTCAACATGATGGACTACAGGACAGGACTGCTGCTTTTAGCTGTTTGCTGGACAGGTGAACATTTTTACACTTGGTGTAACTCAAATTAAAAACATACAACACTTACTTTCAGTTTTTGTTGTGCCTTGACAGGTGTTGATGGTCAGACTCTGACTCAATCTGAACCAGCTGTTAAAAGGCCTGGAGAATCCCACAAATTGACCTGTACAGCCTCTGGATTCACATTCAGTGACTACTGGATGGCCTGGATCAGACAGGCTCCTGGAAAAGGACTGGAGTGGATCGCTGCTCATTATGATAGTAGCAACATCCTCTACTCTCAGTCAGTCCAAGGCCGCTTCACCATCTCCAGAGACAACAGCAGACAGCAGGTGTATCTGCAGATGAACAGCCTGAAGACTGAAGATTCTGCTGTTTATTATTGTGCCAGAGACTCACAGAGACTGCAGTTGGTTGAGCAGCTGTACAAAATCCTAAAGCACTCATCTGTGAAACTGGTAGAGCCCAAACTTGATGTATTTTTCTAATGTTTATAATTGATATTATACATTTTATTTTTGTATAGGCTATAGATTTTTAAATGTTGTTTTATGTTCTCTATGTTAGCCTACATTCCATATATTTCACAACACAAAACACAACATAGATCACAACAAGCCAGCCTCTGTGACTGTGCAGCCTGGTCAGCGTCTGACCATCACCTGTCAGGTCTCTTATTCTGTGAGCAGCTACTTCACAGCTTGGATCAGACAGCCTGCAGGGAAAGGACTGGAGTGGATTGGAAGTAGAGCTGGATCCACCACATACTACAAAGATTCACTAAAGAACAAGTTCAGTATCAAGACAGACTCTTCCAGCAAAACAGTGACTCTAAACGGACAGAACGTGCAGCCTGAAGACTCTGCTGTGTATTACTGTGCCAGAGAGCCACAATCCTGAACAAAACCCTTCAGTGTCTGAACACTTGTAACAAACCACCAGAGGAGGAGCCCTCAGACCACTAATGATTTCAGGACTTGTTCATTGTTAAAGAGAGAAACAGACATATTCAGAAATGAAAATTAAAAGGAATACTGAACTTGCTCAGCATCTGACAAAACGTGCACATGCATGTTTCTGTAGCTAACGTTAGAGCCTCAAACCTCCGTATATCATCTCAAAGGACATTACAGTTCCACACAAAGAAAATAGGACACTAAGTGTCATGTAACTGTTGTTATACAGTGTAGCAGCATGTTATTTGTTGTTTGTTTCTATTAAAATGGATTTAAAAATACACACTTCAGTGTTATTGTAAAACTGATGAACTATTGTTAAAGTCTTAACATGATGCAGACTGGATTAAATAACTGACTGAAATAATGTTTGTGTTAACCTGTTGCACAAACACTGAAACATGGATTCTTGGATGAATGATTAATACAGTGAATAATCATTCTCCAGTTTGATCACAGTGACTTAGAGCCAGGTAAAATCCAGTTCCACACTGAGAGGAGGAGTCAATGCAAAACTCATTAGTTCTCCTACCTCTACTTATCTGACTGCAGAGAGGATGACAGAGAACAGTGGACACACAGTTCAACATGATGGACTACAGGACAGGACTGCTGCTTTTAGCTGTTTGCTGGACAGGTGAACATTTTTACACTTGGTGTAACTCAAATTAAAAACATACAACACTTACTTTCATTTTTTCTTGTGCCTTGACAGGTGTTGATGGTCAGACTCTGACTGAATCTGGACCAGCTGTTAAAAGGCCTGGAGAATCCCACAAATTGACCTGTACAGGCTCTGGATTCACATTCAGCAGCTATTGGATGGCCTGGATCAGACAGGCTCCTGGAAAAGGACTGGAGTGGATCGCTGCTCAATATAGTAGCACCATCTCCTACTCTCAGTCAATTCAAGGCCGCTTCACCATCTCCAGAGACGACAGCAGACAGCAGGTGTATCTGCAGATGAACAGCCTGAAGACTGAAGATTCTGCTGTTTATTATTGTGCCAGAGACTCACAGTGACTGCAGTTGGTTGAGCAGCTGTACAAAATCCTACAGTACTCATCAGACCTCCAATAGTTCCCTCACACGATTGTCTTGATGTCATCAGTCTATCAATTATGTTAGAAATCATGCTACTGTTTCAGTGACAGGGATTTAGAGCCTTAGTACTCAAGACTGGTAATGAGCTTTGTTTAGTTGACATTAGAGGGAAATCAGAGCTTGATTCAAACTGTAAATGCAATTTGGTTTTGCCTACTGAGGTCATTTGAAGTTTAAAATTCATGCTCTGTATCAGCAACATCTCCTAACAACTGTCTTATATTGTTTGTACTGTATGTCACATAAGAGAAGAAAAGATTTGGACATTTCAAAAATAGTTGGAATTTAATTATAAAGCCCAAAATAACAAATAACAATTTGTCTCACACATGTACAAGGTGCAACACCCTGTCAGAAAGAAAAAACCTCCACAAAAACCTGTTTTCAAATGGAAAAACAGAAAAACCTCAGGTAGAGCAACAGAATCAAGCCCCTCCTACAGTACTCGTCTATGAGGCTGGTAAAGCCCAAACATGACGTATTTTTACAATTATATTGAAGTGTGAACAGTTGACACAGCCAGCCTCTGTGACTGTGCAGCCTGGTCAGCGTCTGACCATCACCTGTCAGGTCTCTTATTCTGTGAGCAGCTACTTCACAGCTTGGATCAGACAGCCTGCAGGGAAAGGACTGGAGTGGATTGGAAGTAGAGCTGGATCCACCACATACTACAAAGATTCACTAAAGAACAAGTTCAGTATCAAGACAGACTCTTCCAGCAAAACAGTGACTCTAAACAGACAGAATGTTCAGCCTGAAGACTCTGCTGTGTATTACTGTGCCAGAGACCCACAACCCTGAACAAAACCTCTCAGTGCCTGAACACTTGTAACAAACCACCAGAGGAGGAGCCCTCAGACCACTAATGATTTCAGGACTTGTTCATTGTTAAAGAGAGAAACAGACATATTCAGAAATGAAAATTAAAAGGAATACTGAACTTGCTCAGCATCTGACAAAACGTGCACACGCATGTTTATGTAGCTAACGTTAGAGCCTCAAACCTCCATATATCACCTCAAAGGACATTACAGTTCCACACAAAGAAAATAGGAAGCTAAGTGTCATGTAACTGTTGTTATACAGTGTAGCAGCATGTTATTTGTTGTTTGTTTCTATTAAAATGGATTTAAAAATACACACTTCAGTGTTATTGTAAAACTGATGAACTATTGTTAAAGTCTTAACATGATGCAGACTGGATTAAATAACTGACTGAAATAATGTTTGTGTTAACCTGTTGCACAAACACTGAAACATGGATTCTTGGATGAATGATTAATACAGTTAATAATCATTCTCCAGTTTGATCACAGTGACTTAGAGCCAGGTAAAATCCAGTTCCACACTGAGAGGAGGAGTCAATGCAAAACTCATTAGTTCTCCTACCTCTACTTATCTGACTGCAGAGAGGATGACAGAGAACAGTGGACACACAGTTCAACATGATGGACTACAGGACAGGACTGCTGCTTTTAGCTGTTTGCTGGACAGGTGAACATTTTTACACTTGGTGTAACTCAAATTAAAAACATACAACACTTACTTTCATTTTTTGTTGTGCCTTGACAGGTGTTGATGGTCAGACTCTGACTCAATCTGGACCTGCTGTTAAAAGGCCTGGAGAATCCCACAAATTGACCTGTACAGGCTCTGGATTCACATTCAGCAGCTATTGGATGGCCTGGATCAGACAGGCTCCTGGAAAAGGACTGGAGTGGATCGCTGCTCAATATAGTAGCACCATCTCCTACTCTCAGTCAATTCAAGGCCGCTTCACCATCTCCAGAGACGACAGCCGACAGCAGGTGTATCTGCAGATGAACAGCCTGAAGACTGAAGATTCTGCTGTTTATTATTGTGCCAGAGACTCACAGTGACTGGAGTTGGTTGAGCAGCTGTACAAAATCCTACAGTACTCATCTTTGAGGCTGGTAGAGCCCAAACTTGATGTACTTTTATAATGTTTACAATGAATATTATGTATTTAAATTTTTTTTTATAGATTTTTAAATGTTGTTTTATGATCACTATGTTAGCCTACATTCCATATATTTCACAACACAAAACACAACATAGATCACTTGTGAGACAGCACAACATTATTGAACTACTAAAAATATCATAGTCCTACCAATTCAAATGCAACGATGTTTGTAAATCATGTAGATTCTCAAAAATGAAAGAGAAAAATAATGTTGCAGTTTCCTTTACAAACTCACTTGAAGGCAGTCAGTGTCAAGTTTGTCTTTCCTCTCTTCCTTAAAAGGGAATCTAGAGGAAATAGATCTCAAGATGAACAGCAGGAGGCCTGACTGCTCCTCTGCAGTCTGCAAACACTGAGACAAAAAGACTTCATGCAAAATAAGAATCATCAGAGTTACGTTATTTACACTATTTACATGATGCTGGCTGTTGTTACTGTATTTCTGTTTCCAGAAAATATAGTGATAAGTGAGAATTGAAATTAGAATATCATGTGGAAAGCAAAGGTGATTCACAGCCATGTTTTCACTCTGCAGTTGTAATAACAGTCAACAGGCTCTTCTATTGGCTCCATTTAGACCAACACTAATGTGTCATAAGTTTGATTCTATGCAAACTCAGTGACCGTCCTGATTATTCAGCCATTAAACTGTCACATCAGGCCGTCAGTGGAGTTCACAGCACGTCAGTTTCAACATCAACCATGTTTTCTGTAGCTCTGCTGCTGCTGTTGGCAGCTGGATGTGAGTCTCTCTGGATTTGTCAAAGTCAACATTTCTTCATTTGCTGTATAACTTGATCATTGGCTACAAAAACATTTTCTTTTTTTAACAGGTGTGAAGTGTGATCAGTTGACACAGCCAGCCTCTGTGACTGTGCAGCCTGGTCAGAGTCTGACCATCACCTGTCAGGTCTCTTATTCTGTGAGTGACTACTACACAGCTTGGATCAGACAGCCTGCAGGGAAAGGACTGGAGTGGATTGGAAGCAAATTCACTGGAGCGTCATACTACAAAGATTCACTAAAGAACAAGTTCAGTATCGACATAGTTGCTTCCAGCAACACAGCGACTCTAAATGGACAGAAAGGGCAGCCTGAAGACTGAAAACCCCTCAGTGCCTGAACACTTGTAACAAACCACCAGAGGAGGAGCCCTCAGACCACTAATGATTTTAGGACTTGTTCATTGTTAAAGAGAGAAACAGACATATTTAGAAATGAAAATGAAAAGGAATATAACATTGTTCATTGTCATTGTAACATATAACAATAATAACTATAGTTTGTTTTGCTTTTATTCCTTCTGGGCTTTACTTTCTCTTAATGTTCTAAAATTACTTATGAACACTCAGTGATAAAATCAACAGTATAACATAAGAACCAGTGTCATGTAACTGCTGCTATACAGTGTAGCAGCTTGTTATTTGTTGTTTGTTTCTATTAAAATGGATTTAAAAATACACATTTCAGTGTTATTGTAAAACTGATGAACTATTGTTAAAGGCTTAACATGATGCAGACTGGATTAAATAACTGACTGAAATAATGTTTGTGTTAACCTGTTGCACAAACACTGAAACATGGATTCTTGGATGAATGATTAATACAGTTAATAATCATTCTCCAGTTTGATCACAGTGACTGAGAGCCAGGTAAAATCCAGTTCCACATTGAGAGGAGGAGTCAATGCAAAACTCATTAGTTCTCCTACCTCTACTTATCTGACTGCAGAGAGGATGACAGAGAACAGTGGACACACAGTTCAACATGATGGACTACAGGACAGGACTGCTGCTTTTAGCTGTTTGCTGGACAGGTGAACATTTTTACACTTGGTGTAACTCAAATTAAAAACATACAACACTTACTTTCATTTTTTGTTGTGCCTTGACAGGTGTTGATGGTCAGACTCTGACTCAATCTGAACCAGCTGTTAAAAGGCCTGGAGAATCCCACAAATTGACCTGTACAGGCTCTGGATTCACATTCAGCAGCTACTGGATGCACTGGGTCAGACAGGCTCCTGGAAAAGGACTGGAGTGGGTTTCCGCTATCAGATACGAAACTAGCCACATCTACTACTCTCAGTCAGTCCAAGGCCGCTTCACCATCTCCAGAGACAACAGCAGACAGCAGGTGTATCTGCAGATGAACAGCCTGAAGACTGAAGATTCTGCTGTTTATTATTGTGCCAGAGACTCACAGTGACTGGAGTTGGTTGAGCAGCTGTACAAAATCCTACAGTACTCATCAGACCTCCAATAACACTTGGATCATTACCATCCCATTAGGTTCCTATGCAATGGTAAAGTCGTTCAGATGTGCATTGTCACTTTTGAGTGGACACCCAGCAGCCAATCAGAATCTAGCAATCACCTTGACCACAGTAAAAGTGTCCTTGTATTATGATGTTCAGACAAGACATTTCATGCATAGGGATAAGTGATAACATTTGCAAAAAACAAAATAAACAGTACGCATCCATTCAAAAGTGGAAAAATACTGTTACCATGGATCAATAATACATTGTTGCCCATAAAGTTGGAATAAAATGTTTTTTACCTCTTCTCATGAAATGATTGTGACAATGTGATTTATTCTTAATAAATAAAGTGTATATCTTCTCAACTTTATTGATCAAACTCTTCCAAACATATCACAGTGAAACTTAAACCACAATTAACCTTTGCAAACTGTGTATTCAGGCTTTAACAAAACTGGGGGTATTGAACAATTATTCCAACTTTATGGGAAACAGTGTATATCTGTGACTTGTACAATCAAAACAAATAAACTGCCATCTGCTTTTTCAAGATTTTTAGGTTACGATCCAGGAAAACAAACACATTGTTTCCCACTAAAAACAATAATAAATATAGAAATGTTTTTTTAGATGAATATATTGTGTAATAATTCAACTGCAATATTTTATAATGCAAGCAGTTTGCAGGTATTTGGTATTCTAACCTGTTTCTCTGCTCTTGTACAAAACTCTGATACTGTTATCAAGGAACACTTCCATTTTTAATCCTGTAGAGAGAGGTCTATGGGAACTCTTCCCTCCGTATACTGTAATCACAATATTAAAAGCTGAGAAACAGAAAAAGAGCTGAGTATTTTAATGTATTTGTGTAGATTTTACTTGACTTCCTCTGCAGGTGGCATCACTACAGTGGCTGTAGAGGTAGTCAGATATTTTACTTTAGTAAAAGGACAAAGTCTGCTATGGCACTTTTGAGCATGTTGACTGAGAACAATCGTCAGAGCACTTTTTTTGAAGCATTAATTTTAACACAAATAGTCATCACAATCCACATCGGCATAATGAGGGACTTTCAGTACGTAAGAGGAATAATTCATTTTGCTGAAGTACTATGGGACAGGGTAGGCTGAATGCACTGGCTATGCTGTCTATTGAGCGGAATGTCATCCAGAATGATCCATGATCTTAAGACTTGTGTATAATTTGATGTTACACCATCTCATGGCATGAAAGAAAATCCTTGACAAAAAACATTTTTTGTTGTTAATCTAATATCAGTGCACATTTTAACCATAACCTTTCAAATTCCACTGGCCCGCTTGTGGGCCATGCAGGGTAGGTTTAGAGTTAGGGTCAATGAAGTCTATTACATGCATGTTATAAAGGGTTAGGGGTTGGGTGTAAAGTTAAGCAGTTAAAGATAATTCTAGTAAGAAATTATGGATCTCCTCCCTGTGAGGAGGAGTCAATGCAAAACTCAGATGTCTTCCACCTCTACTTATCTGACTGCAGAGAGGATGACAGAGAACAGTGGACACACAGTTGAACATAATGGACTGTAGGACAGGACTGCTGCTCTTAACTATCTGCTGGGCAGGTGAAGATATCCACAGACCTAAACCTTACACAGTTTATATTTGTGTCAACAGCATATTTCGCTTGATGTGTATTCATTCTCTTGACAGGTGTTGATGGTCAGACTCTGACTGAATCTGAACCAGCTGTTAAAAGGCCTGGAGAATCCCACAAATTGACCTGTACAGCCTCTGGATTGTCATTCAGCAGCTACGCTATGAACTGGGTCAGACAGGCTCCTGGAAAAGGACTGGAGTGGATCGCTTACATCAGCAGTGGCAGTAGCAGCAAATACTACTCTCAGTCAGTCCAAGGCCGCTTCACCATCTCCAGAGACAACAGCAGACAGCAGCTGTATCTGCAGATGAACAGCCTGAAGACTGAAGATTCTGCTGTTTATTATTGTGCTCGATACTCACAGTGACTGGAGTTGGTTGAGCAGCTGTACAAAATCCTAAAGTATCTTTCAGCCCAAGTATGAAGCATTCTTCAAAGTACACTTTATTTTTATTTTTGATTTATGTATATATTTGTATGTATTTTTTATACTACATAATATTACATTACATATATACATGCATATCTTTAAATAATGCATTATATGAAATCATAACTATTGTTTCTGAGAAATATGATTATTAAATATTAATACAATAAACAAAAAGAATAAATATCACTTGTTCATACAAGTTCTTCTATCAATTAAGAAACACTAATGTCTGTAATCTAAGTTGAAAACATAATGCTACAGCTTCTTTTATAAGGCTAGAGAGCAAGTAGATGAATAAATAAATGCTGCAATACAAAAAAGCTGTTCACTCATTGTTGATGATGAATCTGATATAGGAGAGATTCAGAGTGAATCAATTCTTTCAGGAAAACAGCTCACATCATATTTAAAGTGGGTTTGAAATGTGAAAACATGCCAAACACACTGGCACACATGGCTTATAGCAAGCAACATTCTTGGTGTTTGCTGCTTTTGTTTCTGTGTGTGCACACCATCATAGTTGATGCAAAGCTGATTTTAATCAGTATGTTTCCCATTATCCATGATTCATGATAATATTCACATTAAGAACAAGAATAATGATTATTAATGGTCATATGATGTTTTCATTATGAATTCTTCTCAGTTAGACCAACGCTGATGTTTCACATGTTGATTCTATGCAAACTCAGTGACCTTCCTCATTACTCAGCTATAAAAACTTCACATCAGGCCGTCAGTGGAGTTCACAGCACGTCAGTTTC
Organism: Pempheris klunzingeri; assembly: GCF_042242105.1. Classification (NCBI taxonomy): domain Eukaryota; kingdom Metazoa; phylum Chordata; class Actinopteri; order Acropomatiformes; family Pempheridae; genus Pempheris; species Pempheris klunzingeri. The sequence continues at coordinate 14,130,372 of NC_092028.1, forward strand.
AGCATCAACCATGTTTTCTGTAGCTCTGCTGCTGCTGTTGGCAGCTGGATGTGAGTCTCTCTGGATTTGTTCAAACATTTTTCATTTGCTGTATAACTTGATTGTTTGTTCCAAAACATTTTCTTTTTTTAACAGGTGTGAAGTGTGAACAGTTGACACAGCCAGCCTCTGTGACTGTGCAGCCTGGTCAGAGTCTGACCATCACCTGTCAGGTCTCTTATTCTATGAGCGGCTACTACACAGCTTGGATCAGACAGCCTGCAGGGAAAGGACTGGAGTGGATTGGAGTGAAATACACTGGAGGTTCATACTACAAAGATTCACTAAAGAACAAGTTCAGTATCGACTTAGACTCTTCCAGCAACACAGCGACTCTAAACGGACAGAATGTGCAGCCTGAAGACTCTGCTGTGTATTACTGTGCCAGAGAGCCACAGTAACACAAACCATCAGTAGACCTGAACAAAAACCCCTCAGAGCCTGAACACTTGTAGCATGAAGCCACCAGAGGAGGAGCCCTCAGACCACTAATGATTTCAGGACCTGTTCACTGTTAAAGAGACAAACAGACATCTACAAAAGAATATTGTGCCAGAGACTTACAGTGACTGGAGTTGGTTGAGCAGCTGTACAAAATCCTAAACTACTCATCTTAGAGGCTGGTAGAGCATTAAGTATTTTTAGTACTTAATTGTATCTTTCATTTTTCATATTATTTTTTAAATCTTGTTTTATATTCTGTACTTTACTGAGAAATATTATCAAACTTTGTTATCAACTTTGATTGACTTCTCTTACTAATAGGAGATACTCACATCTGGTGTTCTCATTGATCTTAACTGAGTGATGCTTGAACCCTGGACTCAACAAAAGCTTAATGTAACACTCATGCTGCTCATGTACACTGGATATTGTGATAGCTGAAGCTTTTCTACCCTAAAAAAGTCAGGCGTTAACTTGATTTCTCATCAGCAGTGACTGCAGCTCCATCCGTCAGTGTCAGTTTATCTCAGCAGACAAAAGTAGATCTCAAGATGTACAGCAGAAGGAAGGAGCTGCTCCTCTACAGTCTGTAAACCCAGACGCCTTAAACCAGAACCAAACCTGAAAACCAGCAGCATTAGACTTTTTACATGATCTTGGCTACTGTCACTCAATTTCTGTTAATAATCATATCAATCACATAATCAATAAGCACACTAAGTAATCTGCAGTTACAAAAAAAAGCTGTGTTGTTAGGGTCTGATGAAGAAGGGATTCACAGTAAATAAATTCTTTCTAACAGGTGACATCATATTTTAAGTGGGTTTAAAATGTAAATATGAAGCCATGTTTAAAAATGGCCCATAGAAAGCAACATTCCTGGTGGTTGCTCCTTTTGTTTCCATGTGTGCACATAATCATAGTTGCTGCAATTCTGGTTTAAATGAATATGATTCATATGATCCATGATTCATGTTTATGTTTACATTAAGAATAGTAAAATGATCCTTTTGTTTGCAATTTTAAGTATTTGTATGTTACATCACATGCAACACATTATGGAATAAAAGATTTATAAACTGTTTAATGTTATAATTATCTATCTTCTACTGAATGCAAAAAAAAAAACAAAGTTAACAGGTTGTTTCCTTTCTATAAATTCAGGAACAATTTCAAAATGTTATAATTGAGTGTGTAATGAAATTAAAATATCATATTTAAAGCTGAGGTGATTCACAGGCATGCTTTCACTGTGCAGATATAATAACAGTCAACAGACTCTTCTATTGGCTCCACTTAAACCAACACTGATGTTTCACATGTTGATTCTATGCAAACTCAGTGACCTTCCTCATTACTCAGCTATAAAAACTTCACATCAGGCCGTCAGTGGAGTTCACAGCACATCAGTTTCAGCATCAACCATGTTTTCTGTAGCTCTGCTGCTGCTGTTGGCAGCTGGATGTGAGTCTCTCTGGATTTGTTCAAGTCAAAAGTTCTTCATTTGCTGTATAACTTGATTGTTTGTTCCAAAACATTTTCTTTTTTTAACAGGTGTGAAGTGTGAACAGTTGACACAGCCAGCCTCTGTGACTGTGCAGCCTGGTCAGAGTCTGACCATCACCTGTCAGGTCTCTTATTCTGTGAGTGACTACTACACAGCTTGGATCAGACAGCCTGCAGGGAAAGGACTGGAGTGGATTAGTCGCGACAGCGACGTTAAAGATTCACTAAAGAACAAGTTCAGTATCGACTTAGACTCTTCCAGCAACACAGTGACTCTAAACGGACAGAATGTGCAGCCTGAAGACTCTGCTGTGTATTACTGTGCCAGAGAGCCACAGTAACACAAACCATCAGTAGACCTGAACAAAAACCCCACAGAGCCTGAACACTTGTAGCATGAAGCCACCAGAGGAGGAGCCCTCAGACCACTAATGATTTCAGGACCACTTTCTTTAGATTTCATAAATGTTTCTTAATATAATTTAAAAGCATATATTCATATCACTTAAAATCCACTGATTTTATAAAATCTCTGATACATCATTGTATGTAAATATCACCTTTAAAGTGACTTTGTTTTGAAAGCTTGCAATCTAATTACAGTAGAAATGAATCCTCAAAAAGATTCTCTTCTATGAAACCCTTTGAAAACACACTTTATCTGAATCTTGACTGCGTTAGTAATTAACTGCCTTTCTAGCTGAATCAGAAGTCTTCAGCCAAGTTCATGGTGATGTTAATTAATTAGTCAAACTACAGGAAAATAATTTTCATTAACAATCAAAAGTGTTTTTGTCAGTGATTCAAGTTCCACCTTCTCTTTGTGTGAGATGAAGAGAAACACCTCAACATTTCATCCTCACTTTGAGTCATTTAATATACTTCAGTCAGCTGATTTACCATCAACAGTATGTAAATTTGCCACACTGTGTGGTGCCTTATAAAGAGCTGAAGAGTGTGAGCATGAGTGTCAGTGAGAGGACAGAGCAGCCCACATAAGTTCCGCTTCAGCATCAACTATGTTCCCTGTAACTCTGATACTTTTGCTGGCAGCTGGATCCTGTGAGGAGCTTTCACTGGATTCACACTAATACACACATTAGCTACATAGAAAAGTCAGATGAATGATGGAGATAATGTTGATTTATGTTTCCACAGGTGTGAACAGTATTGATCTCCTCCAGCCAGACTCAGTGGCTGTTCAGCCTGGACAGTCTTTGACCATCACCTGTCAGGTGTCTGGTTATTCTCTGACTGATGACAACTATGCAGCAGGTTGGATCAGACAGCGTGAAGGAAAACAAATGGACTGGATTTTTCATCGTAGGGGTGGAGGAGACTTCTACCAAAATGATGCTCTGAAGAACAAGTTCCTTTACCACACACACACCTCTACTCGTTCAGTGACATTAACAGGACAGAATCTGCAGCCTGAAGACACAGCTGTTTATTACTGTGTCCGTCAGCCCACAGTGATACAAACCACCAACAGACCCGTACAAATACTCATCAACCATGTGACTCAGATACACTCACATGTTGTTAAAGTAAATTTAAATAGATAAATAAATTATTCAATAGAGTTACTTTTTTGAAAAATGTGATTTCACCTTACTACAAGGACATGAGGTTTTGTATATGTATACTCATATTATGATGTTTACACAAGACATGAGGACTATTTCATGCAATGAACAGTAAGCATCCATTTAAAAAGTGAAGAGATACAGTTACTGCCATCTGCTTTTACAAAATTTTAAGGTTTTGATCCAGGAAATGAAACATTTTGATCTCCACTAAAAAGCTAGAAGTGTTTTTCAGATGAATATATTGTGTAATAATTCAACTGCAGTATTTCCAGGTATTTGATATTTTTACCTGTTCCACTACTCTTGTATAAAACTCTGATATTGTTATTAAAGAACACTTTCATTTCTAAACCTATGGAAACTCTTCCCTCTTTGTACTGTAATCACACCAATAACAGCTAAGAAACAGAGGAGGAGTTGAGTGTAAAAGTCCTGCATACAAAATATAGTTTAAACTCCCACAAATAAAAGTATTCATTGTGCAGAATGGCCCATTTCAGAATCATCTATATTTTATTACTGGAAGATATTAGTGATGCATTTCTGTGTTCATCACATTTAATGTTATTGGTTCTCCATAACAAATTCAAAGCATTTACAGGGACAGTTGGTATAAGTAGGCTAACTGGGCTAAACCCTTCCTATGTTCTACAATATAGATGAAAAAATATAGTCAAAAAAATCCCCTTAGAACTGTTTTAGAATTTCATTGAACGTAGAGCAGCAAAGTATAAAAAGCCCAAATAGCTTCTGTTCATCTTGGTGGTTTTATGTGAGTGAGCCCCTTCATTTATTGATCCTTTGGGTTACAGCCATTCAGCCCACAGGCCACTGGCTTTTGACCAGTGACAGCAGACGCACAGAGTAATGGTGTGTACAGTGAGGTGCTAATGTTACGTCATTTGTGCTCGGGCGGCAATGGTGGGCATTTAATGAATGAGGTGAGCTATTGAGAAAAATTGGAAGTGAAAAGATTGGATTATCTCTACAACACGAAAACACATTTTATAATTATATACAGATGAATATTTTCATGATCACAGTATTCCTGAACTTATGTGTTGAACAATAAACCAAATTTAAGCCATTATGTTACTAATATTAGTCAGTCAAATTTTAGAAAAAGAAATGTCATAGATCCATTAAGAAAAATATAATGACTGAGTGGAATAGATATGGAGATACAAATGTTTCATATCACTTCATATCATTTGCTAGCTGTCAGATTGTTTAAATGCTGTTTCATCTTGTTTTATGCTGTGGTAAAGTCCCTTGAATTTGACTTGAAAAGCAGAATGTGATGTAGGAGGAGCTAAGTGTGAAAAAGATCATATTTAAAGGTGGATTTGTGGATTTGAAAGCATGAGCACACTCTGAACATGGCTTACAGAAAGCTTACACTCGTAGTGGTTTCTCTGTTTGTTTTGACTGGTGGTGATAGTCAGACCATAACATAGTCTGAACCAGCAGTTAGAAAACCTGGAGAATCCCACAGACTCACCTGCACAACATCTGGATTTAGCTTTAGTAGCTCAGTTTGGAACTGGGTCAGACAGGCTCCTGGAAAAGGACTGGAGTGGATCGCTTTCATACACACAGCTAGTAGTCCTATCTATTACTCCCAGTCAGTCCAGGGTAGATTCACCATCTCCAGAGACGACTCCAGCAGTAAAGTCTATCTGCAGATGAACAGTCTGAAGACTGAGGACACAGCAGTGTATTACTGTGCCAGAGGCACAGTGAGAGACAATAACAGGATAGTGTTACAAAAACTACTTCCTCTATTTACCACCACCACTTGGAACTGCATCAAATTTAATAAAGTAAATATGATGACATTTGAAAACGTTTTTTGCCAAATAAATTCTACCAAGTTGACTCTAGACTCCATGCTGAACCACAACAGCTCATATTTAGACAATTAAGTTTATATTTTGATTTTGGAAAAACAGTAACAGTAACTTTATGAGTTTTAAACCCAATTACAGCAGCATTACTGTAACACACAATGATTGAATTACAGTCGCATTTTAGGCAATGAAATCATATATCCAAATATGTTGAACGCGAAAGTTAACGTCCAATACAAGTTCACATTACAATCCCATTAATCAACTTCAGTCTGGCCAAAGGAGAAAAAAACAGCATAGTAAGTCTTGGCTCATAAATAATTAAAGCGTGTTGATTACTTTTAGAGCAAAACTAAAATGCTACACAGAATTCATTCATTTGACTGGAATCTAAATTTACTATTTGTTTACTTTATTTGTCCAAGTTCAATACATAGTAGGCAGAAATGATGTCCACTCCAATTCTCTCCTCTCTGTGAGGAGGAGTCAATGCAAAACTCAGATGTCTTCCACCTCTACTTATCTGACTGCAGAGAGGATGACAGAGAACAGTGGACACACAGTTGAACATGATGGACTGTAGGACAGGACTGCTGCTCTTAACTATCTGCTGGGCAGGTGAAGATATCCACAGACCTAAACCTTACACAGTTTATACTTGTGTCAACAGCATATTTCACTTGATGTGTATTCATTCACTTGACAGGTGTTGATGGTCAGACTCTGACTCAATCTGGACCAGCTGTTAAAAGGCCTGGAGAATCCCACAAATTGACCTGTACAACCTCTGGATTCACATTCAGTGACTACGCTATGAACTGGGTCAGACAGGCTCCTGGGAAAGGACTGGAGTGGATCGCTTATATAGACACAGCTAGTCGTCCTATCTATTACTCCCAGTCAGTCCAGGGTAGATTCACCATCTCCAGAGACGACTCCAGCAGTAAACTCTATCTGCAGATGAACAGTCTGAAGACTGAGGACACAGCAGTGTATTACTGTGCCAGACGCACAGTGAGAGACAATAACAGGATAGTGTTACAAAAACTACTTCCTCTGTTTACCACCACCATTGGCAACATTCAGTTTTCTCACTATCGCTTATTTTATAATACTGATACTGTGATAAATTACACTGATATATATTCTGAGTAGTGACTGAATCTTGAAGTTCTATTTTGTCTCATTTGACTCAATTTTAAAGTGATTTACGACTGACACAAATATAGTGGGAAAAGAAATAGATTTCCTTAAATTTCTTTTTAAGAAAATCGTGAAACATGAAAATGTAGTTTTGTGTTATTGGTAAATAAATCGTAAATGGTCTGTATTTGTATCGTGCCTTTCGAGTCAGTTCGACTACTCAAAGTATCACATCCTTTTCATCCAGTCACACGTCATTCAAACAAAAGGAATCTAGGTTGTAGGAGACTATTTTTTCGCACTCATCAACACTCAACACAATTGATGAACGAGCCACAGAGGCTAAAAGATGTATAAAAAGACACATGTCTTTATAACTACATGCATGAAGACCATTTATGTGACACAAACATTTACACTTCAGTTACATCTACAAATAAAAAACTTCCACCTGATTTGAAGGTTGTACACAAAATTATGAAAATAGTTACCTTGCACATCACCAAATCTACAAAAACATCCAAAAGTGCTGTAATGTAGCTAATGCAGATGTGACAAAGAACTCTTTTCCAGCTGAACTCAGATACATCAAGTCTCCTGCTTCTTTGAAATCTCATTTTAAAACTTTTGTCTTTGTGAAAACTTTTGTTTAATATATCTTTTTATTTATACTACTACTTCTTTTTAATTCCTATGTGCTTATGTCTCTGATATTACTGTCATTTTATTTAATTTTTATTTTATTTATCTAAAATTAAAAAGTTCTGCATCATATGATATTCAGTTTTTGTACATTAACCGTCACTAATTTCATGAGTTTTAAGACATATTTATACAGTAAATCATATCATAGCAGCGCCACAGGTTTGTTAAATTATCTGTCTAGATGGTGAGTGTGTATAAGATCTTTCATAGAAATATGTTCTGTAAAAAATGCTTTAAAAAGGCATTCTCTACCAGTCGGCTCTAGAGGACACAGTGTTAACACCTTCAGTTAATTCTAATGATATTCAAAAGATTATTCAACAACATGCAAATAAAGGGCACTCATAAGGAAGTGAAGTGTATTTCTCTGTGAGTGTCAGTGAGAGGACAGAAGAGCTCACATCAGTTCAGCTTCAACATCAACCATGTTCTCTGTAGCTCTGATGCTGCTGGTTTCCTTTTCCACAGGTGTGAACAGTATTGATCTCCTCCAGCCAGACTCAATGGCTGTTCAGCCTGGACAGTCTTTGACCATCACCTGTCAGGTGTCTGGTTATTCTCTGACTGATAACAACTATGCAGCAGGTTGGATCAGACAGCGTGAAGGAAAACAAATGGACTGGATTTCCCATCAGTGGGGTGGAGGTACGCTTCATCAAAATGATGCTCTGAAGAACAAGTTCAGCTACAGCAGAGACACTTCTGCTCGAACAGTGACTCTAAAAGGACAGAATCTGCAGCCTGAAGACACAGCTGTTTATTACTGTGTCCGTCGGCCCACAGTGATACAAACCACCAACAGACCTGCACAAATACTCATCAACCATGTGACTCAAATACACTCACATGTTCTAAACGTGAACATTATTCCATGTAGATCTAATGTGACTTCCACTGCAGCTGACATCTGTATCAAACAACTTTGCCTTAATATAAGAGCTTTAGGGAAGTAATGTTTCCTGTTTCATTGGGTAGAAAATGACATCTGACAAAGCTCACTTCAACTGGAGCTTTATCTCATCACAGATACACAAATAGGATCCATTTTCCTTTTGTAATTTCACCAATATTAAAAGAAAATAGCTTTAAACTTTTACACCATCAGTTAAAGATTGACATTGTACTGAAGAAAGTAGCTGCCAGGACTTTGATGCTTCACAGTTTCCTCTGCTGTTTTAGAGATTCTCTGCTCATGGAAATGTATCTGTGTCACACGTTCCCTATTTAAACCTGTAGAGGGAGGTCTATGCAAACTCTTCCTCTCTTATAAACACACCATCAGTCACTTGTGGCACAAAACTGGGACAGTTTTTAACATTTTAGAAACACTGAGTCCAGAGAGCTCTGAACTACAGTGTTTATCACAGAATGGACAATAAAATGATCAGGAGTTTATCATTTCTAGTTACTATTCATGGTGAGAAAATGTATTCTGACTAAAATGTCCAACCTGTGATTTACAATTTATTAATTATTATTATTATTATTATTATTAGCATCAAGTTTATTATTGATAATAGGATGAATAGAGATTATTGTAGATGATTTGGCTCATCTGTTGCCCAACATGCTTCCAGGGAGTAATGTGAAACAATGATGCCAACAAACCAATTTTGAATAAACCTTGTTGGAAAATGAGCCAAATTTGGGAACTAAAATTAACATGTTGAAGATGTATTAAAAGCAAGATGGGAAATTAGGTTGATTTTAATACTAAGTGACATTTTGCATAAAAGAAATGAAAACATGCCAAACACACTTTAAATTGACTGACTTAGAGGAATAAATCCTGAACAATGATTCAGCATTTTCACCAAACAAAGACTGAAAGCTAAGTCCAGTCTACTTCTCTCCTCCCTGTGAGGAGGAGTTAATGCAAAACTTAGATGTCTTCCACCTCTACTTATCTGACTGCAGAGAGGATGACAGAGAACAGTGGACACACAGTTGAACATGATGGACTGTAGGACAGGACTGCTGCTCTTAACTATCTGCTGGGCAGGTGAAGATATCCACAGACCTAAACCTTACACAGTTTATATTTGTGTCAACAGCATATTTCACTTGATGTGTATTCATTCTCTTGACAGGTGTTGATGGTCAGACTCTGACTGAATCTGAACCAGCTGTTAAAAGGCCTGGAGAATCCCACAAATTGACCTGTACAGCCTCTGGATTCTCATTCAGCGGCTACCATATGAACTGGGTCAGACAGGCTCCTGGAAAAGGACTGGAGTGGATCGCTTTCATCAGCAGTGGCAGTAGCGACACATACTACTCTCAGTCAGTCCAAGGCCGCTTCACCATCTCCAGAGACAACAGCAGACAGCAGCTGTATCTGCAGATGAACAGCCTGAAGACTGAAGATTCTGCTGTTTATTATTGTGCCAGACACTCACAGTGACTGGAGTTGGTTGAGCAGCTGTACAAAATCCTACAGTATCTTTCAGCCCAAGTATGAAGCATTCTTCAAAGTACACTTTATCTTTCTTTTTGATTTATGTATATATTTGTATATATTATTGTATACTACATAATATTGCATTACATATATACATGCATATCTTTAAATAATGCATTATATGAAATCATAACTATTGTTTCTGATAAATATTATTATCAAACATTAATACAATAAACAAAAAGAATAAATATCACTTGTTCATACAAGTTCTTCTATCAATTAAGAAACACTAATGTCTGTAATCTATGTTGAAAACATAATGATACAGTTTCTTTTATAGGGCTAGAGAGCAAGTAGATGAATAAATAAATGCTGCAATACAAAAAAGCTGTTCACACATTGTTGATGATGAATCTGATATAGGAGAGATTCAGAGTGAATCAGTTCTTTCAGGAAAACAGCTCACATCATATTTAAAGTGGGTTTGAAATGTGAAAACATGCCAAACACACTGGCACACATGGCTTATAGCAAGCAACATTCTTGGTGTTTGCTGCTTTTGTTTCTGTGTGTGCACACCATCATAGTTGATGCAAAGCTGATTTTAATCAGTATGTTTCCCATTATCCACGATTCATGATAATATTCACATTAAGAATAAGAATAATGATTATTTATGATTATATAATGTTTTCATTATGAATTCTTCTCAGTTAGACCAATGCTGATGTTTCACATGTTGATTCTATGCAAACTCAGTGACCTTCCTCATTACTCAGCTATAAAAACTTCACATCAGGCCGTCAGTGGAGTTCACAGCACGTCAGTTTCAGCATCAACCATGTTTTCTGTAGCTCTGCTGCTGCTGTTGGCAGCTGGATGTGAGTCTCTCTGGATTTGTTGAAGTCAAAAGTTCTTCATTTGCTGTATAACTTGATTGTTTGTTCCAAAACATTTTCTTTTTTTAACAGGTGTGAAGTGTGAACAGTTGACACAGCCAGCCTCTGTGACTGTGCAGCCTGGTCAGCGTCTGACCATCACCTGTCAGGTCTCTTATTCTGTGAGTGACTACTACACAGCTTGGATCAGACAGCCTGCAGGGAAAGGACTGGAGTGGATTGGAAGTGCAGCTGCTGGATACACCACATCCTACAAAGATTCACTAAAGAACAAGTTCAGTATCGACTTAGACTCTTCCAGCAAAACAGTGACTCTAAACGGACAGAATGTGCAGCCTGAAGACTCTGCTGTGTATTACTGTGCCAGAGAGCCACAGTGACACAAACCATCAGTAGACCTAAACAAAAACCCCTCAGAGCCTGAACACTCGTAGCATGAAGCCACCAGAGGAGGAGCCCTCAGACCACTAATGATTTCAGGACCTTTCATTCATTCATTCATTCATTTTCAACCGTTTATCCGGGGTCGGGTCGCGGGGGCAGCAGTTTTAGCAGAGATGCCCAAACTTCCCGGGCCCCAGACACCTCCTCCAGCTCATCCGGTGGGACCCCAGGCCAGCCGAGAGACGTAGTCCCTCCAGCGTGTCCTGGGTCTTCCCCGGGGCCTCCTTCCGGTGGGACATGCCCGGAAAACCTCCCCAGGGAGGCGTCCAGGAGGCATCCGAAACAGATGCCCGAGCCACCTCAGCTGGCTCCTCTCGATGTGGAGAAGCAACGGCTCTACTCCGAGCCCCTCCCGGATGATCGAACTCCTCACCCTATCTCTAAGGGTGAGTCCGGCCACCCTGCGGAGGAAACTCATTTCGGCCGCTTGTATCCGAGATCTTGTTCTTTCGGTCATGACCCAAAGTTCATGACCATAGGTGAGGGTAGGAACGTAGATCGACCGGTAAATCGAGAGCTTTGCCTTTTGGCTCAGCTCCCTCTTCACCACGACGGACCGATACAGCGACTGCATTACTGCAGACGCTGCACCGATCCGCCTGTCGATCTCATGCTCCATCCTTCCCCCACTCGTGAACAAGACCCAGAGATACTTGAACTCCTCCACTTGAGGCAAGGACTCTCCACCGACCCGGAGATGGCAAACCACCTTTTTCCGGTCGAGAACCATGGCCTCGGACTTGGAGGTGCTGATTCTCATCCCAGCCGTTTCGCACTCGGCTGCAAACCGCCCCAGTGCACACTGGAGGTCTCGGCCTGACGAAGCCAACATGACAACATCATCCGCAAAAAGCAGAGATGCTATCATGCGGTCCCCAAACCGGACCCCCTCCGGCCCCTGGCTGCGCCTAGAAATTCTGTCCATAAAAATAATGAACAGAACCGGTGACAAAGGGCAGCCCTGCCGGAGTCCAACATGCACCGGGAACAGGTCTGACTTACTGCCGGCAATGCGAACCAGACTCCTACTCCGGTCGTACAGGGACCGGACAGCCCTTAGCAAAGGGCCCCGGACCCCATACTCCCGAAGCACCCCCCCAAGATGCCACGAGGGACACGGTCGAATGCCTTCTCCAAGTCCACAAAGCACATGTGGACAGGTTGGGCAAACTCCCATGAACCCTCGAGCACCCGATGGAGAGTGTGGAGCTGGTCCAGTGTTCCGCGACCAGGACGGAACCCGCATTGTTCCTCCTGAATCCGAGGTTCGACTATCGGCCGTATCCTCCTCTCCAGTACCCTGGAATAAACTTTCCCGGGGAGGCTGAGGAGTGTGATCCCCCTATAGCTGGAACACATCCTCCGGTCGCCCATCTTAAAAAGAGGGACCACCACCCCGGTCTGCCATTCCAGAGGCACTGTCCCCGACCGCCAGGCGATGTTACAGAGACCTGTCAACCAAGACAGTCCCTGTACATCCAGAGACTTGAGGTATTCAGGGCGGATCTCGTCCACCCCTGGTGCCTTGCCACCGAGGAGCTTTCTGACCACCTCGGCGACTTCGGCTTGGGTGATGAACGAGTCCACTTCTGAATCCCCAGCCTCTGCCTCCTCAATGGAAGACCTGGCGGTGGGATTGAGGAGATCCTCGAAGTATTCCTTCCACCGCCCGACGACATCCCCAGTCGAGGTCAACAGCTCCCCACCCTCACTGTAAACAGTGTTGGTGGGGTCCTGCTTCCCCCTCCTGAGGCGCCGGACGGTTTGCCAGAATTTCCTCGAGGCCGACCGGTAGTCCTCCTCCATGGCCTCCCCGAACTCCTCCCAGGCCCGAGTTTTTGCCTCCACAACCACCCGGGCTGCAGCACGCTTGGCCTGCCGGTACATGTCAGCTGCCTCAGGAGTTCCACGAGCCAATAAGGCCCGGTAGGACTCCTTCTTCAGCTTGACGGCATCCCTTACTTCCAGTGTCCACCACCGGGTTCGGGGATTGCCGCCACGACAGGCACCAGAGACCTTACGGCCACAGCTCCGAGCGGCCACGCCGACAATGGAGGTGGAGAACATGGTCCACTCGGACTCAATATCTCCAGCCTCCCCCGGGATCTGTGAGAAGCTCTCCCGGAGGTGGGAGTTGAAAACCGCAGCGACAGCGGGTTCCGCCAGACGTTCCCAACAGACCCTCACGATACGCTTGGGCCTGCCGAGTCTCTCCGGCTTCCTCCCCTGCCAGCGGATCCAACTCACCACCAGGTGGTGATCAGTTGACAGCTCAGCCCCTCTCTTCACCCGAGTGTCCAGAACACACGGACGGAGGTCAGATGACACGACAACGAAGTCGATCATCGACCTCCGGCCTAGGACGTCCTGGTGCCACGTGCACCGATGGACGCCCTTGTGCTCGAACATGGTGTTCGTTATGGACAGTCTGTGACTAGCACAGAAGTCCAACAACAGAACACCACTCGGGTTCAGATCGGGGAGGCCGTTCCTCCCAATCACGCCTCTCCAGGTCTCACTGTCGCTGCCCACGTGGGCGTTGAAGTCCCCCAGTAGAACAATGGAGTCCCCAGTCGGCGCACCATCCAGCACCCCTCCCAGGGACTCCAAGAAGGCCGGGTACTCTGCACTGCTATTCGGCCCATAGGCCGAAACCACAGTGAGAGACCTGTCCCCGACCCGAAGGCGCAGGGACGCGACCCTCTCGCTCACCGGGGTAAACTCCAACACATGGCGGCTGAGCTGTGGGGCTATAAGCAAGCCCACACCAGCCCGCCGCCGCACACCGCGGGCAACACCAGAGAAATGGAGAGTCCAGCCCCTCTCGAGGAGCTGGGTTCCAGAGCCCAAGCTGTGAGTGGAGGTGAGCCCGACTATATCTAGCCGGTACCTCTCAACCTAACGCACAAGCTCCGGCTCCAGCTCCAGAAAACATTTATGCTCTGGTTTCACCAAACAGTAACTGACAGTTAAATCCAGTTCCTCCCTGTGAGGAGGAGTCAATGCAAAACTCAGATGTCTTCCACCTCTACTTATCTGACTGCAGAGAGGATGACAGAGAACAGTGGACACACAGTTGAACATGATGGACTGTAGGACAGGACTGCTGCTCTTAACTATCTGCTGGGCAGGTGAAGATATCCACAGACCTAAACCTTACACAGTTTATATTTGTGTCACCAGCATATTTCACTTGATGTGTATTCATTCTCTTGACAGGTGTTGATGGTCAGACTCTGACTGAATCTGAACCAGCTGTTAAAAGGCCTGGAGAATCCCACAAATTGACCTGTACAGCCTCTGGATTCACATTCAGTGACTACTGGATGCACTGGGTCAGACAGGCTCCTGGAAAAGGACTGGAGTGGGTCGCTTTCATCAACAGTGGCAGTAGCAGCAAATCCTACTCTCAGTCAGTTCAAGGCCGCTTCACCATCTCCAGAGACAACAGCAGACAGCAGGTGTATCTGCAGATGAACAGCCTGAAGACTGAAGATTCTGCTGTTTATTATTGTGCCAGAGACTCACAGTGACTGGAGTTGATTGAGCAGCTGTACAAAATCCTACACTCATTATCACTGGGCTGATAAACACACACTAACTCATGGGATTGTCTTTTCTTTGAGCATCAGGAAATTACATATGTGGTCAATTTATGTGAAACAAAATTCAGAATCAGCCAGGAGGAGGTCAACATTTAGACTCAGACCAAAATACATTAATTGCACCAAAGCACTGATCCTGATACAAATATATGAAGAAAAGTATTTTAACGTCATAGAGAGAAAAATCCTAAATATTTTTCAAAGCTCTGATCAGGCTGCATCACTGGGACTATACCAAATATAAAAGATAACAATAAAAAAATGTTCAATAGGATAGTCTTACATAACTACTTCTTCTGTTTATCCCCAACAGCAAATTATCACATAATGAACCATAACAGCTTCATTTATAATGATGACAGGAAGATACGTTGATTTCCAGACAGTAAATCATGTTTGTTCTTTTCAGATTCAGTATTTACCCCAAAGAAAGTCAGCAGGCAGCTGTTGGTTCATGTAGATTATTATTCAGTCATAACCTGTGTTACATTAGAATTGAATATTACAACAAAATGTCTTCAATGTTAATTAGAACTTTGAATCATAAAGTGTCTCATATGTTTCTCAAACGTTTTACAGGTCAGTCTGACCTGACAGACTGGTGTCTCCTCTATTGTTTTAAGAAGCAGATGTAATATCTTGATTGTAAGAAACAGAAAGTTCTTTTTTTCTAAACATATTCCTGCTAGATACATGCCTACGCAGACAACGCTGATGGCTGTTGGAGACTGACGCACGGACCTAGTGTCCAGTCAAACAATGGTTACGTGTGATACTGTGATAGTCTACCCTTTAAAATCTGTTGGAAAACCCAGTTCTTGACTCCTCTGGCCAGAACCTCCCCCCAAGGTCTGCCATGAGCCCAGCGCTGTATGGCATTATATTTCACCTGTGAATCTGAATTAAAGGCGCTTCTGAGACCCGACTGAAACCTCCGGCTGATCTGTGAATAATCTCCGGCTGTCCATTAAAAGAATGCAAGTGTTTCTTCACCTGCCTGAATACAAAAGATGGATTTAAAGGAATAGTTCAGGATTTTAGGAAAAAACATGAATTTGTTGTGCTTGTATCTCTGATGTCTGTATGAGGCTAGCTCAAAACTAGAAACATTGAATGGATTTTACACCTTGTTTTTTGTAAGGATTGAAAATATGAGATGTGATGGGTTTAAGGAATAGTTCAACATTTAATAATTTGGTTATTTTTAGATGAGATGATTGATACCACTCTCATGTCTGTGCATTAAATATGCTGCTACAGCCTGCAGCCGGTTAGCATACAGTCTATACTGGCTAGCTTTGCTTAACATGAACACCGTTAACAGGGAGAAACAGGTAGTATGGCTCTGTCTTTACGTAGCAAATTCTACCTTCCAGCACCTTTACAAGCAGAGAGTTGCCAAACAACCAGCAAAGAGACCAGGAAGTAACTTGTCCCAGCCAAGACATAAACATTTCCAATTGGCAAAGATGTGTACTATTTCCTCCTCGGGGGCAATGACTTCCTGTGGTCTCCACCATACGGTTGACAGGGAACTGCCACAGACACCAACAATAACAATAAACAGTGGTCAAGTTCCAATAATGCTTTTATGGACAAAGATTTAATATTATTACTTCATCCAGACAGCTCTGGTGTTCTCCCGTGTGCAGGTGATTGAGACTGGGAGCAATGAACATTCTGTCGCTGAATGTAAATGTAAATCTGTTCGTCAGGCTCATCAAAAGGAACTTTTGGTATCCGGTCATGTGAACTTCTGTGGGTCACAGTTGGGTCAGGGGATCACCCTGTTGTTGTTTTCTATTAAAATGGTTGTAAAACTGATGAAGTATTGTCAGAGTCTTTACACGACTGTTTAATAACCTACTTAAATAATGTTTAAATCAACCTATTGCACAGACGCTTGGAGGAAGGACTCATGTACAGAAAACATTTATGCTCTGGTTTCACCAAACAGTAACTGAGAGTCAAATCCAGTTCCTCCCTGTGAGGAGGAGTCAATGCAAAACTCAGATGTCTTCCACCTCTACTTATCTGACTGCAGAGAGAATGACAGAGAACAGTGGACACACAGTTGAACATGATGGACTGTAGGACAGGACTGCTGCTCTTAACTATCTGCTGGGCAGGTGAAGATATCCACAGACCTAAACCTTACACAGTTTATATTTGTGTCAACAGCATATTTCACTTGATGTGTATTCATTCTCTTGACAGGTGTTGATGGTCAGACTCTGACTGAATCTGAACCAGCTGTTAAAAGGCCTGGAGAATCCCACAAATTGACCTGTACAGCCTCTGGATTCACATTCAGTGACAACCATATGAGTTGGATCAGACAGGCTCCTGGAAAAGGACTGGAGTGGATTGCCTGGATTCACAGTGGCAGTGGTAGCAGCATCCACTACTCTCAGTCAGTCCAAGGCCGCTTCACCATCTCCAGAGACAACAGCAGACAGCAGGTGTATCTGCAGATGAACAGCCTGAAGACTGAAGATTCTGCTGTTTATTATTGTGCCAGAGACTCACAGTGACACAGGAGGGAGCAACGCTGTACAAAAACCTAAAATGTCAAAACAAGTCAAAACTTGGGCTTCAGCTTCAGCTCAACATCATCAGCACACTCACAGAAACACTCTTAATAAAACTGCTCTTTAGACAAGTTTTTGTGTGGCTCTGGCTTTTGGGGAGCAATAAATATTCTGTTAAGTGAGAATATGAATGCACCAAAAAAAAACCTTTAGATTTCAATTTAGTAAATGTTCACAACACAATTCCAAGCTATGACTACTTGTGACACAACAGTCCATCCTTCTTTTATACCCCATCAGTGTCCTTCTCTATGCAAAGTGAACTTCCTCACAGTCTGCTATAAAGACTTGGTATCATGCTGTCAGTAGCAGCAGAAGAAGAGAAGCTCCCATCAGATCACCTTCAGTACCAACAATGTTGTCTGTAGCTCTGCTGCTGCTGCTGGCTGCTGGATCCTGTGAGTCTCACTGAGGCAGAGACACTGACAGTATGATCACAGCACGCTGACTGTTCACTGTTATCAGTGATTCAATATTCACCATGTTTTCCTCCACAGGTGTCAAGTGTGAACAGTTGACACAGCCAGCCTCTGTGACTGTGCAGCCTGGTCAGAGTCTGACCATCACCTGTCAGGTCTCTTATTCTTTGAGTGGCTACTACACAGCTTGGATCAGACAGCCTGCAGGGAAAGGACTGGAGTGGATTGGAAGGCAATGTGCTGGCTGCACAGCATCCTACAAAGATTCATGAAAGAACAAGTTCAGTATCAACTTAGACTCTTCCAGCAAAACAGCGACTCTAAACGGACAGAATGTGCAGCCTGAAGACTCTGCTGTGTATTACTGTGCCAGAGACCCACAGTAACACAAACCATCAGTAGACCTGAACAAAAACCCCTCAGAGCCTCAACACTTGTAGCATGAAGCCACCAGAGGAGGAGCCCTCAGACCACTAATGATTTCAGGACCTGTTCACTGTTAAAGAGACAAACAGACATCTAGAAATGAAAAAGTAAAAGGAATATAACATTGTTCACTATAATATATATTAATGATAATAACATTATTATCAAATATACTATCTAGTGGCAACATTTTCTAAAAAGTCTCTTCTTTGTCTGACTCTCAGTATTTATGTAAATTATTAACAGCATTATTTCAGCTCACAGCAGTGTTTAAAAAAGCTTTTCATCTGACAAGAAATGAAACATAACACTAATCTACCTGCAGACAGGATGAGAAACCTTTTAGTTGTTGCTTTAATTTTGGTTTTACACAAAGTAACATATTTATACGTGGTTCCACTCAATTTATTTTTATTGACTGAAAAACACAGGTATTCATGGCTGCTTTGTACCAACTGGTCATATGTTTTTTCTGAATTTGTTTTTAGTTTACTGCTTAAGTCACTTATTAATGGGGATTTTGCCCCTTGATGTCATGAAAAGATGCGACTTAGGAACACTTTGTCATAAAATAAAGAGTATAACATTTGTTAAAGTGATAATTGTTGTTTTTTTTCTATTAAAATGTATCTTAAAATTGATGAACTATTGTCAGAGTCTTTACATGATGCAGGCTGTGCTTAATAAATAAATGAAATAAATCATTTGTAAACTTTTTGCACAACTGATGCTGAAACATGCATGAAGGACTAGTGGAGGAAAGAATCATGTTCAGGAAAGATTTATTCTTTCACTTTCACCAAACAAAGACTGCCGTTCAAGTCAAATCCAGTTCCTCCCTGTGAGGAGGAGTCAATGCAAAACTCAGATGTCTTCCACCTCTACTTATCTGACTGCAGAGAGGATGACAGAGAACAGTGGACACACAGTTGAACATGATGGACTGTAGGACAGGACTGCTGCTCTTAACTATCTGCTGGGCAGGTGAAGATATCCACAGACCTAAACCTTACACAGTTTATATTTGTGTCAACAGCATATTTCACTTGATGTGTATTCATTCTCTTGACAGGTGTTGATGGTCAGACTCTGACTGAATCTGGACCAGCTGTTAAAAGGCCTGGAGAATCCCACAAATTGACCTGTACAACCTCTGGATTCACATTCAGCAGCTACGCTATGAACTGGGTCAGACAGGCTCCTGGAAAAGGACTGGAGTGGATCGCTTTCATACACACATCCAGTAGTCATATCTATTACTCCCAGTCAGTCCAGGGTAGATTCACCATCTCCAGAGACGACTCCAGCAGTAAACTCTATCTGCAGATGAACAGTCTGAAGACTGAGGACACAGCAGTGTATTACTGTGCCAGAGACACAGTGAGAGACAATAACAGGATAGTGTTACAAAAACTACTTCCTCTATTTACCACCACCATTGGCAACATTCAGTTGTCTCACTATCGCTTGTTTTGTAAAACTGAGTGTGATTAATTATCACTGATTTAAATTCTGAGTAGTGACTGAATATTGAAGTCTTATTTTGTTTCATTTGACTCAATTTTAAAGTGATTTATGACTGACACAAATATAGTGGGAAAAGCAGAAAATCAGAAAATATGAAAATGTTATTCTGTGTTTTTTCCCTGGAAGTGATGTTAACAGACGTATAAAAAGACACATGTCTTCATAACGACATGCATGAAGACCATACATGTGACACAAACATTTACATCTACAAATAAAAAGCTTCCACCTGATTTGCAGGTTGTACACAAAATTATGAAAATAGTTTTCCTGCACATCAACAAATCTACAAAAACATCCAAAACTGCCAAAGAAAAAAAATGTTGTAATGTAGCTAATGCAGATGTGACAAAGAACTCTTTTCCAGCTGAACTCAGATCCATCAAGTCTCCTGCTTCTTTGAAATCTCATCTTAAAACTTTTGTCTTTTGTCTTCTTTTTATTTATACTACGTCTGTCCCTATCTTATTACATTTGTATTCTTTTTAATTCCTATGTGCTTATCTCTTTGATATTATTGTCATTTTATTTTATCTTTATTTTATTTATTTAACATTAAAAAGTTCTGCATCATAGGATATTCAGTTTTTGTACATAAACCGTCACTAATTTCATGATTTTTAAGACATATTTATACAGTAAATCATATCAAAGCAGCGCCACAGGTTTGTTAAATTATCTATCTAGATGGTGAGTGTGTATAAGATCTTTCATAGAAATATGTTCTGTAAAAAATGCTTTAAAAAGGCATTCTCTACCAGTCGGCTCTAGAGGACACAGTGTTAACACCTTCAGTTAATTCTAATGATATTCAAAAGATTATTCAACAACATGCAAATAAAGGGCACTCATAAGGAAGTGAAGTGTATTTCTCTGTGAGTGTCAGTGAGAGGACAGAAGAGCTCACATCAGTTCAGCTTCAACATCAACCATGTTCTCTGTAGCTCTGATGCTGCTGGTTTCCTTTTCCACAGGTGTGAACAGTATTGATCTCCTCCAGCCAGACTCAATGGCTGTTCAGCCTGGACAGTCTTTGACCATCACCTGTCAGGTGTCTGGTTATTCTCTGACTGATGACAACTATGCAACAGGTTGGATCAGACAGCGTGAAAGAAAACAAATGGACTGGATTTCCCATCAGTGGGGTGGAGGTACGCTTCGTCAAAATGATGCTCTGAAGAACAAGTTCAGCTACAGCAGAGACACTTCTGCTCGAACAGTGACTCTAAAAGGACAGAATCTGCAGCCTGAAGACACAGCTGTTTATTACTGTGTCCGTCGGCCCACAGTGATACAAACCACCAACAGACCTGCACAAATACTCATCAACCATGTGACTCAAATACACTCACATGTTCTAAACGTGAACATTATTCCATGTAGATCTAATGTGACTTCCACTGCAGCTGACATCTGTATCAAACAACTTTGCCTTAATATAAGAGCTTTAGGGAAGTAATGTTTCCTGTTTCTTGGGGTAGAAAATGACATCTGACAAAGCTCACTTCAACTGGAGCTTTATCTCTTCACAGATACACAAATAGGATCCATTTTCCTTTTGTAATTTCATCAGTATTAAAAGAAAGTAGCGTTAAACTTTTACACCATCAGTTAAAGATTGACATTGTACTGAAGAAAGTAGCTGCCAGGACTTTGATGCTTCACAGTTTCCTCTGCTGTTTTAGAGATTCTCTGCTCATGGAAATGTATCTGTGTCACACGTTCCCTATTTAAACCTGTAGAGGGAGGTCTATGCAAACTCTTCCTCTCTTATAAACACATCATCAGTCACTTGTGGCACAAAACTGGGACAGTTTTTAACATTTTAGAAACACTGAGTCCAGAGAGCTCTGAACTACAGTGTTTATCACAGAATGGACAATAAAAATTTGTAGTTACTATTCATGGTGAGAAAATGTATTCTGACTAAAATGTCCAACCTGTGATTTACCATTTATTAATTATTATTATTATTGTTATTATTGATAATAGGATGAATAGAGATTATTGTAGATGGTTTGGCTCATCTGCTGCCCAACATGCTTCCAGTGAGTAATGTGAAACAATGATGCCAACAAACCAATTTTGAATAAACCTTGTTGGCAAATGAGCCAAATTTAGGAACTAAAATTAAAATGTTGAAGATGTATTAAAAGCAAGATGGGAAATTAGGTTGATTTTAATACTAAGTGACATTTTGCATAAAAGAAATGAAAACATGCCAAACACACTTTAAATTGACTGACTTAGAGGAATAAATCCTGAACAATGATTCAGCATTTTCACCAAACAAAGACTGAAAGCTAAGTCCAGTCTACTTCTCTCCTCCCTGTGAGGAGGAGTTAATGCAAAACTCAGATGTCTTCCACCTCTACTTATCTGACTGCAGAGAGGATGACAGAGAACAGTGGACACACAGTTGAACATGATGGACTGTAGGACAGGACTGCTGCTCTTAACTATCTGCTGGGCAGGTGAAGATATCCACAGACCTAAACCTTACACAGTTTATATTTGTGTCACCAGCATATTTCACTTGATGTGTATTCATTCTCTTGACAGGTGTTGATGGTCAGACTCTGACTGAATCTGAACCAGCTGTTAAAAGGCCTGGAGAATCCCACAAATTGACCTGTACAACCTCTGGATTCACATTCAGCAGCCACTGGATGCACTGGGTCAGACAGGCTCCTGGAAAAGGACTGGAGTGGATCGCTGCTGATGGTGGTGGTAGCAGCAAATACTACTCTCAGTCAGTCCAAGGCCGCTTCACCATCTCCAGAGACAACAGCAGACAGCAAGTGTATCTGCAGATGAACAGCCTGAAGACTGAAGATTCTGCTGTTTATTATTGTGCCAGACACTCACAGTGACTGGAGTTGGTTGAGCAGCTGTACAAAATCCTACAGTATCTTTCAGCCCAAGTATGAAGCATTCTTCAAAGTACACTTTATCTTTCTTTTTGATTTATGTATATATTTGTATATATTTTTTTTATACTACATTACATATATACATGCAAATCTTAATAATGCATTCTATGAAATCATAACTATTGTTTCTGGAAAATATTATTATTAAATATTAATACAATAAACAAAAAGAATAAATATCACTTGTTCAAACAAGTTCTTCTGTCAATTAAGAAACACTAATGTCTGTAATCTATGTAAAAGCATAATGCTACAGTTTCTTTTATAAGGCTAGAGAGCAAGTAGATGAATAAATAAATGCTGCAATACAAAAAAGCTGTTCACACATTGTTGATGATGAATCTGATATAGGAGAGATTCAGAGTGAATCAATTCTTTCAGGAAAACAGCTCACATCATATTTAAAGTGGGTTTGAAATGTGAAAACATGCCAAACACACTGGCACACATGGCTTATAGCAAGCAACATTCTTGGTGTTTGCTGCTTTTGTTTCCGTGTGTGCACACCATCATAGTTGATGCAAAGCTGATTTTAATCAGTATGTTTCCCATTATCCATGATTCATGATAATATTCACATTAACAATAAGAATAATGATTATTAATGATCATATGATGTTTTCATTATGAATTCTTCTCAGTTAGACCAACGCTGATGTTTCACATGTTGATTCTATGCAAACTCAGTGACCTTCCTCATTACTCAGCTATAAAAACTTCACATCAGGCCGTCAGTGGAGTTCACAGCACGTCAGTTTCAGCATCAACCATGTTTTCTGTAGCTCTGCTGCTGCTGTTGGCAGCTGGATGTGAGTCTCTCTGGATTTGTTCAAACATTTCTTCATTTGCTGTATAACTTGATTGTTTGTTAAAAAACATTTTCTTTTTTTTAACAGGTGTGAAGTGTGAACAGTTGACACAGCCAGCCTCTGTGACTGTGCAGCCTGGTCAGCGTCTGACCATCACCTGTCAGGTCTCTTATTCTCTTGGCTACCACACAGCTTGGATCAGACAGCCTGCAGGGAAAGGACTGGAGTGGATTGGAATGAAACACACTGGAGCGTCATACTACAAAGATTCACTAAAGAACAAGTTCAGTATCGACTTAGACTCTTCCAGCAACACAGTGACTCTAAACGGACAGAATGTGCAGCCTGAAGACTCTGCTGTGTATTACTGTGCCAGAGAGCCACAGTAATACACAAACCATCAGTAGACCTGAACAAAAACCCCTCAGAGCCTGAACACTTGTAGCATGAAGCCACCAGAGGAGGAGCCCTCAGACCACTAATGATTTCAGGACCTGTTCACTGTTAAAGAGAGAAACAGAAATCTACAAAAGAATATTGTGCCAGACACTTACAGTGACTGGAGTTGGTTGACTAGCTGTACAAAATCCTAAACTACTCATCTTAGAGGCTGGTAGAACATTAAGTATTTTTAGTACTTAATTGTATCTTTCATTTTTCATATTATTTTTTAAATCTTGTTTTATATTCTGTACTTTACTGAGAAATATTATCAAACTTTGTTATCAACTTTGATTGACTTCTCTTACTAATAGGAGATACTCACATCTGGTGTTCCCATTGATCTTAACTGAGTGATGCTTGAACCCTGGACTCAACAAAAGCTTAATGTAACACTCATGCTGCTCATGTACACTGGATATTGTGATAGCTGAAGCTTTTCTACCCTAAAAAAGTCAGGCGTTAACTTGATTTCTCATCAGCAGTGACTGCAGCTCCATCCGTCAGTGTCAGTTTATCTCAGCAGACAAAAGTAGATCTCAAGATGTACAGCAGAAGGAAGGAGCTGCTCCTCTACAGTCTGTAAACCCAGACGCCTTAAACCAGAACCAAACCTGAAAACCAGCAGCATTAGACTTTTTACATGATCTTGGCTACTGTCACTCAATTTCTGTTAATAATCATATCAATCACATAATCAATAAGCACACTAAGTAATCTGCAGTTACAAAAACAAGCTGTGTTGTTAGGGTCTGATGAAGAAGGGATTCACAGTAAATAAATTCTTTCTAACAGGTGACATCATATTTTAAGTGGGTTTAAAATGTAAATATGAAGCCATGTTTAAAAATGGCCCATAGAAAGCAACATTCCTGGTGGTTGCTCCTTTTGTTTCCATGTGTGCACATAATCATAGTTGCTGCAATTCTGGTTTAAATGAATATGATTCCCATGATCCATGATTCATGTTTATGTTTACATTAAGAATAGTAAAATGATCCTTTTGTTTGCAATTTTAAGTATTTGTATGTTACATCACATGCAACACATTATGGAATAAAAGATTTATAAACTGTTTAATGTTATAATTATCTATCTTCTACTGAATGGAAAAAAAAAAACAAAGTTAACAGGTTGTTTCCTTTCTATAAATTCAGGAACAATTTCAAAATGTTACAATTGAGTGTGTAATGAAATTAAAATATCATATTTAAAGCTGAGGTGATTCACAGGCATGCTTTCACTGTGCAGATATAATAACAGTCAACAGACTCTTCTATTGGCTCCACTTAAACCAACACTGATGTTTCACATGTTGATTCTATGCAAACTCAGTGACCTTCCTCATTACTCAGCTATAAAAACTTCACATCAGGCCGTCAGTGGAGTTCACAGCACGTCAGTTTCAGCATCAACCATGTTTTCTGTAGCTCTGCTGCTGCTGTTGGCAGCTGGATGTGAGTCTCTCTGGATTTGTTGAAGTCAAAAGTTCTTCATTTGCTGTATAACTTGATTGTTTGTTCCAAAACATTTTCTTTTTTTAACAGGTGTGAAGTGTGAACAGTTGACACAGCCAGCCTCTGTGACTGTGCAGCCTGGTCAGCGTCTGACCATCACCTGTCAGGTCTCTTATTCTGTGAGTGACTACTACACAGCTTGGATCAGACAGCCTGCAGGGAAAGGACTGGAGTGGATTAGTCGCGACAGCGACGTTAAAGATTCACTAAAGAACAAGTTCAGTATCGACTTAGACTCTTCCAGCAACACAGTGACTCTAAACGGACAGAATGTGCAGCCTGAAGACTCTGCTGTGTATTACTGTGCCAGACACCCACAGTAACACAAACCATCAGTAGACCTGAACAAAAACCCCTCAGAGCCTGAACACTTGTAGCATGAAGCCACCAGAGGAGGAGCCCTCAGACCACTAATGATTTCATGACCACTTTCTTTAGATTTCATAAATGTTTCTTAATATAATTTAAAAGCATATATTCATATCACTTAAAATCCACTGATATTATAAAATCTCTGATACATCATTGTATGTAAATATCACCTTTAAAGTGACTTTGTTTTGAAAGCTTGCAATCTAATTACAGTAGAAATGAATCCTCAAAAAGATTCTCTTCTATGAAACCCTTTGAAAACACACTTTATCTGAATCTTGACTGCGTTAGTAATTAACTGCCTTTCTAGCTGAATCAGAAGTCTTCAGCCAAGTTCATGGTGATGTTAATTAATTAGTCAAACTACAGGAAAATAATTTTCATTAACAATCAAAAGTGTTTTAGTCAGTGATTCAAGTTCCACCTTCTCTTTGTGTGAGATGAAGAGAAACACCTCAACATTTCATCCTCACTTTGACTCATTTAATATACTTCAGTCAGCTGATTTACCATCAACAGTATGTAAATTTGCCACATTGTGTGGTGCCTTATAAAGAGCTGAAGAGTGTGAGCGTGAGTGTCAGTGAGAGTGAGAGGACAGAGCAGCCCACATAAGTTCCGTTCAGCATCAACTATGTTCCCTGTAACTCTGATACTTTTGCTGGCAGCTGGATCCTGTGAGGAGCTTTCACTGGATTCACACTAATACACACATTAGCTACATAGAAAAGTCAGATGAATGATGGAGATAATGTTGATTTCTGTTTCCACAGGTGTGAACAGTATTGATCTCCTCCAGCCAGACTCAATGGCTGTTCAGCCTGGACAGTCTTTGACCATCACCTGTCAGGTGTCTGGTTATTCTCTGACTGATAACAGCTATGCAACAGGTTGGATCAGACAGCGTGAAGGAAAACAAATGGACTGGATTTTTCATCGTTGGGGTGGAGGAGACTTCTACCAAAATGATGCTCTGAAGAACAAGTTCCTTTACCACACACACACCTCTACTCGTTCAGTGACATTAACAGGACAGAATCTGCAGCCTGAAGACACAGCTGTTTATTACTGTGTCCGTCAGCCCACAGTGATACAAACCACCAACAGACCTGCACAAATACTCATCAACCATGTGACTCAGATACACTCACATGTTGTTAAAGTAAATTTAAATAGATAAATAAATTATTCAATAGAGTTACTTTTTTGAAAAATGTGATTTCACCTTACTACAAGGACATGAGGTTTTGTATATGTATACTCATATTATGATGTTTACACAAGACATGAGGACTATTTCATGCAACGAACAGTAAGCATCCATTTAAAAAGTGAAGAGATACAGTTACTGCCATCTGCTTTTACAAAATTTTAAGGTTTTGATCCAGGAAATGAAACATTTTGATCTCCACTAAAAAGCTAGAAGTGTTTTTCAGATGAATATATTGTGTAATAATTCAACTGCAGTATTTCCAGGTATTTGATATTTTTACCTGTTCCACTACTCTTGTATAAAACTCTGATATTGTTATTAAAGAACACTTTCATTTCTAAACCTATGGAAACTCTTCCCTCTTTGTACTGTAATCACACCAATAACAGCTAAGAAACAGAGGAGGAGTTGAGTGTAAAAGTCCTGCATACAAAATATAGTTTAAACTCCCACAAATAAAAGTATTCATTGTGCAGAATGGCCCATTTCAGAATCATCTATATTTTATTACTGGAAGATATTAGTGATGCATTTCTGTGTTCATCACATTTAATGTTATTGGTTCTCCATAACAAATTCAAAGCATTTACAGGGACAGTTGGTATAAGTAGGCTAACTGGGCTAAACCCTTCCTATGTTCTACAATATAGATGAAAAAATATAGTCAAAAAAATCCCCTTAGAACTGTTTTAGAATTTCATTGAACGTAGAGCAGCAAAGTATAAAAAGCCCAAATAGCTTCTGTTCATCTTGGTGGTTTTATGTGAGTAAGCCCCTTCATTTATTGATCCTTTGGGTTACAGCCATTCAGCCCACAGGCCACTGGCTTTTGACCAGTGACAGCAGACGCACAGAGTAATGGTGTGAACAGTGAGGTGCTAATGTTACGTAATTTGTTCTCGGGTGGCAATGGTGGGCATTTAATGAATGAGGTGAGCTAGTGAGAAAAATTGGAAGTGAAAAGATTGGATTATCTCTACAACACGAAAACACATTTTATAATTATATACAGATGAATATTTTCATGATCACAGTATTCCTGAACTTATGTGTTGAACAATAAACCAAATTTAAGCCATTATGTTACTAATATTAGTCAGTCAAATTTTAGAAAAAGAAATGTCATAGATCCATTAAGAAAAATATAATGACTGAGTGGAATAGATATGGAGATACAAATGTTTCATATCACTTCATATCATTTGCTAGCTGTCAGATTGTTTAAATGCTGTTTCATCTTGTTTTATGCTGTGGTAAAGTCCCTTGAATTTGACTTGAAAAGCAGAATGTGATGTAGGAGGAGCTAAGTGTGAAAAAGATCATATTTAAAGGTGGATTTGTGGATTTGAAAGCATGAGCACACTCTGAACATGGCTTACAGAAAGCTTACACTCGTAGTGGTTTCTCTGTTTGTTTTGACTGGTGGTGATAGTCAGACCATAACAGAGTCTGAACCAGCAGTTAGAAAACCTGGAGAATCCCACAGACTCACCTGCACAACATCTGGATTTAGCTTTAGTAGCTCAGTTTGGAACTGGGTCAGACAGGCTCCTGGAAAAGGACTGGAGTGGATCGCTTTCATACACACAGCTAGTAGTCCTATCTATTACTCCCAGTCAGTCCAGGGTAGATTCACCATCTCCAGAGACGACTCCAGCAGTAAAGTCTATCTGCAGATGAACAGTCTGAAGACTGAGGACACAGCAGTGTATTACTGTGCCAGAGGCACAGTGAGAGACAATAACAGGATAGTGTTACAAAAACTACTTCCTCTATTTACCACCACCACTTGGAACTGTATCAAATTTAATAAAGTAAATAAGATGACATTTGAAAACGTTTTTTGCCAAATAAATTCTACCAAGTTGACTCTAGACTCCATGCTGAACCACAACAGCTCATATTTAGACAATTAAGTTTATATTTTGATTTTGGAAAAACAGTAACAGTAACTTTATGAGTTTTAAACCCAATTACAGCAGCATTACTGTAACACACAATGATTGAATTACAGTCGCATTTTAGGCAATGAAATCATATATCCAAATATGTTGAACGCGAAAGTTAACGTCCAATACAAGTTCACATTACAATCCCATTAATCAACTTCAGTCTGGCCAAAGGAGAAAAAAACAGCATAGTAAGTCTTGGCTCATAAATAATTAAAGCGTGTTGATTACTTTTAGAGCAAAACTAAAATGCTACACAGAATTCATTCATTTGACTGGAATCTAAATTTACTATTTGTTTACTTTATTTGTCCAAGTTCAATACATAGTAGGCAGAAATGATGTCCACTCCAATTCTCTCCTCTTTGTGAGGAGGAGTCAATGCAAAACTCAGATGTCTTCCACCTCTACTTATCTGACTGCAGAGAGGATGACAGAGAACAGTGGACACACAGTTGAACATGATGGACTGTAGGACAGGACTGCTGCTCTTAACTATCTGCTGGGCAGGTAAAAAAGTTAGACTATTTTGACTCTTAATGATAATTTGAATTATGTACATACAGTGATTAATATAATTGTTCTTGTTTATGTGACAGGTGTTGACAGTCAAAGTCTGACACAATCTGAACCAGCTGTTAAAAGGCCTGGAGAATCCCACAAATTGACCTGTACAACCTCTGGATTTACACTTAGTAGCTACTGGATGGGCTGGGTCAGACAGGCTCCTGGAAAAGGACTGGAGTGGATCGCTGCTGATACCGCTGGTAGCACAAATTATTATGCTCAGTCAGTCCAAGGCCGCTTCACCGTCTCCAGAGACGACAGCAGACAGCAGGTGTATCTGCAGATGAACAGCCTGAAGACTGAAGATTCTGCTGTTTATTATTGTGCCAGAGACTCACAGTGACTGGAGTTGGTTGAGCAGCTGTACAAAATCCTACAGTTCTCATCTTTCAGGATGGTAGAACCTAAACATGATGTATTTCTAAAGTATTTATATTAAACTTTATATATATTCTGTTTTATTTTTTCTATATATATTTTTTCATATATTTCATATTCTATTCAGACAGGAAGTAGATCTCAAAATGGAACACAAAGGAGCTGATCCTGTGTAGTCTGCAAACACTGAAACATCTAAAATAATTGAAAATAATGTATATTATTTATTTATTTATTCATTATGATGAGTAAAGAGCTTTAATTGCAGAAGTTCATCTGCAGTTTGTCCTCGCCCACCTCAACCTCCCCTCAGCTGGCCTTCCAGCACGGGGGCTAAGTTCCACTTCATATCAGTATACAGTATAACTGCAGTCAATTAGTCCTGTACATTAAGTCAGTTACCATAAAACCAAATCAACCAATCAGTTACCATAAAAAACAAAGTTTATGCAAACAAATAGCACGGATGCCTCCCCCCAAGCCTGCCCTGACTGGCAAAACAAATTAACATAAAAGAAAATTAGTCAAAAGCCTGAAAAATATGGGCACAACCCACCCAGTAAGCCCTACTTTGGATTATCCATACGGAATATGCTGTTTATACAACCTGTATCAAATTCTAATATTCATGTGAACAGCAAATGTCTTTTATATAATAAAATGGTACACAAATAAATGAGGAAATAATGAATAAAAGAAAACAGTGATCCAGTCTCTGAGTGTGATATTGTTCGATTATGTTGGAGGGACAGCTGACAGCTGTCATTGGAAATATGAACAAATGATGAATGATATGACTAAATTACATTGTGTGTGCACATGAGCCACTCCCTCCCCCTGATATGCTGATGCAAATCTCCAGTCTGTGCAGTGTACTTCTGTCCTGCTGACTGGTCTTGTACTTTGTGTGGAGCCTCACAGGTCACATCTCAGCCATCAGCCTCAGGATGATGAACAAACTCTCTCTTCTGCTGGTTGCTCTCTTTCTGCCCTGTGAGTTCTGCTTCTGGCTTTTTTATCCTTTATCAGGCAACATGGACTGATAGTCAGTCGGTGATACGAGAAGACTTTCCAGATGACTGTCTCACTCTTCTTCTGTGGTTCCTCTCTCCTTTCATCTCTTCAGGTTGTACAGGACAGAGTATGGAGTCCATTCCTCCCAATTCAGTAGTAAAAAAGCCAGGGGAGACACTCAGCCTCTCCTGCAGGGGATCTGGCTTCACATTTAGCTGCTGCAGTATGCACTGGATAAGACAACCTGCAGGAAAAGCTCTGGAATGGATAGGGCGTGTTTACAGCGATGCAAGTAGAACAGATTATGCCAGCAGTGTGCAGGAACGAATAGAAGTCACCAGGGACAACAGCAACAGCATGGTGTATCTGAGACTGTCCAACTTAAAGCCAGAGGACTCTGCGGTGTATTACTGTGCCAAGCACACAATGGTTAAAGGAAGCAGGGAGGCTTTACAAAAACTACACACAACATTTTTAACAAGGACCTACAGGTGGCAGCAGAAGATATGAAGTCAGAGATTAAGGCAGTTCCTCTTAAAATACACAAATAAATGCCCACTATTAAAGCAACAGCTGATGTTGTGGTTTGACTTCCCACTTTTTTAACAACAACAATATTGTTCCCAATATTGATTTTTAACAGCAGGTTGAACATTTTTGCATGGCATATTCAGTGTATGGATGGTCCAGTGTATGGATGGTCCACTGAACATAAATAAATAAATAAATATAATTTCAGCATGAATACATGTTGCATCTTCAGCATTAAACTACCAGAATGATGCTTAAAATCATAATGTAAAATTATGATTTAATTCATATTTTTTTCCAATGATGTGTGTGATGTGGTGAGTTTCTTTTTGAGGAGGAGGAGTCAATGCAAACCTCTGATCTCCTCAGTCTCTACATATGTGAAGGACGGGAAAGACTAAATCACTGGCTGGACAGAGACAACTGGCTTTTACGATGATCAGACCTGATTAGTTGGTTGTTTTTCTCACCCTGTCAATTAATTGTGCAGGTAAGACAGACCTCCTGGTAAAAACAATATGGCTGCATTCCAGTAACTAATGAGATGTTTGAATGTCTGTAGGTACTGAGGGTCAAACACTGACTGAGTCTGTACCAGTGGTTAAAAGGCCTGGAGAGTCCCACAGACTGACCTGCACATATTCTGGGTTTGGCAGCAATTACTGGAATGCTTGGATCAGACAGGCTGCTGGAAAAGGACTGGAGTGGGTTGCAACTATCAGTGATGACGGTAGCAGCATCTACTACTCTAACTCCGTTCAAGGCCGCTTCACCATCTCCAGAGACAACAGCAGGCAGCAGGTGTATCTGCAGATGAACAGCCTGAAGACTGAAGATTCTGCTGTTTATTATTGTGCCAGAGACTCACAGTGACACAGGAGGGAGCAACGCTGTATAAAAAACTAAAATGTCAAAACAAGTCAAAACTTTGCTTTCTGATTTTCGTATTCACACCATGAGTTTGAGTTCAACATCGTCAACACACTCACAGAAACACTGTTAAATAAACTACATACTTCAGGCTGGGATTAGTAATCACTCTGTTCATGTACATGCTCATCTGACTTGTTTGAAATTTTGTCAAGAATAGAAATATTTAAGTTGCCGTAATTTTTTCTTTCAGATGTCTGAAAATGTCCATAACTCAAATCCAACACACAACTACTTGTAAAGCAACAGTTCATCCTTCTCTATCCTAAAGTGAACCCCCTCACAGTCTGCTATAAAGCTTTGGTATCATGTATGTGAGAGGTGCTGGAGCTTCATACTGCAAAGATTCACTAAAGTTCAGTATTGACTTTGACTATTCCAGCAACACAGTGACTCTAAACGGACAGACCATCAGGAGGCTTGAACAAAAACCCCTCAGTACCTGAACACCTGTAGCATGAAGCCACCAGAGGAGGAGCCCTCAGACCACTAATGATCTGAAACTATAAGTCTTTAGAGTTCATGAAAGAGCTCTTATCTAATTTAACAGCAAATGTTTTCAGCAGTTTAAATACTCTACAACAATCACTGATACATAATTATTTGTATATATCACCTATAAGAGATGGACTAAATGTGTTTAAGAGCTAGTGATCAAACTACAGCAGAAATTAATCCTTGAGAAGTTTCTCTTCCATATTGTTATTAGAAAAAACACAGAAAAACAATAAAAAAAATAAAGATAAAAAGCAGATGGGCCTTAATTCAAATTTAAACTATCACTACTATTACTACTACTACTAAAGGTAAACTATTGTTGGCAGCTTTCTGATGGGGCTAATTGGCACAAATGCTCAACATGAATTTAATCACAAATCATTTAAGTTTAGGGAGCATTTAAGTACATTAAAACATATTCACCTTTTATTTGTTATTGGTTTGAATATTCTAACATAAATTACATCAAAGAAATTAGGCAGAGAGTAAACAGTGTTCCAACAAACCTCCCCTACGATGGTGAAGATAGCAGAAACAGGGATTTATTTGACTCGTATCGTGTCTTATGGTACGGGATCATAACATCAGGTACGGAATGAATCTACAGATGATTTGGATCAAAATGAGACCACATTTTTCTATGGATGTTGGTTTTTAAGCTGCAGACAGACAGATACAGACTGAATGCCTAATCCCTTCAAGGCTTATGCCTAGTGGACATGATAAATCAGACTTTACTGATGATCTTTTGTGCCCATGCAACAGTGTCCCTGAATTTGTTTTTAATGTTTAATATTTTCAAGTCCTCTTCCTCTTTTTTGTTCCCACAGGGGTTTTCTTTCCTCTGGTGGTCTGGAAAGGGACTTAAGAACTTTTAGTGAAATAAAACAACAGCATAACATAATGAATGGCATTTGTTGAGGATTTTTGCTATTGAAAAAATTGACTTTTTGTGTTATGTGAAATTCATAAACTCCTTTCAGAATCTTCACATGATGCAGCCTGTCCTTAATAACCTGCTCAAACTATATGTTTGTCAACCTATTGTACAGATTATAGTGAAACATGGAAGTGGGACTCTTGGACAAACTTCTATAGTAAACATTCATTCTCCAGTTTCACCAAACAGTCAAATCCAGTTCCTCCCTGTGAGGAGGAGTCAATGCAAAACTCAAATGTCTTCCACCTCTACTTATCTGACTGCAGAGAGGATGACAGAGAACAGTGGACACATAGTTTAACATGATGGACTGTAGGACAGGACTGCTGCTCTTAACTATCTGCTGGGCAGGTGAGGATTTTCTCTCATCTCGATGTGACATTTTTCATTTGTGCTGCCAACATAACACATTACATGCATATCTTTTTTGGTCTTACAGGTGTTGATGGTCAGACTCTGACTGAATCTGAACCAGTAATCAAAAGGCCTGGAGAATCCCACAAATTGACCTGTACAGGCTCGGGATTCACATTCAGCAGCTACGATATGCACTGGGTCAGACAGGTTCCTGGAAAAGGACTGGAGTGGGTTGCCTGGATTGATGATGGCAGTGGTAGCAGCAAATCCTACTCTCAGTCAGTCCAAGGCCACTTCACCATCTCCAAAGACAACAGCAGACAGCAGGTGTATCTGCAGATGAACAGCCTGAAGACTGAAGATTCTGCTGTTTATTATTGTGCTGGAGACTCACAGTGACTGGAGTTGGTTGAGCAGCTGTACAAAATCCTACAGTACTCATCTTTCAGGCTCATAGAGCTCAAGCATTGACATATTTTGATAGAAATTTTAGCATCTTAAACGCCATATATAGTACCAGTCAAAAGTTCGAACACACCTTCTAATTCTATTCTTTTTTAAAATTTTCATTATATTCTACAAGGGGCAGCATGGTGGTGCTGTGGTTAGCACTGTTGCCTCACAGCAAGAAGGTTCCAGGTTCGAATCCCGGTTTGAACCCGGGGTCTTTCTGTGTGGAGTTTGCATGTTCTCCCCATGCTAGCGTGGGTTCTCTCCGGGTACTCCGGCTTCCTCCCACAATCCAAAGACATGCACATTAGGTTAATTGGTAACTCTAAATTGCCCGTAGGTGTGAGTGTGAAAGGTTGTCTGTCTCTGTATGTGGCCCTGCGATTGGCTGGCGACCAGTCCAGGGTGTACCCCACCTCTCGCCCAATGTCAGCTGGGATAGGTTCCATCTCCAGCTCCCCCGCGACCCTCATGGATAAGCGGTATAGAAAATGAGATGAGATGAGATGAGATTATATTCTACATTGCAGATTTATATTGAGAATATCAAAACTATGAAGGAACACATATGGCATTATATAGTCAACAAAAAACTATTAAACAAACCAGAATATGTTTTATGTTTTAGATGCTTCAAAATAGCCACCTTTTCCTTTGATGGCAGCTTTGCACAAATTCTCTCCATCAGCTTCATGAGGTAGCCACCTGGAATGGTTCTCAATTAACATGTGGATTTTGTCAAGACTTATTTTGTGGAATTTCTTGCCTTCTTAATGTGTTTCAGATCATCAGTTGTGTTGTGCGGAGGTAGGGTAGGTATACAGTTCTATACAGTGAATAGCCCTATTTGACTACTATTAAAATCCAAATTACGGCAAGAACCCCTCAACTGAGTATGGGCAGGAAGCCCCACGGTCAGAATGGAAGACACCTCCCAGAGTGGTTGAGAATGAACGAGCTAAGATCCTGTGGGACTTCCAGATCCAGACAGACCAGATCCAGACAGACAGCAACATCAGGAAGAAGGAACATGAGAAGCTTGGAAAAAAGGCTGTAAGAGGAGCTGGAAAAGATGTGGGGATTAAAGGCAACAGTGGTGCCAGTGGTGATCAGAGCACTCATCCACAAACTGGCTCCATCAGACTCCAGGTACTTTATCTGAGGTCTCTGTCCAGAAGAGTGCAATCATAACAACAGCTAAGATACTGCACAGAACCCTCAAAGTCCCAGGCCTCTGGAAGAGAACCAGAGCTCGAGGAAGACACACCACCATACCCAGGGTGACATGATGCAGACTGTTTGCTTCACCAAACAGTAACTGAGAGTCAAATCCAGTTCCTCCCTGTGAGGAGGAGTCAATGCAAAACTCAGATGTCTTCCACCTCTACTTATCTGACTGCAGAGAGGATGACAGAGAACAGTGGACACACAGTTGAACATGATGGACTGTAGGACAGGACTGCTGCTCTTAACTATCTGCTGGGCAGGTGAAGATTTTCTCTTATCTCGATGTGACATTTTTCATTTGTGCTGCCAGCATAACACATTACATGCATATCTTTTTTGGTCTTACAGGTGTTGATGGACAGGTGAAGATATCCACAGACCTAAACCTTACACAGTTTATACTTGTGTCAACAGCATATTTCACTTGATGTGTATTCATTCTCTTGACAGGTGTTGATGGTCAGACTCTGACTGAATCTGAACCAGCTGTTAAAAGGCCTGGAGAATCCCACAAATTGACCTGTACAGCCTCTGGATTCACATTCAGCGACTACTATATGCACTGGATCAGACAGGCTCCTGGAAAAGGACTGGAGTGGGTTTCAAGGATTGAGAGTGGCAGTGGTAGCAGCAAACTCTACTCTCAGTCAGTCCAAGGCCGCTTCACCATCTCCAGAGACAACAGCAGACAGCAGCTGTATCTGCAGATGAACAGCCTGAAGACTGAAGATTCTGCTGTTTATTATTGTGCCAGAGACTCACAGTGACTGTACAAAATACTATAGTATCTTTAAGCCCAAGTATGAAGCATTCTTCAAAGTACACTTTATTCCATCTATTTTTTGATAGATATACTTGTAAATATTATTTCATACTACATAATATTACATTACATATATACATCCATATCTTAAATAATGCATTATATGAAATCATAACTGTTGTTTCTGATAAATATTTTATTAAACATTAATACAATAAACAAAAAGAATAAA
Organism: Pempheris klunzingeri; assembly: GCF_042242105.1. NCBI lineage: Eukaryota > Metazoa > Chordata > Actinopteri > Acropomatiformes > Pempheridae > Pempheris > Pempheris klunzingeri. The sequence continues at coordinate 14,167,084 of NC_092028.1, forward strand.
TATCACTTGTTCAAACAAGTTCTTCTATCAATTAAGAAACACTAATGTCTCTAATCTATGTTGAAAACATAATGCTGCAGTTTCTTTTATAAGGCTAGTGAGCAAGTAAATGAATAAATAAATGCTGCAATACAAAAAAGCTGTTCACACATCGTTGATGATGAATCTGATATAGGAGAGATTCAGAGTGAATCAGCTCACATCATATTTAAAGTGGGTTTGAAATGTGAAAACATGCCAAACACACTGGCACACATGGCTTATAGCAAGCAACATTCTTGGTTTGCTGCCTTTGTTTCTGTGTGTGCACACCATCATAGTTGATGCAAAGCTGATTTTAATCAGTATGTTTCCCATTATCCATGATTCATGATAATATTCACATTAACAATAAGAATAATGATTATTAATGATCATATGATGTTTTCATTATGAATTCTTCTCAGTTAGACCAACGCTGATGTTTCATATGTTGATTCTATGCAAACTCAGTGACCTTCCTCATTACTCAGCTATAAAAACTTCACATCAGGCCGTCAGTGGAGTTCACAGCACGGCAGTTTCAGCATCAAACATGTTTTCTGTAGCTCTGCTGCTGCTGATGGCAGCTGGATGTGAGTCTCTCTGGATTTGTTTAAGTCGATAGTTCTTCATTTGCTGTATAACTTGATTGTTTGTTCCAAAACATTTTCTTTTTTTTAGCTGGTGTGAAGTGTGAGCAGTTGACACAGCCAGCCTCTGTGACTGTGCAGCCTGGTCAGCGTCTGACCATCACCTGTCAGGTCTCTTATTCTGTGAGCAGCTACTACACAGCTTGGATCAGACAGCCTGCAGGGAAAGGACTGGAGTGGATTGGAAGTGCAGCTGCTGGATCCACCACATACTACAAAGATTCACTAAAGAACAAGTTCAGTATGAGCACAGACTCTTCCAGCAACACAGTGACTCTAAACGGACAGAATGTGCAGCCTGAAGACTCTGCTGTGTATTACTGTGCCAGACACCCACAGTAACACAAACCATCAGTAGACCTGAACAAAAACCCCTCAGAGCTTGAACACTCGTAGCATGAAGCCACCAGAGGAGGAGCCCTCAGACCACTAATGATTTCAGGACCTGTTCACTGTTAAAGAGAGAAACAGACATCTAGAAATGAAAAAGTAAAAGGAATATAACATTGTTCACTATAATATACATCAATAATAATAACATTATTATTAAATATACTATGTTTTTCTAAAAAGTGTTTTCTTTGTCTGACTCAGTATTTATGTAAATTAATAACAGCATCATTTCAGCTCACAGCAGTGTTTAAAAAAGCTTTTCATCTGACAAGAAATGAAACATAACACTAATCTACCTGCAGACAGGATGAGAAACCTTTTAGCTGTTGCTTTAATTTTGGTTTTAGGGTTACAAAGTAACATATCTTAAATGTAGTTTTAGACTATTTAATTTTATTGACTGAAAAACACAGGTATTCATGGCTGCTTTGTACCGACTGGTCACATGTTTTTTCTGAATTTGTTTTTAGTTTACTGCTTAAGTCACTTATTAATGGGGATTTTGCCTCTTGATGTCATGAAAGGGTGCGACTTAGGAACACTTTGTCATAAAATAAAGAGTATAACATTTGTTATGGTGATAATTGTTCTTTTTTTCAATAGAAATGTATCTTAAAATTGATGAACTATTGTCAGAGTCTTTACATGATGCAGACTGTGCTTAATAAATAAATGAAATAACGTATATAATGTAAACATTTTGCACAACTGATGCTGAAACATGCAAGAAGGACTAGTGGAGGAAAGAATCATGTTCAGGAAAGATTCATTCTTTCACTTTCACCAAACAAAGACTGATGTTAAAGTCAAATCCAGTTCCTCCCTGTGAAGAGGAGTCAATGCAAAACTCAGATGTCTTCCACCTCTACTTATCTGACTGCAGAGAGGATGACAGAGAACAGTGGACACACAGTTGAACATGATGGACTGTAGGACAGGACTGCTGCTCTTAACTATCTGCTGGGCAGGTGAAGATATCCACAGACCTAAACCTTACACAGTTTATACTTGTGTCAACAGCATATTTCACTTGATGTGTATTCATTCTCTTGACAGGTGTTGATGGTCAGACTCTGACTGAATCTGAACCAGCTGTTAAAAGGCCTGGAGAATCCCACAAATTGACCTGTACAACCTCTGGATTCACATTCAGTGACTACTGGATGAGCTGGGTCAGACAGGCTCCTGGAAAAGGACTGGAGTGGATCGCTTTCATCAGCACTGACAGTAGCAGCAAATTCTACTCTCAGTCAGTTCAAGGCCGCTTCACCATCTCCAGAGACAACAGCAGACAGCAGCTGTATCTGCAGATGAACAGCCTGAAGACTGAAGATTCTGCTGTTTATTATTGTGCCAAAGACTCACAGTGACTGGAGTTGGTTGAGCAGCTGCACAAAATCCTACAGTATCTTTCAGCCCAAGTATGAAGCATTCTTCAAAGTACACTTTATCTTTCTTTTTTATTTATGTATATATTTATATATATAATTTTATACTACATAATATTACATAACATATATACATGCATATAATGCAATATATGAAATCATAACTATTGTTTCTGATAATTATTATTATTAAATATTAATACAATAAACAAAAAGAATAAATATCACTTGTTCATACAAGTTCTTCTATCAATTAAGAAACACTAATGTCTGTAATTCTTGTTGAAAACATAATGCTACAGTTTCTTTTATAAGTCTAGTGAGCAAGTAGATGAATAAATAAATGCTGCAATACAAAAAAGCTGTTCACACATTGTTGATGATGAATCTGATATAGGAGAGATTCAGAGTGAATCAGTTCTTTCAGGAAAACAGCTCACATCATATTTAAAGTGGGTTTGAAATGTGAAAACATGCCAAACACACTGGCACACATGGCTTATAGCAAGCAACATTCTTGGTTTGCTGCTTTTGTTTCTGTGTGTGCACACCATCATAGTTGATGCAAAGCTGATTTATGCTAATTCATGATAATATTCACATTAACAATAAGAATAATGATTATTAATGATCATATGATGTTTTCATTATGAATTCTTCTCAGTTAGACCAACGCTGATGTTTCACATGTTGATTCTATGCAAACTCAGTGACCTTCCTCATTACTCAGCTATAAAAACTTCACATCAGGCCGTCAGTGGAGTTCACAGCACGTCAGTTTCAGCATCAACCATGTTTTCTGTAGCTCTGCTGCTGCTGTTGGCAGCTGGATGTGAGTCTCTCTGGATTTGTTCAAGTCAAAAGTTCTTCATTTGCTGTATAACTTGATTGTTTGTTCCAAAACATTTTCTTTTTTTTAACAGGTGTGAAGTGTGAACAGTTGACACAGCCAGCCTCTGTGACTGTGCAGCCTGGTCAGCGTCTGACCATCACCTGTCAGGTCTCTTATTCTGTGGGCAGCTACTACACAGCTTGGATCAGACAGCCTGCAGGGAAAGGACTGGAGTGGATTGGAATGAAATCCACTGGAGCTTCATACTACAAAGATTCACTAAAGAACAAGTTCAGTATCGACTTAGACTCTTCCAGCAACACAGCGACTCTAAACGGACAGAATGTGCAGCCTGAAGACTCTGCTGTGTATTACTGTGCCAGACACCCACAGTAACACAAACCATCAGTAGACCTGAACAAAAACCCCTCAGAGCCTGAACACTTGTAGCATGAAGCCACCAGAGGAGGAGCCCTCAGACCACTAATGATTTCAGGACCTGTTCACTGCCAAAGAGAGAAACAGACATCTTTACTAATAGCAATCAACAATAAACTGAACAACAAAGAGCACTGAACAAAGGACCAGATGTTGATTGCACAACAGAACTTCTTGCAAAATAAATCCTAAGAAGTTGATTTTAGACTTCAAGCTGAAGCACAGCAGCTTATCTCAAGACACTGAGGTGTTTTCATACACCTACTTGGCAATGCACCTGAGTCTGGTAGGACTAACAACAGCTCCTCCTCTTAGCTCCAGTCTGACCCACGTTCATATCCCATGTTTCATTCCCACACCAACTCAGTAATCTGTCTAGTGACGCACTTATTAAGAATTCACATGAGACTTGCACTGGAGGTTAAAGAGGATCAGCAGCCCCAATCACTCCAACTTCAACAACAACTATGGCCTCCGTGGTTCTGAAGCTGCTGCTGCTGCTGGCAGATGGATCCTGTGAGAATCACAGTGGATTCACACCAATAAACACATTAGAAACACTGAGTAGTCAAATTAATGATGGAGATTATATCGATTTCTGTTTCCAGGTGTGAACAGTATCAATCTCATCCAGACCTCAATCATCACGTTTTTACCCCCCACACACACTGCCAATTGTATCATCAGTGCAAAACTCATGTTATGAGTGTAAAAATCACTTCGCCTCCGACCAGGAACATGATACTGAACAGAACGTCATGTCAGTTATTATTCATCAAAGATATGTGTCATGATACTGCAGTTATGAGCAATAGAAACAAAGCTGAATATGTTTTTGCTTGTTGATTGTACCTTTTTTTTTGCACCATATGGATTTTATCATTTCTAGGAAGGAAGTCTTATTTAAAAAAAAGCTACAAAGCTTCATGTTTTGTTTTTTTCATATTTCATGAATCACATTAATTTAGCTGGAATGTTTTGTATCTATTCATCTTGCACTAAGCAAAAATCTATGACCAAGTCAACTCCAATTCTCTCCTCCCTGTGAGGAGGAGTCAATGCAAAACTCAGATGTCTTCCACCTCTACTTATCTGACTGCAGAGAGGATGACAGAGAACAGTGGACACACAGTTGAACATGATGGACTGTAGGACAGGACTGCTGCTCTTAACTATCTGCTGGGCAGGTGAAGATATCCACAGACCTAAACCTTACACAGTTTATATTTGTGTCAACAGCACATTTCACTTGATGTGTATCCATTCTCTTGACAGGTGTTGATGGTCAGACTCTGACTGAATCTGAACCAGCTGTTAAAAGGCCTGGAGAATCCCACAAATTGACCTGTACAGGCTCTGGATTCACATTCAGTGACTACTATATGCACTGGATCAGACAGGCTCCTGGAAAAGGACTGGAGTGGGTTTCAAGGATTGACAGTGGCAGTGGTAGCAGCAAACTCTACTCTCAGTCAGTCCAAGGCCGCTTCACCATCTCCAGAGACAACAGCAGACAGCAGGTGTATCTGCAGATGAACAGCCTGAAGACTGAAGATTCTGCTGTTTATTATTGTGCCAGACACTCACAGTGACTGGAGTTGGTTGAGCAGCTGTACAAAATCCTACAGTATCTTTCAGCCCAAGTATGAAGCATTCTTCAAAGTACACTTTATCTTTCTCTTTTATTTATGTGTATATTTGTATATATTATTTTATACTACATAATATTACATTACATATATACATGCATATCTTTAAATAATGCATTCTTTGAAATCACAAATATTGTTTCTGATAAATATTATTATTAAACATTAATACAATAAACAAAAAGAATAAATATCACTTGTTCATACAAGTTCTTCTATCAATTAAGAAACATTAATGTCTGTAATTCATGTTGAAAACATAATGCTGCAGTTTATTTTCTAAGGCTAGTGAGCAAGTAAATTAATAAATAAATGAAATACAAAAAAGCTGTATTCTATACAGTGAATAGTCCTGTTTGACTACTGTCCAAATCCAAATTACGGCAAGAACCCCTCAACTAAGTAAAGAGAAACAACAGTCCTTAAGTACTTTAAGACATGGATAGCTCAGTAGGAAACACTGCTGACTGGCATGACACTTATATCAAGCATCCCATATGCAAGGTCCTTGGTGCTATTAGCCCACCTCAGGATGAGTGAAGCCACAACAACAGTTATAACTGCTTTGTAAGGTCCACATCAGTTGTTGGGGAACCAGGACAACGTGATGAGAAATGGACTACTGTGACAAATCATAGGTGGAAAAGGGCTAAGAATGTGGATCTGTTGGACTGCTACGACCAAGATCAAAAGCAGCAAGGATCTACCACACCTGACAGGACCCCATGTGCAGGCTTTGTGAAGATGCTCCTGAAACATTGTGTAAGATGCAGGCAGCATACATGGGACGCCATAACCAAGTGGCTGACATAGTGTACAGGAACATCTACAGAGTATGGGCGGGAAGCCCCACGGTCAGAATGGAAGACACCTCCCAGAGTGGTTGAGAATGAACGAGCTAAGATCCTGTGGGACTTCCAGATCCAGACAGACCAGATCCAGACAGACAGCAACATCAGGAAGAAGGAACATGAGAAGCTTGGGAAAAAAAGGCTGTAAGAGGAGCTGGAAAAGATGTGGGGATTAAAGGCAACAGTGGTGCCAGTGGTGATCAGAGCACTCATCCACAAACTGGCTCCATCAGACTCCAGGTACTATATCTGAGGTCTCTGTCCAGAAGAGTGCAATCATAATAACAGCTAAGATACTGCACAGAACCCTCAAAGTCCCAGGCCTCTGGAAGAGAACCAGAGCTCGAGGAAGACACACCACCATACCCAGGGTGACATGATGCAGACTGTTTGCTTCACCAAACAGTAACTGAGAGTCAAATCCAGTTCCTCCCTGTGAGGAGGAGTCAATGCAAAACTCAGATGTCTTCCACCTCTACTTATCTGACTGCAGAGAGGATGACAGAGAACAGTGGACACACAGTTGAACATGATGGACTGTAGGACAGGACTGCTGCTCTTAACTATCTGCTGGGCAGGTGAAGATATCCACAGACCTAAACCTTACACAGTTTATATTTGTGTCAACAGCATATTTCACTTGATGTGTATTCATTCTCTTGACAGGTGTTGATGGTCAGACTCTGACTGAATCTGAACCAGCTGTTAAAAGGCCTGGAGAATCCCACAAATTGACCTGTACAGCCTCTGGATTCACATTCAGCAGCTACTGGATGCACTGGGTCAGACAGGCTCCTGGAAAAGGACTGGAGTGGATCGCTTACATCACCACTGACAGTAGCGGCAAATACTACTCTCAGTCAGTTCAAGGCCGCTTCACCATCTCCAGAGACAACAGCAGACAGCAGCTGTATCTGCAGATGAACAGCCTGAAGACTGAAGATTCTGCTGTTTATTATTGTGCCAGACACTCACAGTGACTGGAGTTGGTTGAGCAGCTGCACAAAATCCTACAGTATCTTTCAGCCCAAGTATGAAGCATTCTTCAAAGTACACTTTATCTTTCTTTTTTATTTATGTATATATTTGCATATATTATTTTATACGACATAATATCACATTACATATATACATGCATATCTTTAAATAAAGCATTATATGAAATCATAACTATTGTTTCTGATAAATATTATTATTAAATATTAATAAAATAAACAAAAAGAATAAATATCACTTGTTCATACAAGTTCTTCTATCAATTAAGAAACACTAATGTCTGTAACTCATGTTGAAAACACAATGCTGCAGCTTCTTTTATAAGGTTAGAGAGCAAGTAATTGAATAAATAAATGCTGCAATACAAAAAAGCTGTTCACACATTGTTGATGATGAATCTGATATAGGAGAGATTCAGAGTGAATCAGTTCTTTCAGGAAAACAGCTCACATCATATTTAAAGTGGGTTTGAAATGTGAAAACATGCCAAACACACTGGCACACATGGCTTATAGCAAGCAACATTCTTGGTGTTTGCTGCTTTTGTTTCTGTGTGTGCACACCATCATAGTTGATGCAAAGCTGATTATAATCAGTATGTTTCCCATTATCCATGATTCATGATAATATTCACATTAAGAATAAGAATAATGATTATTAATGGTCATATGATGTTTTCATTATGAATTCTTCTCAGTTAGACCAACGCTGATGTTTCACATGTTGATTCTATGCAAACTCAGTGACCTTCCTCATTACTCAGCTATAAAAACTTCACATCAGGCCGTCAGTGGAGTTCACAGCACGTCAGTTTCAGCATCAACCATGTTTTCTGTAGCTCTGCTGCTGCTGTTGGCAGCTGGATGTGAGTCTCTCTGGATTTGTTCAAGTCAAAAGTTCTTCATTTGCTGTATAATTTGATTGTTTGTTCCAAAACATTTTCTTTTTTTAGCAGGTGTGAAGTGTGAACAGTTGACACAGCCAGCCTCTGTGACTGTGCAGCCTGGTCAGCGTCTGACCATCACCTGTCAGGTCTCTTATTCTGTGGGCAGCTACTACACAACTTGGATCAGACAGCCTGCAGGGAAAGGACTGGAGTGGATTGGAATGAAATACACTGGAGATTCATTCTACAAAGATTCACTAAAGAACAAGTTCAGTATCGACTTAGACTCTTCCAGCAACACAGCGACTCTAAACGGACAGAATGTGCAGCCTGAAGACTCTGCTGTGTATTACTGTGCCAGAGAGCCACAGTAACACAAACCATCAGTAGACCTGAACAAAAACCCCTCAGAGCCTCAACACTTGTAGCATGAAGCCACCAGAGGAGGAGCCCTCAGACCACTAATGATTTCAGGACCTGTTCACTGTCAAAGAGAGAAACAGACATCTACAAATGAAAAAGTAAAAGGAATATAACATTGTTCACTATAATATACATCAATAATAATAACATTATTATTAAATATACTATGTTTTTCTAAAAAGTCTCTTCTTTGTCTGACTCAGTATTTATGTAAATTAATAACAGCATCATTTCAGCTCACAGCAGTGTTTAAAAAAGCTTTTCATCTGACAAGAAATGAAACATAACACTAATCTACCTGCAGACAGGATGAGAAACCTTTTAGTTGTTGCTTTAATTTTGGTTTTACTCAAAGTTACATTATATGTGGTTTATTTTTATTGACTGAAAAACACAGGTATTCATGGCTGCTTTGTACCGACTGGTCACATGTTTTTTCTGAATTTGTTTTTAGTTTACTGCTTAAGTCACTTATTAATGGGGATTTTGCCTCTTGATGTCATAAAAAGGTGCGACTTAGGAACACTTTGTCATAAAATAAAGAGTATAACATTTGTTATGGTGATAATTGTTGTTTTTTTTCAATAGAAATTTATCTTAAAATTGATGAACTATTGTCAGAGTCTTTACATGATGCAGACTGTGCTTAATAAATAAATGAAATAATGTAACTATAAACTTTTTGCACAACTGATGCTGAAACATGCAAGAAGGACTAGTGGAGGAAAGAATCATGTTCAGGGAAGATTCATTATTTCAGTTTCACCAAACAAAGACTGAGAGTCAAATCCAGTTCCTCCCTGTGAGGAGGAGTCAATGCAAAACTCAGATGTCTTCCACCTCTACTTATCTGACTGCAGAGAGGATGACAGAGAACAGTGGACACACAGTTGAACATGATGGACTGTAGGACAGGACTGCTGCTCTTAACTATCTGCTGGGCAGGTGAAGATATCCACAGACCTAAACCTTACACAGTTTATATTTGTGTCAACAGCATATTTCACTTGATGTGTATTCATTCTCTTGACAGGTGTTGATGGTCAGACTCTGACTGAATCTGGACCAGCTGTTAAAAGGCCTGGAGAATCCCACAAATTGACCTGTACAGGCTCTGGATTCACATTCAGCAGCTACGCTATGAACTGGGTCAGACAGGCTCCTGGAAAAGGACTGGAGTGGATCGTTTTAATCAACAGTGACAGTAGCAGCATCTACTACTCTCAGTCAGTCCAAGGCCGCTTCACCATCTCCAGAGACAACAGCAGACAGCAGGTGTATCTGCAGATGAACAGCCTGAAGACTGAAGATTCTGCTGTTTATTATTGTGCCAGATACTCACAGTGACTGGAGTTGGTTGAGCAGCTGTACAAAATCCTAAAGTATCTTTCAGCCCAAGTATGAAGCATTCTTCAAAGTACACTTTATTCCATCTTTCATTTATTGATTTATATACTTATATATATTTTTTTATGTGACATAATATTACATTACATATAATCATGCATCTCTTTAAATAATGCATTATATGAAATCATAACTGCTGTTTCTGAGACATTATTATCAAACATTAATACAATAAACAAAAAGAATAAATATCACTTGTTCATACAAGTTCTTCTATCAATTAAGAAACACTAATTTCTGTAATCTATGTTGAAAACATAATGCTGCAGTTTCTTTTATAAGTCTAGTGAGCAAGTACATGAATAAATAAATGCTGCAATACAAAAAAGCTGTTCACACATCGTTGATGATGAATCTGATATAGGAGAGATTCAGAGTGAATCAGTTCTTTCAGGAAAACAGCTCACATCATATTTAAAGTGGGTTTGAAATGTGAAAACATGCCAAACACACTGGCACACATGGCTTATAGCAAGCAACATTCTTGGTGTTTGCTGCTTTTGTTTCTGTGTGTGCACACCATCATAGTTGATGCAAAGCTGATTTTAATCAGTATGTTTCCCATTATCCATGATTCATGATAATATTCACATTAAGAACAAGAATAATGATTATTAACGGTCATATGATGTTTTCATTATGAATTCTTCTCAGTCAGACCAACGCTGATGTTTCACATGTTGATTCTATGCAAACTCAGTGACCTTCCTCATTACTCAGCTATAAAAACTTCACATCAGGCCGTCAGTGGAGTTCACAGCACGTCAGTTTCAGCATCAACCATGTTTTCTGTAGCTCTGCTGCTGCTGTTGGCAGCTGGATGTGAGTCTCTCTGGATTTGTTGAAGTCAAAAGTTCTTCTTTTGCTGTATAACTTGATTGTTTGTTCCAAAACATTTTCTTTTTTTAACAGGTGTGAAGTGTGAACAGTTGACACAGCCAGCCTCTGTGACTGTGCAGCCTGGTCAGCGTCTGACCATCACCTGTCAGGTCTCTTATTCTGTGAGCAGCTACCGCACAGCTTGGATCAGACAGCCTGCAGGGAAAGGACTGGAGTGGATTGGAAGTGGACGGGTTGGATACACCACATACTACAAAGATTCACTAAAGAACAAGTTCAGTATCGACTTAGACTCTTCCAGCAACACAGTGACTCTAAACGGACAGAATGTGCAGCCTGAAGACTCTGCTGTGTATTACTGTGCCAGAGACCCACAGTAACACAAACCATCAGTAGACCTGAACAAAAACCCCTCAGAGCCTGAACACTTGTAGCATGAAGCCACCAGAGGAGGAGCCCTCAGACCACTAATGATTTCAGGACCTGTTCACTGTTAAAGAGACAAACAGACATCTACAAATGAAAAAGTAAAAGGAATATAACATTGTTCACTATAATATACATTAATGATAATAACATTATTATTAAATATACTATGTTTTTCTAAAAAGTCTCTTCTTTGTCTGACTCAGTATTTATGTAAATTAATAACAGCATCATTTCAGCTCACAGCAGTGTTTAAAAAAGCTTTTCATCTGACAAGAAATGAAACATAACACTAATCTACCTGCAGACAGGATGAGAAACCTTTTAGCTGTTGCTTTAATTTTGGTTTTACACAAAGTAACATATTTCTACGTGGTTCCACTCAATTTAATTTTATTGACTGAAAAACACAGGTATTCATGGCTGCTTTGTACCGACTGGTCACATGTTTTTTCTGAATTTGTTTTTAGTTTACTGCTTAAGTCACTTATTAATGGGGATTTTGCCTCTTGATGTCATGAAAACGTGCGACTTAGGAACACTTTGTCATAAAATAAAGAGTATATCATTTGTTAAAGTGATAATTGTTGTTTTTTTTCTATTAAAATGTATCTTAAAATTGATGAACTATTGTCAGAGTCTTTACATGATGCAGACTGTGCTTAATAAATAAATGCAATAAATCATTTGGAAACTTTTTGCACAACTGATGCTGAAACATGCAGGAAGGACTAGTGGAGGAAAGAATCATGTTCAGGAAAGATTCATTCTTTCACGTTCACCATAAAAAGACTGCCGTTCAAGTCAAATCCAGTTCCTCCCTGTGAGGAGGAGTCAATGCAAAACTCAGATGTCTTCCACCTCTACTTATCTGACTGCAGAGAGGATGACAGAGAACAGTGGACACACAGTTGAACATGATGGACTGTAGGACAGGACTGCTGCTCTTAACTATCTGCTGGGCAGGTGAAGATATCCACAGACCTAAACCTTACACAGTTTATATTTGTGTCAACAGCATATTTCACTTGATGTGTATTTATTCTCTTGACAGGTGTTGATGGTCAGACTCTGACTGAATCTGAACCAGCTGTTAAAAGGCCTGGAGAATCCCACAAATTGACCTGTACAGCCTCTGGATTCACATTCAGCAGCTACTGGATGGCCTGGGTCAGACAGGCTCCTGGAAAAGGACTGGAGTGGATTGCCACTATTGATGTTACTAGCATCTACTACTCTCAGTCAGTCCAAGGCCGCTTCACCATCTCCAGAGACAACAGCAGACAGCAGCTGTATCTGCAGATGAACAGCCTGAAGACTGAAGATTCTGCTGTTTATTATTGTGCCAGACACTCACAGTGACTGGAGTTGGTTGAGCAGCTGTACAAAATCCTACACTCATTATCACTGGGCTGATAAACACACACTAACTCATGGGATTGTTTCGTATGTGAAACAAAATTCAGAATCAGCCAGGAGGAGGTCAACATTTAAACTCAGACCAAAATACATTGATTGCACCAAAGCACTGATCCTGATACAAATATATGAAGAAAAGTATTTTAACCTGATGGAGAGAAAAATCCTGAATATTTTTCAAAGCTCTGATCAGGCTGCATCACTGTGACGATACCAAATATGAAAAATTACAATAAAAAAAATATTTAATAGGATAGTCTTACAAAACTACTTCCTCTGTTTAACCCCAACAGCAAATTATCGCACAATGAACCACAACAGCTTCATTTATAATGATGACATGAAGATACGTTGATTTCCAGACAGTAAATCATGTTTTTCTCTTTTCAGATTCAGAATTTACCCCAAAGAAAGTCAGCTGGCAGCTGTTGGTTCATGTAGATTATTATTCAATCGTAACCTGCCTGAATACAAAAGATGGGTTAAAAGGAATAGTTCAGTATTTTGTGAAAAAACGCCAATTTGTTGTGCATGTATCTCTGATGTCTGTATGAGGCTAGCTCAAAACCAGAAACACTGAATGGATTTTTCAGCATGTTTTTTGTAAGGACTGAAAATATGAGATGTGATGGGTTAAAGGAACAGTTCAACATTTAGTAATTTGGTTATTTTTCGATGAGATGATTGATACCACTCTCATGTCTGTGCATTAAATATGCTGCTACAGCCTGCAGCCGGTTAGCATACAGTCTATGCTGGCTAGCGTTGCTTAACAAGAAGACTGTTAACAGGGAGAAACAGGTAGTATGGCTCTGTCTTTACGTAACTTAAATTCTACCTTCCAACACCTTTACAAGCAGAAAGTTGCCAAACCACCAGCAAAGACACCAGGAAGTAACTTGTCCCAGCCAAGACATAAACATTTCCAATTGGCAAAGATGTGTACTATTTCCTCCTCGGGGGCAATGACTTCCTGTGGTCTCCACCATACGGTTGACAGGGAACCGCCACAGACGACAACATAACAATCAACAGTGGTCATGTTCCAATAATGCTTTTATGGACAAAGATTTAATATTATTACTTCATCCAGACAGCTCTGGTGTTCTCCCGTGTGCAGGTGATTGAGACTGGGAGCAATGAACATTCTGTCGCTGAATGTAAATGTAAATCTGTTCGTCAGGCTCATCAAAAGGAACTTTTGGTATCTGGTCATGTGAACTTCTGTGGGTCACAGTTGGGTCAGGGGATCACCCTGTTGTTGTTTTCTATTAAAATGGTTGTAAAACTGATGAGGTATTGTCAGAGTTTTTACACGACTGTTTAATAACCTACTTAAATAATGTTTAAATCAACCTATTGCACAGACGCTTGGAGGAAGGACTCATGTACAGAAAACATTTATGCTCTGGTTTCACCAAACAGTAACTGAGAGTCAAATCCAGTTCCTCCCTGTGAGGAGGAGTCAATGCAAAACTCAGATGTCTTCCACCTCTACTTATCTGACTGCAGAGAGGATGACAGAGAACAGTGGACACACAGTTGAACATGATGGACTGTAGGACAGGACTGCTGCTCTTAACTATCTGCTGGGCAGGTGAAGATATCCACAGACCTAAACCTTACACAGTTTATATTTGTGTCAACAGCATATTTCACTTGATGTGTATTCATTCTCTTGACAGGTGTTGATGGTCAGACTCTGACTCAATCTGGACCAGCTGTTAAAAGGCCTGGAGAATCCCACAAATTGACCTGTACAGCCTCTGGATTGTCATTCAGTGGCTACCATATGAACTGGGTCAGACAGGCTCCTGGAAAAGGACTGGAGTGGATTGCTTTCATCACCAGTGGCAGTGGTAGCAGCAAACACTACTCTCAGTCAGTCCAAGGCCGCTTCACCATCTCCAGAGACAACAGCAGACAGCAGCTGTATCTGCAGATGAACAGCCTGAAGACTGAAGATTCTGCTGTTTATTATTGTGCCAGAGACTCACAGTGACTGGAGTTGGTTGAGCAGCTGTACAAAATCCTACAGTGTCTTTCAGCCCAAGTATGAAGCATTCTTCAAAGTACACTTTATCTTTCTTTCATTTTTTGATGTATATATCATTTTATGTGACATGATATTACATTACATACATACATGCATATCTTTAAATAATGCATTATATGAAATAAAAATTATTGTTTCTCAGAAATAGTATTATTAAATATTAATACAATAAACAAAAAGAATAAATATCATTTGTTCTTACAAGTTCTTTTATCAATTATGAAACATTAGTGTCTGTAATTCATTTTGAAAACATAATGCTGCAGTTTCGTTTATAAGGCTAGAGAGCAAGTAAATTAATAAATAAATGCAATACAATGTTTGACTATTGTTCAAATCCAAATTACGGCAAGAACCCCTCAACTAAGTAAAGAGAAACAACAGTCCTTAAGTACTTTAAGACATGGATAGCTCAGTAGGAAACACTGCTGACTTTGGCATGACACTTACATCAAGCATCCCATATGCAAAGTCCTTGGTGCTATTAGCCCACCTCAGGATGAGTGAAGCCACAACAACAGTTATAACTGCTTTGTAAGGTCCACATCAGTTGTTGGGGAACCAGGACAACGTGATGAGAAATGGACTACTGTGACAAAGCATAGGTGGAAAAGGGCTAAGAATGTGGATCTGTTGGACTGCTACGACCAAGATCAAAAGCAGCAAGGATCTACCACACCTGACAGGACCCCATGTGCAGGCTTTGTGAAGATGCTCCTGAAACATTGTGTAAGATGCAGGCAGCATACATGGGACGCCATAACCAAGTGGCTGACATAGTGTACAGGAACATCTACAGAGTATGGGCGGGAAGCCCCACGGTCAGAATGGAAGACACCTCCCAGAGTGGTTGAGAATGAACGAGCTAAGATCCTGTGGGATTTCCAGATCCAGACAGACCAGATCCAGACATACAGCAACATCAGGAAGAAGGAACATGAGAAGCTTGGAAAAAAGGCTGTAAGTATGGTATATTTGTCCAAATCAAACACACTTCCTATTTGAGCCAGGTCTGACGATGAAAATCACTGATCCATGTAGAAATGGATTAAATGCCCTACTTAAGTTCCTTCCAAATATTATAACTAATATTTGTTTGTGCATTTTAATAGCAAGTCCAAGTCTCATCCATCTGGTTCCTCCCTGTGAGGAGGAGTCAATGCAAAACTCAGATGTCTTCCACCTCTACTTATCTGACTGCAGAGAGGATGACAGAGAACAGTGGACACACAGTTGAACATGATGGACTGTAGGACAGGACTGCTGCTCTTAACTATCTGCTGGGCAGGTGAAGATATCCACAGACCTAAACCTTACACAGTTTATTTTTGTGTCAACAGCATATTTCACTTGATATGTATTCATTCTCTTGACAGGTGTTGATGGTCAGACTCTGACTCAATCTGAACCAGCTGTTAAAAGGCCTGGAGAATCCCACAAATTGACCTGTACAACCTCTGGATTCACATTCAGTGACTTGTATTTGAGCTGGATCAGACAGGCTCCTGGAAAAGGACTGGAGTGGATCGCTTACATCAGCAGTAGCAGTGGTAGCAGCAAATTCTACTCTCAGTCAGTTCAAGGCCGCTTCACCATCTCCAGAGACAACAGCAGACAGCAGCTGTATCTGCAGATGAACAGCCTGAAGACTGAAGATTCTGCTGTTTATTATTGTGCCAGAGACTCACAGTGACTGGAGTTGGTTGAGCAGCTGTACAAAATCCTACAGTATCTTTCAGCCCAAGTATGAAGCATTCTTCAAAGTACATTTTATCTTTCTTTTTTAATTAATGTGTATATTTGTATATATTATTTTATACTACATAATATTACATTACATATATACATGCATATCTTTAAATAATGCATTATATGAAATCACAACTATTGTTTCTGATAATTATTATTATTAATAAATATTAATACAATAAACAAAAAGAATAAATATCATTTGTTCAAACAAGTTCTTCTATCAATTAAGAAACACTAATGTCTGTAATTCATGTTGAAAACATAATGCTGCAGTTTCTTTTATAAGGCTAGAGAGAAAGTACATGAATAAATAAATGCTGCAATACAAAAAAGCTGTTCACACATTGTTGATGATGAATCTGATATAGGAGAGATTCAGAGTGAATCAGTTCTTTCAGGAAAACAGCTCACATCATATTTAAAGTGGGTTTGAAATGTGAAAACATGCCAAACACACTGGCACACATGGCTTATAGCAAGCAACATTCTTGGTGTTTGCTGCTTTTGTTTCTGTGTGTGCACACCATCATAGTTGATGCAAAGCTGATTTTAATCAGTATGTTTCCCATTATCCATGATTCATGATAATATTCACATTAAGAACAAGAATAATGATTATTAATGGTCATATGATGTTTTCATTATGAATTCTTCTCAGTTAGACCAACGCTGATGTTTCACATGTTGATTCTATGCAAACTCAGTGACCTCCCTCATTACTCAGCTATAAAAACTTCACATCAGGCCGTCAGTGGAGTTCACAGCACGTCAGTTTCAGCATCAAACATGTTTTCTGTAGCTCTGCTGCTGCTGATGGCAGCTGGATGTGAGTCTCTCTGGATTTGTTGAAGTCAAAAGTTCTTCATTTGCTGTATAACTTGATTGTTTGTTCCAAAACATTTCCTTTTTTTAACAGGTGTGAAGTGTGAACAGTTGACACAGCCAGCCTCTGTGACTGTGCAGCCTGGTCAGAGTCTGACCATCACCTGTCAGGTCTCTTATTCTGTGAGCAGCTACCGCACAGCTTGGATCAGACAGCCTGCAGGGAAAGGACTGGAGTGGATTGGAATGAAATACACTGGAGATTCATACTACAAAGATTCACTAAAGAACAAGTTCAGTATCGACTTAGACTCTTCCAGCAACACAGCGACTCTAAACGGACAGAATGTGCAGCCTGAAGACTCTGCTGTGTGTTACTGTGCCAGAGAGCCACAGTAACACAAACCATCAGTAGACCTGAACAAAAACCCCTCAGAGCCTGAACACTTGTAGCATGAAGCCACCAGAGGAGGAGCCCTCAGACCACTAATGATTTCAGGACCTGTTCACTGTCAAAGAGAGAAACAGACATCTAGAAATGAAAAAGTAAAAGGAATATAACATTGTTCACTATAATATATATTAATGATAATAACATTATTATTAAATATACTATGTTTTTCTAAAAAGTCTCTTCTTTGTCTGACTCAGTATTTATGTAAATTAAAAACAGCATCATTTCAGCTCACAGCAGTGTTTAAAAAAGCTTTTCATCTGACAAGAAATGAAACATAACACTAATCTACCTGCAGACAGGATGAGAAACCTTTTAGTTGTTGCTTTAATTTTGGTTTTTCACAAAGTTACATTATATGTGGTTTATTTTTATTGACTGAAAAACACAGGTATTCATGGCTGCTTTGTACCGACTGGTCACACGTTTTTTCTGAATTTGTTTTTAGTTTACAAATTAAGTCACTTATTAATGGGGATTTTGCCTCTTGATGTCATAAAAAGGTGCGACTTAGGAACACTTTGTCATAAAATAAAGAGTATAACATTTGTTATGGTGATAATTGTTGTTTTTTTTCTATTAAAATGTATCTTAAAATTGATGAACTATTGTCAGAGTCTTTACATGATGCAGACTGTGCTTAATAAATAAATGAAATAATGTAACTGTAAACTTTTTGCACAACTGATGCTGAAACATGCAAGAAGGACTAGTGGAGGAAAGAATCATGTTCAGGAAAGATTCATTCTTTCAGTTTCACCAAACAAAGACTGAGAGTCAAATCCAGTTCCTCCCTGTGAGGAGGAGTTAATGCAAAACTCAGATGTCTTCCACCTCTACTTATCTGACTGCAGAGAGGATGACAGAGAACAGTGGACACACAGTTGAACATGATGGACTGTAGGACAGGACTGCTGCTCTTAACTATCTGCTGGGCAGGTGAAGATATCCACAGACCTAAACCTTACACAGTTTATATTTGTGTCACCAGCATATTTCACTTGATGTGTATTCATTCTCTTGACAGGTGTTGATGGTCAGACTCTGACTCAATCTGGACCAGCTGTTAAAAGGCCTGGAGAATCCCACAAATTGACCTGTACAACCTCTGGATTCACATTCAGCAGCTACTGGATGGCCTGGGTCAGACAGGCTCCTGGAAAAGGACTGGAGTGGATCGCTTTCATACACACATCCAGTAGTCATATCTATTACTCCCAGTCAGTCCAGGGTAGATTCACCATCTCCAGAGACGACTCCAGCAGTAAACTCTATCTGCAGATGAACAGCCTGAAGACTGAGGACACAGCAGTGTATTACTGTGCCAGAGACACAGTGAGAGACAATAACAGGATAGTGTTACAAAAACTACTTCCTCTGTTTACCACCACCATTGGCAACATTCAGTTGTCTCACTATCGCTTGTTTTGTAAAACTGAGTGTGATTAATTATCACTGATTTAAATAGTAGTAGAGTAGTGACTGAATATTGAAGTCTTATTTTGTCTCATTTGACTCAATTTTAAAGTCATTTACGGCTGACACAAATATAGTGGGAAAAGAAATAGATTTCCTCAAATTTTGTTTGATGAAAATCAGAAAATATGAAAATGTTATTCTGTGTTTTTTCCCTGGAAGTGATGTTAACAGACGTATAAAAAGAGACATGTCTTCATAACGACATGCATGAAGACCATACATGTGACACAAACATTTACATCTACAAATAAAAAGCTTCCACCTGATTTGCAGGTTGTACACAAAATTATGAAAATAGTTTTCCTGCACATCAACAAATCTACAAAAAACATCCAAAACTGCCAAAGAAAAAAAGTGCTGTAATGTAGCTAATGCAGATGTGACAAAGAACTCTTTTCCAGCTGAACTCAGATCCATCAAGTCTCCTGCTTCTTTGAAATCTCATCTTAGAACTTTTGTCTTTGTGAAAACTTTTGTTTAATATATCTTTTTATTTATACTACGTCTGTCCCTATCTTATTACATTTGTATTCTTTTTAATTTCTATGTGCTTATCTCTTTGATATTATTGTCATTTTATTTTATCTTTATTTTATTTATTTAACATTAAAAAGTTCTGCATCATATGATATTCAGTTTTTGTACATAAACCGTCACTAATTTCATGATTTTTAAGACATATTTATACAGTAAATCATAGCATAGCAGCGCCACAGGTTTGTTAAATTATCTGTCTAGATGGTGAGTGTGTATAAGATCTTTCATAGAAATATGTTCTGTAAAAAATGCTTTAAAAAGGCATTCTCTACCAGTCGGCTCTAGAGGACACAGTGTTAACACCTTCAGTTGATTCTAATGATATTCAAAAGATTATTCAACAACATGCAAATAAAGGGCACTCATAAGGAAGTGAAGTGTATTTCTCTGTGAGTGTCAGTGAGAGGACAGAAGAGCTCACATCAGTTCAGCTTCAACATCAACCATGTTCTCTGTAGCTCTGATGCTGCTGGTTTCCTTTTCCACAGGTGTGAACAGTATTGATCTCCTCCAGCCAGACTCAATGGCTGTTCAGCCTGGACAGTCTTTGACCATCACCTGTCAGGTGTCTGGTTATTCTCTGACTGATGACAACTATGCAACAGGTTGGATCAGACAGCGTGAAGGAAAACAAATGGACTGGATTTCCCATCAGTGGGGTGGAGGTACGCTTCAGCAAAATGATGCTCTGAAGAACAAGTTCAGCTACAGCAGAGACACTTCTGCTCGAACAGTGACTCTAAAAGGACAGAATCTGCAGCCTGAAGACACAGCTGTTTATTACTGTGTCCGTCAGCCCACAGTGATACAAACCACCAACAGACCTGCACAAATACTCATCAACCATGTGACTCAAATACACTCACATGTTCTAAACGTCAACATTATTCCATGTAGATCTAATGTGACTTCCACTGCAGCTGACATCTGTATCAAACAACTTTGCCTTAATATAAGAGCTTTAGGGAAGTAATGTTTCCTGTTTCATGGGGTAGAAAATGACATCTGACAAAGCTCACTTCAACTGGAGCTTTATCTCTTCACAGATACACAAATATGATCCATTTTCCTTCTGTAATTTCACCAATATTAAAAGAAAATAGCTTTAAACTTTTACACCATCAGTTAAAGATTGACATTGTACTGAAGAAAGTAGCTGCCAGGACTTTGATGCTTCACAGTTTCCTCTGCTGTTTTAGAGATTCTCTGCTCATGGAAATGCATCTGTGTCACACGTTCCCTATTTAAACCTGTAGAGGGAGGTCTATGCAAACTCTTCCTCTCTTATAAACACACCATCAGTCACTTGTGGCACAAAACTGGGACAGTTTTTAACATTTCAGAAACACAGAGTCCAGAGAGCTCTGAACTACAGTGTTTATCACAGAATGGACAATAAAATGATCAGGAGTTTATCATTTGTAGTTACTATTCATGGTGAGAAAATGTATTCTGACTAAAATGTCCAACCTGTGATTTACCATTTATTAATCATTATTATTATTGTTATTATTGATAATAGGATGAATAGAGATTATTGTAGATGATTTGGTTCATCTGCTGCCCAACATGCTTCCAGGGAGTAATGTGAAACAATGATGCCAACAAACCAATTTTGAATAAATCTTGTTGGCAAATGAGCCAAATTTGGGAACTAAAATTAAAATGTTGAAGATGTATTAAAAGCAAGATGGGAAATTAGGTTGATTTTAATACTAAGTGACATTTTGCACAAGAGAAATTAAAACATGCCAAACACACTTTAAATTGACTGACTTAGAGGAATAAATCCTGAACAATGATTCAGCATTTTCACCAAACAAAGACTGAAAGCTACGTCCAGTCTACTTCTCTCCTCCCTGTGAGGAGGAGTTAATGCAAAACTTAGATGTCTTCCACCTCTACTTATCTGACTGCAGAGAGGATGACAGAGAACAGTGGACACACAGTTGAACATGATGGACTGTAGGACAGGACTGCTGCTCTTAACTATCTGCTGGGCAGGTAAAAAAGTTAGACTATTTTGACTCTTAATGATAATTTGAATTATGTACATACAGTGATTAATATAATTGTTCTTGTTTTTGTGACAGGTGTTGACAGTCAAAGTCTGACACAATCTGAACCAGCTGTTAAAAGGCCTGGAGAATCCCACAAATTGACCTGTACAACCTCTGGATTTACACTTAGTAGCTACTGGATGGGCTGGGTCAGACAGGCTCCTGGAAAAGGACTGGAGTGGATCGCTACTGGTACCGCTGGTAGCACAAATTATTATGCTCAGTCAGTCCAAGGCCGCTTCACCGTCTCCAGAGACGACAGCAGAAAGCAGGTGTATCTGCAGATGAACAGCCTGAAGACTGAAGATTCTGCTGTTTATTATTGTGCCAGAGACTCACAGTGACACAGGAGGGAGCAACGCTGTATAAAAAACTAAAATGTCAAAACAAGTCAAAACTTTGCTTTCTGATTTTCGTATTCACACCATGAGTTTGAGTTCAACATCGTCAACACACTCACAGAAACACTGTTAAATAAACTACATACTTCAGGCTGGGATTAGTAATCACTCTGTTCATGTACATGCTCATCTGACTTGTTTGAAATTTTGTCAAGAATAGAAATATTTAAGTTACCGTAATTTTTTCTTTCAGATGTCTGAAAATGTCCATAACTCAAATCCAACACACAACTACTTGTAAAGCAACAGTTCATCCTTCTCTATCCTAAAATGAACCCCCTCACAGTCTGCTATAAAGCTTTGGTATCATGTATGTGAGAGGTGCTGGAGCTTCATACTGCAAAGATTCACTAAAGTTCAGTATTGACTTTGACTATTCCAGCAACACAGTGACTCTAAACGGACAGACCATCAGGAGGCTTGAACAAAAACCCCTCAGTACCTGAACACTTGCAATATGAAGTCACCAGAGGAGGAGCCCTCAGACCACTAATGATCTGAAACTATAAGTCTTTAGAGTTCATGAAAGAGCTCTTATCTAATTTAACAGCAAATGTTTTCAGCAGTTTAAATACTCTACAACAATCACTGATACATAATTATATGTATATATCACCTATAAGAGATGGACTAAATGTGTTTAAGAGCTAGTGATCAAACTACAGCAGAAATTAATCCTTGAGAAGTTTCTCTTCCATATTGTTATTAGAAAAAACACTGAAAAACAATAAAAAAATAAAAGATAAAAAGCAGATGGGCCTTAATTCAAATTTAAACTATCACTACTATTACTACTACTACTAAAGGTAAACTATTGTTGGCAGCTTTCTGATGGGGCTAATTGGCACAAATGCTCAACATGAATTTAATCACAAATCATTTAAGTTTAGGGAGCATTTAAGTACATTAAAACATATTCATTGGTTTGAATATTCTAACATAAATTACATCAAAGAAATTAGGCAGAGAGTAAACAGTGTTCCAACAAACCTCCCCTACGATGGTGAAGATAGCAGAAACAGGGATTTATTTGACTCGTATCGTGTCTTATGGTACGGGATCATAACATCAGGTACGGAATGAATCTACAGATGATTTGGATCAAAATGAGACCACATTTTTCTATGGATGTTGGTTTTTAAACTGCAGACAGACAGATACAGATTGAATGCCTAATCCCTTCAAGGCTTATGCCTAGTGGACATGATAAATCAGACTTTACTGATGATCTTTTGTGCCCATGCAACAGTGTCCCTGAATTTGTTTTTAATGTTTAATATTTTCAAGTCCTCTTCCTCTTTTTTGTTCCCACAGGGGTTTTCTTTCCTCTGGTGGTCTGGAAAGGGACTTAAGAACTTTTAGTGAAATAAAACAACAGCATAACATAATGAATGGCATTTGTTGAGGATTTTTGCTATTGAAAAAATTGACTTTTTGTGTTATGTGAAATTCATAAACTCCTTTCAGAATCTTCTCATGATGCAGCCTGTCCTTAATAACCGGCTCAAACTATATGTTTGTCAACCTATTGTACAGATTATAGTGAAACATGGAAGTGGGACTCTTGGACAAACTTCTATAGTAAACATTCATTCTCTAATTTCACCAAACAGTAACCGAGAGTCAAATCCAGTTCCAAACTGTGAGGAGGAGTCAATGCAAAACTCAGATGTCTTCCACCTCTACTTATCTGACTGCAGAGAGGATGACAGAGAACAGTGGACACACAGTTGAACATGATGGACTGTAGGACAGGACTGCTGCTCTTAACTATCTGCTGGGCAGGTGAAGATATCCACAGACCTAAACCTTACACAGTTTATATTTGTTTCAACAGCATATTTCACTTGATGTGTATTCATTCTCTTGACAGGTGTTGATGGTCAGACTCTGACTCAATCTGGACCAGCTGTTAAAAGGCCTGGAGAATCCCACAAATTGACCTGTACAGGCTCTGGATTCACATTCAGCAGCTACTATATGCACTGGATCAGACAGGCTCCTGGAAAAGGACTGGAGTGGGTTTCAAGGATTGAGAGTGGCAGTGGTAGCAGCAAACTCTACTCTCAGTCAGTCCAAGGCCGCTTCACCATCTCCAGAGACAACAGCAGACAGCAGGTGTATCTGCAGATGAACAGCCTGAAGACTGAAGATTCTGCTGTTTATTATTGTGCCAGATACTCACAGTGACTGCAGTTGGTTGAGCAGCTGTACAAAATCCTACAGTATCTTTCAGCCCAAGTATGAAGCATTCTTCAAAGTACAATTCATCTTTCTTTTTTATTAATGTATATATTTGTATATATTATTTTATACTACATAATATTACATTACATATATACATGCATATCTTTAAATAATGCATTATATGAGATCATAATTATTGTTTCTGATAATTATTATTATTAAATATTAATACAATAAACAAAAAGAATAAATATCACTTGTTCATACAAGTTCTTCTATCAATTAAGAAACACTAATGTCTGTAATCTATGGTGAAAACATAATGCTGCAGCTTCTTTTATAAGGCTAGAGAGCAAGTAGATGAATAAATGAATGCTGCAATACAAAAAAGCTGTTCACACATTGTTGATGATGAATCTGATATAGGAGAGATTCAGAGTGAATCAATTCTTTCAGGAAAACAGCTCACATCATATTTAAAGTGGGTTTGAAATGTGAAAACATGCCAAACACACTGGCACACATGGCTTATAGCAAGCAACATTCTTGGTGATTTTAATCCGTATGTTTCCCATTATCCATGATTCATGATAATATTCACATTAAGAACAAGAATAATGATTATTAATGGTCATATGATGTTTTCATTATGAATTCTTCTCAGTTAGACCAACGCTGATGTTTCACATGTTGATTCTATGCAAACTCAGTGACCTTCCTCATTACTCAGCTATAAAAACTTCACATCAGGCCGTCAGTGGAGTTCACAGCACGTCAGTTTCAGCATCAACCATGTTTTCTGTAGCTCTGCTGCTGCTGATGGCAGCTGGATGTGAGTCTCTCTGGATTTGTTCAAGTCAAAAGTTCTTCATTTGCTGTATAACTTGATTGTTTGTTCCAAAACATTTTCTTTTTTTAACAGGTGTGAAGTGTGAACAGTTGACACAGCCAGCCTCTGTGACTGTGCAGCCTGGTCAGAGTCTGACCATCACCTGTCAGGTCTCTTATTCTGTGGGCAGCTACTACACAGCTTGGATCAGACAGCCTGCAGGGAAAGGACTGGAGTGGATTGGAAGTGCAGCTGCTGGATACACCACATACTACAAAGATTCACTAAAGAACAAGTTCAGTATCGACTTAGACTCTTCCAGCAACACAGCGACTCTAAATGGACAGAATGTGCAGCCTGAAGACTCTGCTGTGTATTACTGTGCCAGAGACCCACAGTAACACAAACCATCAGTAGACCTGAACAAAAACCCCTCAGAGCCTGAACACTTGTAGCATGAAGCCACCAGAGGAGGAGCCCTCAGACCACTAATGATTTCAGGACTTGTTCACTGTTAAAGAGACAAACAGACATCTACAAATGAAAAAGTAAAAGGGATATAACATTGTTCACTATAATATACATCAATAATAATAACATTATTATTAAATATACTATGTTTTTCTAAAAAGTGTCTTCTTTGTCTGACTCAGTATTTATGTAAATTAATAACAGCATTATTTCAGCTCACAGCAGTGTTTAAAAAAGCTTTTCATCTGACAAGAAATGAAACATAACACTAATCTACCTGCAGACAGGATGAGAAACCTTTTAGCTGTTGCTTTAGTTTGGGTTTTACACAAAGTAACATATCTTATATGAGGTTATAGTCAATTTATTTTTATTGACTGAAAAACACAGGTATTCATGGCTGCTTTGTACCGACTGGTCACATGTTTTTCCTGAATTTGTTTTTAGTTTACAGATTAAGTCACTTATTAATGGGGATTTTGCCTCTTGATGTCACGAAAAGATGCGACTTAGGAACACTTTGTCATAAAATAAAGAGTATAAAGACTAAACTTTTTGCACAACTGATGCTGAAACATGCAAGAAGGACTAGTGGAGGAAAGAATCATGTTCAGGGAAGATTCATTCTTTCAAGTCAAGACGTTCAAGTCAAATCCAGTTCCTCCCTGTGAGGAGGAGTCAATGCAAAACTCAGATGTCTTCCACCTCTACTTATCTGACTGCAGAGAGGATGACAGAGAACAGTGGACACACAGTTGAACATGATGGACTGTAGGACAGGACTGCTGCTCTTAACTATCTGCTGGGCAGGTGAAGATATCCACAGACCTAAACCTTACACAGTTTATACTTGTTTCAACAGCATATTTCACTTGATGTGTATTCATTCTCTTGACAGGTGTTGATGGTCAGACTCTGACTGAATCTGGACCAGCTGTTAAAAGGCCTGGAGAATCCCACAAATTGACCTGTACAGGCTCTGGATTCACATTCAGCAGCTACTTGATGGCCTGGGTCAGACAGGCTCCTGGAAAAGGACTGGAGTGGATTGCCACTATTGATGTGACTAGCAAATACTACTCTCAGTCAGTCCAAGGCCGCTTCACCATCTCCAGAGACAACAGCAGACAGCAGGTGTATCTGCAGATGAACAGCCTGAAGACTGAAGATTCTGCTGTTTATTATTGTGCCAGAGACTCACAGTGACTGGAGTTGGTTGAGCAGCTGTACAAAATCCTACACTCATTATCACTGGGCTGATAAACACACACTAAGTCATGGGATTGTTTCGTATGTGAAACAAAATTCAGAATCAGCCAGGAGGAGGTCAACATTTAAACTCAGACCAAAAAACATTGATTGCACCAAAGCACTGATCCTGATACAAATATATGAAGAAAAGTATTTTAACCTCATAGAGAGAAAAATCCTGAATATTTTTCAAAGCACTGATCAGGCTGCATCACTGTGACTATACCAAATATGAAAAATTACAATAAAAAAAATATTTAATAGGATAGTCTTACAAAACTACTCCCTCTGTTTAACCCCAACAGCAAATTATCGCACAATGAACCACAACAGCTTCATTTATAATGATGACATGAAGATACGTTGATTTCCAGACAGTAAATCATGTTTTTCTCTTTTCAGATTCAGAATTTACCCCAAAGAAAGTCAGCTGGCAGCTGTTGGTTCATGTAGATTATTATTCAATCGTAACCTGCCTGAATACAAAAGATGGGTTTAAAGGAATAGTTCAGTATTTTGTGAAAAAACGCCAATGTGTTGTGCATGTATCTCTGATGTCTGTATGAGGCTAGCTCAAAACCAGAAACACTGAATGGATTTTTCAGCATGTTTTTTGTAAGGACTGAAAATATGAGATGTGATGGGTTAAAGGAATAGTTCAACATTTAGTAATTTGGTTATTTTTCGATGAGATGATTGATACCACTCTCATGTCTGTGCATTAAATATGCTGCTACAGCCTGCAGCCGGTTAGCATACAGTCTATGCTGGCTAGCGTTGCTTAACAAGAAGACTGTTAACAGGGAGAAACAGGTAGTATGGCTCTGTCTTTACGTAACTTAAATTCTACCTTCCAACACCTTTACAAGCAGAAAGTTGCCAAACCACCAGCAAAGACACCAGGAAGTAACTTGTCCCAGCCAAGACATAAACATTTCCAATTGGCAAAGATGTGTACTATTTCCTCCTCGGGGGCAATGACTTCCTGTGGTCTCCACCATACGGTTGACAGGGAACCGCCACAGACGACAACATAACAATCAACAGTGGTCATGTTCCAATAATGCTTTTATGGACAAAGATTTAATATTATTACTTCATCCAGACAGCTCTGGTGTTCTCCCGTGTGCAGGTGATTGAGACTGGGAGCAATGAACATTCTGTCGCTGAATGTAAATGTAAATCTGTTCGTCAGGCTCATCAAAGGGAACTTTTGGTATCCGGTCATGTGAACTTCTGTGGGTCACAGTTGGGTCAGGGGATCACCCTGTTGTTGTTTTCTATTAAAATGGTTGTAAAACTGATGAGGTATTGTCAGAGTTTTTACACGACTGTTTAATAACCTACTTAAATAATGTTTAAATCAAACTATTGCACAGACGCTTGGAGGAAGGACTCATGTACAGAAAACATTTATGCTCTGGTTTCACCAAACAGTAACTGAGAGTCAAATCCAGTTCCTCCCTGTGAGGAGGAGTCAATGCAAAACTCAGATGTCTTCCACCTCTACTTATCTGACTGCAGAGAGGATGACAGAGAACAGTGGACACACAGTTGAACATGATGGACTGTAGGACAGGACTGCTGTTCTTAACTATCTGCTGGGCAGGTGAAGATATCCACAGACCTAAACCTTACACAGTTTATATTTGTGTCAACAGCATATTTCACTTGATGTGTATTCATTCTCTTGACAGGTGTTGATGGTCAGACTCTGACTGAATCTGAACCAGCTGTTAAAAGGCCTGGAGAATCCCACAAATTGACCTGTACAGCCTCTGGATTCACATTCAGCAGCTACTGGATGGCCTGGGTCAGACAGGCTCCTGGAAAAGGACTGGAGTGGATCGCTTACATCACCACTGACAGTAGCGGCAAATACTACTCTCAGTCAGTTCAAGGCCGCTTCACCATCTCCAGAGACAACAGCAGACAGCAGGTGTATCTGCAGATGAACAGCCTGAAGACTGAAGATTCTGCTGTTTATTATTGTGCCAGATACTCACAGTGACTGGAGTTGGTTGAGCAACTGTACAAAATCCTAAAGTATCTTTCAGCCCAAGTATGAAGCATTCTTCAAAGTACACTTTATTCCATCTTTCATATTTTGATGTATATATTATTTTATACTACATAATATTACATTACATATATACATGCATATCTTTAAATAATGCATTATATGAAATCATAACTATTGTTTCTGATAAATATTATAATTAAATATTAATACAATAAACAAAAAGAATAAATATCATTTGTTCATACAAGTTCTTCTATCAATTAAGAAACACTAATGTCTGTAATTCATGTTGAAAACATAATGCTGCAGTTTCTTTTATAAGGCTAGTGAGCAAGTAGATGAATAAATAAATGCTGCAATACAAAAAAGCTGTTCACACATTGTTGATGATGAATCTGATATAGGAGAGATTCAGAGTGAATCAGTTCTTTCAGGAAAACAGCTCACATCATATTTAAAGTGGGTTTGAAATGTGAAAACATGCCAAACACACTGGCACACATGGCTTATAGCAAGCAACATTCTTGGTGTTTGCTGCTTTTGTTTCTGTGTGTGCACACCATCATAGTTGATGCAAAACTGATTTTAATCAGTATGTTTCCCATTATCCATGATTCATGATAATATTCACATTAAGAACAAGAATAATGATTATTAATGGTCATATGATGTTTTCATTATGAATTCTTCTCAGTTAGACCAACGCTGATGTTTCACATGTTGATTCTATGCAACCAGCTTGGATCAGACAGCCTGCAGGGAAAGGACTGGAGTGGATTGGAATGAAATACACTGGAGCTTCATACTACAAAGATTCACTAAAGAACAAGTTCAGTATCGACTTAGACTCTTCCAGCAAAACAGCGACTCTAAACGGACAGAATGTGCAGCCTGAAGACTCTGCTGTGTATTACTGTGCCAGAGAGCCACAGTAACACAAACCATCAGTAGACCTGAACAAAAACCCCTCAGAGCCTCAACACTTGTAGCATGAAGCCACCAGAGGAGGAGCCCTCAGACCACTAATGATTTCAGGACCTGTTCACTGTTAAAGAGACAAACAGACATCTAGAAATGAAAAAGTAAAAGGAATATAACATTGTTCACTATAATATACATCAATAATAATAACATTATTATTAAATATACTATGTTTTTCTAAAAAGTCTCTTCTTTGTCTGACTCAGTATTTATGTAAATTAATAACAGCATTATTTCAGCTCACAGCAGTGTTTAAAAAAGCTTTTCATCTGACAAGAAATGAAACGAACACTAATCTACCTGCAGACAGGATGAGAAACCTTTTAGCTGTTGCTTTAATTTGGGTTTTCACAAAGTAACATTATATGTGGTTTATTTTTATTGACTGAAAAACACAGGTATTCATGGCTGCTTTGTACCGACTGGTCACACGTTTTTTCTGAATTTGTTTTTAGTTTACTGCTTAAGTCACTTATTAATGGGGATTTTGCCTCTTGATGTCATAAAAAGGTGCGACTTAGGAACACTTTGTCATAAAATAAAGAGTATAACATTTGTTATGGTGATAATTGTTGTTTTTTTTCTATTAAAATGTATCTTAAAATTGATGAACTATTGTCAGAGTCTTTACATGATGCAGACTGTGCTTAATAAATAAATGCAATAAATCATTTGTAAACTTTTTGCACAACTGATGCTGAAACATGCATGAAGGACTAGTGGAGGAAAGAATCATGTTCAGGAAAGATTTATACTTTCAGTTTCACCAAACAAACACTGCCATTCAAGTCAAATCCAGTTCCTCCCTGTGAGGAGGAGTCAATGCAAAACTCAGATGTCTTCCACCTCTACTTATCTGACTGCAGAGAGGATGACAGAGAACAGTGGACACACAGTTGAACATGATGGACTGTAGGACAGGACTGCTGCTCTTAACTATCTGCTGGGCAGGTGAAGATATCCACAGACCTAAACCTTACACAGTTTATACTTGTGTCAACAGCATATTTCACTTGATGTGTATTCATTCTCTTGACAGGTGTTGATGGTCAGACTCTGACTGAATCTGAACCAGCTGTTAAAAGGCCTGGAGAATCCCACAAATTGACCTGTACAGCCTCTGGATTCACATTCAGTGACTACTGGATGAGCTGGGTCAGACAGACTCCTGGAAAAGGACTGGAGTGGGTTTCCGCTATCGAATATGACAGTAGCAGCAAATACTACTCTCAGTCAGTCCAAGGCCGCTTCACCATCTCCAGAGACAACAGCAAACAGCAGCTGTATCTGCAGATGAACAGCCTGAAGACTGAAGATTCTGCTGTTTATTATTGTGCCAGAGACTCACAGTGACTGGAGTTGGTTGAGCAGCTGTACAAAATCCTACAGTATCTTTCAGCCCAAGTATGAAGCATTCTTCAAAGTACACTTTATCTTTCTTTTTATTTATGTATATATTTGTATATATTATTTTATACTACATAATATTACATTACATATATACATGCATATCTTTAAATAATGCATTATATGAAATCATAACTATTGTTCCTGATAAATATTATTATTAAATATTAATACAATAAACAAAAACAATAAACATCACTTGTTCATACAAGTTCTTCTGTCAATTAAGAAACACTCATGTCTGTAATTCATGTTGAAAACATAATGCTGCAGTTTCTTTTATAAGGCTAGAGAGCAAGTACATGAATAAATAAATGCTGCAATACAAAAAAGCTGTTCACTCATTGTTGATGATGAATCTGATATAGGAGAGATTCAGAGTGAATCAGTTCTTTCAGGAAAACAGCTCACATCATATTTAAAGTGGGTTTGAAATGTGAAAACATGCCAAACACACTGGCACACATGGCTTATAGCAAGCAACATTCTTGGTGTTTGCTGCTTTTGTTTCTGTGTGCACACCATCATAGTTGATGCAAAGCTGATTTTAATCAGCATGTTTCCCATTATCCATGATTCATGATAATATTCACATTAAGAACAAGAATAATGATTATTAATGATCATATGATGTTTTCATTATGAATTCTTCTCAGTTAGACCAACGCTGATGTTTCACATGTTGATTCTATGCAAACTCAGTGACCTTCCTCATTACTCAGCTATAAAAACTTCACATCAGGCCGTCAGTGGAGTTCACAGCACGTCAGTTTCAGCATCAACCATGTTTTCTGTAGCTCTGCTGCTGCTGTTGGCAGCTGGATGTGAGTCTCTCTGGATTTGTTCAAGTCAAAAGTTCTTCATTTGCTGTATAACTTGATTGTTTGTTCCAAAACATTTCCTTTTTTTAACAGGTGTGAAGTGTGAACAGTTGACACAGCCAGCCTCTGTGACTGTGCAGCCTGGTCAGAGTCTGACCATCACCTGTCAGGTCTCTTATTCTGTGGGCAGCTACAACACAGCTTGGATCAGACAGCCTGCAGGGAAAGGACTGGAGTGGATTGGAATGAAATACACTGGAGCTTCATACTACAAAGCTTCACTAAAGAACAAGTTCAGTATCGACTTAGACTCTTCCAGCAACACAGCGACTCTAAATGGACAGAATGTGCAGCCTGAAGACTCTGCTGTGTATTACTGTGCCAGAGAGCCACAGTAACACAAACCATCAGTAGACCTGAACAAAAACCCCTCAGAGCCTGAACACTCGTAGCATGAAGCCACCAGAGGAGGAGCCCTCAGACCATTAATGATTTCAGGACCTGTTCACTGTTAAAGAGAGAAACAGACATCTAGAAATGAAAAAGTAAAAGGAATATAACATTGTTCACTATAATATACATTAATGATAATAACATTATTATTAAATATACTATGTTTTTCTAAAAAGTCTCTTCTTTGTCTGACTCTCAGTATTTATGTAAATTAATAACAGCATCATTTCAGCTCACAGCAGTGTTTAAAAAAGCTTTTCATCTGACAAGAAATGAAACATAACACTAATCTACCTGCAGACAGGATGAGAAACCTTTTAGTTGTTGCTTTAATTTTGGTTTTACACAAAGTACCATATTTTATATGTAGTTATAGCCAATTTATTTTTATTGACTGAAAAACACAGGTATTCATGGCTGCTTTGTACCGACTGGTCACATGTTTTTCCTGAATTTGTTTTTAGTTTACTGCTTAAGTCACTTATTAATGGGGATTTTGCCTCTTGATGTCATGAAAAGATGCGACTTAGGAACACTTTGTCATAAAATAAAGAGTATAAAGACTAAACTTTTTGCACAACTGATGCTGAAACATGCAAGAAGGACTAGTGGAGGAAAGAATCATGTTCAGGAAAGATTCATTCTTTCAAGTCAAGACGTTCAAGTCAAATCAACTTCTGCTCGAACAGTGACTCTAAAAGGACAGAATCTGCAGCCTGAAGACACAGCTGTTTATTACTGTGTCCGTCGGTCCACAGTGATACAAACCACCAACAGACCTGCACAAATACTCATCAACCATGTGACTCAAATACACTCACATGTTCTAAACGTCAACATTATTCCATGTAGATCTAATGTGACTTCCACTGCAGCTGACATCTGTATCAAACAACTTTGCCTTAATATAAGAGCTTTAGGGAACTAATGTTTCCTGTTTCATGGGGTAGAAAATGACATCTGACAAAGCTCACTTCAACTGGAGCTTTATCTCTTCACAGATACACAAATAGGATCCATTTTCCTTCTGTAATTTCACCAATATTAAAAGAAAATAGCTTTAAACTTTTACACCATCAGTTAAAGATTGACATTGTACTGAAGAAAGTAGCTGCCAGGACTTTGATGCTTCACAGTTTCCTCTGCTGTTTTAGAGATTCTCTGCTCATGGAAATGTATCTGTGTCACACGTTCCCTATTTAAACCTGTAGAGGGAGGTCTATGCAAACTCTTCCTCTCTTATAAACACACCATCAGTCACTTGTGGCACAAAACTGGGACAGTTTTTAACATTTTAGAAACACAGAGTTCAGAGAGCTCTGAACTACAGTGTTTATCACAGAATGGACAATAAAATGATCAGGAGTTTATCATTTGTAGTTACTATTCATGGTGAGAAAATGTATTCTGACTAAAATGTCCAACCCGTGATTTACAATTTATTAATTAGTATTATTATTATTATTATTAGCATCAAATTTATTATTGATATTATTGTAGATGGTTTGGCTCATCTGCTGCCCAACATGCTTCCAGGGAGTAATGTGAAACAATGATGCCAACAAACCAATTTTGAATAAACCTTGTTGGAAAATGAGCCAAATTTGGGAACTAAAATTAAAATGTTGAAGATGTATTAAAAGCAAGATGGGAAATTAGGTTGATTTTAATACTAAGTGACATTTTGCACAAAAGAAATGAAAACATGTCAAACACACTTTAAATTGACTGACTTAGAGGAATAAATCCTGAACAATGATTCAGCATTTTCACCAAACAAAGACTGAAAGCTAAGTCCAGTCTACTTCTCTCCTCCCTGTGAGGAGGAGTTAATGCAAAACTCAGATGTCTTCCACCTCTACTTATCTGACTGCAGAGAGGATGACAGAGAACAGTGGACACACAGTTGAACATGATGGACTGTAGGACAGGACTGCTGCTCTTAACTATCTGCTGGGCAGGTGAAGATATCCACAGACCTAAACCTTACACAGTTTATATTTGTGTCACCAGCATATTTCACTTGATGTGTATTCATTCTCTTGACAGGTGTTGATGGTCAGACTCTGACTGAATCTGAACCAGCTGTTAAAAGGCCTGGAGAATCCCACAAATTGACCTGTACAACCTCTGGATTCACATTCAGCAGCTACTGGATGCACTGGGTCAGACAGGCTCCTGGAAAAGGACTGGAGTGGATTGCCTGGATTGACAATGGCAGTGGTAGCAGCAAATCCTACTCTCAGTCAGTTCAAGGCCGCTTCACCATCTCCAGAGACAACAGCAGACAGCAGCTGTATCTGCAGATGAACAGCCTGAAGACTGAAGATTCTGCTGTTTATTATTGTGCCAGAGACTCACAGTGACTGGAGTTGGTTGAGCAGCTGTACAAAATCCTACAGTGTCTTTCAGCCCAAGTATGAAGCATTCTTCAAAGTACACTTTATCTTTCTTTCATTTTTTGATGTATATATCATTTTATGTGACATGATATTACATTACATACATACATGCATATCTTTAAATAATGCATTATATGAAATAAAAATTATTGTTTCTCAGAAATATTATTATTAAATATTAATACAATAAACAAAAAGAATAAATATCAATTGTTCATACAAGTTCTTTTATCAATTATGAAACATTAGTGTCTGTAATTCATTTTGAAAACATAATGTTGCAGTTTTGTTTATAAGGCTAGAGAGCAAGTAAATTAATAAATAAATGCAATACAATATTTGACTATTGTTCAAATCCAAATTACGGCAAGAACCCCTCAACTAAGTAAAGAGAAACAACAGTCCTTAAGTACTTTAAGACATGGATGGCTCAGTAGGAAACACTGCTGACTGGCATGACACTTATATCAAGCATCCCATATGCAAAGTCCTTGGTGCTATTAGCCCACCTCAGGATGAGTGAAGCCACAACAACAGTTATAACTGCTTTGTAAGGTCCACATCAGTTGTTGGGGAACCAGGACAACGTGATGAGAAATGGACTACTGTGACAAAGCATAGGTGGAAAAGGGCTAAGAATGTGGATCTGCTATGACCAAGATCAAAAGCAGCAAGGATCTACCACACCTGACAGGACCCCATGTGCAGGCTTTGTGAAGATGCTCCTGAAACATTGTGTAAGATGCAGGCAGCATACATGGGACGCCATAACCAAGTGGCTGACATAGTGTACAGGAACATCTACAGAGT
This sequence comes from Pempheris klunzingeri, assembly GCF_042242105.1. NCBI lineage: Eukaryota > Metazoa > Chordata > Actinopteri > Acropomatiformes > Pempheridae > Pempheris > Pempheris klunzingeri. Next base: position 14,202,899 of record NC_092028.1, read on the forward strand.
ATGGGCGGGAAGCCCCACGGTCAGAATGGAAGACACCTCCCAGAGTGGTTGAGAATGAACGAGCTAAGATCCTGTGGGATTTCCAGATCCAGACAGACCAGATCCAGACAGACAGCAACATCAGGAAGAAGGAACATGGGAAGCTTGGGAAAAAAAGGCTGTAAGAGGAGCTGGAAAAGATGTGGGGATTAAAGGCAACAGTGGTGCCAGTGGTGATCAGAGCACTCATCCACAAACTGGCTCCATCAGATTCCAGGTACTATATCTGAGGTCTCTGTCCAGAAGAGTGCAATCATAACAACAGCTAAGATACTGCACAGAACCCTCAAAGTCCCAGGCCTCTGGAAGAGAACCAGAGCTCGAGGAAGACACACCACCATACCCAGGGTGACATGATGCAGACTGTTTGCTTCACCAAACAGTAACTGAGAGTCAAATCCAGTTCCTCCCTGTGAGGAGGAGTCAATGCAAAACTCAGATGTCTTCCACCTCTACTTATCTGACTGCAGAGAGGATGACAGAGAACAGTGGACACACAGTTGAACATGATGGACTGTAGGACAGGACTGCTGCTCTTAACTATCTGCTGGGCAGGTGAAGAGTTTAGAGAAGAGTTTCATTGATTGTGATCTGGCATACTTTATAATTGTGCTATTTCATTTGTGCTAACATATGCATGACATGCATATGTGTTTTGGTCTGACAGGTGTTGATGGTCAGACTCTGACTGAATCTGAACCAGTCGTTAAAAGGCCTGGAGAATCCCACAAATTGACCTGTACAACCTCTGGATTCACATTCAGCAGCTGGGATTTTGGCTGGATCAGACAGGCTCCTGGAAAAGGACTGGAGTGGCTTGCCTGGATTGATGATGGCAGCGGTAGCTACATCTACTACTCTCAGTCAGTCCAAGGCCGCTTCACCATCTCCAGAGACAACAGCAGACAGCAGGTGTATCTGCAGATGAACAGCCTGAAGACTGAAGATTCTGCTGTTTATTATTGTGCCAGAGACTCACAGTGACACAGGAGGGAGCAACGCTGTACAAAAACCTAAAATGTCAAAACAAGTCAAAACTTGGGCTCCAGCTTCAGTCCAACATCATCAGCACACTCACAGAAACACTCTTAATAAAACTGCTCTTTAGACAAGTTTTTGTGTGGCTCTGGCTTTTGGGGAGAAATAAATATTCTGTTAAATGGGAATATGAATGCACCATAAAAACCCTTTAGATTTCAATTTAGTAAATGTTCACAACACAATTCCAAACTATGACTACTTGTGACACAACAGTCCATCCTTCTTTTATACCCCATCAGTGTCCTTCTCTATGCAAAGTGAACTTCCTCACAGTCTGCTATAAAGACTTGGTATCATGCTGTCAGTAGCAGCAGAAGAAGAGAAGCTCCCATCAGATCACCTTCAGTACCAACCATGTTGTCTGTAGCTCTGCTGCTGCTGCTGGCTGCTGGATCCTGTGAGTCTCACTGAGGCAGAGACACTGACAGTATGATCACAGCACGCTGACTGTTCACTGTTATCAGTGATTCAATATTCACCATGTTTTCCTCCACAGGTGTCAAGTGTGAACAGTTGACACAGCCAGCCTCTGTGACTGTGCAGCCTGGTCAGAGTCTGACCATCACCTGTCAGGTCTCTTATTCTTTGAGTGGCTACTACACAGCTTGGATCAGACAGCCTGCAGGGAAAGGACTGGAGTGGATTGGAAGGCAATGTGCTGGCTGCACAGCATCCTACAAAGATTCACTAAAGAACAAGTTCAGTATCGACTTAGACTCTTCCAGCAAAACAGTGACTCTAAACGGACAGAATGTGCAGCCTGAAGACTCTGCTGTGTATTACTGTGCCAGAGAGCCACAGTAACACAAACCATCAGTAGACCTGAACAAAAACCCCTCAGAGCCTGAACACTTGTAGCATGAAGCCACCAGAGGAGGAGCCCTCAGACCACTAATGATTTCAGGACCTGTTCACTGTTAAAGAGACAAACAGACATCTACAAATGAAAAAGTAAAAGGAATATAACATTCTTCACTATAATATACATTAATGATAATAACATTATTATTAAATATACTATGTTTTTCTAAAAAGTGTTTTCTTTGTCTGACTCAGTATTTATGTAAATTAATAACAGCATCATTTCAGCTCACAGCAGTGTTTAAAAAAGCTTTTCATCTGACAAGAAATGAAACATAACACTAATCTACCTGCAGACAGGATGAGAAACCTTTTAGTTGTTGCTTTAATTTTGGTTTTACACAAAGTAACATATCTTATATGAGGTTCTAGTCAATTTATTTTTATTGACTGAAAAACACAGGTATTCATGGCTGCTTTGTACCGACTGGTCACATGTTTTTCCTAAATTTGTTTTTAGTTTACAGATTAAGTCACTTATTAATGGGGATTTTGCCTCTTGATGTCACGAAAAGGTGTGACTTAGGAACACTTTGTCATAAAATAAAGAGTATAAAGACTAAACTTTTTGCACAACTGATGCTGAAACATGCATGAAGGACTAGTGGAGGAAAGAATCATGTTCAGGAAAGATTCATTCTTTCAAGTCAAGACGTTCAAGTCAAATCCAGTTCCTCCCTGTGAGGAGGAGTCAATGCAAAACTCAGATGTCTTCCACCTCTACTTATCTGACTGCAGAGAGGATGACAGAGAACAGTGGACACACAGTTGAACATGATGGACTGTAGGACAGGACTGCTGCTCTTAACTATCTGCTGGGCAGGTGAAGATATCCACAGACCTAAACCTTACACAGTTTATATTTGTGTCAACAGCATATTTCACTTGATGTGTATTCATTCTCTTGACAGGTGTTGATGGTCAGACTCTGACTGAATCTGAACCAGCTGTTAAAAGGCCTGGAGAATCCCACAAATTGACCTGTACAGGCTCTGGATTCTCACTCAGCAGCTACTGGATGCACTGGGTCAGACAGGCTCCTGGAAAAGGACTGGAGTGGATTGCTGCTGATAGTGGTGGTAGCAGCAAATACTACTCTCAGTCAGTCCAAGGCCGCTTCACCATCTCCAGAGACAACAGCAGACAGCAGCTGTATCTGCAGATGAACAGCCTGAAGACTGAAGATTCTGCTGTTTATTATTGTGCCAGAGACTCACAGTGACTGGAGTTGGTTGAGCAGCTGTACAAAATCCTACAGTATCTTTCAGCCCAAGTATGAAGCATTCTTCAAAGTACATTTTATCTTTCTTTTTTAATTAATGTGTATATTTGTATATATTATTTTATACTACATAATATTACATTACATATATACATGCATATCTTTAAATAATGCATTATATGAAATCATAACTATTGTTTCTGATAACTATTATTATTAAATATTAATACAATAAACAAAAACAATAAATATCACTTGTTCATACAAGTTCTTCTGTCAATTAAGAAACACTAATGTCTGTAATTCATGTTGAAAACATAATGCTGCAGCTTCTTTTATAAGGCTAGAGAGCAAGTAGATGAATAAATAAATGCTGCAATACAAAAAAGCTGTTCACTCATTGTTGATGATGAATCTGATATAGGAGAGATTCAGAGTGAATCAGTTCTTTCAGGAAAACAGCTCACATCATATTTAAAGTGGGTTTGAAATGTGAAAACATGCCAAACACACTGGCACACATGGCTTATAGCAAGCAACATTCTTGGTGTTTGCTGCTTTTGTTTCTGTGTGTGCACACCATCATAGTTGATGCAAAGCTGATTTTAATCAGCATGTTTCCCATTATCCATGATTCATGATAATATTCACATTAAGAACAAGAATAATGATTATTAATGATCATATGATGTTTTCATTATGAATTCTTCTCAGTTAGACCAACGCTGATGTTTCATATGTTGATTCTATGCAAACTCAGTGACCTTCCTCATTACTCAGCTATAAAAACTTCACATCAGGCCGTCAGTGGAGTTCACAGCACGTCAGTTTCAGCATCAACCATGTTTTCTGTAGCTCTGCTGCTGCTGTTGGCAGCTGGATGTGAGTCTCTCTGGATTTGTTCAAGTCAAAAGTTCTTCATTTGCTGTATAACTTGATTGTTTGTTAAAAAACATTTTCTTTTTTTAACAGGTGTGAAGTGTGAACAGTTGACACAGCCAGCCTCTGTGACTGTGCAGCCTGGTCAGCGTCTGACCATCACCTGTCAGGTCTCTTATTCTCTTGGCTACTACACAGCTTGGATCAGACAGCCTGCAGGGAAAGGACTGGAGTGGATTGGAATGAAACACACTGGAGCGTCATACTACAAAGATTCACTAAAGAACAAGTTCAGTATCGACTTAGACCTTTCCAGCAAAACAGTGACTCTAAACGGACAGAATGTGCAGCCTGAAGACTCTGCTGTGTATTACTGTGCCAGAGAACCACAGTAACAAAAACCATCAGTAGACCTGAACAAAAAACCCTCAGTACCTGAACACTTGTAGCATGAAGTCACCAGAGGAGGAGCCCTCAGACCACTAATGATCTGAAACTATAAGTCTTTAGAGTTCATGAAAGAGCTTTTATCTAATTTAACAGCAAATGTTTTCAGCAGTTTAAATACTCTACAACAATCACTGATACATAATTATTTGTATATATCACCTATAAGAGATGGACTAAATGTGTTTAAGAGCTAGTGATCAAACTACAGCAGAAATTAATCCTTGAGAAGTTTCTCTTCCATATTGTTATTAGAAAAAACACTGAAAAACAATAAAAAAAAAAAAAATAAAAAGCAGATGGGCCTTAATTCAAATTTAAACTATCACTACTATTACTACTACTACTAAAGGTAAACTATTGTTGGCAGCTTTCTGATGGGGCTAATTGGCACAAATGCTCAACATGAATTTAATCACAAATCATTTAAGTTTAGGGAGCATTTAAGTACATTAAAACATATTCACCTTTTAATTGTTATTGGTTTGAATATTCTAACATAAATTACATCAAAGAAATTAGGCAGAGAGTAAACAGTGTTCCAACAAACCTCCCCTACGAAGGTGAAGATAGCAGAAACAGGGATTTATTTGACTCGTATCGTGTCTTATGGTACGGGATCATAACATCAGGTACGGAATGAATCTACAGATGATTTGGATCAAAATGAGACCACATTTTTCTATGGATGTTGGTTTTTAAACTGCAGACAGACAGATACAGACTGAATGCCTAATCCCTTCAAGGCTTATGCCTAGTGGACATGATAAATCAGACTTTACTGATGATCTTTTGTGCCCATGCAACAGTGTCCCTGAATTTGTTTTTAATGTTTAATATTTTCAAGTCCTCTTCCTCGTTTTTGTTCCCACAGGGGTTTTCTTTCCTCTGGTGGTCTGGAAAGGGACTTAAGAACTTTTAGTGAAATAAAACAACAGCATAACATAATGAATGGCATTTGTTGAGGATTTTTGCTATTGAAAAAATTGACTTTTTGTGTTATGTGAAATTCATAAACTCCTTTCAGAATCTTCTCATGATGCAGCCTGTCCTTAATAACCTGCTCAAACTATATGTTTGTCAACCTATTGCACAGATTATAGTGAAACATGGAAGTGGGACTCTTGGACAAACTTCTATAGTAAACATTCATTCTCTAATTTCACCAAACAGTAACTGAGAGTCAAATCCAGTTCCTCCCTGTGAGGAGGAGTCAATGCAAAACTCAGATGTCTTCCACCTCTACTTATCTGACTGCAGAGAGGATGACAGAGAACAGTGGACACACAGTTGAACATGATGGACTGTAGGACAGGACTGCTGCTCTTAACTATCTGCTGGGCAGGTGAAGATATCCACAGACCTAAACCTTACACAGTTTATATTTGTGTCAACAGCATATTTCACTTGATGTGTATTCATTCTCTTGACAGGTGTTGATGGTCAGACTCTGACTGAATCTGGACCAGCTGTTAAAAGGCCTGGAGAATCCCACAAATTGACCTGTACAACCTCTGGATTCACATTCAGCAGCTACGCTATGAACTGGGTCAGACAGGCTCCTGGAAAAGGACTGGAGTGGATCGCTTTCATACACACATCCAGTAGTCATATCTATTACTCCCAGTCAGTCCAGGGTAGATTCACCATCTCCAGAGACGACTCCAGCAGTAAACTCTATCTGCAGATGAACAGTCTGAAGACTGAGGACACAGAAGTGTATTACTGTGCCAGACACACAGTGAGAGACAATAACAGGATAGTGTTACAAAAACTACTTCCTCTGTTTACCACCACCACTTGGCAACATTCAGTTGTCTCACTATCGCTTGTTTTGTAAAACTGAGTGTGATTAATTATCACTGATTTAAATTCTGAGTAGTGACTGAATATTGAAGTCTTATTTTGTCTCATTTGACTCAATTTTAAAGTGATTTATGACTGACACAAATATAGTGGGAAAAGCAGAAAATCAGAAAATATGAAAATGTTATTCTGTGTTTTTTCCCTGGAAGTGATGTTAACAGACGTATAAAAAGACACATGTCTTCATAACGACATGCATGAAGACCATACATGTGACACAAACATTTACATCTACAAATAAAAAGCTTCCACCTGATTTAAAGGTTGTACACAAAATTATGAAAATAGTTTTCCTGCACATCAACAAATCTACAAAAACATCCAAAACTGTCAAAGAAAAAAAATGTTGTAATGTAGCTAATGCAGATGTGACAAAGAACTCTTTTCCAGCTGAACTCAGATCCATCAAGTCTCCTGCTTCTTTGAAATCTCATCTTAAAACTTTTGTCTTTGTGAAAACTTTTGTTTAATATATCTTTTTATTTATACTACGTCTGTCCCTATCTTATTATATTTGTATTCTTTTTAATTTCTATGTGCTTATCTCTTTGATATTATTGTCATTTTATTTTATCTTTATTTTATTTATTTAACATTAAAAAGTTCTGCATCATATGATATTCAGTTTTTGTACATAAACCGTCACTAATTTCATGATTTTTAAGACATATTTATACAGTAAATCATAGCATAGCAGCGCCACAGGTTTGTTAAATTATCTATCTAGATGGTGAGTGTGTATAAGCTCTTTCATAGAAATATGTTCTGTAAAAAATGCTTTAAAAAGGCATTCTCTACCAGTCGGCTCTAGAGGACACAGTGTTAACACCTTCAGTTGATTCTAATGATATTCAAAAGATTATTCACAACATGCAAATAAAGGGCACTCATAAGGAAGTGAAGTGTATTTCTCTGTGAGTGTCAGTGAGAGGACAGAAGAGCTCTGTAGGGACAACTTTTCCGTGTGGGGTGCTGGAGGTCAGGAGATGAGTTTAGACTCACGGTACAAACAAAAGCACTCTCAGAGATCCTTGTAATCCGTTCCTTGATGTACATTTATTTAAAGTTACGTCAACAAAAACTCTCTGAGGTTGACTTTTCCGTCAAATTAAATTCTCATTACTTAAACAAAAGAACAACTCAAAATTAAGACCTGTGGTCATAAATCTGTTTGTCTTCCTTCCAACACAAAAGAGATCCCCCAGCTGTCTCCTGTCAGCTGATTATAATGCAGGAGGGGGCGGAGGAAGGAGATGACCAGCGCCAGATACGATAGAATAATTATAGCAATGCAACGTTTCTCTAAATCAAAAGATTCAAATGATCGATCAGAAAATATATCATTAACAATGCATGCTCCAAATACAACTCAGAAATATAAATACAAATTAATTTCTGCGTTGGCTCCAACAAGCTCACATCAGTTCAGCTTCAACATCAACCATGTTCTCTGTAGCTCTGATGCTGCTGGTTTCCTTTTCCACAGGTGTGAACAGTATTGATCTCCTCCAGCCAGACTCAATGGCTGTTCAGCCTGGACAGTCTTTGACCATCACCTGTCAGGTGTCTGGTTATTCTCTGACTGATGACAACTATGCAACAGGTTGGATCAGACAGCGTGAAGGAAAACAAATGGACTGGATTTCCCATCAGTGGGGTGGAGGTACGCTTCAGCAAAATGATGCTCTGAAGAACAAGTTCAGCTACAGCAGAGACACTTCTGCTCGAACAGTGACTCTAAAAGGACAGAATCTGCAGCCTGAAGACACAGCTGTTTATTACTGTGTCCGTCAGCCCACAGTGATACAAACCACCAACAGACCTGCACAAATACTCATCAACCATGTGACTCAAATACACTCACATGTTCTAAACGTGAACATTATTCCATGTAGATCTAATGTGACTTCCACTGCAGCTGACATCTGTATCAAACAACTTTGCCTCAATATAAGAGCTTTAGGGAAGTAATGTTTCCTGTTTCATGGGGTAGAAAATGACATCTGACAAAGCTCACTTCAACTGGAGCTTTATCTCTTCACAGATACACAAATAGGATCCATTTTCCTTTTGTAATTTCATCAATATTAAAAGAAAGTAGCTTTAAACTTTTACACCATCAGTTAAAGATTGACATTGTACTGAAGAAAGTAGCTGCCAGGACTTTGATGCTTCACAGTTTCCTCTGCTGTTTTAGAGATTCTCTGCTCATGGAAATGCATCTGTGTCACACGTTCCCTATTTAAACCTGTAGAGGGAGGTCTATGCAAACTCTTCCTCTCTTATAAACACACCATCAGTCACTTGTGGCACAAAACTGGAACAGTTTTTAACATTTTGGAAACACTGAGTCCAGAGAGCTCTGAACTACAGTGTTTATCACAGAATGGACAATAAAATGATCAGGAGTTTATCATTTGTAGTTACTATTCATGGTGAGAAAATGTATTCTGCTTAAAATGTCCAACCCGTGATTTATTATTATTATTAACATCATCATTATTATTGATAATAGGATGAATAGAGATTATTGTAGATGATTTGGCTCATCTGCTGCCCAACATGCTTCCAGGGAGTAATGTGAAACAATGATGCCAACAAACCAATTTTGAATAAACCTTGTTGGCAAATGAGCCAAATTTGGGAACTAAAATTAACATGTTGTAGATGTATTAAAAGCAAGATGGGAAATTAGGTTGATTTTAATACTAAGTGACATTTTGCACAAAAGAAATGAAAACATGCCAAACACAATTTAAATAGACTGACTTAGAGGAATAAATCCTGAACAATGTTCAGCATTTCCACCAAACAAAGACTGAAAGCTAAGTCCAGTCTACTTCTCTCCTCCCTGTGAGGAGGAGTTAATGCAAAACTCAGATGTCTTCCACCTCTACTTATCTGACTGCAGAGAGGATGACAGAGAACAGTGGACACACAGTTGAACATGATGGACTGTAGGACAGGACTGCTGCTCTTAACTATCTGCTGGGCAGGTGAAGATATCCACAGACCTAAACCTTACACAGTTTATACTTGTGTCAACAGCATATTTCACTTGATGTGTATTTATTCTCTTGACAGGTGTTGATGGTCAGACTCTGACTCAATCTGAACCAGCTGTTAAAAGGCCTGGAGAATCCCACAAATTGACCTGTACAGGCTCTGGATTCACATTCAGCAGCTACTGGATGCACTGGATCAGACAGGCTCCTGGAAAAGGACTGGAGTGGATCGCTTACATCACCACTGACAGTAGCGGCAAATACTACTCTCAGTCAGTTCAAGGCCGCTTCACCATCTCCAGAGACAACAGCAGACAGCAGCTGTATCTGCAGATGAACAGCCTGAAGACTGAAGATTCTGCTGTTTATTATTGTGCCAAAGACTCACAGTGACTGGAGTTGGTTGAGCAGCTGTACAAAATCCTACAGTATCTTTCAGCCCAAGTATGAAGCATTCTTCAAAGTACACTTTATCTTTCTTTCATATTTTGATGTATATATTTGTATATATTTTTTTACATGACATAATATTACATTACATATAATCATGCATCTCTTTAAATAATGCATTATATGAAATCATAACTACTGTTTCTGAGACATATTATTATCAAACATTAATACAATAAACAAAAAGAATAAATATCACTTGTTCATACAAGTTCTTCTATCAATTAAGAAACACTAATTTCTGTAATCTAAGTTGGAAACATAATGCTGCAGCTTCTTTTATAAGGCTAGAGAGCAAGTAGATGAATAAATAAGTGCTGCAATACAAAAAAGCTGTTCTCACATTGTTGATGATGAATCTGATATAGGAGAGATTCAGAGTGAATCAATTCTTTCAGGAAAACAGCTCACATCATATTTAAAGTGGGTTTGAAATGTGAAAACATGCCAAACACACTGGCACACATGGCTTATAGCAAGCAACATTCTTGGTGTTTGCTGCTTTTGTTTCTGTGTGTGCACACCATCATAGTTGATGCAAAGCTGATTATAATCAGTATGTTTCCCATTATCCATGATTCATGATAATATTCACATTAAGAACAAGAATAATGATTATTAATGGTCATATGATGTTTTCATTATGAATTCTTCTCAGTTAGACCAACGCTGATGTTTCACATGTTGATTCTATGCAAACTCAGTGACCTTCCTCATTACTCAGCTATAAAAACTTCACATCAGGCCGTCAGTGGAGTTCACAGCACGTCAGTTTCAGCATCAACCATGTTTTCTGTAGCTCTGCTGCTGCTGTTGGCAGCTGGATGTGAGTCTCTCTGGATTTGTTCAAGTCAAAAGTTCTTCATTTGCTGTATAACTTGATTGTTTCTTCCAAAACATTTTCTTTTTTTTAACAGGTGTGAAGTGTGAACACTTGACACAGCCAGCCTCTGTGACTGTGCAGCCTGGTCAGAGTCTGACCATAACCTGTCAGGTCTCTTATTGTCTTGGCTACTTCACAGCTTGGATCAGACAGCCTGCAGGGAAAGGACTGGAGTGGATTGGAAGCAAAAACACTGGAGCTTCATACTACAAAGATTCACTAAAGAACAAGTTCAGTATCGACTTAGACCTTTCCAGCAAAATAGTGACTCTAAACGGACAGAATGTGCAGCCTGAAGACTCTGCTGTGTATTACTGTGCCAGAGAGCCACAGTAACAAAAACCATCAGTAGACCTGAACAAAAACCCCTCAGAGCCTCAACACTTGTAGCATGAAGCCACCAGAGGAGGAGCCCTCAGACCACTAATGATTTCAGGACCTGTTCACTGTTAAAGAGACAAACAGACATCTACAAATGAAAAAGTGAAAGGAATATAACATTGTTCACTATAATATATATTAATGATAATAACATTATTATTAAATATACTATCTAGTGGCAACATTTTCTAAAAAGTCTCTTCTTTGTCTGACTCAGTATTTATGTAAATTAATAACAGCATTATTTCAGCTCACAGCAGTGTTTAAAAAAGCTTTTCATCTTACAAGAAATGAAACATAACACTAATCTACCTGCAGACAGGATGAGAAACCTTTTAGCTGTTGCTTTAATTTTGGTTTTACACAAAGTAACATATTTTTATGTGGTTCTAGTCAATTTATTTTTATTGACTGAAAAACACAGGTATTCATGGCTGCTTTGTACCGACTGGTCACATGTTTTTTCTGAATTTGTTTTTAGTTTACTGCTTAAGTCACTTATTAATGGGGATTTTGCCTCTTGATGTCATGAAAACGTGCGACTTTGGAACACTTTGTCATAAAATAAAGAGTATAACATTTGTTAAAGTGATAATTGTTGTTTTTTTTCTATTAAAATGTATCTTAAAATTGATGAACTATTGTCAGAGTCTTTACATGATGCAGACTGTGCTTAATAAATAAATGCAATAAATCATTTGTAAACTTTTTGCACAACTGATGCTGAAACATGCATGAAGGACTAGTGGAGGAAAGAATCATGTTCAGGAAAGATTTATTCTTTCACTTTCACCAAACAAACACTGCCATTCAAGTCAAATCCAGTTCCTCCCTGTGAGGAGGAGTCAATGCAAAACTCAGATGTCTTCCACCTCTACTTATCTGACTGCAGAGAGGATGACAGAGAACAGTGGACACACAGTTGAACATGATGGACTGTAGGACAGGACTGCTGCTCTTAACTATCTGCTGGGCAGGTGAAGATATCCACAGACCTAAACCTTACACAGTTTATATTTGTGTCACCAGCATATTTCACTTGATGTGTATTCATTCTCTTGACAGGTGTTGATGGTCAGACTCTGACTGAATCTGAACCAGCTGTTAAAAGGCCTGGAGAATCCCACAAATTGACCTGTACAGGCTCTGGATTCACATTCAGCAGCTACTGGATGAGCTGGGTCAGACAGGCTCCTGGAAAAGGACTGGAGTGGATTGCAAGGATTGAGAGTGGCAGTGGTAGCAGCAAATACTACTCTCAGTCAGTTCAAGGCCGCTTCACCATCTCCAGAGACAACAGCAGACAGCAGCTGTATCTGCAGATGAACAGCCTGAAGACTGAAGATTCTGCTGTTTATTATTGTGCCAGAGACTCACAGTGACTGGAGTTGGTTGAGCAGCTGTACAAAATCCTACAGTATCTTTCAGCCCAAGTATGAAGCATTCTTCAAAGTACACTTTATCTTTCTTTTTTATTTATGTTTATATTTGTATATATTATTTTATACTACATAATATCACCTTACATATATACATGCATATCTTTAAATAATGCATTATATGAAATCACAACTATTGTTTCTGATAATTATTATTATTAAATATTAATACAATAAACAAAAAGAATAAATATCATTTGTTCTTACAAGTTCTTTTATCAATTATGAAACATAAGTGTCTGTAATTCATTTTGAAAACATAATGCTGCAGTTTTGTTTATAAGGCTAGAGAGCAAGTAAAATAATAAATAAATGCAATACAATGTTTGACTATTGTTCAAATCCAAATTACGGCAAGAACCCGTCAACTAAGTAAAGAGAAACAACAGTCCTTAAGTACTTTAAGACATGGATAGCTCAGTAGGAAACACTGCTGACTTTGGCATGACACTTATATCAAGCATCCCATATGCAAGGTCCTTGGTGCTATTAGCCCACCTCAGGATGAGTGAAGCCACAACAACAGTTATAACTGCTTTGTAAGGTCCACATCAGTTGTTGGGGAACCAGGACAACGTGACGAGAAATGGACTACTGTGACAAAGCATAGGTGGAAAAGGGCTAAGAATGTAGATCTGTTGGACTGCTACGACCAAGATCAAAAGCAGCAAGGATCTACCACACCTGACAGGACCCCATGTGCAGGCTTTGTGAAGATGCTCCTGAAACATTGTGTAAGATGCAGGCAGCATACATGGGACGCCATAACCAAGTGGCTGACATAGTGTACAGGAACATCTACAGAGTATGGGCGGGAAGCCCCACGGTCAGAATGGAAGACACCTCCCAGAGTGGTTGAGAATGAACGAGCTAAGATCCTGTGGGACTTCCAGATCCAGACAGACAGCAACATCAGGAAGAAGGAACATGAGAAGCTTGGAAAAAAAGGCTGTAAGAGGAGCTGGAAAAGATGTGGGGATTAAAGGCAACAGTGGTGCCAGTGGTGATCAGAGCACTCATCCACAAACTGGCTCCATCAGACTCCAGGTACTATATCTGAGGTCTCTGTCCAGAAGAGTGCAATCATAACAACAGCTAAGATACTGCACAGAACCCTCAAAGTCCCAGGCCTCTGGAAGAGAACCAGAGCTCGAGGAAGACACACCACCATACCCAGGGTGACATGATGCAAACTGTTTGCTTCACCAAACAGTAACTGAGAGTCAAATCCAGTTCCTCCCTGTGAGGAGGAGTCAATGCAAAACTCAGATGTCTTCCACCTCTACTTATCTGACTGCAGAGAGGATGACAGAGAACAGTGGACACACAGTTGAACATGATGGACTGTAGGACAGGACTGCTGCTCTTAACTATCTGCTGGGCAGGTGAAGATATCCACAGACCTAAACCTTACACAGTTTATACTTGTGTCAACAGCATATTTCACTTGATGTGTATTCATTCTCTTGACAGGTGTTGATGGTCAGACTCTGACTGAATCTGGACCAGCTGTTAAAAGGCCTGGAGAATCCCACAAATTGACCTGTACAACCTCTGGATTCACATTCAGCAGCTACTGGATGGCCTGGGTCAGACAGGCTCCTGGAAAAGGACTGGAGTGGGTTTCCACTATTAGCACTGACAGTAGCAGCAAATACTACTCTCAGTCAGTTCAAGGCCGCTTCACCATCTCCAGAGACAACAGCAGACAGCAGCTGTATCTGCAGATGAACAGCCTGAAGACTGAAGATTCTGCTGTTTATTATTGTGCCAGACACTCACAGTGACTGGAGTTGGTTGAGCAGCTGTACAAAATCCTAAAGTATCTTTCAGCCCAAGTATGAAGCATTCTTCAAAGTACACTTTATTCCATCTTTCATATTTTGGTGTATATATTATTTTATACTACATAATATTACATTACATATATACATGCAAATCTTTAAATAATGCATTATATGAAATCATAACTATTGTTTCTGGAAAATATTATTATTAAATATTAATACAATAAACAAAAAGAATAAATATCACTTGTTCAAACAAGTTCTTCTGTCAATTAAGAAACACTAATGTCTGTAATCTATGTAAAAGCATAATGCTACAGTTTCTTTTATAAGGCTAGTGAGCAAGTAGATGAATAAATAAATGCTGCAATACAAAAAAGCTGTTCACACATTGTTGATGATGAATCTGATATAGGAGAGATTCAGAGTGAATCAGTTCTTTCAGGAAAACAGCTCACATCATATTTAAAGTTGGTTTGAAATGTGAAAACATGCCAAACACACTGGCACACATGGCTTATAGCAAGCAACATTCTTGGTGTTTGCTGCTTTTGTTTCTGTGTGTGCACACCATCATAGTTGATGCAAAGCTGATTATAATCAGTATGTTTCCCATTATCCATGATTCATGATAATATTCACATTAACAATAAGAATAATGATTATTAATGGTCATATGATGTTTTCATTATGAATTCTTCTCAGTTAGACCAACGCTGATGTTTCACATGTTGATTCTATGCAAACTCAGTGACCTTCCTCATTACTCAGCTATAAAACCTTCACATCAGGCCGTCAGTGGAGTTCACAGCACGGCAGTTTCAGCATCAACCATGTTTTCTGTAGCTCTGCTGCTGCTGTTGGCAGCTGGATGTGAGTCTCTCTGGATTTGTTCAAGTCAAAAGTTCTTCATTTGCTGTATAACTTGATTGTTTGTTCCAAAAAATTTTCTTTTTTTAACAGGTGTGAAGTGTGAACAGTTGACACAGCCAGCCTCTGTGACTGTGCAGCCTGGTCAGAGTCTGACCATCACCTGTCAGGTCTCTTATTCTGTGAGCAGCTACTACACAACTTGGATCAGACAGCCTGCAGGGAAAGGACTGGAGTGGATTGGAATGAAATACACTGGAGGTTCATACTACAAAGCTTCACTAAAGAACAAGTTCAGTATCGACTTAGACTCTTCCAGCAACACAGCGACTCTAAACGGACAGAATGTGCAGCCTGAAGACTCTGCTGTGTATTACTGTGCCAGATACCCACAGTAACACAAACCATCAGTAGACCTGAACAAAAACCCCTCAGAGCCTGAACACTTGTAGCATGAAGCCACCAGAGGAGGAGCCCTCAGACCACTAATGATTTCAGGACCTGTTCACTGTCAAAGAGACAAACAGACATCTACAAATGAAAAAGTAAAAGGGATATAACATTGTTCACTATAATATACATCAATAATAATAACATTATTATTAAATATACTATGTTTTTCTAAAAAGTCTCTTCTTTGTCTGACTCAGTATTTATGTAAATTAATAACAGCATTATTTCAGCTCACAGCAGTGTTTAAAAAAGCTTTTCATCTGACAAGAAATGAAACATAACACTAATCTACCTGCAGACAGGATGAGAAACCTTTTAGTTGTTGCTTTAATTTTGGTTTTTCACAAAGTTACATTATATGTGGTTTATTTTTATTGACTGAAAAACACAGGTATTCATGGCTGCTTTTTTGAACCGACCTGTCACACATTTTTTCTGAATTTGTTTTTAGTTTACTGCTTAAGTCACTTATTATTAATGGGGATTTTGCCCCTTGATGTCATAAAAAGGTGCGACTTAGGAACACTTTGTCATAAAATAAAGAGTATAACATTTGTTATGGTGATAATTGTTGTTTTTTTTCTATTTAAATGTATCTTAAAATTGATGAACTATTGTCAGAGTCTTTACATGATGCAGACTGTGCTTAATAAATAAATGAAATAATGTAATTGTAAACTTTTTGCACAACTGATGCTGAAACATGCAAGAAGGACTAGTGGAGGAAAGAATCATGTTCAGGAAAGATTTATTCTTTCACTTTCACCAAACAAAGACTGAGAGTCAAATCCAGTTCCTCCCTGTGAGGAGGAGTCAATGCAAAACTCAGATGTCTTCCACCTCTACTTATCTGACTGCAGAGAGGATGACAGAGAACAGTGGACACACAGTTGAACATGATGGACTGTAGGACAGGACTGCTGCTCTTAACTATCTGCTGGGCAGGTGAAGATATCCACAGACCTAAACCTTACACAGTTTATATTTGTGTCACCAGCATATTTCACTTGATGTGTATTCATTCTCTTGACAGGTGTTGATGGTCAGACTCTGACTGAATCTGGACCAGCTGTTAAAAGGCCTGGAGAATCCCACAAATTGACCTGTACAGGCTCTGGATTCTCATTCAGCAGCTACTGGATGCACTGGGTCAGACAGGCTCCTGGAAAAGGACTGGAGTGGGTCGCTTACATCAGCAGTGGCAGTGGTAGCAGCATCCACTACTCTCAGTCAGTCCAAGGCCGCTTCACCATCTCCAGAGACGACAGCAGACAGCAGCTGTATCTGCAGATGAACAGCCTGAAGACTGAAGATTCTGCTGTTTATTATTGTGCCAGAGACTCAAAGTGACTGTACAAAATCCTACAGTATCTTTCAGCCCAAGTATGAAGCATTCTTCAAAGTACACTTTATCTTTCTTTTTTATTTATGTTTATATTTGTATATATTATTTTATACTACATAATATTACATTACATATATACATGCATATCTTTAAATAATGCATTATATGAAATCATAATTATTGTTTCTGATAATTATTATTATTAATAAATATTAATACAATAAACAAAAACAATAAATATCATTTGTTCATACAAGTTCTTCTATCAATTAAGAAACACTAATATCTGTAATTCATGTTGAAAACATAATGCTGCAGTTTCTTTTATAAGGCTAGTGAGCAAGTAGATGAATAAATAAATGCTGCAATACAAAAAAGCTGTTCACACATTATTGATGATGAATCTGATATAGGAGAGATTCAGAGTGAATCAGTTCTTTCAGGAAAACAGCTCACATCATATTTAAAGTGGGTTTGAAATGTGAAAACATGCCAAACACACTGGCACACATGGCTTATAGCAAGCAACATTCTTGGTGTTTGCTGCTTTTGTTTCTGTGTGTGCACACCATCATAGTTGATGCAAAGCTGATTTTAATCAGTATGTTTCCCATTATCCATGATTCATGATAATATTCACATTAAAAATAAGAATAATGATTATTAATGGTCATATGATGTTTTCATTATGAATTCTTCTCAGTTAGACCAACGCTGATGTTTCACATGTTGATTCTATGCAAACTCAGTGACCTTCCTCATTACTCAGCTATAAAAACTTCACATCAGGCCGTCAGTGGAGTTCACAGCACGTCAGTTTCAGCATCAACCATGTTTTCTGTAGCTCTGCTGCTGCTGTTGGCAGCTGGATGTGAGTCTCTCTGGATTTGTTCAAGTCGATAGTTCTTCATTTGCTGTATAACTTGATTGTTTGTTCCAAAACATTTTCTTTTTTTAACAGGTGTGAAGTGTGAACAGTTGACACAGCCAGCCTCTGTAACTGTGCAGCCTGGTCAGAGTCTGACCATCACCTGTCAGGTCTCTTATTCTGTGGGCAGCTACTACACAACTTGGATCAGACAGCCTGCAGGGAAAGGACTGGAGTGGATTGGAATGAAATACACTGGAGGTTCATACTACAAAGCTTCACTAAAGAACAAGTTCAGTATCGACTTAGACTCTTCCAGCAAAACAGCGACTCTAAACGGACAGAATGTGCAGCCTGAAGACTCTGCTGTGTATTACTGTGCCAGAGAGCCACAGTAACACAAACCATCAGTAGACCTGAACAAAACCCCCTCAGAGCCTGAACACTTGTAGCATGAAGCCACCAGAGGAGGAGCCCTCAGACCACTAATGATTTCAGGACCTGTTCACTGTCAAAGAGAGAAACAGACATCTTTACTAAAAACAATCAACAATAAACTGAACAACAAAGAGCACTGAACAAAGGACCAGATGTTGATTGCACAACAGAACTTCTTGCAAAATAAATCCTAAGAAGTTGATTTTAGACTCCAAGCTGAAGCACAGCAGCTTATCTCAAGACACTGAGGTGTTTTCATACACCTACTTGGCAATGCACCTGAGTCTGGTAGGACTAACAACAGCTCCTCCTCTTAGCTCCAGTCTGACCCACGTTCATATCCCATGTTTCATTCCCACACCAACTCAGTAATCTGTCTAGTGACGCACTTATTAAGAATTCACATGAGACTTGCAGTGGAGGTTAAAGAGGATCAGCAGCCCCAATCACTCCAACTTCAACAACAACTATGGCCTCCGTGGTTCTGAAGCTGCTGCTGCTGCTGGCAGATGGATCCTGTGAGAATCACAGTGGATTCACACCAATAAACACATTAGAAACACTGAGTAGTCAAATTAATGATGGAGATTATATCGATTTCTGTTTCCAGGTGTGAACAGTATCAATCTCATCCAGACCTCAATCATCACGTTTTTACCCCCCACACACACTGCCAATTGTATCATCAGTGCAAAACTCATGTTATGAGTGTAAAAATCACTTCGCCTCCGACCAGGAACATGATACTGAACAGAACGTCATGTCAGTTATTATTCATCAAAGATATGTGTCATGATACTGCAGTTATGAGCAATAGAAACAAAGCTGAATATGTTTTTGCTTGTTGATTGTACCTTTTTTTTTTGCACCATATGGATTTTATTATTTCTAGGAAGGAAGTCTTCTTTAAAAAAAAGCTACAAAGCTTCATGTTTTGTTTTTTTCATACTTCATGAATCACATTAATTTAGCTGGAATGTTTTGTATCTATTCATCTTGCACTAAGCAGAAATCTATGACCAAGTCAACTCCAATTCTCTCCTCCCTGTGAGGAGGAGTTAATGCAAAACTCAGATGTCTTCCACCTCTACTTATCTGACTGCAGAGAGGATGACAGAGAACAGTGGACACACAGTTGAACATGATGGACTGTAGGACAGGACTGCTGCTCTTAACTATCTGCTGGGCAGGTGAAGATATCCACAGACCTAAACCTTACACAGTTTATATTTGTGTCACTAGCATATTTCACTTGATGTGTATTCATTCTCTTGACAGGTGTTGATGGTCAGACTCTGACTGAATCTGAACCAGCTGTTAAAAGGCCTGGAGAATCCCACAAATTGACCTGTACAGGCTCTGGATTCACATTCAGCAGCTACTGGATGGCCTGGATCAGACAGGCTCCTGGAAAAGGACTGGAGTGGATCGCTTTCATCAACAGTGACAGTAGCAGCAAATCCTACTCTCAGTCAGTTCAAGGCCGCTTCACCATCTCCAGAGACAACAGCAGACAGCAGCTGTATCTGCAGATGAACAGCCTGAAGACTGAAGATTCTGTTGTTTATTATTGTGCCAAAGACTCACAGTGACTGGAGTTGGTTGAGCAGCTGTACAAAATCCTAAAGTATCTTTCAGCCCAAGTATGAAGCATTCTTCAAAGTACACTTCATCTTTCTTTCATTTATTGATGTATATATTTGTATATATTATTTCATGTGACATGATATTACATTACATATATACATGCATACATCTTCAAGTAAAGCATTATATGAAATCATAAATATTGTTTCTGGGAAATATTATTATTAAATATTAATACAATAAACAAAAAAAGATAAATATCACTTGTTCATACAAGTTCTTCTATCAATTAAGAAACACTAATGTCTGTAATTCATGTTGAAAACATAATGCTACAGTTTCTTTTATAAGGCTAGTGAGCAAGTACATGAATAAATAAATGCTGCAATACAAAAAAGCTGTTCACACATTGTTGATGATGAATCTGATATAGGAGAGATTCAGAGTGAATCAATTCTTTCAGGAAAACAGCTCACATCATATTTAAAGTGGGTTTGAAATGTGAAAACATGCCAAACACACTGGTACACATGGCTTATAGCAAGCAACATTCTTGGTGATTATAATCAGTATGTTTCCCATTATCCATGATTCATGATAATATTCACATTAAGAATAAGAATAATGATTATTAATGGTCATATGATGTTTTCATTATGAATTCTTCTCAGTTAGACCAACACTGATGTTTCACATGTTGATTCTATGCAAACTCAGTGACCTTCCTCATTACTCAGCTATAAAAACTTCACATCAGGCCGTCAGTGGAGTTCACAGCACGTCAGTTTCAGCATCAACCATGTTTTCTGTAGCTCTGCTGCTGCTGTTGGCAGCTGGATGTGAGTCTCTCTGGATTTGTTTAAGTCGATAGTTCTTCATTTGCTGTATAACTTGATTGTTTGTTCCAAAACATTTCCTTTTTTTAACAGGTGTGAAGTGTGAACAGTTGACACAGCCAGCCTCTGTGACTGTGCAGCCTGGTCAGAGTCTGACCATCACCTGTCAGGTCTCTTATTCTGTGAGTGACTACTACACAGCTTGGATCAGACAGCCTGCAGGGAAAGGACTGGAGTGGATTGGAATGGCAGCTGCTGGATCCACCACATACTACAAAGATTCACTAAAGAACAAGTTCAGTATGAGCACAGACTCTTCCAGCAACACAGTGACTCTAAACGGACAGAATGTGCAGCCTGAAGACTCTGCTGTGTATTACTGTGCCAGATACCCACAGTAACACAAACCATCAGTAGACCTGAACAAAAACCCCTCAGAGCCTGAACACTTGTAGCATGAAGCCACCAGAGGAGGAGCCCTCAGACCACTAATGATTTCAGGACCTGTTCACTGTTAAAGAGACAAACAGACATCTAGAAATGAAAAAGCAAAAGGAATATAACATTGTTCACTATAATATATATTAATGATAATAACATTATTATTAAATATACTATACAGTGGCAACATTTTCTAAAAAGTCTCCTCTTTGTCTGACTCAGTATTTATGTAAATTAATAACAGCATCATTTCAGCTCACAGCAGTGTTTAAAAAAGCTTTTCATCTGACAAGAAATGAAACATAACACTAATCTACCTGCAGACAGGATGAGAAACCTTTTAGCTGTTGCTTTAATTTTGGTTTTACACAAAGTAACATATTTTATATGTAGTTATAGCCAATTTATTTTTATTGACTGAAAAACACAGGTATTCATGGCTGCTTTGTACCGACTGGTCACATTTTTCCTAAATTAGCTTTTAGTTTACTGCTTAAGTCACTTATTAATGGGGATTTTGCCTCTTGATGTCATGAAAAGCTGCGACTTAGGAACACTTTATCATAAAATAAAGAGTAAATCATTTGTTAAAGTGATAATTGTTGTTTTTTTTCTATTAAAATTTATCTTAAAATTGATGAACTATTGTCAGAATCTTTACATGATGCAGACTGTGCTTAATAATTAAATTTAATAAATCATTTGTAAACTTTTCGCACAGCCGATGCTGAAACATGCAGGAAGGACTAGTGGAGGAAAGAATCATGTTCAGGAAAGATTTATTCTTTCACTTTCACCATAAAAAGACTGCCGTTCACGTCAAATCCAGTTCCTCCCTGTGAGGAGGAGTCAATGCAAAACTCAGATGTCTTCCACCTCTACTTATCTGACTGCAGAGAGGATGACAGAGAACAGTGGACACACAGTTGAACATGATGGACTGTAGGACAGGACTGCTGCTCTTAACTATCTGCTGGGCAGGTGAAGATATCCACAGACCTAAACCTTACACAGTTTATATTTGTGTCACTAGCATATTTCACTTGATGTGTATTCATTCTCTTGACAGGTGTTGATGGTCAGACTCTGACTGAATCTGAACCAGCTGTTAAAAGGCCTGGAGAATCCCACAAATTGACCTGTACAGGCTCTGGATTCACATTCAGCAGCTTGTATTTGAGCTGGATCAGACAGGCTCCTGGAAAAGGACTGGAGTGGATTGCCTGGATTGACAGTGGCAGTGGTAGCAGCAAATACTACTCTCAGTCAGTCCAAGGCCGTTTCACCATCTCCAGAGACAACAGCAGACAGCAGGTGTATCTGCAGATGAACAGCCTGAAGACTGATGATTCTGCTGTTTATTATTGTGCCAGAGACTCACAGTGACTGGAGTTGGTTGAGCAGCTGTACAAAATCCTACAGTATCTTTCAGCCCAAGTATGAAGCACTTCAACAGGTGTGAAGTGTGAACAGTTGACACAGCCAGCCTCTGTGACTGTGCAGCCTGGTCAGCGTCTGACCATCACCTGTCAGGTCTCTTATTCTGTGAGCAGCTACTTCACAGCTTGGATCAGACAGCCTGCAGGGAAAGGACTGGAGTGGATTGGAATGAAATACACTGGAGCTTCATACTACAAAGATTCACTAAAGAACAAGTTCAGTATCGACTTAGACTCTTCCAGCAACACAGCGACTCTAAACGGACAGAATGTGCAGCCTGAAGACTCTGCTGTGTATTACTGTGCCAGAGAGCCACAGTAACACAAACCATCAGTAGACCTGAACAAAAACCCCTCAGAGCCTGAACACTTGTAGCATGAAGCCACCAGAGGAGGAGCCCTCAGACCACTAATGATTTCAGGACCTGTTCACTGTTAAAGAGACAAACAGACATCTAGAAATGAAAAAGTAAAAGGAATATAACATTGTTCACTATAATATACATTAATGATAATAACATTATTATTAAATATACTATGTTTTTCTAAAAAGTCTCTTCTTTGTCTGACTCAGTATTTATGTAAATTAATAACAGCATCATTTCAGCTCACAGCAGTGTTTAAAAAAGCTTTTCATCTGACAAGAAATGAAACATAACACTAATCTACCTGCAGACAGGATGAGAAACCTTTTAGCTGTTGCTTTAATTTGGGTTTTACACAAAGTACCATATTTTATATGTAGTTATAGCCAATTTATTTTTATTGACTGAAAAACACAGGTATTCATGGCTGCTTTGTACCGACTGGTCACATGTTTTTCCTGAATTTGTTTTTAGTTTACTGCTTAAGTCACTTATTAATGGGGATTTTGCCTCTTGATGTCATGAAAAGATGCGACTTAGGAACACTTTGTCATAAAATAAAGAGTATAAAGACTAAACTTTTTGCACAACTGATGCTGAAACATGCAAGAAGGACTAGTGGAGGAAAGAATCATGTTCAGGAAAGATTCATTCTTTCAAGTCAAGACGTTCAAGTCAAATCAACTTCTGCTCGAACAGTGACTCTAAAAGGACAGAATCTGCAGCCTGAAGACACAGCTGTTTATTACTGTGTCCGTCGGCCCACAGTGATACAAACCACCAACAGACCTGCACAAATACTCATCAACCATGTGACTCAAATACACTCACATGTTCTAAACGTGAACATTATTCCATTTAGATCTAATGTGACTTCCACTGCAGCTGACATCTGTATCAAACAACTTTGCCTTAATATAAGAGCTTTAGGGAAGTAATGTTTCCTGTTTCATGGGGTAGAAAATGACATCTGACAAAGCTCACTTCAACTGGAGCTTTATCTCTTCACAGATACACAAATAGGATCCATTTTCCTTTTGTAATTTCACCAATATTAAAAGAAAATAGCTTTAAACTTTTACACCATCAGTTAAAGATTGACATTGTACTGAAGAAAGTAGCTGCCAGGACTCTGATGCTTCACAGTTTCCTCTGCTGTTTTAGAGATTCTCTGCTCATGGAAATGTATCTGTGTCACACGTTCCCTATTTAAACCTGTAGAGGGAGGTCTATGCAAACTCTTCCTCTCTTATAAACACACCATCAGTCACTTGTGGCACAAAACTGGGACATTTTTTAACATTTTAGAAACACAGAGTCCAGAAAGCTCTGAACTACAGTGTTTATCACAGAATGGACAATAAAATGATCAGGAGTTTATCATTTGTAGTTACTATTCATGGTGAGAAAATGTATTCTGCTTAAAATGTCCAACCTGTGATTTACCATTAATTAATTAGTATTATTATTATTATTATTATTATTAGCATCAAATTTATTATTGATAATAGGATGAATAGAGATTATTGTAGATGGTTTGGCTCATCTGCTGCCCAACATGCTTCCAGGGAGTAATGTGAAACAATGATGCCAACAAACCAATTTTGAATAAACCTTGTTGGAAAATGAGCCAAATTTGGGAACTAAAATTAAAATGTTGAAGATGTATAAAAAGCAAGATGGGAAATTAGGTTGATTTTAATACTAAGTGACATTTTGCATAAAAGAAATGAAAACATGCCAAACACACTTTAAATTGACTGACTTAGAGGAATAAATCCTGAACAATGATTCAGCATTTTCACCAAACAAAGACTGAAAGCTAAGTCCAGTCTACTTCTCTCCTCCCTGTGAGGAGGAGTCAATGCAAAACTCAGATGTCTTCCACCTCTACTTATCTGACTGCAGAGAGGATGACAGAGAACAGTGGACACACAGTTGAACATGATGGACTGTAGGACAGGACTGCTGCTCTTAACTATCTGCTGGGCAGGTGAAGATATCCACAGACCTAAACCTTACACAGTTTATATTTGTGTCAACAGCATATTTCACTTGATGTGTATTTATTCTCTTGACAGGTGTTGATGGTCAGACTCTGACTGAATCTGAACCAGCTGTTAAAAGGCCTGGAGAATCCCACAAATTGACCTGTACAGGCACTGGATTCTCATTCAGCAGCTTGTATTTGAACTGGGTCAGACAGGCTCCTGGAAAAGGACTGGAGTGGATTGCCTGGATTGACAATGGCAGTGGTAGCAGCAAATACTACTCTCAGTCAGTCCAAGGCCGCTTCACCATCTCCAGAGACAACAGCAGACAGCAGATGTATCTGCAGATGAACAGCCTGAAGACTGAAGATTCTGCTGTTTATTATTGTGCCAAAGACTCACAGTGACTGGAGTTGGTTGAGCAGCTGTACAAAATCCTACACTCATTATCACTGGGCTGATAAACACACACTATCTCATGGGATTGTCTTTTCTTTGAGCATCAGGAAATTACATATGTGGTCAATGTATGTGAAACAAAATTCAGACTCAGCCAGGAGGAGGTCAACATTTAGACTCAGACCAAAATACATTGATTGCACCAAAGCACTGATCCTGATACAAATATATGAAGAAAAGTATTTTAACCTCATAGAGAGAAAAATTCTAAATATTTTTTTTCAAAGCTCTGATCAGGCTGCATCACTGTGACGATACCAAATATGAAAAATAACAATAAAAAGACACTTTGAAGTAATTGCAGTTTAAAGTAATTCTGTTGCCTTGCAGAGTGGGAGTAAATTCATGATAACAAAGGATTTGGATCAATCTGAAGAGGACCTCCTCTCTCAGCAGAAACTGACAGAATCCAACATCCACAGGCTGAGTTCAGTCTATTGAACAGAATTCATAAACATAAGAACTACGTCATGTGTGTCTTCTTGCTGAGACTGGAAAATGACGCTTTGTGTTTTAAAACTCTAGAGGGCTGTCTGAGACTTAACGACTGACACTTGCTCTGATGAGCATCAAGAATGTGCACCATGAGTAACATTAAGAAAGAAGAGAGGTGATGTGATTGGTCTTACCTGACATTAACACTAACACTAATGATGGTATCTTTGTCCAAATCAAACACACTTCCTATTTGAGCGAGGTCTGACGATGAAAATCACTGATCCATGTAGAAATGGATTAAATGCCCTACTTAAGTTCCTTCCAAATATTATAACTAATATTTGTTTGCACATTTTAATAGCAAGTCCAAGTCTCATCCATCCAGTTCCTCCCTGTGAGGAGACACATAACGTGTTACATACAAGTGCTTTTTGGTCTTACAGGTGTTGATGGTCAGACTCTGACTGAATCTGAACCAGCTGTTAAAAGGCCTGGAGAATCCCACAGATTGACCTGTACAGCCTCTGGATTCACATTCAGCAGCTACGCTATGAGCTGGATCAGACAGGCTCCTGGAAAAGGACTGGAGTGGATCGCTATCATACACACATCCAGTACTCCTATCTATTACTCCCAGTCAGTCCAGGGTAGATTCACCATCTCCAGAGACGACTCCAGCAGTAAACTCTATCTGCAGATGAACAGTCTGAAGACTGAGGACACAGCAGTGTATTACTGTGCCAGAGACACAGTGAGAGACAATAACAGGATAGTGTTACAAAAACTACTTCCTCTGTTTACCACCACCATTGGCAACATTCAGTTGTCTTACTATCCCTTGTTTGGTAAAACTGAGTGTGATTAATTATCACTGATTTAAATAGTAGTAGAGTAGTGACTGAATATTGAAGTCTTATTTTGTCTCATTTGACTCAATTTTAAAGTCATTTACGGCTGACACAAATATAGTGGGAAAAGAAACAGATTTCCTCAAATTTTGTTTTATGAAAATAAGAAAATATGAAAATGTTATTTTGTGTTTTTTCCCTGGAAGTGATGTTAACAGACGTATAAAAAGACACATGTCTTCATAACTACATGCATGAAGACCATACATGTGACACAAACATTTACATCTACAAATAAAAAGCTTCCACCTGATTTGCAGGTTGTACACAAAATTATGAAAATAGTTTTCTTGCACATCACCAAATCTACAAAAACATCCAAAAGCACAAATAACAATACTGTAATGTAGCTAATGCAGATGTGACAAAGAACTCTTTTCCAGCTGAACTCAGATACATCAAGTCTCCTGCTTCTTTGAAATCTCATATTAAAACTTTTGTCTTTGTGAAAACTTTTGTTTAATATATCTTTTTATTCATACTACTTCAGTCCCCATTTTATTATATTTTTATTCTTTTTATTGTTTTTAATTCCTATGTGCTTATGTTTTTGATTTTACTGTCATTTTATTTTATCTTTATTTTATTTATTTAGAATTAAAAAGTTCTGCATCATAAAATATTCGGTTTCTGTACATTAACCTTCACTAATTTCATGATTTTTAAGACATATTTATATAGTAAATCATATCATAGCAGCGCCACAGTTTGTTAAATTATCTATCTAGATCTGGGGTGTCCAAACTATGGCTCGCGGGCCAACTGCGGTCCAATTTTCATTGGCCCGTAGGAAATTCTAAACATTTATTGTAATATGGCCCACACACATGGAACTTGTGCTGTACTGAATTGTACTTCTTAGTCTCACCACTAGGTGGAGTAACTGTCTTGAACAAGGCAGCTTCTCTATAAAATGAGTAAAAAGAAATGTGTCACAGGTGACCCAAAATGGCAGAATTAAGGAAACGTAAGAGAACAAGTGAGTGTAGAAAGTTTCAGATGCGGTGTGCGATGAAAGCACAACTAATAACTAATGACGATCATTTTTGCATTACGGAGGAGCTGCTTGATGTTAGCAGTCTAAAGAGCACCACGACGGGTGAGGATGCTTCTGAAGCTGTGCCAGATGCAGTTGGCATGATGGGACTTAAATGGGACGAGCTGTGTGGAGGTATGATGGGATGGGGCTCCAGCTGGGACAGGTGAGCGCAAAGGAATCTATGGTGTCCGCCGAGGGTCAAGAAAGTGGAGGTAAGGCTGCTCTACCATTCTCATGTGCGCTGGCTAAGTCGTGGCTCTGTGCTGCTGCGGTTTTATTCCCTAAGATCAGAAATGGACCAGTTTTGAAGAGAGGAGCGACCTCTTCATGAGCTCAGTGACCCTCTCTGGTTGGCATTTTTAGTGGTTCTCACTGATCACCTGAACATACTGAACAAGAGCCTACAAGGCAAAAACCAGCTTGTACCACAACTAATAAATGAAAGCCCACTAATGGAAAGGCTGTTTTTTTTCTTGAATCATATTCAGTTATCAAGCAGAATTTAGATTTTGCCAACTTTAATCCACTAGAGGTGAGGTGATATACATCACCTCTAGTGGATTAAAATTAGCAATATAGCTCACTTCTAGTGAGTGGCCCAGCCCTTTGTATGTTTTTCTGTATGTGGCCCTCAGTGAAAAAAGTTTGGACACCCCGATCTAGATTATTGCTATCACTTAAGGTTTGGTTGAAAAAAAGAATAGAAATTCAAATAAATACAGAACGAAAGAAATTGTTTAAAGGAAGCAGAGAGGCTTTACAAAAGCTCCACAATATTTTGTTTTACAAAGACCTGCAGGTGGCAGCAGAGGATATGAAGTTAGATGACACTAATGATCAAATATACACCCAAGCATCACCACTGTGAAAGTAACAGCTGATCTTGTGGTTTGTGACTTCCTGTTTCTTAGTTGTATTATTACAATATATGCTCTATGAATTCTAATCATATCTTTATATCATATAAAAAAAAGGTGTTTTTTTTTAACAACACTATTGCTTAATAATGTTCCTGTTACTGATTCCAGTATATGAACCATCCACCAAATGCTGCTGAGAAGATGGAATAAATACATTTATGTATCAAGTATGAATAAACTTTGCTTGAAGAGCATCAGTCATTAAAAAAATCATAATTCTAATCATACTGTAAAATTATTGTCTAAATAATTTTTCTTCCAGTGATGTGCGTGATGTGGTAAGGAGGAGGAGTCAATGCAAAACTCTGATCTCCTCAGTCTCTACATATGTGAAGGACTAGAAAGACTAAATCACTGGCTGGACAGAGACAACTGGCTTTTACAATGATCAGACCTGATTATTTGGTTGTTTTTCTCACCCTGTCAATTAACTGGGCAGGTAAGAACACAAACTGATTTTCTGACAAATATGGCTGCATTTCAGTAACTAATGAGATGTTTGAATGTCTGTAGGTACTGAGGGTCAAACACTGACTGAGTCTGAACCAGTGGTTAAAAGGCCTGGAGAGTCCCACAGACTGACCTGCACATATTCTGGGTTTGGGGGCAATTACTGGAATGCTTGGATCAGACAGGTTGCTGGAAAAGGACTGGAGTGGGTTTCCACTATTAGCACTGACAGTAGCAGCATCTACTACTCTCAGTCAGTTCAAGGCCGCTTCACCATCTCCAGAGACAACAGCAAACAGCAGGTGTATCTGCAGATCAACAGCCTGAAGACTGAAGATTCTGCTGTTTATTATTGTGCCAGAGACTCACAGTGACACAGGAGGGAGCAACGCTGTACAAAAAACTAAAATGTCAAAACAAGTCAAAACTTGGGCTCCAGCTTCAGTTCAACATCATCAGCACACTCACAGAAACACTCTTAATAAAACTGCACTTTAGACAAGTTTTTGTGTGGCTCTGGCTTTTGGGGAGCAATAAATATTCTGTTAAGTGAGAATATGAATGCACCATAAAAACCCTTGTTATCTTAATTTAGTAAATGTTCACAACACAATTCCAAGCTATGACTACTTGTGACACAACAGTCCATCCTTCTTTTATACCCCATCAGTGTCCTTCTCTATGCAAAGTGAACTTCCTCACAGTCTGCTATAAAGACTTGGTATCATGCTGTCAGTAGCAGCAGAAGAAGAGAAGCTCCCATCAGATCACCTTCAGTACCAACCATGTTGTCTGTAGCTCTGCTGCTGCTGCTGGCTGCTGGATCCTGTGAGTCTCACTGAGGCAGAGACACTGACAGTATGATCACAGCACGCTGACTGTTCACTGTTATCAGTGATTCAATATTCACCATGTTTTCCTCCACAGGGGTCAAGTGTGAACAGTTGACACAGCCAGCCTCTGTGACTGTGCAGCCTGGTCAGAGTCTGACCATCACCTGTCAGGTCTCTTATTCTGTGAGCAGCTACTTCACAGCTTGGATCAGACAGCCTGCAGGGAAAGGACTGGAGTGGATTAGTAGTGACAGCAACGTTAAAGATTCACTAAAGAACAAGTTCAGTGTCGACTTAGACTCTTCCAGCAACACAGTGACTCTAAACGGACAGAATGTGCAGCCTGAAGACTCTGCTGTGTATTACTGTGCCAGACACCCACAGTAACACAAACCATCAGTAGACCTGAACAAAAACCCCTCAGAGCCTGAACACTTGTAGCATGAAGCCACCAGAGGAGGAGCCCTCAGACCACTAATGATTTCAGGACCTGTTCACTGTTAAAGAGACAAACAGACATCTAGAAATGAAAAAGTAAAAGGAATATATCGTGTTTTTTTAAAAAAATACACACTAACAATAATATTAAATGTGCAGTGGAGGTATTTTTTACAGTGTCTCCTCTATTTGTATCACACTATTCATGTTAAATAAGGATGGCTTTATAACAAGCTCTTCAAGACATTACATTTAAATAGCGGAATTGCTTTGTACTGACTGAAAAGTTACATGTTTTATCCTGCATTTCTTCTTAATTAATGTTCTCAAGGCATCTGTTCTTCAATTTTCTTCCTACTAGAGTTTTCGTTCCCATAATGTTGTGAAAATGGTAAAGACTTTTGAAATCAAAAGTATAACATGACAAACATTTGTTAAGGTTTTATTTGTTGTTTGTTTCTATTACAATTACCCACTTTAAAGGTATTTTAAATCTCATAAACTATTGTCCAAGTCTTTGCATGATGCAGACTGAGCTTCAAATCCAAAGTAAATAATGTGTCAACAAATTACAAAGATTGTACTGAAACATGCAAGAGGGACCCTTGGAGGAATGACTCATGTACATTTTACCCCAAACAGTGTCTGAGATCCAAGTCAAATTCAGTTCCTCCCTGTGAGGAGGAGTCAACGCAAAACTCAGATGTCTTCCTCCTCTACTTATCTGACTGCAGAGAGGATGACAGAGAACAGTGGACACACAGTTGAACATGATGGACTGTAGGACAGGACTGCTGCTCTTAACTATCTGCTGGGCAGGTGAAGAGTTTAGAGAAGAGTTTCATTGATTGTGATCTGGCATACTTTATAATTGTGCTATTTCATTTGTGCTAACATATGCATGACATGCATATGTGTTTTGGTCTGACAGGTGTTGATGGTCAGACTCTGACTGAATCTGAACCAGCTGTTAAAAGGCCTGGAGAATCCCACAAATTGACCTGTACAACCTCTGGATTCACATTCAGCAGCTCGGAGTTTGGCTGGATCAGACAGGCTCCTGGAAAAGGACTGGAGTGGGTGGCCTGGATTGATGATGACAGCGCTAGCAGCAAATCCTACTCTCAGTCAGTCCAAGGCCGCTTCACCATCTCCAGAGACAACAGCAGACAGCAGGTGTATCTGCAGATGAACAGCCTGAAGACTGAAGATTCTGCTGTTTATTATTGTGCCAGAGACTCACAGTGACTGCAGTTGGTTCAGCAGTTGTACAAAATCTTAAAGAACTGTCATCTTTGGGGCTGGTAGAGCCCAAACAATTGCTTTATACAACAAAACTATTATAAATATTATATATTATAAAATTAGAGCATTAGTGTAATTTATGTGGAATCTAAAATTAAAACATGAGAGTGAAAGTTAATGTTTTCTTTTATTAAATTACAAGCGGACATTTACTGTCAAGTTTGTCTTCCCTCTGTTAGAGGAGACACTCAGATCTGGTGTTGTCATTGATCTTAACTGAACTGATTGACTGTTACATGACTGTAATATGATTATAGCTGCTGTGCTTTCTTTGCAACAAATACAGTAAGTAGTGTACAGTAAATGAGCAAATAAATGAAAAAGAAAATGCTGCAATAAAGCTGTGCGCGTACACTTAAGGATATTCATGATTATGATGTTTGAGGTGCTGACAGTAAACAAATTCTGTCAGGGAAACAGCTCACATCTTAACTAAAGCGGGTTACTTTGAAAACTTGCTAAACATGCTGTAATATATCTTATGGAAAGCAACATTCCTGGTGTTCGCTCCTTTTGTCTCCATGTATACACACCATCACTGCTGCAATGCTGCTTTTAATGGATGTGTTTTATCTGTGATTCATGTTAATATTCAGGACCTGTTCATTGTTACAGTAAAGACAAAAACAGTCTTTAGATTTCATTAAATTTTCTTAATATTATCTAAAAGCATCTGTTTTCCTCAGTTGAAATACTCAGCATTGATCAGTGAGTTCAACTTAACATGTATGATGCAGAGAGCCTGTCTTACTAATTTTTCATTAGATAATAACCATATACACAAATAAATAAATAGCAAAATAAAAAATGGAGTCTCTGAATGTGATACAATATCAGACATGGAAGGACAAACAACTGCAAAAGCAAACAAATGAGGAATGATATCATGAAATGAATTAAAGCAGAGTTCCTGTAAATGAGCCGCTCCCTCTCCATGAAATCCTGACGCAAATCATTATTTCGTTCAACATAACATGTACCTGTCTGTCTTTTCTTTCATGAGAAAACATTACACAAATAAAAGCCACTCCCCCTGATATGCTGATGCAAATCTCCAGTCTGTGCAGTGTACTTCTGTCCTGCTGACTGGTCTTGTACTTTGTGTGGAGCCTCACAGGTCACATCTCAGCCATCAGCCTCAGGATGATGAACAAACTCTCTCTTCTGCTGGTTGCTCTCTTTCTGCCCTGTGAGTTCTGCTTCTGGCTTTTTTATCCTTTATCAGGCAACATGGACTGATAGTCAGTCGGTGATACGAGAAGACTTTCCAGATGACTGTCTCACTCTTCTTCTGTGGTTCCTCTCTCCTTTCATCTCTTCAGGTTGTACAGGACAGAGTATGGAGTCCATTCCTCCCAATTCAGTAGTAAAAAAGCCAGGGGAGACACTCAGCCTCTCCTGCAGGGGATCTGGCTTCACATTTAGCTGCTGCACTATGCACTGGATAAAACAACCTGCAGGAAAAGCTCTGGAATGGATAGGGGTTGGCTTCTCTACTGCCAGCAGTAACACTTATGCCAGCAGTGTGCAAGGACGTGTAGAAATCAGCAGAGATGACAGCAACAGCATGGTGTATCTGAGACTGTCCAACTTAAAGCCAGAGGACTCTGCGGTGTATTACTGTGCCAAGCACACAATGGTTAAAGAAAGCAGGGAGGCCTTACAAAAACTACACACTGCATTTTTTACAAATACCTACAGGTGGCAGCAGAGAATGTGAAGTTAGATGACACTAAACAAAGAGAGAGTGCATCTGAACACACACACATAGGTGCACACAATTAAAGCAACAGCTGTTTGGATAGCTACCAAATGCTGCTGAGCAGAATAAATAAACACATAATGTATAATCATCATTAATTACTAGTCATAATGTAAAATGATTCTTCCAGTGACGTGTGTGATGTGGTGAGTTTTTTCTTTGAGGAGTCAATGCAAAATTCTGTTCGCTTCCATCTCTACATGTGTATTGCGGAGTAAAGGACTGGAAAGACTAAATCTCTGACTGGACAGAGACAACTGGCTTTTACGATGATCAGACCTGATTATTTAGTTGTTTTTCTCACCCCGTCAATTAACTGGGCAGGTAAGACAAACCTCCTGGTAGAAAGACAATATGGCTGTGTCACAGTAACTCTTAATACACCTCACATCACCTGTCAACTCACTGACAAGCAAGAATACACCTCCTTTCTGATACCCGGGTTGATTTAGACATTTAAATGACCCCCTTACAAAACTAATTCTAAATGTTTTACTGGTGTTTCAAGTGATTGTCACTAATCTGTTTTGGTTCATTCATTAGTCTGTTGCACGAGGCTACTTCTCCTTGAATTCACTCCATCAGTGTTTTTGTTGTGGCCTTGTTGTCATTGTCTGTTAGTCTGTAGAAGTAATAAATGTAAATGATAATTCTAAATTGAATAATTAAATCTAAATTACTTTCCCTTGATTTTCTGTGAGTCACTGTAGGTTTTTCTCGAATTGCTGACAGGGCTGCATCACTGTGACTTGAGGGATTCTTTATCCAATGTTATACCAAATATGAAAATAATGCTTACTGAACTCATGGCCCATGACTATCTCAAATGTTTTTTTATATACAGGATGGGATTCAGATTAAGGTTCAAATGCAGAACTTGGTAAAGTCTCAGTGAAACTCGGAAAGACGAAATATGAAAATGAGTGAGGTTGAGCGGATACACACATCAGTACTAAACACACACACACACACACACACACACACACACACACACACACACACACACACACACACACACTGTGACGTCTGTGTCACAAAATCATCACTTCTTTCCACCCATTTGTCCTTTTTCCATCGGCTTCTTTTCCCTGTTCATCGTCATGTCAGTGTTGGAGTGTATCCCAGCATTCACTAGCTAAAGGGCAGGGAAATCTCTTCTCCGGGTTAATGATGTATCACAGAGCTTAGAGCACAACCATTTTCCTCTATTTTAAGTGAGTTACATCATGTTGAAACAGAAATAGTTGTAGTTCCTCCTTTAAAACTATAGAGGGCAGACAATTACTGATTCCAATAACGGCCTCACATGGAGCATATGGAGGTCAGTGATGGCTTCCTCACCCTGTCAATATAAATGCAACTTAGGTAAAATGGCTTTTCACCCTTTTTTAGGGGCTCATATGTGTGAATGTGACTGGCTGTACACGTGTTTCACCTCTCTTCTATGTGCACTATGAAAACTTCACTATGAAAATGACCACGTAGTTTGGAAGATGAACAGAATCCTGATACGAACCTGTTACCAAATTCGTCCCAGACTTCTGGCTTAAAAAAACGTATCACAATACTCTGCTCAGATGTGCTGTGTGCCATTAATTAATGTAACATGTAAATCATTAACCTTATGCCGTTTTTTTGCACCAAATGCTCGATCCACTCGGTTCCATTTATCGTCAAACAGCCTGAAACCTGAATTAGAAATTGCAGATAATAAGCAAACACTAACTTATTGACTGTAATTTATATGTTTACATAATCAACATGAGCTCTGAGTAATCCTCTCAGTTAGTAAGTATCAGTTGTTGTTTTTTTTCAGCTCCGTGAGGCGGAGTCAATGCAAAGTTTGTCCTCTTCCATCTTTATTTATTGCACTGCAAGCTTAAGTCAAACCAAACCACTAACCGGACATTCAACATATTTTCACAATGACTTTAACTACACGTATTGTGTTTCTCATGCTATCATCGATTTCTGGTGAATACACACTTCTGCTCCTTGTTTTTTGTCAACATTTCTGCTGCTCTGTTCTGATCGAAGTGCTTTTCTCCTCAGGTGTTTGGAGTCAGACTCTGACAGAGTCTGAACCAGTGGTGAAGCGGCATGGAGAATCCCACAAACTGACCTGCACATATGATGGAATATCAGATGATAGCGCTGCTATCGGCTGGATCAGACAAGCTGAAGGAAAAGGACTGGAGTGGGTTGCCTACATTTCTGCTCCCAGTGGAAGCACTAAAGCTTATTCCACGTCAGTCCAGAATCGCTTCACCATTTCCAGAGACAACAATGTGAACCAAGTGTATCTGCAGATGAGCAGCCTGACGACTGAAGACTCTGCCGTTTATTATTGTGCTCGACAGCCACGGAGATACAGGAAGCCACAGAGCTGTTCACAAACCACTGCAGATGTTACTGATATTCAACGTTATACACGTTGTTTTTAAAATGCCTCCCTAATATATTTTATGCATTTCCTCACACTAAGATTCTGTCATAACTTGTCCTAAGCTGAAACAAAAGTGTTCACACACAATAGCGTCTTCTTTTAAAAGCATACTAAAAAATATCTTTTTCACAAGCTTTTACTTAGGTTTAATGTGTTAATAATAACAATATAAACATTTGACATTTGTCATTATAATTATCTTATTTCTTATCCCGTGTTTTTTATGTAATACTTTCTTATATGTTTTGTCTTGTCGTGCATTATTCTAATTAAGCCTAATTTTGTTTGACCTTTATTCTAAAGCACATTGAGACATGATAACGCAACAAGCTTAGCTTACAAAATATATTCAAAATATTTCACATTGAATTGTCTTTTTTTTTTTCTTTTCTAATATAGCGTATTTGAATTAATATAGCAGGTTATGGTGATGCAGGTTTATCCAACATTTTGGTTGGTGACCACCATTTAGTGGGTTGGTTAGGTTAGGGTATTTCAAATATATCAAAAGTAGAAAAAAAAAACATTTTAAAACATGAACTTGAACATGAACTGGGCTATCAGTTCCTCAGATTGAAATACATGCATGCATAAGCCATGTTATGTAATGACAAATATATGTTTAATTGAATATGAATGCAAAATGCATATCTGACAACCTATGTAGTTTTGTTGATTGAAATTTAAGTTTTGTTAAATTCTTACCCACTGTTGACAGTATAGGTCCTTTAGCTCTCCAGTGCAGGAAACAGTCTTTGGTTTTTGTACTGGGGTTTATCATAGTGATGGTCGGGGCACTGAGATATACACCCATACAAAAACCTAAGACCAATAATTCAACACTCTAGCTTTCTTCTGATGAAAAAAAAGGACAGGACAAAATATTTCTCATTGGAATACGAGGTAGTCGCCTATTTATCATTTTTAATAAGAGCATTAGTAGTTAAAAGTTAGTTAATTATTAGATTAAAGTCGCAGCTAGTGCACAGATGTAACCATTGTCTTCCACCAAATCTAAACTTGAAGAACTGATTAAAGATCATCACAGGGCACATGCTCCCAGGGGGATACCAGAATGTAATACTGACCAGGATTTCAGTGTATTTCACGCACTTTGTGAGGTTTTAACACATTTTTCTGGTACATAAGGTTTTTGTTCAAGCAGTGAGTACAGATGCAGCACTGTGATTACTTCGACTACTGGGGCAGTGGGACTCAAGTCACAGTAACTTCAGGTAAGCAACATTTAAATATACCGTTTTTAATGACTTGCTAAATGTTCTTTTTAAAATGTGATTATTGGTGTTCAAAGAGTTAAACTTAATTCCTTGTTTAGATTAATACTAAAGCTGGAAAACAGAGGACACAGATGTTTGTAACGCACCTGTTTCTTAGAAAGCATGTGAAAAAGTTCTTTGGTGTTATTGCCTAAAAAGATGTGGTTATTTTTAATTTCGTTTAGCTGGATTGTAATTGCTGCTAATTTTATCTTTTATTAATATTTAAATGCAATATATATAATATATTACTATATCAATATAATACTATAAAAATAAGTTTCTGTAAATCTGAACATAGAAACATATTTTATAGGGAGTTTAATCCAGGGTCAGTATATGTTTCTAAAATTAAACACTGAACAAAGAGATTAACATGTACAGACTTTTAACAGAGTGTTTCTTATGCAATGACATGCGGGTGACTGAATTTTAAAAGGAGCAATGTATTTGCACTGAAATTCAAATTGTTAAAGCTTCCCAGCAAGGATTTATCTTATTTTTTACTATTTACTATGAAACAAAAAGGCACAAAATGGTCCTAAAATACAACAAACAATTTGTAAATGGATAAATTATATTTCACAAAACAGTTTAGTGTTACATAACTTGTTGATTCAGACCCAGAATGTTAATCTGTGCTGAATAGATGAAGAAAACTAATTATCAAAAATTTATTATTCGTTAAAATGAACTCGCTATCCCGAGGATGATCAGCCATTATATTACCATTAACTCATTAAGTAGGCAGTTGTTAAGTAAACCATAATCTATTATTTAGGCATCTCTAAGATGATATAGATAAATGTACCTTTGCTGGGTGAATTTTACCAAAGACAACAATACTGGTACTGTACTTATTGACATAGTGATTATATGAATATAAAGATAAACAGCATTTTGAAAAATGAGGTTGATTAGACTTATTTATTTATTTATCTCCATCTTTATATATATATATATATATATATATGTATACTTACTTTTATTGTTTCACTTCGTATGTTTATTTTATATTTTATTTTTATTTTTATTGTTGTTTCAGTCTGGAACTGGCACTCAGAACGTTCACTTATACTGTGTAAAACTGTGTATGTGACAAATAAAGGTCTTATCTTATCTTCTCTCCATTAATATTTGTGACTGGCGTTTAGACATGACACTGATCATCTGTGTTCTTTAATTTATCTATATGGGTATTGACATGTGTCAACACTTTTAAAACTCTTTTACAGAGGCAACAGCATCACCGACTCTGTTCCCTTTGGTTCAGTGCAACTCCGGGACACAAGACAACATCATTGTAGGTTGTCTTGCTCGCGATTTCTACCCAAATGGTCTTACTTTCCAGTGGACCGATGACAGTAACACCACTCTGACTTCGATGCAATATCCTACAGCTGAGCTAAACAACAAATATACAGGAGTCAGTTTGGTCCAAGTATCAAAATCTGACTGGGAATCAAGGAAGCCCTTTACATGTTACGTAACACATGTTGGATCTCCCAATCATCTAAAAATACAAAGTATGTCATTTTTCAAACTCCTTTACCAGAATATGTCATGCATCTTACTCTTATCCATGAATGTTCAGAAATGTTTATTCCCTCACATTTACTTTGTCTGTCTGACGCATAGATTTCGTTTGAATACAATCTGAAATTAATGTTTGTAACTTTGTTGTTTCCTCAAGCTATTCCAGAGCTTATTCTTTCAAAAGTGACTTTGGTAGCAGTGCCGAGTGATGACACCCAGACCCTCGTGTGTATGGTCGAGGACAGTGTCAGTGGAACAAATGCCCAATTTCAGTGGAAAAAGAATGGCTCAGAGTTGACCAGCTTAATTGAAACTGCCATCAAAACAATTGGAGGGTTACATTCAGCTGCCAGTGTCCTGAAGGTCAGCAACACAGACTGGGACAGTAAAGCTGTTTATACCTGTGAGGTGACTTACAAAGGAAAAAAATCTATAAAGACGACCTCAAAAGGTGCAGTGCCATCACAGTTCTTACATAACTTAAAACATAGTAAAGTAGTTTATGCTGGACCTTGGCATAAACAGTATAACATAAACGAGAAGTTCATAGTTTTTCGAATCATCACGATGTTGAAAAATGTTTCTGACAACCATTTCTCTGTTACTCCCTTTTATTTAGCTCTGGTCACAGTGACACTGCACCAACCGAGCCCCAAAGAAATTTTCAACAACAACCAGGCAGAGTTGAAGTGTGTCATTACTGGAGCAGACAGGGCCATTGTAAATGGCATTAAAATCACTTGGCAAATTGACGGACAAACTGTGACTGACAACATCAAAGAAACACAAACGTCTGAAGGCAATCAGTACAGCAAAACCAGCTTGATGACTCGTAGTCGCACCGAGTGGCAGGGAGTCAAAAAAGTGCGCTGTTCTGCCGCAAAAGACGATATGACACCAGTTATTCAAGATTTGACTGTCCACAAAGGAGGTATGTGTCTGAGTGACAGAGAACAATTGGTAGAACAGTCATCTGTAAGTCTGGGGAAGTAGCCCAACTCACACACACAAACATGTACATGTACAGTGAATGAAAAGCATATATCTGAATGTCCTTAGTAAACCAAGTGTCTCTTTCAGATGGTAAGAAGCCAAAAGTGGCAGTCCACATCCTGCCACAGGTGGACAACAACAAAGGGGATGAAGTCACCCTTGTGTGTCTGGTCTCCAGTCCTACGCTGCAGGATTACTACATCGCTTGGTCAGAATATACAGGAACATCGACCGGCCCCTATACTGATGGCATTAACTTCCCCCCACAGAAGACACAACATGGCTACTCAGTGACAAGTGTTTACATCATCACCAAGCAAAAGTGGGAAAGTAGTAAGTTCATGTGCAGCGCATGGCCTGCCGGGAACAGCAATCAGTCCATGGAATCCCAAGAAGTGTCTAAGGCCCAGGGTAACTCGATTGAATGTGACAAATAAACTCCGCTTTAAATGTGGTATTTTGTGCTAACGTGTTGTTCTGTCGCCGTGTGCGCACTCTGCCATGGGAACATGTTCAATCTGTGATGTCATCAGTCTTTGTGATTGTAAAATTAACCTGTCAATTTGTCATATTGTGTTTTGATCTGTCTTTGTCACTCTGTCTAACAGCTTCACAATTGTGCTGACCATTTCAAATAAATGTTGCATGAAGACACTTTTGTTACATGTTTATGAATGACTTCAATATTCTAAAGCAAACTGAAAGGCAAGCACAAAGTCACAGTAGTATGCTGATCTGTTCCACTGTTTAACTGAATCATCCACACACGACAAAAAGAGGAAAGAAGGGATTATCAGTATATAAAAGAGACAGTGGTGTCTATGTGTTATCTCAATGAAAACCTTTAACATACACACACACACGTACGCACACATGCATGCACACCTAACCAGCTATACCTTCCTCTTCTGCTCCAGAGTCAAACCTGAGTTGTGCTCTGAGCTGCACAGAAGATGCCACTGAAGAGGATGAGCTCAGCAGTCTGTGGTCCACAACCTCCTCCTTCATATTCCTCTTCATATCCACTCTCTTCTATAGCTTGATATTCAGCCTGGTCAAGGTAAACATACAGGCCTTTTCTGAATTTCAGTTATATTAAAGACTGTAGAAGATATAATTAAGCACTTCTAAAATAAAACAGAGACATGTAAATAAATGTCAAATATAAAGAGAAGACAACGTTAATAATCATCTTAGGACTCGAAATTGGCCAGATAGTCAAAAGACAAAAGAGACAACAACAACAAAAAAAAAATCAAAAATGTAATTCATGATCAGGATTATCTGATAAGTTAATTGGTACCAAACCATTCTCTCTGGCTGGTGAATTGCTCTTTACTGTATGTAAAAGTTAGTAAAGTGATATTACAGATTTATTGTTTTGATGTGGATGGACACAGTAAAGTTGTACTAAATGCATCTTCGAGTTCACCGGCTCGGTGCTGAGCAGAGTTTATTGGCCAACCAGCACACTCATCAACATTTATCAGCAGCAGAGAGACAAGCATCTCCAACCGCAGACAATGTAGGGGTTTTGTGCATTTCAAATGCTCTACAGTACATATCACTGTATTAACAATTGATTGACTTACACACATTACAAATACCATCTTTAAGTAACAAATCAAAAGGCAATTACCATGTCTTGGTGTATGAGGATGGACCTTTTTATGCAAGTTAAAAATGTTATCATGAGCAAATCATCCAGTCCAATAGTTAGTATAATTGTTTTAGCGCTTCAGTCTCCTGCAACAAATCATGTGGCTGTCAGCTCTCCAGCTGGGTGAAAGTCCAGACTGACGTGATCAATCAAACCTTACCACTGCTGAACAATCTGTATTTGACAACTGAATATAACATATATAACTTGTTTTTTTCATTTGATTTTTTTCAGATGAAGAGACAATAAAAGGATGAGACGGATGCACAGCATAGATGACCACAGCTCTGCAAATCTGCTGAAATAAATGGTTGTCGTATGTGATTAACCAAACCATTGGAAATGGATTTCTCTACAGCCTGTAAATAAGTTAAAAATACCATTCCAGTTCTTAAACCTTTATATTGTATGAATATATTTTCCTGCACTGAATACTGTTGTTTATCATGATAACTTTTCTTGAACATCTTGTGTCATTATTGTAGTATTAACTTGATCACTAACTTGACTCTCTGACATGT
Source organism: Pempheris klunzingeri (assembly GCF_042242105.1). Taxonomy (NCBI): domain Eukaryota; kingdom Metazoa; phylum Chordata; class Actinopteri; order Acropomatiformes; family Pempheridae; genus Pempheris; species Pempheris klunzingeri. Next base: position 14,244,817 of record NC_092028.1, read on the forward strand.
AAATAACAAATTGCACTGTAGAAGAACTGCATATATTCTGTATCTTGTTTTGCATTTTGTAATTCAAATAAAAATCTTTGCTTTTCATGTTTGGTCATTTTGTTAATCGTTTCTGCTTTCATCTTTCATTCAATATACTTATTATACCTAAGATTTGGCCAGTCACATAACCATTAAAGACAGTGTGAGTATGACAATAGTGTGCTTGTGAGAAACACAAAAAGCTTTTGAGGATTTCTCATATGGGTCTCGGGAACCTAAAAACATGTAAAATAACACCACATCAAGTCAATATGCTGTGAACGTCTGTTATCAGTTAAGCTCTGAAGGTTTCTCAGTTTCCTGCCGTTTCTAAACATGTCATCTTTAAAGAGTCTCTTCCCCTTTTCTCTGCACCCTGGGGACCACACCTGTTGAAGTGAAACTTTGTAGAAACCGTCAGAGCTTCAAATTAACTTCCTCGAAACAAGCAACTAACTTTTCACTGCAAGTATTTACAGTACACTGGGCGAGAAGTGGCTGAAAAGCAACACAAAAAATCTTCAGTGTCATTGCAAGCAAAGTGAAATACCAGTGCTCTTTTTGGTATCTAAAACATCATGGCAGCACAAAACAGAAGGGGCTGAATGCCTTTGCGATCTTGTGTGATGACCTTGTGTTCCTCAATTATGTCTAAAGAATGTCACGTGTCACTCACTTCCATAGCTTAGGGATATTATAAGAAGGAGCAGAATTTACCAAAAAAGTGTAGATGGCAAAAAAAATGTGCTTCCCAATGTTAAAAATGCTCATCACCCTCACCAGGTGCATTTATAGTATCCTGAGCAGATTAGGGAGGAGTACTGATAGCTGTAGGTGCTGCTGTTGGTATTTGAACAGACAGCATACTATCTCGTTTTCCCCCCTCCGTTTCTTTCTGGGCCCTGATTAAAGGCTAAAAAGGGTGGGTGCATTTGCAAACCGAAGGAAGATACAGCAGTGCAATATGTGAACAAAAAGCAGTTGCATTTAAGGACAGTAATAGGATCACGAACATATAGAAGAACGGTGTATTACAAAGATGTTGCATTTGGCACGTTCCCTATATCATCATTCATCATCATAATTTCAGTTATTTGTTCACTAAACATATATTTCATTATAATAACTGTACCCTTTATTGCTGCGTACATGACTTACCAATACTGTATATATGGTTGGTTACTTTTTATGTGCATGTGAAATGAGTTTTGTACAATTTAAGGGACTGATTGACAAGCTACTTCATCTAAACCAGAGGTCTCAAACTGCCGGCCCGCTGACCCCCTAGATGTCAAAAAACAATGAAATCCGGCCCGTGAAATATTTTTTAATTTAATTTTTTTTTTTTAATGATGCTTAAACCATTGTACACTACCCGTTCATATCAAATTCAAAAAATAAACCATTCTACAATAACGTGTTTTGACGAGGTAGCAAAGGTCAAAGGGCAAAGGTGGCGCTCGTGTCTGCACAGGTTCTCCATGACGGAGAGCAGGTGGCGCCGATGCGTCGTTGTTTGGCTGTGAGCCGTTTAAGTGTCTCTTTCCAAACCAAAAAGAAAAGTGGCTGAAGAACACAGACAGTTTCAAGAAAGATAGACATTTCAGTGTTTGTTTGTGGAATTCAGTGGACACGCAGCCTGCCTGATATGCAAGGAAGAAGTCACAGTTTTAAAGCAATATAGGCTCAAGCTGCAATACTGGACTACACATGGAGAAGTGGCAGGGCTGTCTCTGCAGAGCTGAAGAGGATGCAGACGCTGCCTTGGAAGTTCAGTGACATGGTGAGTGAATGAATTGCCAAAATGCAGGGAAACCCTCCACCGAAGGAGAGTTACTGAAGGATTGCATGCCGCAAGTTGCCGATATCTTGTGTCCAGTGCCTTCCTCTTTCAGCAAACACTGGCTGTGGCTGTGTTCACTTTGGTGCTGGAGAGTGAAGCTTTGTTAGATTATTTTAATTAAGTTAAAATAATCTAAAAAAAACAAGAACAAAAGACCTGTACTAGAACCTGAAACTGTTTGGAAAATGTTTCTAAACTGCAGTTTACATTTTGTTTTGTTTGAAATGACAAATTACACTACTCACAAAAAGTTAGGGATATTCGTCTTTCAGGTGAAATTTATGGAAAATGTAAAAAGTGAATGCTACAGTGATATTATATCATGAAAGTAGGGCATTTAAGTAGAAGCATGCAATGGTAATTTTATTCATCTTAAACAATTTATTTGAAGAAAATCTAACAACAGTGGTGGGTATACCACAACAAAAAATGTTCAGTGTCTCAATAAATTGGGATGTGGCCAAAGGACGTCCACTCCTCTCCTTTCTGTGACTCTTCCAGTCTCTGTATCACTCTTACAACCTCCTGATGACACTCTGTGACCCTCTAAGCTCAGTGAACACCTCCGTCTGAGGACTTCCTGTTTGAAGCCTCGCAATGGCGAGGTGCTGCTGATCAACTGTTAGGTGTCGTCTTGGTCTCATGATGTCAGAATGTGAACAGCATGATGAGGAGGACTGTTTAAATACCAATTCTAACTGAAGCAGGAAATGTATTGGTCGATTCATGGATCAAACCTGTTGTGAATTTTGCTGTTGTCTACTTGTGCAAAAAGTACTGAAACACTGAACAGTTGGACATGTGCATTCAAAGGTTTAGAGAAGGTCACATTAAGTTCACCTGGAAAGGTTAGAATGCATTTTAGGTTCATCCTGAAATTTCACCCGAAAGCTGAATATCCCTAACTTTTTGTGAGTAGTGCATATATTGAACTTGAATTTTGTAGTGGCCCTCCTGTAAGATAACAGTGCTGTCAGTGGCCCCAAGCCAATTTGAGTTTGAGACCCCTGATCTAAACTAATTGAATAAATGTATTCTATTCACTCTCTATAGAAATAATAATAACAATAATAACAATTGCTGCAATTGCTTAATTAACAAAATAATTCACCTTTTTCACATTACGATAATTTCATTTAACATCCAAAAAATATGTTCTTGAGAATAATATCAAGCAGATATCAATCAATATCAATCAGTTGAACTCTCTATTTTTCAAGCAGATTTATAGAACTTGTCAATAAAATAAAATAACCTGTTCACTCATTCATTCAATAATTTCCTTTATCTGAGTAATCCCAGTCACATTTTTGGGACAGAAACCCATCCCAGTAACATCCTGAAGCGCATCGCAGACTGATACTCACAAAACAATCAGCAGGAGCAATACAGCAGCAATAAACCTCAACTTTAAATCCTCAACTTTCAGGTATAAGTGGTTAGTTTAGCTAAAATACTGAACTCATGGACAACTTTTATGGAGGTATGATTTTAAACTTCCTCACTGTGTTTGCATTACAACCTGCGTAAGCTTAATGTCTGAGGTACATTAAGGCAGCAGCTGTCAACAAGCAACCAAAGCCCTGGACTGCCTTCCAGGTTTAATTCAGCAAGTGAAGGCAAACTTTATGATGCTGCTTTGCTTCCATCTACAGGCTTCTAGGTGCACTACCCACACTCTGTGAAGTACAGCAGTACAGTGCGGTGAACCTCTCAGCCCACAGAGGTCAGTGCAACAGTACTTTTCTTCAGTGCAAATGTTCGTGAGGAGTCAATCTTCAAAACGCTTAATTTCAGTGGTTTGATTTGTCTGAGGTCACCAGCATCAGAAGAGGAATCAAAATGATACTGTTGCTGAAATTCAAACACATTAATAAATTGCAAGACTGTGATTCATCTCCCACTGAGGGAAAACAAATCTGTAGGCCCTCTCATGAAATAATACTAATGATGCTAATGTTTTAATAATTATTATTAATGCTGATACTAATAACAATACTAATTTTAATGACCACACAGACACCATTCCCTTTTGCTGTTTGATGCTATAAAATGATACAGAATGTTCAGATATTGTGATCATAATTGGATTTCACTCTTTCAATAGAAGCTGGATCATTACAGACGGATGCTCAAAATAAAATAAATAAACCTATGGAGAATTAATATCGTCTATTTCTTCATTTTTGTTAAACAAACTCTCTCTCCTTTATCTGAACCTTTTCAACAGAAAGCTTCGTCCATCCACACAGAGAAACTGTGTGGTCTCCTTGAGGAGTGCAAGGTTTTTGTAAGTGCTTGAGTCACTGTGATTATTATTATAGTAGTGGCTGGAGTTACAGCACAGTGTTACACACCATAACAAAAACCAGACTCTCCATTGACTTAACTGAGTTAGCATATACAACATAGTAATTGGAAATGTTAATCAATTTAATATGATGCAATAATGTTAATTATTTGTGACCTTATGAAACTGCTCATTTAACTCGTTGAATAAATTACTGTGGTAATTAAGTAATGAAGCACATAACAAAACCTCACATATTCAGTATTTTGTCTTAACTTATATGTTAAGTATTCAAAATGAAATTACTATACCTGCGAATTAACAATGTGAATTCATAAAAACAAACAAAAAAAAGTACTTACAATGGTGATCACTGTTCCAAAATTATTTGGATTTTGAATTATTTGAATTTCAAAAACACAACTGTGTATTGCAGAAAAGGGTGTGACGGCTACACTGTGGAAAAGGTTTTTGCATTGTTGTGTTTCACTGTGTGGGATGGCCACAGTGACTCAAACACTTACAAAAACCTCTCAAGAGAGGCAAAAGGTCTTGATGAAAAGTGTCAGTACAACAGTCCTCTAACATTTGGTATGCCTGAAAAAATGATATACAAAATGTACCACCCTACCTATTGATCCTTATTTTATCCCAATTAGAGGACGTCATTTGTCTGATGGTCAGAGGAGTCAGAGGATCAACAAAGTCATTAAGATTTATCATCTGGGGACCATGAAAGTCTGTGCAAAATTTGACTTTCATCCTAGACCAAAGTGGTGGTCAGATCGGCCAGCAAACCAACTTTCCCATTCCTAGAGCCATGCTGCTAGCACGGCTAAGTGTGAAAAATGTCAAAAATGCATAATTCTTACGGTTCAAAGGGTGAAATTTAAATTCCTGATTAACACTAAACACAAAGTGCAGGTATGTCACCATGGATATCTGTACCAGATTTAATGGAAATTCATCCAGTAGTTGTCAAGGTGTTTCACTAAAAGCCCAAAAAGTGTACCTGCTGGGGACACTAGAGGAAAAGTCTGAGGATCATCATCTAGAGACGATTACACTCTGTAAAAATTGTCATACTAACTGACCAAACACTTGTGATACTTCAGCAGGCCTCCTTTACAACCCTTAGGCTGGGGACACGCTGCCTACCTCAGCAGCGTGTCTGCATCACGGAGCCTGTCGGGTTTTTTTTTTTTAATAACATCCATGTTAACAGGTTAGAGCAGCCACACAGCAGCCACACAGCCTGCGTCTCAGGCTGCGGCTATAGATATGGAGTCTCGCCTATTTATTCTGCGACACACGCACAGTTTGTAACAGACACACAGTCAAACTGATATTTTTTTAAATCAAAACCACAAGATTACAACTTTTTAATAATTGCGGTCATTATCAAAGGCAAACACGGCGCAGAAAGATAGGCAGGCTACTAGACAACACTGCAGCAGTGCCACAGCAAATACACGGTCTGTGTGGACAACACACATGCGAGCAGCAATAGTTCAATAAGGTAGCCGCCACGCAGACGTGACGTAAGCTGCGTGTTCCAGGCCTTAGAGCCACGCAGCTAGCAATGCCAAAACCCAAGTGTGACAAATGTTATTTTCAAAAACACAGAATAATCATAGTTCAAAGGGTAAAATTAAAAATAGAATTGAGAAAAGGCAAACGCTGCTTCAGGATTGCCCTGCTGAGTACATACAGTACCCAAAAAACTAACAAAGCATCAGATCAGTCAAAGGTTTTTGTATGAGTGTGTGGCACTGTGTAAGGAGTGGGGGCCACAGTGATATGTAGTAATACAAAAACCTGTCTCAAGCTGAGCTTGAGCTCAGTACATCAGTTTCTCAAAATCTCTAGAATCTAAAGAAGGGTGATAATCAATGGACCACTTCAGGATAAATGATGTGAATTATGTGAATTCTTTCCATTTTTTACCCTGAAATAAAATTAAAAACATTATGCAGCAAAGGACCCTGGTCAGACTCACGCCTGAATAAATGGTAAGCTTTACCAGGGTAAAATATGAGCTGATGGTCATTAAGGATCCACTTAGTTTTTAATATCAAAATGACTATTACTGACTATTACTCATATTTTTAATCTATATCTTTACACTTTACATGTATTTCTAAACTAAGACAAACGGTGTTGAACTAAAGATGACAGCCCCTTTTGTTAAATTGGCCAAACTTCGGATGAAATGCTTGAAAACAATTCCTGGATATGAAATATGTATAATCCCATCTGAGCCTTTTCAACTTGTTTTATGTTACAGTAGTTTTGTTTCTCATTCAAATTAGGTGAAAGTCACTTGTTCATAGTTTTACTGTAAATTGTAATTATCAATAACAATATCTATGAGTTTGATTTACTGTATCATTGTTGTGAAGCACTTTTAGGGAACAAATGAATAACTAAAATAATCATCTGGGAACTTTTGCACTGCTGGTTCCTTTTACATAATTAGATTTACTTGTTCAACTAATATGAAAAACAATGCATTCAAAGTAACAGTATTTGTGTGTTGTGACAGCCAGGTGGAGTTATTGTATGTATAGTGTAAAAGACAAGTGTTGTGCTGAAAGAAATTAAGTCTGCATGCTGCGATATTGATTTAAACACTGGAACTATTGGAATAATGGAGAATCACTGGAACAGCTACATATATGCTGGAGGATGATATGTTGATTGTAGTCTTAGTGATCAGTCTGACTATGACTTATATTCGTCACCATGGTTTGAATACATATACTCCTCACTATGATTTTACATGTACTCATCACTGGATTGAAGTATAACTGTGTGTATCCCTCACTCATTGACCCTCACTGTATCACATGTCTGCTTTATGCACAACAAGTGCATTTATATTAAAACACTATGATTTTTAAAAAAGGCAACAGAAGGGAGCTAAGAAATAAGGGTGTAATAAGAGGAGAGAACTTAGAATAAAAAATAAGAATAAGGTAAGTTTAAAAGATATTGGTGTAAAGTTTATATAACAGGGCATATAAAAAAAAGGAGACATGCTCGTGCCAGTGCAGGTGACTGGAAAGTCCTTACAATTCCAACTTTAAGGATTACATCACTTAGGCCCCACACCTGACCAATGAATATAATGGTGTAATGTTAAAATACAACTTGATTGGTCATTTTAATGCTGTGATGAAAGGAAAACAGGTGGAGCCCCATGGGAATATAAGCTGATGTACTGCCTGAGAGAGCTCAGAACTCTCTGACTGTATGTACTCTGCAGATAGATTGTTCTCCCTTTGCTGCCGGCATTAAAGGTTTTTGCTGCTCTGAACTCTGACTCCTGAAGACTGTTTGGGCTTAACAGCTGAGACTGATTTTCCTGATTATTTTTGACTCAAGTTCTGATCTATTTGCCAAAGTTTTCTTGACCCATTGCGCATTGATAAGGCAACTATAAATCTGGCCTAGTGGCTTTGAACCCTGGTTCTTTGACACGTCATATGGAGTTAGAACAATTACAAAGATGTTCAAGTTCAAGTTAAATATAAAATGGACAGAAAGTCCATTGTTCTTTCATGATTTCGAAACTGATTGATTGTGAGTCCTTGAGGTGATCTTTCCCATATATACTTATATATATTGATATATACTTATGGCTGATGTGATGTCAGGTTATTTTAAGTATATTTTACATGTGAGCTAATAGTCACATTTAAAGGATCCAATAAGTAATCATCAAAATAACTACTATTGCTTCCCATATTTTTTCTTAAATTTACTTCTACTAAGACACATATAAGGATAAACTACACATGACCTCCTTTGTGTTATGTCTTTTTTTTTTACTGTATTATTACCATAATTATGAGTCATTTTCAGTGTACAACATGACTGAATGAAAAAATAAATAACAATTCAAAAAACAATCACCTTGGAACTTTTTCTGTACTGATTCCTGTCACATGATTAGATCTTAACATTACTTTGTAAATAATCTAATACTAAAAACACTGTAGGTTCAGTAATAGTATCAGAGTGTCATGACTGCCTGTTTTTGTATGGGGTTATATCACAGTGCAATAACTACCACAGTGATACACACTGTGGCAAAAACCTCTGTCAAGGAAATGCGGTGCTGATGTGGAAAACAAGTAGGTAAGATATGTAACCAGCAAAGCTAAACAGAGATTGAAGATTGATAAGTAATTTCCCAAAATCAAGAAACTTTTAAGAGGTTATATTCTGTGGAGTAAACTTAATAATAATTCTTAAAATAAACAATCAGCAGGGGCCTTTTGTGTGGGTTTGGGCAGCATTTGTGTGTTGTGGCAGGGTGATGTTTTTGTATGGGGTTATATCACAGTGTGGTATATAGCGGGAGCTACCACAGTGATACACACTGTGACAAAAACCTCTTTCCACTGAGAAGGAAACGTAGTGCTGATGTGGAAAACAAGTAAGTAAGATATGTGTTCAGCAAAGCTAAACAGAGAAGATTGATAATAATCCGATTTTACACAAAGAGTTGGTTCAGGCAAGTAAAAACTGTTACAGTTTTCTCAACAAAGGTGATCATGTAAATATTCACAACATAACAAGACTAAAAGACTACAGCCAAGCTAGCAGCTCTGTGAGTCTGTACTTAGACACACTGAAGGTTATCGTATTATACATGCTCATCGATGTTAAACATGTATAATTTTTACCATGTTGACCATCTTAGTTTCACATATTAGCATGCAAACATTTAGTATTTAAAACTAAGCACAGAGTCCAGCTACATGGGATGGGAATGCCATGCGTTTTACACTCAACCTGCTGGTGGTGCAGGAGGGAAAGTCAGAGGATCAACAAAGTCGTTAAGATTTATCATCTCGGGACCATGAAAGTCTGTAGAAAATCTGACTTGAGATATTTCATCCTGGACCAAAGTGGTGGACAGACCTCACGGCAAACCAACTCTCCCGTTCCTAGAGCCACGCTGCTAGCACAGCTAAAAATCACCAAACTGTGAAAAATGTAATTTTCAAAGATAAAAAGATTAATTTAACAATAAAACTTAAAAAAAAAAAAAGTTTATTGGTCTTTCATGAGTGCCCCTGCTGTGTACAAAGAGTGCAACAAAACTAACAATGCACCGCATCAGGCAAAGGTTTTTGTATGAGTGTTGTACACTGTGTATGGAGTGGGAACCACAGTGATATATGGTCATACAAAAACCTGAAATTTGAACTGGAGCACAAAGTCACTGCGCCTCAAGATAAAAAAAAAAAAAAAAAAGCAGGTAATTTCCCAAAATCAAGAGACTTTCAAAAACGGTGATATTCTATGGAAAGTGTGTGTAGTGGTATAAACTGTGTTTATGTGTAATAGTTTTTTTTGTCAGTTTTCATGTTTTAGGGTTTGTAGTGTTGCTACAGTAGCTTTGCTTCTTATTAAAATTATGTGGATGTCGTTGGTCCATGGTTTTACTACACAATGTTGACCAAATGAAAAACGTAATAATAATTCTTTAAATAAACAATCACCAGGGACCTTTTGTGTGGGTTAGGACAGCATTTGTGTGTTGTGGCAGCCAGTGTGCAGAATTATGTTTTTGTATGGGGTTATATCACAGTGTATAACTATGGCAGTAGCTACCACAGTGATACACACTGTGACAAAAACCTCTTTCCACTGAGAAGGAAACGTAGTGCTGATGTGGAAAACAAGTAGGTAAGATATGTGTTCAGCAAAGATAAACAGAGACTGAAGATTGATAATAATCTGATTTTACACAAAGAGTTGGTTCAGGCAAATAAAAACTGTTACAGTTTTCTCAACAAAGGTGATCATGTAAATATTCACAAGGTAACAAGACTAAAAGACTACAGCCAAGCTAGCAGCTCTGTGAGTCTGTACTTAGACACACTGAAGGTTATCGTATTATACATGCTCATCGATGTTAAACATGTATAATTTTTACCATGTTGACCATCTTAGTTTCACATATTAGCATGCAAACATTTAGTATTTAAAAGTTAGCACAGAGTCCAGCTACATGGGATGGGAATGCCATGCGTTTTACAGTCAACCTGCTGGTGGTGCGAGAGGGAAAGTCAGAGGATCAACAAAGTCGTTAAGATTTATCATCTGGGGACCATGACAGTCTGTAGAAAACTGACTTGAGATATTTCATCCTGGACCAAAGTGGTGGACAGACCTCACGGCCAACTAACTCTCCCATTCCTAGAGCCACGCTGCTAGCACAGCTAAAAATCACCAAATTGTGAAAAATGTAATTTTCAAAAAAAAAAAAAAAAAAACAGAATAAAATGTGATTAAAAAGATTAATTTAACAATAAAACTTAAAAAAAAAAAAAAAAGTTTATTGGTCTTTCATGAGTGCCCCTGCTGTGTACAAAGAGTGCAACAAAACTAACAATGCACCGCATCAGGCAAAGGTTTTTGTATGAGTGTGGTACACTGTGTATGGAGTGGGAGCCACAGTGATATATGATCATAAAAAAACCTGAAATTTGAACTGTAGCACAAAGTCACTGCGCCTCAAGATAGTAGGTCATTTCCCAAAATCAAGAGACTTTCAAGAACTGCGATATTCTATGGAAAGTGTGTGTAGTCGCATAAACTGTGTTTATGTGTAATAGTATTTTTTTAGTTTTCATGTTTTAGGATTTGTAGTGTTGCTACAGTAGCTTTGCTTCTTATTGAAATTAGGTGGATGTTGGTCCATGGTTTTACTACACAATGTTGACCAAATGAAAAACGTAATAATGATTCTTAAAACAAACAATCAGCAGGAACCTTTTATGTGGGTTAGGACAGCATTTGTATGTTGTGGCAGGGTGATGTTTTTGTATAGGGTTATATCACAGTGTATAACTATGGCAACTACCACAGTGATACACGCTGTGACAAAAACCTCTTTCTACTGAGAAGGAAATGCAGTGCTGATGTGGAAAACAAGTAGGTAAGATATGTAGGTAGGTATAAGAGGCTTTCAAGAAAGGTGAAATTCAATGTAATAGTGTGTATAGTGGCATAAATTGTGTTTATGTGGATTTATACTTTTTAGGGTTTGTAGTGTCGCTACAGTAGTTTTGCTTCTTATTCAAATTGTTGACCAATTGAAAAATGTAATAATTCGTAAAACAAACAATCATCGGGGATCTTTTGTGTGTTGTGGCAGCCAGTGTGCAGGGTGATGTTTTTGTATGGGGTTATATCACAGTGTAGCATATAACAACTACCACAGTGATACACACTGTGACAAAAACCTCTTTCCACTGAGAAGGAAATGCGGTGTACGGTGCCGATACAAAAATAAGTTAGTCGGGGAGACTACTTTCTGCTGCCTGTATGTGTCCAACAAAACTCTTCTTAGAAAAAACAAACAAACAAAAACAAGATTCTAAAATGCCTGTTCTTTCATTAAAGGCTGTGTTAGGAGATCATGAGATTAAAAGTGATGCAGTTTTCATTGCAGACAAGGGATCATTTAGATATTGATAAAGTAAAAATGCTAATAATAAAACAGCAATAATTCAATTTGAAAGTTCAAAGAGCACAAAACCATATCAGGCAAAGATTTTGTACGAGTGTGTGACACTGTATACACAGGCAGTGGCCACAGTGATATATGGTAATAAAAAGTTAAAAAAAAACCCTGTCCTGAACTGAACTGAAGCACAATGTCACTTTAAGAAAAAGAGACAATCAGGTAATTTTCCAGATCATCAGACGCTGACTAAAGGTGATTTTTAATGGTATAGAGGAAGAGTAAACATCTGTAATATTCTTGGGTTTGCGTGATTTTCTATGGCATTCATGTCAGGCGACTGCGACAGTCAGTCTAGTATCTTCCAGGACTGAAGCCAAGCCTCCGTGCACTTTGAGGTATGCTTGGAATCATTGTGCTATAGGAAGACAGCGTAACATTTTCTCCTTGGATTTCCTGATACTTGATTGAATCCATCTTGCCTTCCAGACGCTGCAGGTTTCCAATGACTAGACATGCTGCTGATCCATAGACCCAAAAAGTTCCAGTTTTGTTTCATTGCTCCACAGAACAGAATCCCAAAATCTCTGTGGCACGTTTATATGGGTTTGAGCATAATGGAGCCGACTTGTCTTGTACTTTTGGGTCTATAGTGGTGTATGTTGGGCAGGGAGTTCAGGCATGGAGGCCTTCAGCGTTTACTATGCACCTAGCTGTAGAAACAGAAACCTCAGTGCCTGCTGCCACCATGTCTTACAGCATGTCTTTTGCAGTTGCTCAAGGGTTTTTGGCCACCTGCCTCCTCAGAAATCTGGTGGCAGCTGTTGATAGCTTCCTCTTTCTGCCATGTCCAGGCAGAGTTCCTTTAGCTTTGAATATTCACAAGGTAACAAGACTAAAATACTTCAGCCAAGCTCGCAGCTCTGCAAGTCTGTACTTCGTCACACTGAATGTTATCATATTATATCATAGTATAATTTTAGCCTTTAGCTTTGAACCTGCAAACTATGCTTCCAACAGTACAGTTGAAACCAGAAGTTTACATACACTGTATAAAAAGACACATAATCTTTTTTTTTCTCACTGTCTGACATTAAATCAGACTAAACGTTTCTTGTTTTAGGTCAGTTAGGATTACCAAAATTATTTCTATTTGCTAAATGCCAGAATAATGAAAGAGAGAATTTATTAGAGAATTTTTTATTACTTTCTTTAAAGTCATAAGTTTACATACATTTCCTTAGTATTTGGTAGCATTGCCTTTAAACTGTATGACTTGGGTCAAACATTTTGGGTACCCTTCCACAAGCTTCTCACAATAGTTTGCTGGAATTTTATCCCATTCCTCCTGACAGAACTGGTGTAACACAGTCAGGTTTGTAGGCCGCCTTGCTCGCACATGCCTTTCCAGCTCTGCCCACAAATTTTCTGTGGGATTGAGATCAGGGTTTTATGATGGCCACTCCAAAACATTGACTTTGTTGTCTTTAAGCCACTTTGTAACTAATTTGGCGGTATGCTTATAGTCATTGTCCGTTTGGAAGATTTGCGCCCAAGCTTTAACTTCCTGGCTGATGTCTTGAGATGTTGCTTCAATATTTCCACATAATGTTCTTTCCTCATGATGCCATCTATTTTGTGAAGTGCGCCAGTCCCTCCTGCAGCAAAACACCCTCACAACATGATGCTGCCACCCCGTACTTCACAGTTGGGATGGTGTTCTCAGGCTTCCAAGCTTCCCCCTTTTTCCTCCAAATGTAATGGTCATCATTATGGCCAAACAGTTCCATTTTAGTTTCATCAGACCACAGGATATGTCTCCAAAAATTAAGGTCTTTGTCCCTGTGTGCACTTGCAAACTGTAATCTGGCTTTTTTATGTTGCTTTTGGAGTAATGGCTTCTTCCTCGCTGAGTGGCCTTTCAGCCCTCAGGACTCGTTTCACTGTGGATAATGACACTCTTTTACCAGTTTCTGCCAGCATCTTCACAAGGTCTTTTGCTTTTGTTCTGGGGTTGATACACACATTTCGCACCAACAAACGTTCATCTCTGGGACACAGAACCCGTCTCCTTCCTGAGCAGTATGATGGCTGGACATTCCCATGGTGTTTATACTTGCGTATAATTGTTTGAACAGATGAACGTGGCACCTTCAGGCGTCTGAAAATTGTACCCAAGGATGAACCAGTGTTGTGGAAGTCGACAATTCTCTTTCTGATATCTTGGCTGATTTCTTTTGATTTTCCCATGATGTCACACAAGGACGCAGTGTGTTTGAGGTGTGCCTTAAAATACATCCACAGGTGTGCCTCCAATTAACTCAAATGTTGTCAATGAACCTATCAAAAGCTTCCAAAGCCTTCCATATCATCTGGGCTTTCCCAAATTGTTTAAACGCATAGTAATCTTAGTGTATGTAAACTTATGACTTTGAAGAAAGTAATAAAAAATTCTCTAATAAATTCTCTCTTTCATTATTCTGGCATTTAGCAAATAGTAATTTTAATACAGTGTATGTAAACTTCTGGTTTCAACTGTATCTCTAAAACATTCAGTGCCTTTGGTATCTTTTTGCATACTTTTCCTTGTTGTCCTTTTTGGACAATTCTTCTGACTTACTCATATTTCTAACATCCAACCAAACATTACAGTGAACAAACCCTTGTCCAGTCCGGGTATTTGATGTGATCTATCTCAAGCTCACCTGATGCAACTAATGAGGCCCTTGATTAGTTTCATTAAGTGTGCTGAAGACAACGGCTCATTTGCAAATGATTGCTCTTGCGAGGGATTCTATTCAGAGGGTTGAATAATTTTGAGACTGCTGTAGTCACTAAAAGTGGTATTTTGTGTTGGATTTGGAGAAAAATCTGAGCTGTTTCAGTTGTTCTTGTTTGAGTTGTTCATTGAACACAGCTGTATTAATATTAACTAACAATAATAATCTGTAATGGGGGTTGCATAATTCTGAGTACAACTGTATGTGTTGTATCATTATCATAATTGTGAAGTCTTTTTCAGTGTACTACATGACCAAATTAATAATTAAATGAAAACAATCACCAGGAGACTTTTGCACTATTGATTCTTTCACGATTAGATCTTAACTTTACTTGTGAAACTAATGTGAAAAACTGTGAAGTTACAATAACAGCTTTTGTGTGTTTGACAGCTAGTGAGCGGGGGGAAGGTTTTGTATTGATTTATATCACAGTGCAGTTGGGTAGTCACAGTGTGATAGATTGTGCCAAAAAACCTTTTCCACTAAGGAGGAAATGCTGTGTGTGCTGCGGATACAGATACAAGTTAGTCAGGGTGACTGCTGCCTGCCACCTGTATGTGTCCAACAAAACTCTTCTTAGATTGACAATAATGTGTTTTTACACAAAGAGTTGTGTTCGGATGTCAGGTGTTTAAAACTGACACAGTTTCCTTGGCACACAAGTGATGATGTAAATATTCAAGTGCGATAGAAAGAAATAAAGAAATGTAAATAACCAAACGCTGCAATAATACAATTTCAAAGGGGAAAAACAAAATAAAATGGAGAAAGAGTGGAATATTCTTTCATCATTTCATGGTTTCACTAAATATGGTTAATACTCCTGCATAGTACAAAGAGTACAAAGTAATCACCACGCACCATATCAGGGAGAGGTTTTTGTGTGTGATACTGTGTGGGGGGAACCACAGTGATATATGGCAATACAAAAACCTGTCCAGAACTGAACTGAGGCACAAAGTCACTGTGCCTCAATACATTTAATCTACTGAAAATCAAAAAGATAAAACAACCCATTTTTGTCCATTAACAACTAATTTGATGTCAGATTGATTCAAATATGTTTTAAATGTGAGTTAATGGTCAAAAAAAATTAAGCATCCAGCGAGTACTAATGTGTCTCATTAACTACTATTTTCTACTCATAACTTAAATAGTAATTTTACACAAACAAAATAGGATTATTAATAATAACTAGAATTACTGATGAGATTCTCTCAAAAGTTAAATGAAAATGTCACTACATTTTGGACTTGTGGTTATCAACGTCCTTACTGGTTAATATTTATGTAATACAGAGGAAACGATCTTCACCACAACAGGTGTTTCCTCATCCAGTTAACAAACTGGAACTTACAGCTCGTAATAGCTCCAGAAGTTGTGCTTTGGTGA
Source organism: Pempheris klunzingeri (assembly GCF_042242105.1). NCBI lineage: Eukaryota > Metazoa > Chordata > Actinopteri > Acropomatiformes > Pempheridae > Pempheris > Pempheris klunzingeri. The sequence continues at coordinate 14,260,632 of NC_092028.1, forward strand.
ACCTGCCACCAGTATATGAATGATGTGTCGATGTGTGAATGTGAATGTAGTATTAAAGTGTTCTGACTGGTCAAAAACACTAGAAAGGTGCTATACAAGTGCAGTTCAGTTATTTTCCTTAACTTAAACACATAATGGTAGTTTTGGTGCCTAAACACACCAAAGTGACAAAAGTCGCCTAAAATGTTTCCCAGAAAGCTTTATTTCTAAAGGGTAAGCGTTTCTCAGCCAGATTTATTTTGAAGGTGTAACCGGACCCTGTATAATTAGTATTGTTAACTTGACCACGGAATGACAATAACCTTGAATGATGCGCAAAATGTCCTTAAATAGTGGTGAGCTACTTATATGACATCCCATGTGATCATGGCTTTCTGAAGGCAGAGTATGATATGTCTTTACTTAACTGTACCATACATTGATACTGTGAGCAATGTCGCAGACTGGTTTCTCTGTTCTGATATTTTGAGTGAAGCGAAAGGCTCAAAGGACAGTTAAATCAACAGTCTTTACTGCCTTGATAAGTTAGCAACTATATTGCAGAGGTAGCTGTATTACTGATTCATTTTAGCTGTTTAACTATGAAACTGTCAGAGTTTTGTGGTCTGGGTTTTTTAAGAGAGGTGAAATGTTAATGTGCGTTTCCTTCCACTACTGTTGTGCAAATATTAGGAGTTGCTATTCAAGATAAGCAGTTGGTGGTGCCAATTCTGCAGTCATTAAACCCCTACAGAAGAAGAGGGCATAATGAAATCATGTAATTAACCACAATTTTAAACCTCAAGCAACCAAAGCACAGAGAGCCAAAAGGAAAACTCAACAATGAGAAAGATTGACTAATAAATATGACAACTATATGCTCTTGGAAGAATTTTGGCGACAGCCCTGTTAAAAGCCACCCAGAGACCTGGTAATGGAAAACGAAATGGAAACTCAGATGGCTATGCCAACACCGCCACCGCCATGTCATCCTCTATAAATCTGGGAATGTATGTGCACAAAATCATTTTGGGAAGTTGTTGTCCGGAGGCATTTCACACGCCAACTTGGGATGAAGCATTTCAGAATGTCAAGAGATGTTTCACCAGCTTTGCGCCATGATAGCACCATTCATCACAAGTCATCCACCATTTGCCCCAACTGCCAAGCACATTGCCATTGCATTATACAAGCTTGCCATTTGTGCTGAATACAGAGTAGTTGCTGTAATGTCTGGTGTAAGTAAAGCGATAGTACATGGTTGTATTTAGTCAAATTTGTGATGCCATAACATCACAATACACTGGTACAATACAATATGGTGCACTGGATGGTATGTACATCCCAAAACCTCCTCTAACAGCTGGGTACAGGGACTGTGTCGTTCGAAAGGGATGCTCATTTATTGTGCTCCCGACGTTTGTGGACAACCAGTTGCTCATCCACGATGGACGGATCCACTGGACTGAAACAATAATTCAAAGACCAAAATTCACACAAAGAAATACACTCATTGATAGTTATTTAGCTGCACTTAACAAAAACATCTACTTTTTGTTAAGGCATTAGTATTTGTTTGATTCCAATTTTCTAAATTTCCTTTTAACTTTTAAATTTGTCAATTTAACGTTTTTAATCTGGCATCAATGCAATTCATATTTACTCCATCCATCCATCCATCCATTTTCAACCGCTTATCCGGGGTCGGGCAGCAGTTTTAGCAGAGATGCCCAAACTTCCCGGGCCCCAGACACCTCCTCCAGCTCATCCGGTGGGACCCCGAGGCGTTCCCAAGCCAGCCGAGAGACGTAGTCTCTCCAGCGTGTCCTGGGTCTTCCCCGGGGTCTCCTTCCGGTGGGACATGCCCGGAAAACCTCCCCAGGGAGGCGTCCAGGAGGCATCCGAAACAGATGCCCGAGCCACCTCCGCTGGCTCCTCTCGATTTGGAGGAGCAGCGGCTCTACTCTGAGCCCCTCCCGGATGGTCGAAGTCCTCACCCTATCTCTACGGGTGAGTCCGGCCGCCCTGCGGAGGAAACTCATTTCGGCCGCTTGTATCCGAGATCTCGTTCTTTCGGTCATGACCCCTCTTCACCACGACGGACCGATACAGCAACCGCATTACTGCAGACGCTGCCCCGATCCGCCTGTCGATCTCACGCTCCATCCTTCCCCCACTCGTGAACAAGACCCCGAGATACTTGAACTCCTCCACTTGAGGCAAGGACTCTCCACCGACCCGGAGATGGCAAACCACCTTTTTCCGGTCGAGAACCATGGCCTCGGACTTGGAGGTGCTGATTCTCATCCCAGCCGTTTCGCACTCGGCTGCAAACCACCCTAGTGCACACTGCAGGTCTCGGCCCGACGAAGCCAACATGACAACATCATCCGCAAAAAGCAGAGATGCTATCATGTGGTCCCCAAACCGGACCCCCTCCAGCCCCTGGCTGCGCCTAGAAATTCTGTCCATAAAAATAATGAACAGAACCGGTGACAAAGGGCAGCCCTGCCGGAGTCCAACATGCACCGGGAACAGGTCTGACATACTGCCGGCAATGCGAACCAGACTCCTACTCCGGTCGTACAGGGACCGGACAGCCCTTAGCAAAGGGCCCCGGACCCCATACTACCGAAGCACCCCCACAAGATGCCACGAGGGACACGGTCGAATGCCTTCTCCAAGTTCACAAAGCACATGTGGACAGGTTGGGCAAACTCCCATGAACCCTCGAGCACCCGATGGAGAGTGTGGAGCTGGTCCAGTGTTCCGCGACCGGGACGGAACCCGCATTGTTCCTCCTGAATCCGAGGTTCGACTATCAGCCGTATCCTCCTCTCCAGTACCCTGGAATAAACTTTCCCGGGGAGGCTGAGGAGTGTGATCCCCCTATAGTTGGAACACATCCTCCGGTCCCCCTTCTTAAAAAGAGGGACCACCACCCCGGTCTGCCATTCCAGAGGCACTGTCCCCGACCGCCAGGCGATGTTAAAGAGACGTGTCAACCAAGACAGTCCCTGTACATCCAGAGACTTGAGGTATTCAGGGCGGATCTCGTCCACCCCTGGTGCCTTGCCACCGAGGAGCTTTCTGACCACCTCAGCGACTTCAGCTTGGGTGATGAACGAGTCCACATCTGAATCCCCAGCCTCTGCCTCCTCAATGGAAGACCTGGCGATTTAATGGTTTAAAATGGCTAGCCAAATGTTTCTGTTGTGTTTTCTAATTTTCCCTTCCCGGGAGCCAGACAAAAATTTACTGCCAATGCAGTATAAAAAGACCTGGTATGAATTTTCATAGTATTACTGCAGTACTGTACATTAAAATTGGACAATAATGTTAAGAAAAAAAGCAGGCTGTAAGTCTCAGAGACAAGAACCACTGGCTGCCTGGAGGGTAGAAAATCAATCTTCAAATGTGAAATGTTCACCACTAAAATATAGACATATACCAAATATATGCAAGACTTGCAGACTAGTTGATGGACTACAGCATTGGGTATCTCCAGCATGGGCAGTATGCCAGATCAAAGTGGCTATGACAGATTGGCTGAATCTATTACAGGTTGTGTGAACTCCCTGCTGCAGGAACTGCTGCTGACAAGAGGGTCTGATTAAGAGGAAGTGCTCACTAACCGTTGGCAAACACACATATTTTTATGTAACCAGGAAACGAATCCCAAGGAAGTGGTTAAGAAATAGTAGAGTGGGAATTGCTTTGTCATTGAAACATTTGCTTTTCTTAGTCTAAACAACACTTTTGGTATTTGTATTAGAAGCAGACTGTAATATATCACTGTGGCTATGGCTACTTTGACTACTGGGGGAAAGGGACACAAGTCACAGTAACTTCTGGTGAGTAATAATTGAATGTATTTTCAGTGAAGATGATTCAATATTTTTCTGGTTCATTATTAAGTGTATGTTGGTTTATTCTGCATTTAAACTAGGATGTAAACGACAGCAAACACAAACAATCTGGGTAAATGTTATACTGTATAGAGTAGTTCACTGAGTAAACACAACAGTTTATTAGATGATACAGGCTGTAAAACATTTTTGTACTGAAGTGCCATTGAAACCTGTCACTGTGAGAACTACTTTGACTACTGGGGAAAAGGAACAATGGTGACCGTCACATCAGGTAAAAGACGCTTTTTTAGTCTTCGTGTTGAAAATGTGATCATTACGGTGTTTAATATGGCATATTTAGACCTCAGTGGGAACAACGGCATCTTTAAGGTGCTTGTTTTTGTATGTTGGATGTGTTGACATATGACACTGTGACGATGCTTTTGACTACTGGGGAAAAGGCACAATGGTTACAGTAACATCAGGTAAGCAAATCTTACTTTCTTTCTCTAATCTATACATTTTGATTCAAAAACTGTTGTATTTTGTAAGGAATCCAGTCATGACGCCAGATTAGTTAACCAGTTAATTTATTTCTGGGATACTCTTTACTAAATTTGTTACAATCGGCACACTCAATCTAAAAGTTGGTGATGACAATTATGTTAAGTTTCATCTTCTGAATCCTTATTTGTAAAAGCCAAGATAAAAGGCACAGATATGTGGGATCAGGTTTTTGTATGCAGAGGTTAATAATTTGTTGAACTGTGCTACTACGCTTTTGACTATTGGGGAAAAGGCACCATGGTCACCGTCACTTCAGGTATGTAATTTTAATATTTTTGATTAGAGAATTAAATTCGTAATCACATTACAAACATTTCGTGTGGTCACAACTAGTGACCAGCAATAAAACAGACATCAGTACAGAGGTTAGAATCCTGGCAAACTATTTGTGCAAAGTGTCTCTTGGTTGTTAGTTCAGCTTGAAAGTCGATCAACAGGTACATATTTTAATTTGATTTAAACTGCTGCCAAAACCAAGTTATATGTCATAAAGTACAGGGATAAAACGGATGAGTTCTGAGTAATGAGTTTTTGTGAGAAGTGTGAAGTGACTCTGTTAACTGTGATAACTGGGCTTTTGACTACTGGGGAAAAGGCACCATGGTAACGGTGTCATCAGGTAAGATTTTTACCATTTCAAATGTACCATGAGTAGTTTCAGGCTGTAAAATATCATGTTAAAAGTTATACTGTAACTTCTCAGGATGTCAAATGCTACAAAAAACTAAAATGTTTTAATACAATAGGTACTGTAAATAGTCAGTGATGTTCTCCGGTGGACACTGGTGGACATTTATGGCTAGCGTATTGTGCCTCATTTAAGAGGAATTTATAACAGTGGGATTAATTAAATGTTAAGATCAACTTTTCACGCGCAGCATTAGTAGATGTGCTGGAGCCTTTTCATACGAACAGCTAAGTAGATTCAGCACTGTGCTACGACGGTGCTTTTGACTACTGGGGAAAGGGTACGATGGTAACTGTTTCATCAGGTAAGAATACTCTAATCTCATACATAATTGCTAAAATTTGAGTTAAAGTAATAACATTTTGGTAAAAACACTGCTATCAAATAGGTTAATGGATTTTTACTTACCTTAATTCCCTCAATTTAAAAAATGATTAAGAATTATTTCCAAGGCTTTGCATGTACAGTAATTTACCCATTTATATATATAGAACACAAAAGACACAAATAATATGATTACCGGAGTTTAACATTAGTGCAGCAAAGCATATCTAAATAAATGAGACGAGGAAACAAATATCAGAGAACATTTAAAATTTTCAGTCAACGTTTTAAAAGGTAATATCAGCACTTCAGTGCTGTGTTTTGTTACACGATCAAGCACAAGGTCCTTCTTTTTGTTTTAACCACTGCTCGGTGAAAAATGTCAATTATGTTGAATTCTATTTTGGGATTTTAATTTTAAGTTTGTTTTGCCTTTTGCAGCAACTTCAAGTGGACCAACTGTGTTTCCTCTGATGCAATGTGGTTCTGGGACTGGAAACACAGTCACTCTTGGCTGCATTGCGACCGGCTACTCACCCTCCTCACTGACCTACACGTGGACCAAAAATGGGGCTGCCTTGACAGACTTCATTCAGTACCCTTCAGTACAGAAAGGCAACACTTACATGGGACTCAGTCAGGTCCGAGTGCCGCAGGACGCAACAGGGATTTTCAAATGTGCTGTGACACATGCAGCGGGAAATGCACAGGCAGTTATCCAGAGAACTACTGGTAAGTCATATATATGTAAGTAATATATACATTTTTGGTAGTTGGTAAAATTGTTAATATATATTAATATGTGCAACATCTTTATTTCATTACTTATTTTCATTATGAATTATGCATGCACTTTGGTAATATCTGAGAAATAATGATATACTTAATTGGCTAGTACCTTGAGCTATACTGTTACTCGAAGAAAAATGTACATTTTTCCGTGCAGTAAGGAAAGTACTAAGAGGCTACTTCAAGTCGCTACAGATAATGATGAAGACAAAACTTTATTCCATCATTTGGTGCCCTCACAAAAACTTGTCATAATACTTAAACAATAATTATACTATATAGCACAATTCATGCAATATATGCAGCTCAAACTGATTTAAGCACAAAATAAAAAAAAAAGTTATAAGTAGTGTTATTCATATGAACTGAATGGAAAACAGAGTGATAATTGGTTTGACTGTCTAACATTTTAAAGGAACAACATGGAGAGCAGAAAAAATTGTAACAAATTGACTAATAACATATTCTATTCTATCAATATTTTTAATTTTATAATTATTAGGCTCAGCTAATAAAAACCAAACAGTCAGGTGGAATGAGAAGGCTGAGGCTTTTTTGCGTGTTTATTCAGCTGCTGATTCAGTCCATTTTAGTTTTTACTAATGTACTGTATGTCCTCTGCACCTTTCTAAAAACAGATTACTGCAATGTGTTCTGCTTCTTTCCATCTATCTGCATAATTTCAGTTATGCAGATAGAAGGAAATTGTGTGTCAATCATTAACATTGACATTAAAATCTGCGTTCGCTTGCCCAAGCAGTCAATATATATGCAGAAGTGAACATTAAGGCTCAACTGTTCAATAATCTAAAAAGAGAGTTAATTTGTGAAGTGTAATCACTATAGTATGTGAGTGTGCAATTTGCATAATACACAGTAAGTCATTCAATTATACTGTAAATCATTTGTGAATCTAGATTACATGATTACATTAGATTACTCTGCTTCTGCATATATATATATATATATCATTCCCTGCTTCCGCATATATATATTTGTGTATGCTTGTTTGTTTTTCAGGTCCCCTGCCAACTCTTAGTGTGTTGTCCTCCGGTGGTGATGGAATGGAGGCTTCCTTCTCCTGTCATGCAAAAGATTTTTCACCAAAAGATCATGAGATCACATGGTTAAAGGATGGCAAGGAAATCTCCAAAAAAATATATGAGTTCAAAACAACTCCTGAGGGAAGAGTGACAGAGAATGGAACAATGTACAGTGCATCCAGTTTTCTAACGGTGGAGTCCACTGAGTGGACTTTAGGCACGACATTCACATGTCTGTTTAAGGGGAAGGACAAAAACGGTGATGCATTTAAAAATGCATCTGTGACTTACAAAGAACCAAACTCATCCCGTAAGTAAATTAGTACTTTTCCTTGAAAAATTGAATCTACATTTAATTTCAGTGTTTATGGTTTTGCAGGCAACTCTGTTCAATAATTGTTGATTAACATCTCACTCAGCATGTAACCAAGCTGTGGACATAAAGATCACAGGCCCTGAAATGGAGGACATATTTCTAAACCACAAAGGAACTTTAGTATGTCAAGTCAAGGCAGACAGGCCATCTATCGAGAAGATTGTCTGGGAGGACAAGGATGGAAACGAAATGGCTAGTTCCTCAGTGAGCCCTCCGCCAGGAAGTAAAGGCCCATTCACCGTCCTACTTGATATCACATATGACGAATGGAGCAACGGGATAAATCGCTACTGTATTGTTGAACATTCAGAAGTAATGGACCGCATCAGTGAACCCTATAAAAGGGTTATTGGTAAGAAAACTATTCTAAGTCTATTATTCTCAGCACATGTTTAACTCTTGTCATGCCATAAACCATGTTATGAGTATTCTTTCTAAGTGTATTGTGTGGCAGAGTATTCCTACAGGACTGTATGTGGGAGGCCTAATTGTGCTCTCATGCTTACAGGAGGAGAGCCTCAGCGTCCTTCAGTGTTTATGTTTCCCCCAGTAGAACATACCAAAAAAGAAATGGTGACCCTGACTTGCTATGTGAAAGATTTCTTCCCTCAAGACATTTTGGTGTCTTGGCTTGTTGATGATGAGGAAGCAGACTCAAAATACCAGTTCCACACCACAAACCCCGTAGAAAACGGTGGATCCTATTCTGCGTATGGCCAGTTATCACTGAGCCTTGAGCAGTGGAAAAAGAATGACGTGGTGTATAGCTGCTCAGTTCACCACGAGTCTGTGTCTAACAAAACTAAAGCTATTGTCAGGTCCATCGGGTACAGAACATCTGAACAAACCAACCTGGTCAATCTCAACATGAACATCCCTGAAACGTGCAAGGCCCAGTAGATCTCATTTTGTGTTGTTGTGTCTTCTGTTGTTTGTCATTTCATGTTTGTTGCCTGTGATATGACATTGTGTTTGTCTTTTTAATGCACATTCAAAATCAAAATAAAAAAAGCAATTTGCAATTCTGTTGATGTATGTCGCATGCAGTTTATGTCTCTATTTAACCAGTATTATGAGCTACATGTTTATTGAAAATATACGGGCACAGTGCTATCTATGCTAATGCAATACAAATTAGATCTAAATATCATCCTGTTTAGGTTTTACCGCACAGCAACAATGATTTGACAGTGACTTTCAACATCATCTTGCATTCACTAGAATAATGCCACCACCATCCCACTAACTTTAGCTTCATCATATTTATAGGGGGTGCATTAACACTGTTTGTGTGCCTTGTCTTTGTGTACGTGTGTTTTCTCTACTGGGTCTTGCACCCCAAACACAAGACAGATGATGGTTAAGGTCTAAGTCCAGCTCTCTGATCTCTCAGTCAAATGTTGAATATCTGATTCACAAGCAAAGTCGTGCAGACCACAACCAAGAACAGTGTCTTTCTAAAGCAATTCAGGATCACTGTACCACTGTAGGACTACTTTAATCAACATTATCAACATCCAAAACTATTGGGCCTTATGGTACATTCGTAACAATATAACAAAGTAACAAGACGTATGTTAATATATCTATTTCACAATGTGACCGACCTGTGACATTCGAACTCTACTCTGACCTGTAAGGTTATAAAATATTACCCTGCTATGGAAAATGAATAGAATTTGTTCATTAATACAGTTTGGTCACTCTCTCATGATCTATTGTTCAAAAGGTGGATGTGGATTAGCCAAGTACTAACTGAATAATTACTGTACTCCACATCCAGAGTACGTGGCAAAACCTGATTTCCAACAGTACAGTATCATGGACGCAGAAGAGGATAACATGGGAAACACAGCTCTCACCTTCATCCTTCTCTTCCTCATTACTCTGCTGTTCACTATTGGAACCACTGCTTTCAAGGTAATGCCGAATTTATATGTAGTGCACAGATATGGATTTAACTCAACCAGAAAAAATACCTAGAAAATAGTTTGTTTTAAAGTGACGCTGATGGGTTGGCAGAAAACTTTTAGCATAAGGAGTGGAATGACAACAGGTTTATAGCCATGAAAGAGAGAGAGATCAGCATTCAGGACTCATATGTGTTTATTATATTTTATGATGCAGGAATGTTGTAATTTGCATGTGCATATATTATAAATTATACATCATAAATCCTATATAATCAATGTACAATATGATCACACATGTAAATGATGACAAAGAGCAGGAATTTGGTCATTCTGGTGCAATGTTACTAATCCATATTTTCTATGTTTTTTCTGTCTTTCAGGTCAAATGAAACAATGCAAACAGTCTGTAAAATATTTTTCACACATAGTGTGATCTTTCTTATAAACTAATAGTATCATGTAAGTAATTGTCCTTTTTTTCATTTTAATTACAAGAACTGTCTTTCTGAAAATGTTTAAATGAACATAATCATTGATGTTGATCCTCCAACTTTTTTTCTCTTCCATTATTTTGAAATTGTTCTTACATTCTATAGTTTCACCAAATAAATGTTTATAATACTCATTATCATGTACTGTAATATATTGCTATGGTCTTCACCTCCCCAGCACCTGGGACCAACAGCCCATGTTCAACTCAATATGTAAATTTGGAGATTTCACAGTTGGTTGGTTCTCGTGTCTATTATTAATATGTTGGAGAACAAAAACCTTTAGTAGTCATGAGAAACAGAAAACCTATGTGATAACATATGTAAACTGATATGAGATATTTAAATGTGCACCCTGTTTCTCTTACTGGCATAACCCCACCTCACACCTGGTGTCTGTGATGCACCGTTGCTCTTAGCATCGTTTCACTTCTGTATTTTGGTGCTTTTTTGGGCCATTGGTGTTACTCAATGCTTCCGCTTGCTGCTAGCAGCCCTGTCCTGCTCTGCCCTGTCATGCTGCTCCATGTGTGTAACAAACTTGCAGCCCTGTCTCCACCTGACTCCAACCAGACACTGTAAACGTACAACTCTGCCATCTAGCCTCTATACAAAGACATTACACTTATAATTGAGACAACACAGTTGGTTACTTGACCATAATCTGAAGGTATGTACTGTATATACTGAAAAGATGAAACCAGCTCATATTTTAGATCACATCCAACATTTAGATTGAGGCAAGTACAAACAATAATATTCTTCTCTATCTCAGGTGAGCGGATTGTCTCTCCAAACATCACATTACACCATGTCTGGGAAGGAGAATCCAGGCCACTAAGACTCATCTGCACCCTAAGTGGCTTCTTTCCAGACAAACTTAGTGTGAAGTGGAAACGGAACAACCAGTCTCTAAGCATAACCCAAATCCAAAGGAAGTTGCGGAGTGTGGAAGGAGAAACCTTCAGTTTAAGCAGTGAGATTGAGCTAAATAAGAACGAGTGGGCAGACGGCTCAAGTTTTACGTGCGTGTCCACTCACAACAACAGTGAACTTACAAAAACAAAAAGTGTTTGTGAAAGTAAGTACGTACGGCTAGCCTCACAGCACAGTGTGAATTGATATGTTGTGAATATTTTAGGATTTTAAAAAAAAGCATGCCATTGTTTTAAATAAAGTAATACTGATGGCCAAATGTGTCTTTTTCTGCAGTCTATGCAAGAGGCCCTCCTTCCATTCATGTGGAGGTTCCCAGCTTTAAGACAGTAATGATGGCAAGGTCTACGGTGAAAGCTACATGTTCAATCAGCACGGTTTTTGATGCCCAGGTGACCTGGACGATGGATAAAGTCACAGAAGATGGAACAATGACTCGGAACGAAACTTATATAAACAGTGAAGTGACAGTTTCCTTAAACAGATGGAAAAAAATCAAGCTTATAACATGTAAAGCTGTTCATAAGTGCTTCTCAATGCCCGCTGAGAGAACCGTGAATGTCGCAGGTAAGACCACTGTACAACATGGAAATCAAATATACTGTCAGAGAGAAAGATGAGAGAGACATTTGCTTGTTTTTCTGTCTGTATCATGCAGGACCTGCAGTTACAGCTCCGTTGGTTGAGATCAGGAGATCTCTCTCAGGTTTGCTGAAGGGGGACGCTGCTGCGCTGGAGTGTTACGTCACACAACTCTCCTCCAGCGATCTCTATGTCACCTTTCAGGCAGACGGGACAGACATCTCTGGAAAACTGTTTGTGGATCTTCCTGAAACCCCAGGCCCCCATTCAATCAGTAGACACTTCTCTGTCCCCAATGATAAGTGGAGCAGAGACAAAACTTTCACCTGCAAAGTGAATCAAGGCTTCACTGGCAAATTCAAGTCAAACTCCACTGGCAATATTTTTGGTAAGAGTTGTTCCTGTTTTCTCTTTAGCAGCTGCTGATTTATTACTGTCAGTACATGGACATTTATATTAATTAATAATGTGACTGATTACATGATTCATTCCTTTATTTTATTGGTTGACATCATATTTAGCGGACCCATCAGTGGAGCTCCTTCTGGTCCCCAGTGAAGAGTCAGCACCAAAGCAACTCTTGTGCTCTGGATGGGGCTTCAACCCTCAAATTAAATGGTCTGAGCAAACACCTCCATCAACTAATGACATCAGCATCAGTGCAGATGGACGTGTGGCAGTAACCAGTACACTTCAGATCCCTCAGGAAAAATGGAAAGCAGGGGAGACTTTCACTTGTCAACTGTTGGACAGGTCTATGAGTAAAACAAAAGACATCAGCCTCTGCTCAGGTAAAATGAGGCCATAATCCATAATTATCGTAATGCATTGTTGCTGTTCTAAATCATCCCTAAAGTATCTGACACATGCTTTAAATAAAGTAATACTAATGGTCAAACATGTCTTTTTCTGCAGTCTATGCAAGAGCCCCTCCTTCCATTCATGTGGAGGTTCCCAGCTTTAAAACAGTAATGATGGCAACGTCTGCGGTGAAAGCTACATGTTCAATCAGCACGGTTTTTGATGCCAAGGTGATCTGGGAGATGGATAAAGTCACAGCAGATGGAACAGTGACTCGGAACGAAACTCATATAATCAGTGAAGTGACAGTTTCCTCAAGCAAATGGGAAAAAATCAAGCTTATAACATGTAAAGCTGTTCATAAGTGCTTCTCAATGCCCGCTGAGAGAACCGTGAATGTCGCAGGTAAGACCACTGTACAACATGGAAATCAAATATACTGTCAGAGAGAAAGATGAGAGAGACATTTGCTTGTTTTTCTGTCTGTATCATGCAGGACCTGCAGTTACAGCTCCGTTGGTTGAGATCAGGAGATCTCTCTCAGGTTTGCTGAAGGGGGACGCTGCTGCGCTGGAGTGTTACGTCACACAACTCTCCTCCAGCGATCTCTATGTCACCTTTCAGGCAGACGGGACAGACATCTCTGGAAAACTGTTTGTGGATCTTCCTGAAACCCCAGGCCCCCATTCAATCAGTAGACACTTCTCTGTCCCCAATGATAAGTGGAGCAGAGACAAAACTTTCACCTGCAAAGTGAATCAAGGCTTCACTGGCAAATTCAAGTCAAACTCCACTGGCAATATTTTTGGTAAGAGTTGTTCCTGTTTTCTCTTTAGCAGCTGCTGATTTATTACTGTCAGTACATGGACATTTATATTAATTAATAATGTGACTGATTACATGATTCATTCCTTTATTTTATTGGTTGACATCATATTTAGCGGACCCATCAGTGGAGCTCCTTCTGGTCCCCAGTGAAGAGTCAGCACCAAAGCAACTCTTGTGCTCTGGATGGGGCTTCAACCCTCAAATTAAATGGTCTGAGCAAACACCTCCATCAACTAATGACATCAGCATCAGTGCAGATGGACGTGTGGCAGTAACCAGTACACTTCAGATCCCTCAGGAAAAATGGAAAGCAGGGGAGACTTTCACTTGTCAACTGTTGGACAGGTCTATGAGTAAAACAAAAGACATCAGCCTCTGCTCAGGTAAAATGAGGCCATAATCCATAATTATCGTAATGCATTGTTGCTGTTCTAAATCATCCCTAAAGTATCTGACACATGCTTTAAATAAAGTAATACTAATGGTCAAACATGTCTTTTTCTGCAGTCTATGCAAGAGCCCCTCCTTCCATTCATGTGGAGGTTCCCAGCTTTAAAACAGTAATGATGGCAACGTCTGCGGTGAAAGCTACATGTTCAATCAGCACGGTTTTTGATGCCAAGGTGATCTGGGAGATGGATAAAGTCACAGCAGATGGAACAGTGACTCGGAACGAAACTCATATAATCAGTGAAGTGACCGTTTCCTCAAGCAAATGGGAAAAAATCAAGCTTATAACATGTAAAGCTGTTCATAAGTGCTTCTCAATGCCCGCTGAGAGAACCGTGAATGTCGCAGGTAAGACCACTGTACAACATGGAAATCAAGTATACTGTCAGAGAGAAAGATGAGAGAGACATTTGCTTGTTTTTCTGTCTGTATCATGCAGGACCTGCAGTTACAGCTCCGTTGGTTGAGATCAGGAGATCTCTCTCAGGTTTGCTGAAGGGGGACGCTGCTGCGCTGGAGTGTTACGTCACACAACTCTCCTCCAGCGATCTCTATGTCACCTTTCAGGCAGACGGGACAGACATCTCTGGAAAACTGTTTGTGGATCTTCCTGAAACCCCAGGCCCCCATTCAATCAGTAGACACTTCTCTGTCCCCAATGATAAGTGGAGCAGAGACAAAACTTTCACCTGCGAAGTGAATCAAGGCTTCACTGGCAAATTCAAGTCAAACTCCACTGGCAATATTTTTGGTAAGAGTTGTTACTGTTTTCTCTTTAGCAGCTGCTGATTTATTACTGTCAGTACATGGACATTTATATTAATTAATAATGTGACTGATTACATGATTCATTCCTTTATTTTATTGGTTGACATCATATTTAGCGGACCCATCAGTGGAGCTCCTTCTGGTCCCCAGTGAAGAGTCAGCACCAAAGCAACTCTTGTGCTCTGGATGGGGCTTCAACCCTCAAATTAAATGGTCTGAGCAAACACCTCCATCAATTAATGACATCAGCATCAGTGCAGATGGACGTGTGGCAGTAACCAGTACACTTCAGATCTCTCAGGAAAAATGGAAAGCAGGGGAGACTTTCACTTGTCAACTGTTGGACAGGTCTATGAGTAAAACAAAAGACATCAGCCTCTGCTCAGGTAAAATGAGGCCATAATCCATAATTATCGTAATGCATTGTTGCTGTTCTAAATCATCCCTAAAGTATCTGATACATTTTCTCAAACCACGGGGTGTAACATAATCGTGGATTTGGAGAATGGTGACAACACTACACATAATTATAACTTGATAAGTGCATTTCCTGACCCTTTAATGTCATGTTCTTTTTTTCAGTAACTCCAGCATCATCTCAGGTAGCTGCCGTGTATGTTCAGCGACAGCCGCTCCAGGAGCTTCCAAACAAGGAACATGTGACAATCACCTGTCTTCTTGCTGGCCCTTCTCTTACTGATTTCTCCATCAACTGGAAAGTAGATGGGAACAAATATTCTCAGAAAGTCCACACGGAGCCACCAGTGAATCACAGAAATGGCACATACACTATGCGGAGCTTCCTCAATGTGTCAGCAGAGGATTGGCATGCATATAAGCCTGTGTCCTGTGAGGGGAAGCACCGATGTTCTAACCAGGGCTTCGAGGACCATATAAGCAAAAGCAGAGGTAGTGTTATAGATAAAAAGGATGGATTTGAATCAAATTTGATTCTGCAGAGTGTTATATAGTTTCAATACTGAAACTTGCCATTGACAATATAATATATATATAAATGTGTGTATATATATTATATCTCCAGATGTTTGTGCTGCTTGTGTGAAAATGATGAGATTGAAGTAGCCAAACTATAAACCTTTATTTACTTTTGTCTTCATTTTGTGTTTTTCTCAAGACATGTATCCACCAGCGGTGAAGATAATACAACCAACTGCCTCTGAGCTGTCTACGTCAGACATCTCCACACTTGTTTGCCTAGTTTCTGGATTTTTCCCTTCAAACATTATCGTATATTGGGAGGAGAGTGGCCAGAGACTTTCAACTCACTACACCAACAGTCCTGCGTGGAAATACACAGGGAGCAGCACTTATTCGATGAGCAGCAGACTAAACATATCCACAACTATGATCAAGGAGTCAACGTATTCTTGTGTTGTCAGACATGAATCATCTGAAACACCTTTTAAAAGCACTGTAAAGGATGGGTTTGGTGAGCTGAGAATGAGCATTTAGTAGAATTGCATCTTTTATTTTTTCCGTCATTCCCGTGATCCAAATTCATTTAAAAAAAAAAGTATTTTATGACTTTTATGTCTTTTATTTCCTCCAGCCACGGTGACCCCGAGCAAAACTACAGCCACCTTGCTGCAGGGCTCTGGTGAGCTCGTGTGCCTGGTGTTTGGCTTCAGCCCAGCATCCATAAACATCACTTGGTTTCTTAACGACATCAAGGAACTGTCGGACTACAACACTAGTAAACCCCACGTAGACCCAAACGGAAAGTTCAGCATCCAAAGCCGCCTTCGCCTGTCCCACGTCAACTGGTTACCAGGGGCAGTCCTCACCTGCAGGGTGAAACATGCAAACACCATCCTATCCCTGAATATATCCAAACCAGGTGCTGCTTCGTCCCTGCATCCACGTCTTCCTTGCATAATAAAGAATTGATTCTTAATATCTCTTTGCGATCCCTCTTCCACTATAAACAAGTCAATGTAATGGTTAACTCTTAAATCTCTTTTTAATTCTTTCACAGACATCACGGAGGGCTGTACTTTCTTCTATGACATCATGCACGCTGATGTTGATGAAGACATAGAGGTGGGAAGCTGGTATATGGCTGTCGCTTTCCTCCTTTTTTTCCTCATCTCCATCATCTATGGTGTGTTGGCTACCATCATTAAGGTAAGACACTGCAGCTGTAGTAGTTTTGTATTTTAAACTAAACTTTCAGTACAGTTTTTCACATCATCGACATGGTGTTGATATCTCTGCCATGTTTACTGTTGTTACTATTCTTGAATATTAATATTATGAAAATGTAACCAGATCCTGACCCATTCCCCATGTTTTCTCATTTTAGACTAAATGATGACGCTCCCATCTTCTGATCCAAATGTGGACTTTTGATGGCACATGGCCTTACTAGTTTTAAAGTCAAATGAATTCATTTTCTTTTATTATTTTTGACATTTCTTTTGTTTTATGTCATGGAATTGGTTCATAACTATATTCATTTCTTATGTTGTTTATGTTTGAGCTATATATTTGGTGTGACATGTATGTAATGCCTGAGTGGAAGAGGAGCTGAGACAACAATAAATAAACTGAATGCATTAAATGAATTTAATTCATTATGACTCAAATACCAATGTAATTAACAAATATTCTATCACTTGGTAGAAGGATGCAATTTGCTGCTGCAAATTTGCAAATTTCCCCAATGTGGGACGAGTAAAGGTTTATCTTATCTTATTCTTGCATTTAGAAAAATAAAGATACAAATACACAAAACCAAGCTTTTAATGATTTACCTCAATAATAACACATATTGACATGAAACGATGAATCCTCCAGGGATTTGCTTCGTACACGCAATACCAACACCCCTGTAATATTCAGATTGTCCACAAGAGTGAGACAAAGCTCCACATGCAGCAGTAGTGATTAACACCCTTTTTGAAACTCTAGTGTTGTAGTCATTTGAAAATGCTGACAGGTCTGAACAGGACTTAGTAAATGGTATGATATACAGTTACAAACACACACTGTTTTTATATCCCTTCACCTCTCCAAACATACACGCACGCACACACGCACGCACACACACACGCACACACAGTCACTGTAAATGGGTGCACACTCTGCCTTTGACTTAGAGCTGCATGTCTGTGTCTGCATTTGTGTACCTTGTGGGTTTAAAGGAATTCACATCTGGGAGGGATGACAGTAAGCACATCCAGGCCTACTATTGGCTACTTCTGGAGTGATCTGGCACTGTGTGTGTGCTGATTGGCTGGGGACCCCATGGCAGCCAGCCCAAATCTGTGACGCTGTTGCTGGGATGGAGTCATAGCATGCTGTTGCCAGTCTAAGTGCCAGGGGACTGGCAACATGGAAGCAGGGCACCATGTCCAGCAGGCTGCCTGAGAGCGTCTCCCTGTCTAACACCTCCATATTCTCCCATCCACTTATGCCAAGACCCCCTCCATCTGGGTCCTTGC
The DNA here is from genome assembly GCF_042242105.1 of Pempheris klunzingeri. Lineage (NCBI taxonomy): Eukaryota > Metazoa > Chordata > Actinopteri > Acropomatiformes > Pempheridae > Pempheris > Pempheris klunzingeri. The sequence continues at coordinate 14,278,482 of NC_092028.1, forward strand.
TTGACCCCGTCAGTGTGTCAATATAGACCAGGGACAAGCAACAACTTAACATCCTCACATATAAGAGAACTATTCTGTCTCTACAACTACTGTTGAGGCACCACTCAAAGTACTCGACCACAAACTTCCCAGCGATCAACAGTAGAAAGCTGTGTTGTACTGAGCAGCTCCCAGCCGAACACATGATGAACTGAATGTGTAGTAGTGCGGTGCTGAAAAGAGCATAACCAGCTTAACCTGGGAAATAAAGATTTATCTTATCTACATCTCCTTCATAACCACATCAGTTTAAAAGGAAACAAATGTGGGAGGTGAAAAAGATAAGCAACATTTTTTTTTTTTTTTAATCGATCAATGAATCTTGTCATTCTAATGATCATCACTGTCGCTGTTATTACTGTTATGACCAGCATGTCATGCAATCTTCAAAGCGCTCTCTCTCACTCACTCACTTACAATGCATGTAGTTCCACACATTATATGGTCTGCAGGGGCACCACTGAGCAGACTGAGTTCATTCAAACCACTCCAACCAGGTTATGTCAGTATGTGAATCATGGCCAACTTACATGAGTACACTTTACAGTTTTTGCTGTGTCCGCTGCCATCAAATTAATGTTAACATTTTTCTAGACATCCCTCTACCAAGTAAGTATGCGATGGAAAAAGGCAGTGATAAAATTGCTGCCTCGCAAGTCAAGTTGCAGTTTACATCCATGTCCGTCCTACGGTGGCCGGGAGGTGCAAAACAATTTTACAATACGAGAAACACTTTTACAAAGCTGGAGACAAATTTACATTTGAGAAAACAAATTTACAAGACGTGAAACACTTTTACAAACGCCGAGACAAATTTACAAGTGACAAAACACTTTTACAAGCGGCCGAAACAAATTTACAAGTAACTTTTTCAACCGGAAAGGGAATGTACCAACTGTCGAGTACAACCGGAAGTGATAAGGAGTTCATGGCGACCCATGATGGACGGCAGTCAAGCGGTCTTTTGCCCGTTTTGTGGCGAACATATGAGCCGATTAACGCGGTACATTTTGATGACAATTATCTGGTGGCCAATTAACCTCAAAATGGTGCTCAAAAAATGGAAAAAACGTTGACATTGTATTTGCAAACCGAAGGAAGATACAGCAGTGAACAAAAAGCAGTTGCATTTAAGGACAGTAATAGGATCACGAACATATAGAAGAACGGTGTATTACAAAGATGTTGCATTTGGCACGTTCCCTATATCATCATTCATCATCATAATTTCAGTTATTTGTTCACTAAACATATATTTCATTATAATAACTGTACCCTTTATTGCTGCTAAAATTAGCCATTTTTAGTAATTTTGAAAGGTCAATCTGATATTTATTTTTTTTTCTGCCTGTGTAAAAATTCATACATGACTTACCAATACTGTATATATGGTTGGTTACTTTTAATGTGCATGTGAAATGAGTTTTGTACAATTTAAACTACAAGGGACTGATTGACAACCTACTTCATCTAAACTAATTGAACACATTTATTCTATTCACTCTCTATAGAAATAATAATAATAACAATTGCTGCAATTGCTTAATTAACAAAATAATTAACCTTTTTCACATTATGATCATTTAACATCCAAAAAATATGTTCTTGAGAATAATATCAAGCAGATATCAATCAATATCAATCGGATGAACTCTCTATTTTTCAAGCAGATTTATAGAACTTGTCAATAAAATAAAATAACCTGTTCACTCATTCATTCAATAATTTCCTTTATCTGAGTAATCCCAGTCACATTTTTGGGACAGAAACCCATCCCAGTAACATCCTGAAGCGCATCGCAGACTAATACTCACAAAACAATCAGCAGGAGCAATACAGCAGCAATAAATCTCAACTTTAAATCCTCAACTTTCAGGTATAAGTGGCTGGACTGCCTTCCAGGTTTAATTCAGCAAGTGAAGGCAAACTTTATGATGCTGCTTTGCTTCCATCTCCAGGCTTCTAGGTGCACTACCCACACTCTGTGAAGTACAGCAGTACAGTGCGGTGAACCTCTCAGCCCACAGAGGTCAGTGCAACAGTACTTTTCTTCAGTGCAAATGTTCGTGAGGAGTCAATCTTCAAAACGCTTAATTTCGGTGGTGAGATTTGTCTGAGGTCACCAGCATCAGAAGAGGAATCTCATTAATAAATTGCAAAACATTTATCAAGACTGTGATTCATCTCCCACTGAGGCAAAAAAATCAGCATCTATGGGCCCTCTCATGAAATAATACTAATGATGCTAATGTTTTAATAATTATTATTAATGCTGATACTAATAACAATACTAATTTTAATGACCACACAGACACCATTCCCTTTTGCTGTTTGATGCTATAAAATGATACAGAATGTTCAGATATTGTGATCATAATTGGATTTCACTCTTTCAATAGAAGCTGGATCATTACAGACGGATGGACTCATATCTGCTCAAAATAAAATAAATAAACCTATGGAGAATTAATATTGTCTATTTCTTCATTTTGTTAAACAAACTCTATCTCCTTTATCTGAACCTTTTCAACAGAAAGCTTCGTCCATCCACACAGAGAAACTGTGTGGTCTCCTTGAGGAGTGCAAGGTTTTTGTAAGTGCTTGAGTCACTGTGATTATTATTATAGTGGCTGGAGTTACAGCACAGTGTTACACACCATAACAAAAACCAGACTCTCCATTGACTAAACTGAGTTAGCATATACAACATAGTAATTGGAAATGTTAATCAATTTAATATGATGCAATAATGTTAATTTATTTGTGACCTCATTTAACTCGTTGAATAAATTACTGTGGTAATTTATTAAACAACAGTAATGGTGTAATATTTCATTATGCTGAGATGTGTTTCCAATATTCTCTATGTATGCATGTAACATTTGATATATTTACTTCAATATAATTTCCCTGTTACTGAGCTGTTCATATTCACTTTAAACAGTCTTTACATATTCAAATTCGGAGGGCAAAAAAACTTAGCTCTTATTAATAGTCAGTTAAAAGTGGCTGCCATACGATACTGCATATGATAGTATACTATAGCACATAACAAAACCTCACATATTCAGTATTTTGTCTTTGCTGACATTGCAAAGAAGCACACAAATAAAGTTTAACATACTTAACATACATTATATGTTAAGTATTCAAAATGAAATTACTATACCTGCGAATTAACAATGTGAATTCATAAAAACAACAAAAAAAAGTACTTACAATGGTGATCACTGTTCCAAAATTATTTGGATTTTGAATTATTTGAATTTCAAAAACACAACTGTGTATTGCAGAAAAGGGTGTGACGGCTACACTGTGGAAAAGGTTTTTGCATTGTTGTGTTTCACTGTGTGGGATGGCCACAGTGACTCAAACACTTACAAAAACCTCTCAAGAGAGGCAAAAGGTCTTGATGAAAAGTGTCAGTACAACAGTCCTCTAACATTTGGTATGCCTGAAAAAATGATATACAAAATGTACCACCCTACCTATTGATCCTTATTTTATCCCAATTAGAGGACGTCATTTGTCTGATGGTCAGAGGAGTCAGAGGATCAACAAAGTCATTAAGATTTATCATCTGGGGACCATGAAAGTCTGTGCAAAATTTGACTTTCATCCTAGACCAAAGTGGTGGTCAGATCGGCCAGCAAACCAACTTTCCCATTCCTAGAGCCATGCTGCTCGCACGGCTAAGTGTGAAAAATGTCAAAAATGCATAATTCTTACGGTTCAAAGGGTGAAATTAAAATTCCTGATTAACACTAAACACAAAGTGCAGGTATGTCACCATGGATATCTGTACCAGATTTAATGGAAATTCATCCAGTAGTTGTCAAGGTGTTTCACTAAAAGCCCAAAAAGTGTACCTGCTGGGGACACTAGAGGAAAAGTCTGAGGATCATCATCTAGAGACGATTACAGTCTGTAAAAATTGTCATACTAACTGACCAAACACTTGTGATACTTCAGCAGGCCTCCTTTACAACCCTTAGGCTGGGGACACGCTGCCTACCTCAGCAGCGTGTCTGCATCACGGAGCCTGTCGGGTTTTTTTTTTAATAACATCCATGTTAACAGGTTAGAGCAGCCACACAGCAGCCACACAGCCTGCGTCTCAGGCTGCGGCTATAGATATGGAGTCTCGCCTATTTATTCTGCGACACAAGCACAGTTTGTAACAGACACACAGTCAAACTGATATTTTTTTACATCAAAACCACAAGATTACAACTTTTTAATAATTGCGGTCATTATCAAAGGCAAACACAGAAAGATGCAGATGCAGAAAGATAGGCAGGCTACTAGACAACACTGCAGCAGTGCCACAGCAAATACACGGTCTGTGTGGACAACACACATGCGAGCAGCAATAGTTCAATAAGGTAGCCGCCACGCAGACGTGACGTAAGCTGCGTGTTCCAGGCCTTAGAGCCACGCAGCTAGCAATGCCAAAACCCAAGTGTGACAAATGTTATTTTCAAAAACACAGAATAATCATAGTTCAAAGGGTAAAATTAAAAATAGAATTGAGAAAAGGCAAACGCTGCTTCAGGATTGCCCTGCTGAGTACATACAGTACCCAAAAAACTAACAAAGCATCAGATCAGTCAAAGGTTTTTGTATGAGTGTGTGGCACTGTGTAAGGAGTGGGGGCCACAGTGATATGTAGTAATACAAAAACCTGTCTCAAGCTGAGCTTGAGCTCAGTACATCAGTTTCTCAAAATCTCTAGAATCTAAAGAAGGGTGATAATCAATGGACCACTTCAGGATAAATTATGTGAATTCTTTCCATTTTTTACCCTGAAATAAAATTAAAAACATTATGCAGCAAAGGACCCTGGTCAGACTCACGCCTGAATAAATGGTAAGCTTTACCAGGGTAAAATATGAGCTGATGGTCATTAAGGATCCACTTAGTTTTTAATATCAAAATGACTATTACTGACTATTATTCATATTTTTTAACCTATAGCTTTACACTTTACATGTATTTCTAAACTAAGACAAACGGTGTTGAACTAAAGATGACAGCCCCTTTTGTTAAATTGGCCAAACTTCGGATGAAATGCTTGAAAACAATTCCTGGATATGAAATATGTATAATCCCATCTGAGCCTTTTCAACTTGTTTTATGTTACAGTAGTTTTGTTTCTCATTCAAATTAGGTGAAAGTCACTTGTTCATAGTTTTACTGAAAATTGTAATTATCAATAACAATATCTATGAGTTCCATTTACTGTATCATTGTTTTGAAGCCCTTTTAGGGAACAAATGAATAACTAAAATAATCATCTGGGAACTTTTGCACTGCTGGTTCCTTTTACATAATTAGATTTACTTGTTCAACTAATATGAAAAACACTGTATTCAAAGTAACAGTATTTGTGTGTTGTGACAGCTAGGTGGAGTTTTTGTATGGAGTTAGAACAATTACAAAGAAGTTCAAGTTAAATAAAATGGACCAAAAGTCCAGTGTTCTTTCATGATTTCGAAATTGATTGATTGTGAGTCCTTGAGGTGATTTTTCCCCAAAATCACTGATATATACTTATAGCTGATGTGATGTCAGGTTGTTTTAAGTATATTTTACATGTGAGCTAATAGTCGTATTTAAAGGATCCAATAAGTAATCATCAAAATAACTACACATGACCTCCTTTGTGTTAGGTATTTTTTTAACTGTATTATTACCATAATTATGAGTCATTTTCAGTGTACAACATGACTGAATGAAAAAATAAATAACAATTGAAAAAACAATCACCTGGGAACTTTTTCTGTACTGATTCCTGTCACATGATTAGATCATAACATTACTTTATAAATTATCTAATACTAAAAACACTGTAGGTTCAGTAATAGTATCAGAGTGTCATGAGTTTTTGTATGGGGTTATATCACAGTGCAGTATAACTACCACAGTGATACACACTGTGGCAAAAACCTCTGACAAGGAAATAAGGTGCTGATGTGGAAAACAAGTAGGTAAGATTTTGTGTGGGTTAGGGCAGCATTTGTGTGTTTGATGTTTTTGTATGGGGTTATATCACAGTGTAGCATATAGCAGCGGCCACAGTGATACACACTGTGACAAAAACCTCTTTCCACTGAGAAGGAAACGTAGTGCTGATGTGGAAAACAAGTAGGTAAGATATGTGTTCAGCAAAGATAAACAGAGACTGAAGATTGATAATAATCTGATTTTACACAAAGAGTTGGTTCAGGCAAATAAAAACTGTTACAGTTTTCTCAACAAAGGTGATCATGTAAATATTCACAAGGTAACAAGACTAAAAGACTACAGCCAAGCTAGCAGCTCTGTGAGTCTGTACTTAGACACACTGAAGGTTATCGTATTATACATGCTCATCGATGTTAAACATGTATAATTTTTACCATGTTGACCATCTTAGTTTCACATGTTAGCATGCAAACATTTAGTATTTAAAACTAAGCACAGAGTCCAGCTACATGGGATGGGAATGCCATGCGTTTGACAGGTATTTGGTCACTGAAATTCAGTGACAACTGGATTGGTGTAACAATGGAGATTTATAGGATGGAAAAGATTACTTTTTCTTTCAATCTAAAGATGGATGTTTTCACACGACATTGAGAAAATTGGGTGCAATATGTCAAAACACTTTTGTGTGTTTGTTAAGGTAGTGAACTGAAGGAATGTCTACAGACCCACTTAAATGCCCTCCCTCACCTTTGTGCTCCCTTTAAGGCCCGAGCACTTTAAACTAATTTATGTGCAACACTACTTTGCTGCAGGTATTCTGATCTGACTTCCATATATAGATGATCCTCTCCCTGGATGTATATAGTTGTGCTCCTTTTTCCCCTTGTTTGTTATTTTTTGTTGAAAAGGGAATGAAAATCTGAGACATAATTATAAATGGAAATAAGATTGTGAGAAGGCACTCCTGGTACTAGATAGCTTTTTCTTTCTCTTGTTTTATACTGTTTTGTATACATGACTCGGTACCATATTTTATTTTTATACTGCCTATATGTCAATTTGTCTCATAGTGAGAAGTGAAATAAAAACTTGAATGTAAAAGAAGAAAGTCAGTGAAAGTCAAAAATGTCAACCTGCTGGTGGTGCGAGAGGGAAAGTCAGAGGATCAACTAAGTCGTTAAGATTTATCATCTGGAGACCATGAAAGTCTGTAGAAAAAATCTGACTTGAGATATTTCATCCTGGACCAAAGTGGTGGACAGACCTCCCGGAAATACAACTCTCCCGTTCTTAGAGCCACGCTGCAAGCACAGCTAAAAATCACCAAATTGTGAAAAATGTCATTTAAAAAAAAAAAAAACAGAATAAAATTGGTTTAAAAAGATTAATTTAACAATAAAACGTAAACTGAAAGTCAGTGAAAGTCAAAAGTGTCAACCTGGTGGTGCGAGAGGGAAAGTCAGAGGATCAAAGAAAAAAAAAAGTAGGTAATTTCCCAAAATCAAGAGACTTTCAAGAACGGTGATATTCTATGGAATAGTGTGAGGGTGAACTGTGTTCATGTGTAATTGTATTTTTTTAGTTTTCATGTTTTAGGATTTGTAGTGTTGCTACAGTAGCTTTGCTTCTTATTGAAATTAGGTGGATGTTGGTCCATGGTTTTACTACACAATGTTGACCAAATGAAAAACGTAAAATAATTCTTAAAACAAACAATCAGCAGGAACCTTTTGTGTGGGTTAGGGCAGCATTTGTGTGTTGTGGCAGGGTGATGTTTTTGTATAGGGTTATATCACAGTGTATAACTATGGTGGCTACCACAGTGATACACACTGTGACAAGAACCTCTTTCCACTGAGAAGGAAATGCAGTGCTGATGTGGAAAACAAGTAGGTAAGATATGTAGGTAGGTATAAGAGGCTTTCAAGAAAGGTGAAATTCAATGTAATAGTGTGTATAGTGGCATAAATTGTGTTTATGTGGATTTATACTTTTTAGGGTTTGTAGTGTCGCTACAGTAGTTTTGCTTCTTATTCAAATTGTTGACCAATTGAAAAATGTAATAATTCGTAAAACAAACAATCATCGGGGATCTTTTGTGTGTTGTGGCAGCCAGTGTGCAGGGTGATGTTTTTGTATGGGGTTATATCACAGTGTAGCATATAGCAACTACCACAGTGATACACACTGTGACAAAAACCTCTTTCCACTGAGAAGGAAATGCGGTGTACGGTGCCGATACAAAAATAAGTTAGTCGGGGAGACTACTTTCTGCTGCCTGTATGTGTCCTTAGGAAAAAAACAAAAACAAAAACAAGATTCTAAAATGCCTGTTCTTTCATTAAAGGCTGTGTTAGGAGATCATGAGATTAAAAGTGATGCAGTTTTCATTGCAGACAAGAGATCATTTAGATATTGATAAAGTAAAAATGCTAATAATAAAACAGCAATAATTCAATTTGAAAGTTCAAAGAGCACAAAACCATATCAGACAAAGATTTTGTACGAGTGTGTGACACTGTATACACAGGCAGTGGCCACAGTGATATATGGTAATAAACATTAAAAAAAAAACCCTGTCCTGAACTGAACTGAAGCACAATGTCACTTTAAGAAAAAGAGACAATCAGGTAATTTTCCAGATCATCAGACGCTGACGAAAGGTGATTTTTAATGGTATAGTGGAAGAGTAAACATCTGTAATATTCTTGGGTTTGCGTGATTTTCTATGGCATTCATGTCAGGCAACTGTGACAGTCTAGTATCTTCCAGGACTGAAGCCAAGCCTCCGTGCACTTTGAGGTATGCTTGGAATCATTGTGCTATAGGAAGACAGCGTAACATTTTCTCCTTGGATTTCCTGATACTTGATTGAATCCATCTTGCCTTCCAGACGCTGCAGGTTTCCAATGACTAGACATGCTGCTGATCCATAGACCCAAAAAGTTCCAGTTTTGTTTCATTGCTCCACAGAACAGAATCCCAAAATCTCTGTGGCACGTTTATATGGGTTTGAGCATAATGGAGCTTTTTTGTACTTGTACTTTTGGGTCTATAGTGGTGTATGTTGGGCAGGGAGTTCAGGCATGGAGGCCTTCAGCGTTTACTATGCACCTAGCTGTAGAAACGGAAACCTCAGTGCCTGCTGCCACCATGTCTTACAGCATGTCTTTTGCAGTTGCTAAAGGGTTTTTGGCCACCTGCCTCCTCAGAAATCTGGTGGCAGCTGTTGATAGCTTCCTCTTTCTGCCACGTCCAGGCAGAGTTCCTTTAGCTTTGAATATTCACAAGGTAACAAGACTAAAAGACTTCAGCCAAGCTCGCAGCTCTGCAAGTCTGTTATACATGCTCATCGATGTTAAACATGTATAATTTTAGCCTTTAGCTTTGAACCTGCAAACTATGCTTCCAACTGTATCTCTAGAACATTCAGTGCCTTTGGTATCTTTTTGCATACTTTTCTTTGTTGTCCTTTTTGGACAATTCTTCTGACATAGTCATATTTCTAACATCCAACCAAACATTACCGTGAACAAACCCTTGGCCAGTCCGGGTATTTGATGTGATCTATCTCAAGCTCACCTGATGCAACTAATGAGGCCCTTGATTAGTTTCATGAAGTGTGCTGAAGACAACGGCTCATTTGCAAATGATTGCTCTTGCGAGGGATTCTATTTAGAGGGTTAAATAATTTTGAGACTGCTGTAGTCACTTTTTTTGTGTTGGATTTGGAGAAAAATCTGAGCTGTTTCAGTTGTTCTTGTTTGAGTTGTTCATTGAACACAGCTGTATTAATATTAACTAACAATAATAATCTGCAATGGGGGTTGCATAATTCTGAGTACAACTGTATGTGTTTTATTGTATCATTATCATAATTGTGAAGTCTTTTTCAGTGTACTACATGACCAAATTAATAATTAAATGAAAACAATCACCAGGAGACTTTTGCACTACTGATTCCTTTCACATGATTAGATCTTAACTTTACTTGTGAAACTAATGTGAAAAACTGTGAAGTTACAATAACAGCTTTTGTGTGTTTGACAGCCAGTGAGCGGGGGGAAGGTTTTGTATTGATTTATATCACAGTGCAGTTGGGTAGTCACAGTGTGATAGATTGTGCCAAAAAACCTTTTCCACTAAGGAGGAAATGCTGCGTGTGCTGCGGATACAGATACAAGTTAGTCAGGGTGACTGCTGCCTGCCACCTGTATGTGTCCAACAAAACTCTTCTTAGGCAAAGCAAAGATGTTCAAAGATTGACAATAATGTGTTTTTACACAAAGAGTTGTGTTTGGATGTCAGGTGTTTAAAACTGACACAGTTTCCTTGGCACAGAAGGGATGATGTAAATATTCAAGTGCGATAGAAAGAAATAAAGAAATGTAAATAACCAAACGCTGCAATAATACAATTTCAAAGGGGAAAAACAAAATAAAATGGAGAAAGAGTGGAATATTCTTTCATCATTTCATGGTTTCACTAAATATGGTTAATACTCCTGCATAGTACAAAGAGTACAAAGTAATCACCACGCACCATATCAGGGAGAGGTTTTTGTATGAGTGTGTGATACTGTGTGGGGGAACCACAGTGATATATGGCAATACAAAAACCTGTCCAGAACTGAACTGAGGCACAAAGTCACTGTGCCTCAATATATTTAATCTACTGAAAATCAAAAAGATAAAACAACCCATTTTTGTCCATTAACAACTAATGTAATGTCAGATTGATTCAAATATGTTTTAAATGTGAGTTAATGGTCAAAAAAAAATTAAGCATCCAGCGAGTACTAATGTGTCTCATTAACTACTATTTTCTACTCATAACTTAAATAGTAATTTTACACAAACAAAATAGGATTATTAATAATAACTAGAATTACTGATGAGATTCTCTCAAAAGTTAAATGAAAATGTCACTACATTTTGGACTTGTGGTTATCAACGTCCTTACTGGTTAATATTTATGTAATACAGAGGAAACGATCTTCACCACAACAGGTGTTTCCTCATCCAGTTAACAAACTGGAACTTACAGCTCGTAATAGCTCCAGAAGTTGTGCTTTGGTGAACCTGCCACCAGTATATGAATGATGTGTCGGTGTGTGAATGTGAATGTAGTATTAAAGTGTTCTGACTGGTCAAAAACACTAGAAAGGTGCTATACAAGTGCAGTTCAGTTATTTTCCTTAACTTAAACACATAATGGTAGTTTTGGTGCCAAAACACACCAAAGTGACAAAAGTTGCCTAAAATGTTTCCCAAAAAGCTTTATTTCTAAAGGGTAAGCGTTTCTCAACCAGATTTATTTTGAAGGTGTAACCGGACCCTGTATAATTAGTATTGTTAACTTAACCACGGAATGAGAATTACCTTGAATGATGCGCAAAATGTCCTTAAATAGTGGTGAGCTACTTATATGACATCCCATGTGATCATGGCTTTCTGAAGGCAGAGTATTATATGTCTTTACTTAACTGTACCATACATTGATACTGTGAGCAATGTCGCAGACTGGTTTCTCTGTTCTGATATTTTGAGTGAAGCGAAAGGCTCAAAGGACAGTTAAATCAACAGTCTTTACTGCCTTGATAAGTTACCAACTATATTGCAAAGGTAGCTGTATTACTGATTCATTTTAGCTGTTTAACTATGAAACTGTCAGAGTTTTGTGGTCTGGGTTTTTTAAGAGGGGTGAAATGTTAATGTGTGTTTCCTTCCACTACTGTTGTGCAAATATTAGGAGTTGCTATTCAAGATAAGCAGTTGGTGGTGCCAATTCTGCAGTCATTAAACCCCTACAGAAGAAGAGGGCATAATGAAATCATGTAATTAACCACAATTTTAAACCTCAAGCGACCAAAGCACAGAGAGCCAAAAGGAAAACTCACCAATGAGAAAGATTGACTAATAAATATGACAACTATATGCTCTTGGAAGAATTTTGGTGACAGCCCTAAGTGCACACATAAGCATGTTAAAAGCCACCCAGAGACCTGGTAATGGAATACGAAATGGAAACTCAGATGGCTATGCCAACACCGCCACCGCCATGTCATCCTCTATAAATCTGGGAATGTATGTGCACAAAATCATTTTGGGAAGTTGTTGTCCGGAGGCATTTCACACGCCAACTCGGGATGAAGCATTTCAGAATGTCAAGAGATGTTTCACCAGCTTTGCGCCATGATAGCACCATTCATCACAAGTCATCCACCATTTGCCCCAACTGCCAAGCACATTGCCATTGCATTATACAAGCTTGCTATTTGTGCTGAATACAGAGTAGTTGCTGTAATGTCTGGTGTAAGTAAAGCGATAGTACATGGTTGTATTTAGTCAAATTTGTGATGCCATTACATCGCAATACACTGGTACAATACAATATGGTGCACTGGATGGTATGTACATCCCAAAACCTCCTCTAACAGCTGGGTACAGGGACTGTGTCGTTCGAAAGGGATGCTCATTTATTGTGCTCCCGACGTTTGTGGACAACCAGTTGCTCATCCACGATGTGTTTGGTCACAAGGCTGCACACTGGACTGAAACAATAATTCAAAGACCCAAATTCACACAAAGAAATACACTCATTGATAGTTATTTAGCTGCACTTAACAAAAACATCAACTTTTTTTTGTTAAGGCATTAGTATTTGTTTGATTCCAATTAGCTACATTTCTTTTTAACTTTTAAATTTGTCGATTTAACGTTTTTAATCTGGCATCAATGCAATTCATATTTACTCACCTTCTTTTTGTCTTTTTGAATGTAGAAGTGATTTAATGGTTAAATGGTTAATTAACCCTAACCCTTCCTGGGAGCCAGACAAAATTTACTGCCAATGCAGTGTAAAAAGACCTGGTATGAATTTTCATAGTATTACTGCAGTACTGTACATTAAAATTGGACAATAATGTTAAGAAAAAAAGCAGGCTGTAAGTCTCAGAGACAAGAACCACTGGCTGCCTGGAAGGTAGAAAATCAATCTTCAAATGTGAAATGTTCACCACTAAAATATAGACATATACCAAATATATGCAAGACTTGCAGACTAGTTGATGGACTACAGCATTGGGTATCTCCAGCATGGGCAGTATGCCAGATCAAAGTGGCTATGACAGATTGGCTGAATCTATTACAGGTTGTGTGAACTCCCTGCTGCAGGAACTGCTGCTGACAAGAGGGTCTGATTAAGAGGAAGTGCTCACTAACCGTTGGCAAACACACATATTTTTATGTAACCAGGAAACGAATCCCAAGGAAGTGGTTAATAAACAGTAGAGTGGGAATTGCTTTGTCATTGAAACATTTGCTTTTCTTAGTCTAAACAACACTTTTGGTATTTGTATTAGAAGCAGACTGTAATATATCACTGTGGCTATGGCTACTTTGACTACTGGGGGAAAGGGACACAAGTCACAGTAACTTCTGGTGAGTAATAATTGAATGTATTTTCAGTGAAGATGATTCAATATTTTTCTGGTTCATTATTAAGTGTATGTTGGTTTATTCTGTATTTAAACTAGGATGTAAACGACAGCAAACACAAACAATCTGGGTAAATGTTATACTGTATAGAGTAGTTCACTGAGTAAACACAACAGTTTATTAGATGATACAGGCTGTAAAACATTTTTGTACTGAAGTGCCATTGAAACCTGTCACTGTGACGACTACTTTGACTACTGGGGAAAAGGAACAATGGTGACCGTCACATCAGGTAAAAGACGCTTTTTTAGTCTTCGTGTTGAAAATGTGATCATTACGGTGTTTAATATGGCATATTTAGACCTCAGTGGGAACAACGGCATCTTTAAGGTGCTTGTTTTTGTATGTTGGATGTGTTGACATATGACACTGTGACGATGCTTTTGACTACTGGGGAAAAGGCACAATGGTTACAGTAACATCAGGTAAGCAAATCTTACTTTCTTTCTCTAATCTATACATTTTGATTCAAAAACTGTTGTATTTTGTAAGGAATCCAGTCATGACGCCAGATTAGTTAACCAGTTAATTTATTTCTGGGATACTCTTTACTAAATTTGTTACAATCGGCACACTCAATCTAAAAGTTGGTGATGACAATTATGTTAAGTTTCATCTTCTGAATCCTTATTTGTAAAAGCCAAGATAAAAGGCACAGATATGTGGGATCAGGTTTTTGTATGCAGAGGTTAATAATTTGTTGAACTGTGCTACTACGCTTTTGACTATTGGGGAAAAGGCACCATGGTCACCGTCACTTCAGGTATGTAATTTTAATATTTTTGATTAGAGAATTAAATTCGTAATCACATTACAAACATTTCGTGTGGTCACAACTAGTGACCAGCAATAAAACAGACATCAGTACAGAGGTTAGAATCCTGGCAAACTATTTGTGCAAAGTGTCTCTTGGTTGTTAGTTCAGCTTGAAAGTCGATCAACAGGTACATATTTTAATTTGATTTAAACTGCTGCCAAAACCAAGTTATATGTCATAAAGTACAGGGATAAAACGGATGAGTTCTGAGTAATGAGTTTTTGTGAGAAGTGTGAAGTGACTCTGTTAACTGTGATAACTGGGCTTTTGACTACTGGGGAAAAGGCACCATGGTAACGGTGTCATCAGGTAAGATTTTTACCATTTCAAATGTACCATGAGTAGTTTCAGGCTGTAAAATATCATGTTAAAAGTTATACTGTAACTTCTCAGGATGTCAAATGCTACAAAAAACTAAAATGTTTTAATACAATAGGTACTGTAAATAGTCAGTGATGTTCTCCGGTGGACACTGGTGGACATTTATGGCTAGCGTATTGTGCCTCATTTAAGAGGAATTTATAACAGTGG